>NC_046338.1:30463786-31119577 GCF_000738735.6 Corvus cornix cornix
CCACTAGGAGCTCAATGAGAACCTGGGATGACTCAAGCTGGTGGGGACCTCAGGAAGCCCCAGTCCCAGTTCCTCAGCTCACTTCTTCCCTCCCCACCAACTCCTCCTTAAGCAAAGATGGAAAAGCATAACCTCACCCACCCAACCCCACTGCCTGCACCAGCCCGTGGCCCCCTCCAGTGCCCTCAGCTGCTCCCAGCTCTTAAGGAGAACCTGGAGACCTCTTTAGACACCATCAAATAAAGTCCCTTCACAGCACCCCATTCTGCAAGTGGAAAAATTTGCAGAGGACCAGGGATGACGATGGCAAATTGCTTTCTCCTCCCTGAGCTCACGGCTGGGAGCTGCTGCTGCCAGCAGCAATATCCCCATCCATTAAATACGGGTGCCCTGCCCTGGAGTGTCACCACAGCCGGTGTAAATCAGCCGTGCTGGAGCCAGGGACACAGCAATCCACAGCCAGGAGCCCGGCTGGAGGACTTACCTCATCCACTGCACCCTGACCCCCGCCCGGGAGAGAGCTCCCCTGGGGCCCTGAGGCCTCAGAGCTGCCCCAGGACAGTGCTTCCCCAGGACCTCTGGGCTGTGCTCCTGGACCAAGGGCTGAGGTGGTCACATTTTGGTGGGACGATGGGGTGAGGTCTGGAGGGATTTTCCTGTAGGGCAGAATAAAATCCCAAACGAATCTGCAAGGCAGACCTTTTGCTCCTGCTGCGTATGCCAGGAGTGGAGACTGGCTGGATGGAAAGAAAGAAGGAGAAAAATCAGTCAAATTATTTTTAAAAGTGGTCTCCCAGCCTACAGGCATCCTCTTCTCTGTACACAAACCCTCCTGGGATACGCAAACCCTCCCAGCCCATCTGCCTCAGAATCAGCAGTGCTTGCTACATCAGCTACCACCTTCCAGCTTTTCCCTTAAAGTGATTCCCTGCAACGGTTCCTCACCCTTTCCTTGCCCCTGGTGGTATTGATCTGCTCAGGAAGGTGGGAATTGAAGGAAATAAAGGGTCTCAGGTGCCTATTTCCCCACCTGTAGCCCATTTTATCGCTGGGAGAGCCCACGCCACTGAGGATTTATCTCCCACCTTGTTTTCCCAAACTAGTTTCTGTGGTTGTTTCACCAGCATAGCAGTAAAAAAGTGTGGTACATAAACCACCCCAAATAGTGTCCAGGGATGTGAAATCCTATAAATCCCAGGAGGCTGCTGGGAGAAGAGTGTTGTTCAGATCGGGCCTGCTCCATTCAAGTCATCTCCTCGCTGGCCATAAATCAGGGGGCTCCTCCAAAGCCCACAAAACTCTGTTAAAGAGATTCCTTCTCTCCTGAGCCTTGGCAGTGGTGTTGGGAGCAATGCTCTCAGAAAGGCTCCTGGGGGAACAGAATCAGTGATTACCCAAATTAGTTTCTAATAGCTTTTATCTCCTAATTTCTACTTTGTCAAGTGCTAAAATCCATTAATAATCAAGAGACCATGTGGAAAAACATTTAACATCCCAGCTGCCAAGAGCTCCCACCCTGTCACACTCCAGCACAGTTACAGAAGAGGAGGAAAAGCATAAAGTATTATTTTTTCATCTTAAATCCAACTCTCCAGTTAAACTGTCTCCTGTTTTGGCTGATCAGCAGGATAACGGGACAAATCCATTTATGGAGCAGTAGATCCTTCACCTCCCACCATGCTCCTCTCCTGCCCTTGCTGGACAAAGATTCCCCATATGCCTCGTCCCTCCTTCCTGGAGGGACCCAAAGGTTGGTGGCCAAGGTTTGTAACACCCTTGATGCAGCCTGTACTTGCCATCCAAATGCAGGCAGGATGCTGCTCTCCATGGAGTAGGCATGTCCACACAGTCCTCCATGGGTTGAGGTTGGGGTGGACCATTTCCACTCCAGGGCTGGTTCTTTCCAGTCTCCAACAGCTCTGCCAAAATACTGCAGCCCTTAATCCCAGCCCCTTAAGTCTCTCAGCTTTATTCATTCTTTATCTCGGCCCTGCAGAGCCGACCTCAGCCCTCCCGCCACAGCTCTCCCTGCTCAGGGGGAAATCCACCCCACAGCTCTCCCTGCTCAGGTGGAAATCCACCCCCGCTCTGCTTCAGTTTGTATCACCACCCCTCTCCTAATCACCTGTTTGAACAGTTGAATGGGCTTCTAATAAAATATTGCATTTCGAAGCTCCCCATGATGGAATAATTCCCGCTGGCATCCCCGGAGGGATGCACGCAACTGCTGCCCGGCGTCGCCCGTGGCTTTCCCTCTGTGTCTGGGCTGCTTCCCCAGCAGCAGCATGCTGGAAAGAGGAGGGAAATACAGCCCTGCATCCAACCCAGAGGTTGTTGCCTGAGCAACGGCAGAGGTGGGCACAGGGATCCAGGAGGCACTGCCAGAGGTGAGCTTTGGACATGATTGCCAGAGGGTGCCAGGCACGCTGTAGGGAAAAATGTAGGAGCAAGGAAGGAATTGGGGTGCTGCTGCATGAACAGCTGGCTGTGGGACCTGCTGGGAGCAGGGAGGGTAGGGGCGGCTGAGGGAGGCTGAGCAGGGTCAGTGCCTGCAGCATGTCTCATCCCAGCTGTGTGGCTGTGGGTGGTGTTGGGAGGCACAATCCCAGAACCAGGGCGGATGTGGGACAACCTGGTTTAAAGAACACTGTTGTCCAACGTCCCCTGGCCTTACCACATTTCTCCTTCGTCTCTTGCCAAGAGGATGGTGACCTGAAGAAGGAGATGCAGACGCTTTTCTTTGCAGCTTAACCATTGCTCAGAGGCAGAATCAAGAGTGACTGACCCAGTACAGCAAACCCAGTATCCCCAAAGAACCAGTAAGTCCTCATTTCCACCTGACTGGGCATCCATCAGCCTGCCCAAGGCCTGGTGGGCACATGCAGACCCTGTCCTGAGCCCCTGTGCCTCACACAGCCCGGGTTCAGGTGCTGGCCTCACAGAATTGAGCACATTGCAGTAGCACCGTGACCACCTTGGGGCTGGACCCCTGCCAGCCAGGATCTGGCCTTTGTTAGGACATCAGTCCCTTAGTGGCTCTCCTGGTAAAGGCTGGCACATCACTACCACCGTGCACATTCACCCCCCTGCTTCCTTGTCTGGAAGCAAGGCTGGGCGTCTGGTTATGGATTCATTCCTGCTTTGCTCTTGGCTCACACATCATTAAAGAGCCGCTGCGATGTTGGCTCAGGAGCTGCGGGCTCCGCGCGCTCCTGAGCCACCCACTGACAGCTGCTCTGTGGTCACAGCCATACGTGGACTTAATGGATGTGGACTCCACCAAGGAAATCCTTCTGGGGCATCCCTAGGGATGTGCAACATCACCCAGGAGCAAACCCCTGCGCGGGCTTTCTTACAAAGTGGTGGAATCTACGTCATCTGATCACGAGGTGATGGGATGCTGAGATGGGAATGCTTTCCAGGGTTTTGCCCCTAACCAAGAGAGATTTAGTTGCTGGGGGTGGGGGTGTAGTAAGGTCACAAACTGAAATATATCCAGACACATACAGTACGTAAAACTACAGTCTGTTTCCCCTCTAATTGGTAATAAATGTAAATGTTTAGTTATGCCTGGCTTGGGAGCTATGAAAAACACATCTGGCTGGCTGGTTTTCCTGCCTGCCATCTGTAGCCGAAAGGAAAAGCGAGAGGTGCATATGCGAGCACCTGAGGAAGGCGGCGGCAGCAGAGAGGGAGTGGGAGCAGGAGAGAGGAGGAGGAGGAGGATTGCTGGAGCAGGTTGGCACCAGAGGGTGGTTTCTGGCCAGAGCTTTTCCCTGCTCATGGGGACCTCCAGGTTTTGCATCTCCGCTCGGTTCTTGCTCCTCTCCCAGGTAATGCAACCCACAAAGGAATGGCTCATGCCTTCCAGAGCTGCTGACACAGAATTCCCTGGCACTGATGGGGGAAACAAAGCCAGAAAGCTCCAGGAGGTCTCCTCCTGGCCATTAATTACCATTAACCAGAAGCTCTGATTAGGTCAAACCTTGAGCAGTGCCTTATGCATCCCTTCATGCAACACGAAGACCTCACAGCTGAAACAGTCAGACCACGCTGGTGAGGAAGGGATGCTCTGTCCCCCCTGCTCCTGTCCCAGAGCCATGCTCAGGATGTAGCACCATCCCCACCAGTTAAAGACTGGGAGGAAACCACTGACCCAGAGAAGTAAATACAGCCCCTTTTTAGCTCTAAAAACTTTCTCAATGCCAGGTCCCCAGGGCTGGGGAAGTTTGGAGAGCTGAAAAAACTACTGAGTGCAGAAAAACAGGTTTGGTACAGAATTAAGCACAGGGGGAGGCGTAGATTCCCCCTCTCCACTGCACCTGGTTTCCTGCCCTCTCCCAGAAGCTGCTCCAATGCCATCACCACCATTCCTTGCTGGACTCACACCTGCCCCATCCCAGCTGGAGTTCTGGGCACCCAGCAGCCTTCCTCCTCCTCCTCCCCTGCCCGCCTGGTTCACTCTTATTCTGGCAGCGCCGCCTCTTACTTTGAAGCAGGCTTTTCTTGGAGAAGCAGCTCCGCTTCCCAGACCGTCCCCAAAGAGCCTGCGAGTGCTCGCTCTCTCCCGTCCCTCCTCCTGCCTTGATCAAGGCTGAAGGCTGAAATCCAAGTGCATTGATCAAAGCGGCTTCTTCGGGCGAGATTCACTGGCGAGGAAAAGCAACAGTTGTTGCGGAGCTGCTCCAAGGGGCCAGCGGTTCCTTGCCAGGAAAGGGATGGAAGGAGGTGGCAAGGACTCCACGGCAGCCAGGGCAGCGCAGCAAAGGGGTTTTCACCCGTGGTGAGGTGGTGGGCTGCCACAGGGGAGGGGGAAGCCGCCTGCTCCCAAAGCAGCCAGATGTCCTTCTTCTGAGCCCTCCATGGGAAAGACGCAACTTTACATGCGGCTGGGGCAGAGATGAGTACCGCCTGGGCACGGTGTGCCGTGTCCGAGGTCTTTTGCCTGGAGACAAAAGCCCCCCGTTCTTAGGGGGCAGCCTGAAAGCAGCTCGGACTGCCCGCAGCCCTGGGAGAGCCGAGCGCTGGCAGGCCCAGCCGGCAGGCCCTGCCTCGGCGCCGAGCCCTGGGGCCCGGTGCCAGGTGCTCCTGCCAAGGTGAAAGCGGAGAGATCAGGCAGCCAGATGGCATCCTCCCACAAAAACAACCACCGGGACACACACCAGCTCATCTGCCACCGAGGGCTGGAGCCGGCCCGACGCGGCTGCCCTGAGGAGGGTGCCCCAGGAGGGGAGGGGGCAGCGGGAGCAGGGCCAAAGCCCGGTGTAACTCAACCAAACCCATCTGCAGTCCCCCAGCAAAACACACAGCCTTCAAAACACACAGCCTTCAAAACACACAGCCTTCAAAACACTGGGACAGGCCCTCCTGAGAGGTCACACCGGCCCCCGGTGACTGGGGACACCCACCTTGGTCACTGCTGCCCGGCTGGCCGACAGCTGGGGCCACAGCACCTCATGCCCTGCTGGAGTCAATCCCCACTAGCTCCAGCTCTCAGAATCCAGGTCTCCAAGGTCAGGCCGTCAGCACGTGCAGCTCCAGGAGATTTACACCAGCCGTGAGGTCTGTCCATCTGTGGGAAAGGGTCAGGTGTAGCTGGTGTGGGAGGAAAGGCCAGCAGTGACATTGGCATGCTGCTCCTGGCAGCCTCCAAGCCGCTGCAGCAGCTGCCTTTGAGCACTTTTCATCTAATTCAATGAAAATGAGATGTTCGGGTGAATGAAGATAATTTAATAATGAATAGCTCCAACTTATCGGAGAAGCTCTCCATCCCTGCCTGACAGTCGCTGCCTCTAAGTGCAGTTTAATAAGGGAATCACCATCACTCAGCCCTGTGGTAGCAAATCAACATTTCGCTACTCAGGGAAAAGACTCTGCACTTTCCTAAAGGGTGAAGCTATTTCTCAGGGAGCCTAAGCTCTGTTGGGCTTTAAAAGGAAAAAAGACAGAAAAATAGGAAAAAAAAAAAAAAGAAATAAAAGGAAAAAAAAAAAAAGCAGAGGAAAATAATGAGCCAGCAAAGCAGCCCATCTTCAGAGGCAAAATGTAATTAAAAATAAAAGCCAGCTTGAAGAAGGCTGTAAGTCATCACAAGCAGCAGCCAACGCTGCGAGCAACAGCAATGCTGGCAGAGCCTGTGAGCACACAGGGGGTCCTGAGGCTGCACTGAGCCAGGGCAGCATCTCAGCAAGACATTTCCATCCATCAGGGTGCTGCATTTTCCAGCCAGGACTAAGATGTCCCCGCTGCTCGCCATCCTCCCCGGCTGCCTCCGTGGCTGGGACAGGGCAGCATCATCCACCTGTGCCAGCTCTGGGGGTACACTCCCAGCCTCCAACACTGCGGAGAAGTGCTGCTGGTCGTCTCCACCCAGAATCACTCAGTCTGTACAGCAAAACCAGAAAATGCCCACAGAACATGCTCAGTGATGATGGATTGAGCTGGGAAGCATCCCTGCAATGATAACAGGACTACACACAGGTCTCGCCAGCTGGGCAGGCAGCCTTGTGTCCCCATCCTGCTGCCCGACAGCAGGCAGCCCTCATCCGTGCTGGGAAATTCCACCAGCGAGTTATTTCCTCAAGGCATGGATCTGCATCCTACCCAGCATCGATCCAGGCAGCGGAGGGCTGCGTCCCGCCCGGCGCTGCCTGCTGCCGCGCGGGCAGAGGGAGGTGTGAGGCGCGGGATGCCAGGCCCTGCGGATTCCTGCTGACACCTGCCAGCGTTGAGCGCTGAATTATTAATTGCATTTCCAGTAGCAATTGTTGCTCGTGCCGATGGAGTTGGACTAGACATCACAAGCAATTAGCAGCCCCTCCGCTGGCGTTGCCGGTACCTGCTTAACGCTCCACTCACGTCCTGCGTGGGCTGCGGCGCCGGGAAGGGGAACCATTCCCATCTCTGCTCGGAGCCGCCACACGCCCGGGCTGTGCACGGTGGGCACGGGCAGCAGTGCTGCCACCAGCCAGGGGCCAGCCCTGCCGTGGCGCTGGTGTTGTCCCCTCCTGCCGCCGTGTGGAGGACACGCTGGGCATTGGCTGCTGTGCGTCCGTGTGCCACCAATGGCCATCCCTTGGAGGCACCAGGGCCTCAGACAGGTCTCCTGGGCAAGCAAGGCCATGAGCAGGAGAGGTGGGAGCTACGGCAGAGGAGCCAGGTCCAAGCCCAGTCCTGGGCAGAGCGATCTCAGGGCCAACCTCACCTCTGCCATGGCTCAGGTGTTCAATCAAATTAATTTTTATCATAACCAAAGTGACTGGTCAGTGGAGTCCAAGTGGGCTCTTCCTGCTCATTGAAACCGTTTCATAGCTCAATTTTGGGAGCTTATTTTCCACTTCATTGAGTGCCATGTTACTGCAAATGAATATATTCCTTGGTTGGTGTGATGGAAAATACAGCTGTAAATGCTTTCTGCTTCATTTGGGTAAAGAGCTCCAGATAGGACTAAGTATAAAGAGAATTTAAATGCTCAACTTCATTAAAAAAGTTGTTTCCCATTCTCTTTCTTCCTGAAAATACAGGGCTGCTAGCGGAGAGAGCAAAAGAAGGCTTTAAATTTCCATCAGTGTCATCCTAACCCAGATCACTCCCCACCCGTGACTGATGGCAGACGTCTGCCAGGAGCTTGTGCTGCAGAGGCTCAGACGAGTGGGAGGAGGAAGGCAGAGGATGGGATGCCCCGTGAATGAAGCCCAGGGTCACGCCATGCCCCTCTGTTTACCTCTATAGCTACCTCTGTGAATCCTTTCAGGCAGCTGTAGAGAGCAACATGGTGCCTCCTGAGCCTCCTTTTCTCCAGGATAACCACACCCAGCTCCCTCAGCCACAAGAATTGTGCTCCAAACCCTTGTCCAGCTCTGGTGCCCTCCTCTGAACACGTTCCAGCACCTCAAAGTCTTTCTTGTAGCAAGGGGCCCAAAACTGAACACAGGATTTGAGGAGGATTTGATGCCTCAGCAGTGCCAAGTACAGGAATGAAGTGCTGCCTCTTCCCATAGCCATAAGCCCTCCTGGCTTGTTGTCCTTCCCAGATCCCTCTCCAAGCTACTCAGCAGCCTAGCAGACTCCTTGGTATCCCCCTAGGCCAAAGCAGGGAGAGGATCCTTCTGCTCCAGCTGGGACTGGCAAAGTCACCGAGAGCAATCCCACGTCATGCAAAATCTGAACCGATTTCTGCCCTGGAAGTAAAGGGCCACTGCAGCCCAGGGAGACACCTCAACAAATCTTGGGAATCTTGAGCCTTCCAGATCCCAGTGGGCCAGGATGTCAGGTTGTGCTCTGCTCTTACCCAGTACTGGCAGAGTGAGGGGAGACTTTCATCTCAGCTAAATCCAATTTTAACCCAGGAGGAAATGCACTCTAGGTTCCCAGGGTTTACCCAGAAACCAGTCATCTCAGCAGGGCTGTGGCAGAGCGGGCAGGATGAGTGATAGGCAGCAGGATTACAGCTGATGGCAGGATAAACAGAGTCCACTTAAATCACAGGATAACCACCTATTGCAAGTTTGCTAGATTTCAAACTGCAACTTCTTACCTCCCAAAGTGGAATTGGTGGGAATGAGTTCCATGTAAGACTCACAGAAATAACTGAAGTTAATCCAAGCTTCTATTTGAGTGGAGAAGTCAGGAGCAAAGTGACGTCCATGGCTCTCCAACCTCTAACAAGCTGCTCCACACAGACTGGTCAAACCAAAGGGACCTGGGTCCAACAACACCATGGATAGTAAGAAAGAGCCACAACAGCCTCCCTGACCAGTCTGGCACCCTCACATCATCCAGCTGGAATCCCACCATCCACTACGCCACAACCTTCCCTGGCATCCACCACCATTTCAATAGCTGGCAGCAGGTGTGAACAATTACCACCCAAAACCTGGATGAAGGACAACGTGATGTAATTATCACCCTAATGCCATTTCAAGACTATCAGCACGGGCTGGAAGTAAAACTTCAGCTGAGTGAGTTTAATAAGCATACCTAATGTAATATTTGCAGGGAAGAGCCAGCTGGCTTTAGGAAGGATTAGGGTGGCTTTGCAGCTTTGTGTAGCTTTACACGGGATATTTCACATGCAACAGACAAAGCAGGAGGAGCCCGTGACAGCCGCAGACCCCGATCGTGCCAGCAGCCTGTAATGCTGCCTCCCATCTCCTGTTAAGTAGGAGATTATATGCTCAGAGACCTGGTGGCACTGGATCCTTGCTCTGGTTGCCTCCACCATGGTGGCAGCCAGCAGGGTCCCCACCCTCTTGGCCATGGCCAGACACTGTGTCATCTCGCAGGCAGACAGCTGAAACCTGCTGAAGGCATCACATCGTTCTCCACCAGTGCACAGCAGGCTCCAGGCCTGCAGATCCATCCTCCTTGGAGGTGCTCCCCCATCTCCACCCACTCTGGATGGGAAGAGATCCCAGAGGGACCTGGGACTGGGTTAACTGGGCTCACAGGAGCCCAGCTCTAGGGGCACCAGCCCCCCATGGTGTGGTGAATCCACATTCCCTCTCCACTTGATGCCTTCTCCAGCCTGGGAGCCTTCACCAGCTCTGACCCCCAGAAGTGACCAAGCCCCTCAAGTCTTGTTCCTCCCTCCAGTGGGAATTACTACTGCCAGGGGAGCAGTGGGTAAGGAGTCACCAGGGGTTTTCAGCTGGTCCTGCTGGTTCCTGCACCCACAGGGACGGAAATCACAGGGAAGGCAGGCGACTGCACGACAGCTCAAGGAATCTACTGCACGTGGCCAAGGCCTGAAACACCCAGCCACAGGGCACCAGGAAGTGAGGGTTTTATTCAGGTCTAGAGACCTTCCTAAGCCTAACAGGTATCCAAAATTATTCTTTACGAAGGACTAAAAAACAGAAAAGAGCTTCGCAAGTCTCAGGTTCCGGTGTGGTTATCCAAAGCAGAAGGTGCCTGTCAGCACCTGAGAGCACAGACTGCCCTGGGGCCAGCCAGGCCTTAGGTAATATCCTATATAAAGCTCCTGCCTCCACGTGCTGCCCTGGAGAGCTCCTCAGAAATGCTGCCTTACTGCCTTGAGATGCATCAGGTTTTGCTTGGCTTTGAACCACCGGGTCACCTTGTTGTTAATTAATGCACCGCTAAAATTATGTTTGGGGGCTACTAAGGTTTATTGGGTAGAAAATTATTTCAAATACAGAGAGCAGGCAGTAAAGACTGGAAATATGTTTTCAAGTATAAAGCTAATTGCTACAGGGAATCCCTCTGGGATCCATTTGGAGCCCTTGCTTTTTTATTTCCTTCCTCCGCTAACAACCTGGCCAAGGTTTGTAGAACAGCGAGCGCACAAGTGATTGCTGGTGGTGGGGTGCCCTGCACACTGGCAGCTGGCACGGGGGGATCCACAGTGTCCCCACAGTGGTCCTCAGCCACGTGCCCTGTCACAGCAGACCAGGGCAGCCTGGCAACCACAGAATCATCGTTAATGTTGGGAAATAGCTTTAAGGCCATCGAATCCAACTGTTAACCCAGCACTGCCAAGCCCACCCGGTGCCCACCCACCCACTTTTGGAAGGCTTGCAGGAATGGTGACTCACCACATCGCTGTTCCAATGCTCAACCACTCTGTCAGTGAAAAAAATTTTTTCCAATATCCAATCTAAACCTTCCCTGGAGCAACTTGAGAACATCTCCTTTTGTCCTGTCACTCGTTACCATGGTGGCAACCTTGCTGGATCCAGCTCTGCTCTCAGCCGTGGGGCTGCTTGTCATCCTTCTGTTCTCTGGATGAGCTCAATGAGCCACGGGAGAAGCCTGTCCCACCCTCCTGCTGACGTGGGTGTTTCTGGAGAGGAACCCCAAGAAAGGGATCTGCTGCTCCCAGGAAAGCCTCATGCAAGTCCCACAGACACACCAGTGCTGGCAACTGCACTTCAAGTCTCCATGAGTCCAGAAGCAAAACCGTCCAGATGCAGCCTGGAAAGTAAGACTGGCCTAAGGCCAGACTTGTGACCAAAGGACTTTGCTTTAACATCCCAGAGGCCCCAAAGTACCTGTTTGTCTGAGAAAAGACGTCCTGCCTGATATCCTGCAAGCCTCCAGCCATCCCAGTAGGAAGCAGTGAGTCCTCATTTCCAGGGAGGGGTCCACTTCTCACAGGCGCATGTAAAGTAAAAATGCAGTAACTTCCCAGCCCAGGCTCAGCCACAGCTGGATCAGCAAGGGCCAAGAGGGGTTACCTTGCTGAGGGTGCTGAGGGGCAGGGGCTCCCTGGCTCTGAAACTCCAAGGCCAGGCCCTGCTGCCCTGCCCCGGGCAGGGACACCACACACGGCTGCCCGGAGAAGCGTTCGCACATGCCTAAGTGCTTTTCTGGACCACAGCCCGAGAGAACTGAGGGGGCTTGAGTGGCACAGATGGCATTTTTCTTCTTTCCTTTTGTTTTTTTAATTTTTGCTCTGATGGTGCCCTCTGAGATGTAAGTAAGTGCACGGTGGTGACCCCGACAGGTGCCTGACCTGGACACACAGAGAACAGTTCTATTCATAAAACCATCTTGTTCCCCGCTCACTTTGGTGATGGGGGAACACACTGAACTGCCTTACTTGCTACGTTGGGCCACTACTTTGCTCTATTTAATTTTGCTTCCTAGAAGAAGCATCTCTCCCTCGAACTGCTCCTTACTCCAGTGCCTCTGAGGCACGCAAGGTTCCAACACAAGCCAAACATCAGGATCCTGCTCCCAGTCTGGACTTGGAGGGTCTGGACAGCACCAGGGCCACCAAGGAATTTGGAGGTCTGCTCACCTACCACCGGGAGATTTTGATGGTCCAAGCCTGTTACAGCCACAAGCCAGGCAGGGCAGGCTGGAATCACTCAGAAACTGGGATTTGCTGGTGCTCCCTCTTCCCCTGGGGAAGCAGCGTCCCTGGGAGCGTGACAGCAGCCAGCAGTGCTGTGGAAGAGATGCTCCATCTCTACCGAGTTGGCCAGCACAGAGAAATGAAAATGGTGCCATGATGCCCAAAACCACTCACTCTCCAGAATTTCCCCTTCCAGAAAATACCAACAGAAAAAACCCAATTCACAGCCAAAACCAACCCCCTTAAAAAAAAAAAAAATCCATTTGTGGTGAGGGAGGCTGTGCCCAGCAATCATGGCCAGGCTCTGGCTGTCATTCCTGACATGAACACACTGGAATACAAAACCAAATAATTTCATCACCACTGGATTTTATTTCACTTCCTGCTCCCATGGCTGTCTCTCCTGCCTGGACCAAAGGCTTTTGAGGCAGGAACTGGCTCTCCCCAAGAAAATCTCCTATTGCTGGTGCTTACAGCCTCCACTCGGGTTGTCCTGTGCAGGGCCAGGAGCTGGACTCAATGATCCTTTTGGGCCTCTTTCAGCTCAGGATATTCTGTGATTCTACGACTCTGTAGCAGGGGTGCTCCTGTCATTAGTAGCCAAGTGAGGGACCACATACACTTGAAAGCAAAGCACAGTTCCAAGACCTCTTCATCTGCTGCAGCCCATGCTAGGCAGCACCGTGCCCAGCCGGCATCACCTCACCGTGCAATTAGTGTGGGGTCATAAACCTTTCCTTTGACCGTGCCCTGAGCGTGGAGCTGGTGCTTACAGGCTCCCTGACCCCGCAGTTCAAACAGCTCGGTCTCAGCCTTGGCAGCAGGAGCACGTCAGCTCCAGTGCTACAGAAACAACTCGCTTTGAAATGCAGATCCTGCCCCGCTTTGTTCCCGCATCTTTGTAGGTGCCGGATTTACAACGCCCTCGCATCTTGATCACTGGCCTTACACCAAGGCCCCCTGCACTGCCGTGTGTGATGAGCTCTTGTTAGTGTTCAGGACCACGCAAACCCCAGGAGCCTTTTGCCTCCCTCGGCTGCTCTTGACTGATGCTCAGGCAGGGAGATGTGGTGGTGCAAAGCCCGGGGTCAGCAGCAGCCGGACAGATCAGAGGACGCTTTTCAAGTTCAAGTCCTTGGTTCAGAAAGCCGCTCAGAGGAGCAGCTGTTCACGTGTCTGTCCTGGTGCCATCGCAGGGGAGATCACGAGTGAGAGAAAATCACTGCTCACGCACCAGCAGCTGGAGATACCAGCCCCCCTCCGGGCATGGGCAATCCTTTCACAACGGGAAGCCACATCCAGAGAGCTTCAGATGGAGATGGATTTGGGATCCCCGCGATGCCGACCACCTCCCCCCGAGGCAGGTGCCCGCCCCAGCCTGTCTCCCCTGTCCTCGACCAGCGAGCGCAAGCTGCCAAGGGGAATGTGGCTCACAGTCTGCTGGCAGGCGCCCCATCCTTTTCAATTACGTGCAGTCCAATTCCCATCACGAGGAGGGGAGCCAGGAGGAAATGCCACCGAAGTCAGCAGAGTCGTGCTGCATGGTTTGGAGCGAGCAGGAGGAGATGCTAAGCCTGGCCTACACGCATCATCCGGGTCTCTTATATCTGCCCCGCGCCGGCTCAATCCTCATTTAAATGTATGGCATCCGTTCCCAAACTAGCAGGAGGTGTTTATAATTAATAAGAGGGATGTGGGGAGATGTGTCCTTTTTTCTTCTTTAAAGCCAAACATCAGACAGTGTTCCAGCCTCTGCTCCCTGTGATGCAAAGCCTGCTCCAAAACCTGGTCCCCAGCTGCCATCCTAAAAGCCAAACCACAGGGCCTTGGCCCCAGCAAACATCCCCCATTATAACACACAGAGCTGATTTAAACTTTTCCCAGGCTAAAGCCTTAATGATTCGTGAGCTTGGAGCCTTCAGCCCAGTTTAGCCCACTCACAGAAGTGGGCACTGCACTGTCTGGGGTGCAGCCAACACACCCCAAAACTCTGGCAGCCACCAGCCCAGGGAATGGATGCTACAGGGCTGTTCCTGCTGGCCCAATTCCCACATGAGAGGAATGAGCCCCCTTTTTACTACCTGTCCTCGCCCCAGGCTTAGGACAGCATGGAAGGGCAGATCAGGATATCCAGCAGCCACTCAGGATTTCCACCCCAGCACTTCTGTTAGACCTGGAGACAGGGCCATGCCCCAAGCTGTAGGACAAGCCCATGGGAAGTCCAAGAGCCACCACTGTAATGTGGCATGGGAAGCGACCAAGGAAGATAAGCTGCTCTGTGAATTTCTTAGGGCCCTGTAACAGCAGAGAAATTATTCCAGAAAGCTGTAAGATCTGCAGAAGCCTCCAGGCACCAGAAGGAAGCCAAACAAAGCCCTGTGCTCCCTGTTGGCTGGCCAGGGACATTGCTCCCTGTCCTCAGATGCAGTTCCAGCTGTGGCCACTCTCCACCACCTCAGAGAGAGACAGGACCACCACCAAACCCAGGAGCCAAATTAGGCCCCAGGGGAGACGAAGATTCCTCCCTGGACTCTGAGGAGGACAGCAGACGCCCTGAAGTGAGGGATAACATATGGCAAAGACAGCACAAAGATCGATCCAGTCTCACTTCAGCACACCAGGTCCACACAAGGACCCCTCTGGAAAGGCTCTGAATGAATAATCCTTCCCATGAATATCAAGAGCTATCTTGAAACAGTGGCTGTCCCTTCCCACCCACCAGCCCTTTTGAAGGCCACTCCAGAAGGATCTCTTTCAAGCATCAGAAATTACTTTTAAAATCCAGTCGAAATTTATTTATGGCCAGCTTATCACACAGGGACTCATCTTTCCTGACCAGAGTCCTCACAAAAGCCAGTGCATTAACAGCTGATGTCTTTCAAACCCTACTGGGGGTTACACCTAATCCCACTTTCTATAGTCAGCCTGGGACGCAGACAAAGGATTTGCCCTGTCCTGAAGGGGAACCTTTGGTAGGATCCCCAGCTCTCTCCTTCCTCTTGGGAGGAGCAGGGAGGCAGAGTGACTGGATATCTTAAAGCCTACTTTAACACCCCAAAAGGATGTATTTGTAGACTTTGTAGCTGAAGCACCATCAATTTTTATTTCTCCTGTGCCGAGGCTATTTTGGGTTTGTCTGGCACTGAGACCACACCAGCAGAACCCAGCCCTTCCTGTGTGCAGAGCCGAGTCAGGAGGAGCCAACGCAGACACCTGGGATGGGAAGAGGTCCCTGCTACCTGCAGGATGGCATGGCTGCCCTTCCAGCCCAGCCCACAGGGGTTACGGAGGTTCCTTAGGCTCCCCCCTGCTTTCTAAGTGGTTTCTAACTCCCACTTCATCCCAGGACCATTAAGCTTCTGAGATCTCTTGGAAACCTTAAATAAAAAGCCAGAGATTATCAAGAGATTTGTAGCCAGTGGTGGAAGGGAATGCTATCCATCTCCAGGAGTAGATCCTGAGGGGGTGGAAAACCAGTGCCAAGCCTCTGGGACCTCCTGGATATACACAGAGTGTCAGGGTGGCTGGGGACCTGGCTGCCAGAAGGACACCACAGACAAACAGCACACCTGGACCATCTTTCATGGGGACACAGGAATTCAGAGGGTCCTTCCACCCCAGTAAAAGTTTGGGATTTAGATGCTCAGCGATATGGTTGAAACAATTTCCTTGATCTTTTATTACCCTGGTAAATAATTTATTGGGACAGGCATTTTAAAAAATCCCATAAAAGACCTATAAAACATATTTATCACACAAAAATAACCCTGCTCCTTGGCTCCAACCAACAAGCTGAAAACTTGTTTGTATACTTCACTGCACATAAACTAACCAATGCCTTGTGACAGCTTTAAGCTTTTTAACAGCTCTCTCCCTTCTGCTTTTTATTTCCATTTTTCTCTCTGTGAATTCACAAGGTAAAAAAAAGAAGAACCTGCCACAACAGGAGAGGCTTCTGCTCTTGAGCAGATACTGACAGTCAGGAGCTGCCCTCCCAGTTTTCCCGACACCTGGAAAATTTAACAAATGATGCTTCTTTTGGCTGAAAACCACAGCTCAAAGTTGTGGTTATTCAGAGTAAGTTGGGACGCAGGGGTTGGCAGATGTGCACAGAGGGATGGATGCGTGTGTGACTGAGGTGCCAGTGGTACAGGCATCAAGCCACCTCTTTGTGCCTCCGTTTCCCTCCTGAGATCAGGAGCACTTCTATCACATTCTGCTGGCAGAGGGCAGGCTCCGGGTTTTTTTTGTCCAAGCCTTGAATAAATGGAGAATTCAAAGAAAAGGCTGAGGAAGGAGTTTTCCCACCCAAAACATGCAGCAGCCACAGGCACCAGAGCTTTTAAGCTTTTTGGCACTCCCTCGGACACCAGGGGATCCAGCTGGATGAAGCCTGGCCAGCAGGATGAGCGCTCAGCCTGCTGCCAAGGTACAAAACCAGAACCCAAACCACACTGATTGCTGCAGGCAGGATTCCTGGTGCCAGGCAGTCGCACAGATCCAGAGGCAGACCTCCCACATCCCCTGCGCTGTGCCCACAAACCCAGACCTCGCCCGGGCCAGCTCTGCTCAGCAAAATGCCAGCACACACAGGTCACCTGGCACAGACTGACCAACCTGGGGATGGTCTGAGGTGGGTTTCTCCTCTTCCCAGGAGCAAGGGCAGCTGTGGGAGCAGCAGTAAGGCCAGACTGAGTCTGGAGCTACCCTGCATCACGCTTCCAAGCGTGCAGAGAAGCACTGGGAGGAGGGGGAGCACAGTCCTCTGGGTCAGCAGCGCTGGCCATCAGGGCTGCCAAAGCACACAGACACCCAGGCACACACAGAGCCTGCTCCAGACGGCATCTGGAAGAGGGAGCCAGGAGCAGTCTGGGTCACAGCGCTCCCCATGCAGGACTTGGCTCTTCCCCATCCCCAGGCATCTCCAAGCCCCCTCATCCTGGTCCTGGTTCCAACACAGGAGCAACAGAATCCAGTTAAAAGCCTTTTAAGGGCTCAGTCAACACCCCAGCTGTGCTCCCCGCTTCACTGGGCTTCCCCCTCTGCCTTCCCAAAGCCCACACCGGGCACTTGAGCTACAGCTGCTTTCCTACCTGTGTGAGCCAGAACGCTGCTGTCCACACTGGCTGGTTCTCCATAAGGCTGCTCTCTGCCTCCACCATGTTCTCTACAGAGAGATCAGAAATTCAGAGCAAACTCAACCGAAAGGGCCATTTGATGAAGAACGAGCTCTGAGAAGGTGCTCAGTGGTCAAAGTAAGCCGTGGCTGGGGTCTCTGCATGCTAGGCATCACTTCTGCCCAGCTCCAGTGCCACCCTGGTACACTTACAGGGCATGGGAGAGCTCATCCAAGCCAGGGAAGGTTCTCCAGCTCCAGTGCAAGCCAGTCTCCCAAGCAGACTAAAGCCCAGCAGAGCACCAGCTGGTCCGTGCTCGTGGAGGCTGGGATGGGTGGCGCAGATCGGTGGGGCAGGCAGAGCCTTTCCTATCAGATCCCCAGTGTTGTCACTTCTCTCTGACACCTCATCCCCTTCCTAACACTTCCCCGCTCCCCAGTGCCGTCACCACCTTTCCCCAATGCCAGCAAGACCCCTGGAGCCCAGCTGGTCTGGACAGCCCCATGCCCACCATCCCACGCAGCTCAGCACAGGGCCCAGCAGGACACACCACGCTGGGGGGAGGCCAGCAAGGACCTACTGCCCACAGCAGCACAGCAGGGACAGCAGCTTCCCTCCTTCCTCCTCACGGGACCTTCATCATTGCCAGCAGTGGAAGGAAGCAAAATGGGCACCATGAGCTGCAGTATGGGTTAGAGCCCTCCAAGTTTCCTGGGATGGAGATACAGCTGTGGACCTGAATGGGTCCTTTTGGCCAGGGAACAGCCTTTCCTGGGGCTCCAGGCTCAACTCTGGGGCCTCTCCCACCTTCACCAAGTCCCACAGCTCCTTTGGCTGCCACTTCCGAACTGCTGAGCACATTAGCAGTTAAGTCCATTTGCAGATTTAAAAGTCAAACCCTGCCACAGGAAATTAAAAGATAATGCAAAGAATTATTTTAAAAAATTAATCTTTATTACTCTCCACTCCCAAGCTGCTAATAAAAAAAATGTGTTCCTCATGCAGTCTCTATAAAAACAGGTTATAAAGCAGAGGAAGAGAGGAAGGCAGATGCTTTAAAAAGGCATCTTTCATCCCTCCGCCCTGCCAGCCCTAACCATCCATCTGCACCCACGTGTCAGCTCCCAGCAGTTTCCAACCCAGCCAGCCCCCTTTACCCCACAAGGCAATTATTCCCCATTTCCATCTGGTCCCCCTTGTCCTCCCTGTTTTACATCTCCAGGAGATGAGCAATCTCCAGGAGAGAGCAGCCTAGAAGGTGGTTTAATGGCACACCCTCCTTGCTCCAGGTACCTCCGAGCCCTGTACAAAGCAGGATGAATTACAGCTCATTACAGAAAGGGCAGGCACTTGGGAAGTAAACAACGCAGCTATTACAGGTGCCAGCAACAGCTCCACAGCACCAGGGCAGGGCTGACACATGCGGGAAACCATGCCTGAGAGAGAGGTCAAGGATGCTCGGCAGCTCTCAGAAACCACTGAAGAGGCTGAAAGGGAGGTGGCAACTGCAAGAGTTTCTTCTGAAAATGCTTCTCTCTAAGGCTGTGCTCAAGAAAGCAGCTCAGTCCTCGGTATTCTAGCTGCAGCTGCAGCTGGAGCCCAGGGAGTCAGAAATGGGGCTGCAAACCACTTCTGTGTCGTGATACCAGGAACAAGTCAGCTGGGCTTTGGTAGGACCAAGAGTCACCACAACTGAGGAGGAGCACCCAATTTAGGATGTGAGAGAGATGAAGAAGCAGCAAACCCACCAGCTGTGCCTGTGCTGCAGTAGAAGAAACAGCCACAGGCACAGATCTGTGTCCCCCCAGCCCTCTGGCCAGCCTAGGGGTGGGGCTGGCCAGGAGAAGACCCACCACCAGTGCTCCTGCCAAAGCAGTGCCCCTGGGTCTGGTGGAAACACAGCCAGGCCAGGAAGGAGAAGGTGCTTCACAAAAAGAGAGATGAGGGACCAAGAGCTGCTGCACTGCACCACAAGCACACCATGAAAGCTGCTCCATGCCCAGAGCTGGGCCAAAGGAGCCAGCCTCGAGCAAACCTCAGAACATGCCCTGATGGCTCCAGAGGAGCTGCAAAGGCCAACCTCCCCATCCTCAGATCAGCAGTACAAGCACCAACCCACCCTCAGGCCTCCCCCAGCAGCACACAGTGGGTTTATCCCGGGTAAGGCAGCTCCACACCTTCTCCTCACTGGGGATAAAGGGAGTACTTGGCTTTTTCTGACTGCAGGAGGGGCAGGCGCACCTGGAAATGAAGCGCTGGCAAGGAGCAGGCGCTGGGGGTGGAGGAAGGAGAAAGGCAGAAGCACAAGCAGGCTCAAGCACGATGAAGGAGAACCCCCTGGGAGGGACAGTGCCTGCGGCGCTGCCGCCCGGGCCACCTGTGGTCCCCAGCACGGGCAGGAGCACAGGGGGACACCGCAGCACGGCAAGGCAGGAGGTGGCTTTCTGAGGGGAGGCTGACTATGATTGATGGTGCCGTGCTGTGCTCTCACTGATGTAGAAAATTAGAGAGAGATCGCTTCAGATACCGACCCATCTGAGACACTTGTTGTGTCCATCTCCTGTACACAGGCGCCTCTCCCGGGAGCTCTCCCGCCGGCTCGCAGGCTCATTATTCAGAGTGCTGAACTGGGACAAGCAATGCTATTTTATTCCTACTTCTTTTCTGCCCCCAAACTACTGGATTGGAATATTCTTGGGAACATGTAAGGTGCTGTTTTCCTTGCTCAGCTACTTGAAGGCAAGTTTGGTTCTCCTCAACTAGGAAAAAGTAGCCCTTCACTTTTTTCTTTTCTCTCCCCAACCAAAGCTGGGAAGAGCCTTTATAAAATACAGGAGCCATCTTCTAAGATGGAAATAGCTTCCTTAAAAACAGTGAGTCGTGCTCCACACCAGGATGGATCTGATAGCTGGTACTCTACTAACGTAGCCTTGTGCTATTGTCCTCCTGGCAGGATGGTCCCTTCTTGGCTTCCAATCCCTTTGCCATTTAACCTGTTCCTGGTTTATTGTGGCTGCTTTTGTCCTTCCACTGCTTCTCTGCCAGATGACAAAAGAATTTTACAATGGTCCTTAAGTGGGTTTTAAAAAAATCCACATAGGCTTCCACATGAAATGAAGAAGCCAGTGGTCTAGATCAGCACAGGCTGGTGTGTCTTCAGGAGAGGTGTCACACCACAGACAGGACACCCCTGGGCCCTTGACTTCAAACAGTACTGCCCCTCAGTAGCAGGCAACCCAGACAGGCACAGCATCTGAGCTCACATTCCTTTATTCCCAACATTTCCATGCTGGTCTAGAAATGGTAGAGGAACCTCTCTGACTGCTGCCCAAACAATCCCAAACCGGCCTTACAGTCCTGCAGCCAGTCACCTTTCTTCACACTCCCCCGGAGCTCCAGGCACCTACACCAGCCCAGGCTCTTCCACTTTGCAAGCACGGCTAGAGGAGACTGACCAAGATGTTGGATGTGGGAACTCCCGCCTCTGGAAAGGGCAGGGAAATGGTTCGGTCTCCTTCATGGCTCCAGACTGAGCCCCTGGTTTCTCCTGCCAACTCTCCAGCCTGGGGCAGCTGACCTTGTTCCCATGGCAAAAGGGCAGGTTTCTTTTTTTAGCTCTCGAGAACAGCTTCAAACTGCCCTGCTTTGAAGCCCACCACCCAACACGGATGTCCAGGCCCCTGAACCTGGGAGCCCCTCCCAAGATGACAGCAGCTAAATCCAACCCTGCTTGTCTCCTTTGTTGGAAGGACAACGATGCCACTCTGCCAGCGCTCTGAGCATCCCCTGGGTCACAGGGCACAGAGGGCAACAAGCAGCAAACACCAAATTCAAGCCAAAGTCTGAAGCACTCAAATCCCTGTAGGGAGACGATTTGGAACAAAGCATTCCTCTTCCTCCCTTCCTCCCACATCCACTAGAGACTGACCCCAGTTCCTGCTACCAATTTTCCCAATGGTCGTTAGTCATCTGCCCTTTGGAAGTCCCTTCTGGGGGTGCAGAACAAATCCCAAAACACCATCTCCCCTTTCCCCATCTGCTAATGGCTTCCCTCCACCCAGGCTGAGCCTCCCCCAGCCTGAGCTAATGGTAGGGAATTAGCATTAAAATGATGGCTTGCTATTAGCGGTGCCTCAGCTCCCCATCACGCTCCAGGAACACCAAATGACAGGCTGTGATTTCCCCACCGCAGTGCAGGGGAGAAGGAACAACGGCAGCCAGAAGTGCTGAAGACATCCAAGGAAAGCTTTAGGCTCATCTCTCCCACCCCAGCAGCCCTTTCCCTTCACCATCCCCGTCGTGCTCATCCACCGCACAGGCAATCCTACAAACAGATGGCACCTGGGCAGGAAAGCAGACAAATTGGCTCCCACCTGCAGGAGCACTAAGAGCTTTCAAAGCCCACTCGCCAAGAGCCCCGCAGGGTGGAAATGCTGGAGGAATCTGCCGTCGGTCGCCTTCCTCGTGGCTCAACGGCTCCGGCTCCATCCTCGCCTGGTGGCAGGCGTACAGCTGGCTCCTCATGGGAGCTGGTGGCAGGAGGAGACTGTCACTGT
Source organism: Corvus cornix cornix (assembly GCF_000738735.6). Classification (NCBI taxonomy): domain Eukaryota; kingdom Metazoa; phylum Chordata; class Aves; order Passeriformes; family Corvidae; genus Corvus; species Corvus cornix. The sequence continues at coordinate 30,485,281 of NC_046338.1, forward strand.
GTCCTGGATCGAATGGAAGAAGCAATTCAGGCTGAGCATCGATGGAGCGATGCTTTATTCCGTGTCAGCACAACGCTTTGGTTTGGAGGGCTCGCAGCCTGCAGCGAGAGGGTTTTTGTGGGTCCCCACTGAACATCCATCTGCTTGTCAAAAAACGAGCTCAGCTCAAGCTGTCTGCTCTCTCTTCCTGCCAAAGTGGGGGTCTGCCCTCCCAGAAACCTCCCCTCCTTGACCAGGTAACTGTGGCAAGAGCATGGACAGCCTCATTTCATCTTCTGCTTGCCTGCCTGCTCCTCTGAGCCCACCTGGCTGCAAGCTTCTCTGTACACAGGGGTGAGGGAAGCAGCTCACGTACCAGCCTGAAGAAAGCCAAGAGGCAGAAGCAGCTCAGCAAATCCATGGGTGTCAGGGCAGGCTGTCAGCTCCCTTTGGGCTCCTGAGTGAGCCTGCAGTTACACAGCATACATGGTGAACTCCTCCTCGCAGAGCCCCACAGCGCTGGTCACCAGCAGCAGGGAAAGGGGACACAGCCAGGCTGAAATGTGCAGGAGCATTTGGGTGCTTTTGTGGAGTCGTGCACGACTGCTGAAAAATTCCAACGCTGCATTCTAAGCCACTTAAGGTCAAACTGGTGGCCAGCAACAGGACCCGAAGGAACAGCATGAAGCTGTGTCAAGAGAGGTTTAGGTTGGATATTAGGAAAATGTACTTCACCCAGAGGGTGGTTGTGCACTGGAACAGGCTCCCCAGGGCAGTGGTCATTGCCACAAGCCTGCCAGAGCTCAAGGAGTGTTTGGACAATGCCCTCAGACACATGGTGGGATTGTTGGGGTGTCCAGTGCAGGGACAGGAGTTAGACTCGATGATCCTTGTGGATTCCAACTCAGGATATTCTATGATTCGACAAAACAATGCCCTTCCCTCTACCTCATCCTTAACTCTCTTTAGAAGTACCGGGACCAGCAAGTGTCCTCCAGCCCCAGCCTGCCAAAGGCATTGTCGTGGGCCTAAGAGGTGGGATGCAAAAGGCAGAGGGAAAAGAATAGTAGTAAAAAGCAGGATAAAACAGGTTTCCCCTTCCCCAGCATTCCCACCAGCAGCTGGGATGTGGGAGCAAGGAGGACTCATCTGATGATGGATGAGAGAGAACTGATCCTTGGTAAGGCAGAGCAGGAGCAGAGAGAAGCACAGCTCCCAAAGGCGATTCTCACACCTCCTTGGGATGAGAAAAACAACCATGAGAGGCAGCAGAAGCTCTTCTCCTGCATGTTTGGAATTCATCTCCGGCCTGTCAGGGGGGCCACGATCCAACCGCACATTTGTATATGCACTGAGCCGTACACCCAGCTCAGGCAGACTCCTGACAGATGCAGATGGGAAGGCCATTTTTCATAAAGTGAGAGAAAAAACGGAAACAAGAAAAAATAGCAAAACAAGGAGAGGCTCAGGCATCAGCTGGAAAAGATACAACAGGATCAGGGCTGAGAGAGAAGCAGAGTCAGATTAAACTTTTGGCTCTTCAAGAACACTAAGAGGCCAGTCCCCCTCCTCTGTTTTCCACTGCGGCCTAGCAGCAGCAGGTGCCTTCATCCTTTTCTCCATACCAGCTGAAAAATGAAAACTGGGCCCAGAACACCACCAAGGCTTTGCTGAGCTGGCCCTTGGGGACAGATGCTGGTAGAGGGGCTGCCAGAGCAGGTAGGCACAGGCACCTTTCTCCAAGATCAGCTCCGGCTCAGAGGAGGTGCGAGACAGCCCGCAGAGAACACGAACCACTAACATGTACCTCTGCCCCTCACACCCTGACCTAGCTTAGGCCTGGCCCTAAAGAGCATAGGGGCCCCCAGGGCTCTGAGGGACATCCCTGGCAGACCCCCTGCTGGTGCAAGCCTGCCGGCATGGCAGAGGACCACTCTGTGCAATGCTGCCATGATGGCAAACACAGCAGCTTCCCAGTTTGTCTCAGGCAGTGACGAGGGGCTTCCCTCTGTCCCAGGTCACCATGCAGCCAAGAGGGCAGCAGTGACAGCAGGCAGCAGGAAGTGCAGCTCAGCACAGTGTGTGCTGTCCCCTGAGCAGCACCAGGAGCCAGCGGGTCCCAACGCAAGCGAAGGGGAAGGGCAAAGAAGAATTACCCTCACGGAGGGGAGGATTTCACCTCTGCCAGTGACATTCTGCTGTTGTCACCGCCAGCCATAACATCACCCTCTTGATGCAAAATCTAAGTTGACAGTGATACAGGAAAGGAGCCGAGAGGGCAGCCAACTCTGCCCAGCCCTCTTTGTGACCCCCAAATCTCCCATAGCTTCCAGCCTCTGCATGGAGCAGAGCCAGCACCTCATTACCAGGTTACTAAGCAAGTAGATATTCCTTTTCCAGAGCCACGGAATGATATTTTCTTGCAGTTATCCATCCTTCTGGACAGCTCCGAGGAGGATTTCATTTTGGTCTCTGCTGCATCCTCTTTGGTTCTGAAATGAGAAACAGATGCAGGAGCCCACACCTCCTTTGCAAAACAACACATGCAGCCATAAGCTGAAGTCACCAAACCCTGAAGAGCTTCTGGTGAGAAAGTCCAGGTGCCTTCAGACTCACTGGAGGTGCACTGAGCCCCACTGATCCCTGCTGCCTGCAGCATTTCCAGCTGATATTCGTTCTCTTTGTCCCAGGAAAAGGCAAGCATAGGGCTGGGCAGCAAGGCTTGGTGAAGGTTACTGCTGAGACCTGGCAGAAATGTCACCCAGCAACGCATTTCAAGAAAGATTCATCCCCACGCAGCTTGGCTCCATAATAAAAGTGTCAGAGCAGCTGACTTGCTTCCCCCCATTCTCATTGCATACAGATTTATCCTGTCTCAGGTCTCTCTCCCTCCATAAGCCAGCACGTGCCTTTCCTTTCAATAGGCTGGCAGTGAAACTCAGCCAGCTGAGATCGTAGGGGGAAAGGGAGTACAAGAAAGGTGAAGGCATCATAGGGGGGAAAACACTCAGGAGCCAGGTTTCCCTCTCATTTTGGCTGCTCTCAGTTCTGAAATGGAGGAGGGTGACATGAGAGGTAACTTAACATGGGAATGCTCCAAATTTGTTCTGATGTTCCAAACCAATTCCCCAGCTACCAGGCTGTGTCACCTACCTCTCAGGGAGCTCAAATCCCATTCCTGACAAAACCCATCCCAAAAGGCATAAATATCTCTGAGCCTTCACCCTCCCAGCCAGGGAGCCCCTTCTCAGAGGGCTGTGCATGTGGTGGGCACCCAGGGACTAGGGAGAGGAGAGATGGGGCTCCCTCTGAGTCAGAGTCTCAGGCTGAGAACCAGCTTACCTTCACCACAGAGACGTGATGTTAATGCAGCACCACAGGCAGCTCCTGAGAGAGAAGAGTCTGCAGGGAATTAAAAAAAAAAAAAGAGAGAGATATTAATGGTCCTTCACAAACAACTAAAAATACCCAGAATGGCCAGGGTTTCTTTCGGATTTTTTTTCTTTTCTTCCCCCACCTTCCGCCCAAAGGAACGTGCCACACAAATTAAAATGATTTACCTCCAACCTGCAAGATAGGACCAGGCAAGGCATCCTTCAGCTGTGAGTGAAAGAGATGGAGCCTGCCTTTGTCAGGAGCACGCCAGCCCCAGGGAGGCGAGGTGGTGGGGGACGGCAGACAGAGCTGAAGGGATCCTGTTGGTTAATTCCCAGTAACTGGGACAGACAGGTCTGTGCCAGGCACCCAGCTGGGGTCCAGGGGGTGTTTCATCAACACAAAGGAGACATCAACAGCAGAAGTGAATCCTGGGCACCTCAACTGCCTTGGGGGGGATGCAGAGTAGGAGCAAAGGGCTGTGGAACAGCTTTCCCTGGAGCAGAGGAAGCCTCTCCTACCACCAAGGCAGCGCTGTTAGATTTGCAAAACGTATTGCAGGAGGCAGAGGCTGTGATACCTCCTGGAGCCATGGGCTTTATCACCCAAGGACATGGTTCTCCTGGCCCACGCCAGGGCACCCACTCAGGCACGTGCCCTAGCACAGGCTTTCTCCTTGCAGGTGAGACAGACAGTGTATTTCTAGCAGTGAGAGCTCATAGGCTGGAGGAAAACCAAGACCACCGCTGCCAGACTATCAGAGCGCCGCTTTGCTGTGTCCCAGCTGTCTCTCCCATCTCTCCCAGCTGGCTGCAGCCAGCACTCAGAGCACTGCAGCCAGCCCCAGCTCTGCAGTGAGCTTCCCCATCCTGTTAACGGCAGGCAGGCGAGAGGCCTGGCAGCCGAGGTGAAGGGCCACTTCATCTTCCTCACGTTCTCCTCTGCTAATGAAAATGTTTCTCCAGCGTGTCCTCGGGAAGGTTTCTTTCAGCCCCAGCCCTCGTGTGATTGAAGGCTAATCTCTGTTACTCTTGGCTGAATGGCAGCCCGTGAGGAAGGTGATGTATTGTGTTTCCCTTCAACTCGACATTTAATGGTGCTGGCAAAAGAAGAAAAAGCACCAGATGTTTCTAGGCTGAGAGTGAACTCCTCCCAAAGCACTGAGAGGTCAGGGCAGGAACAGGGGCCTCGTGGACTGGGAACAGAGGGCACCCCTTTGAATTCCAGCCCGCTTTGAAAGGCCACTTGGCGTGCCAGCATCCTCCCTCTCAGAGGCAGTCCAGCTGATTGCAGTGGTCACAGGAGGCAACAGGTCCTCCTGCCAGCCCATGGGACATGACTGGCCTCCAGTGAACTCCCCATCATCAGTGCTGCTCAGCACAGGGGTCTGGGAGAGAGGCCGAGGTATAGAGTGCAGACTTTTTGGGAGGAAAGCATGTGACAGAGGCTCAGCACTCACAGGTTCCTTTGGCTGGCTCCAAACTTAGTCACTGAAGCCTCAAGATGTGAAGTCCTTCAATCTGCAATGTTAGCTTCCTTTTAAAATGCTTGGAGACCTCCTGATTAAAAAAAAAAAATTGAGAGAAAAAATTAGGGTTGCAATCCTTTCGCTGTTGTGCTGCTCGCACTCAAGGAGACACCTGGCTCCATGACACACTTTCTCCTCTGCTCCACAGCTCTGCAAACACACTCCAGACCGCCCCCACCACCTGCTGCTCTCCTGCTGTTTCTCCCCTCGTTGGAACCACCCAATTGTCTATCATGGCATGTCTATCTAGGCCCTCCACCTGCAAAGCTTTGCAGCTTTTCTGCTTTTTTTGCCCCTAAAAAACCACTATCAGCATTTGTTGAGGACACCCTAACACAGCATAAACTCTCCTGTTTGCTTTCCCTTCTCCCAGTGGCACTGGTTGTGGGGTGTTTACCATGGACCACACCAAATACATCCCCCAACAGCAAAACCTGGAAGAGGAGAAGAAAGAGAAATTAAGAAAACACACAGGATGAAAAAGAAAAAACTTCCAATTACTGGCAATTAGTTCTACTTGATCACCCACTGTGATCTGTGCCCCAGACACAAATTGCTCTGGCAGGGTGGCACAGCTTGTACCTGCACACACAGTGCACAGGTGAGCACACAGGCTGTTTGGTGAAGGGATTCCAACCTACTTGGGCACCTACTGGGGCTCAGCCAGCTCCAGCCTTTCCGAGGGTCTCATACACACCAGTCAAATCAGAGCTGATGCTCTCCTCCGCTCCCACAAGCCATGGCCCAAGTCCTGGAGCAGAGGCAAGGTGCTTTCTTGGAGCTGAGGCCTGCCATGAGAGACTGCCCAAGGGATGTCCATCCTCATTTCCAGGCTCACCTGTGAGGGTTCTCTGGCAGTTTCTCCTTCCCAGGAGGCATGCCAGCTCCAGAGAGCAGTTGCAGGTGGCACAGCTCTGCCAGAGATGCCTTCCCCCCACGGGAGGACACGCTCTGCTCCCAGCCACAGGGAAGGCAGAGGCACCCAGCATGCTGCCGCAGTGGAGGAGGCACTCAGCCAGCCACTAATGCTTCCTTACTGTCTTGGAGCAAAGGGATGGATTAGCTTTTATTAGCTCTTATGAAGAGCACATCACTCCTGCCCTTTCCTCCTCACACAAGGCTCACGCACAGGCTCAGCTGTGCTGCTAGTGAAGCAGAACCAACTCACCTACGTGCTGGCGGCCCCAAACTCCTCTTGGGTCTTGTATAAATCTTACAGATCTTAAATCTTAAGCAAGCTGGGAGTTGGGATAGAACAATCCTCCTAAGGGTGCTGCAGGTGCTGCCCAGAAGTACTTTAGAAAAGATGGATGCTTGGCTTTTACATCTGGATCTCTCAGGTGGCACCATGCACGGCCTGAAGGAGGGCACGGTCTTCACGCCAGCCAAAGCAAAGCCAAGGCACAGTCCCAGAGCAGAGACCCAAACCCGGGGCTGTTATCTGCGAGATGGTCAGTGGCTTCCTGCCGCACTGTGCTGTACCCCTGACCCCCAGCACCCAGCCAGCAGCGCGGCTGAGGGATGGTGCTGCTCCGGAGAAGTCTCTCTAAAGTCGCTCTGGGGCTTGTTAGCAGGGTGATAAAGGGGATGAATGGCCTCAGAGAAACGCTCTGTCTCCTGCTGTGGCATTCATTATCCTTTAGCCAGGCAATTCTTCACACCAGCCAGGAGCTCTGGGCTGGCTCGTTTATCGTCCGCGGGGGCTGTTTCCCACAAGAGGCCACGCTCGGCACTCGCTGCTCGCCCCAGGCAGCTCAAACGTGCCTGAGGAGCAGCAGCAGGGGCTGGGGCAGAGCGCTCGGGGCTCATCCCCTTCCTCCCACACAGCCAGATTGGCTTTCCCAAACACTCAACTCCGTGACCCGAGCCACAGACTGCCCCCATCCCCAGATCTGTGCATTTTCAGCCTGATTTCCCAAGGAGTGCAAAGCATATGCAATCCTGCTGCATCAGTCTGTCCTCTGCCCACTCCCCAGCAACTTCTGACACTGCAAACAGATTTCAAGCTGATGTGACAGAGCAACAGAGGTCTTGGAGACAGCCAGAGTCTATAAATTTCATGGGAACAGACCACCAAACAGAGGAGACATTATTAGCACCTTCCAAACTGTAGTGTATCATCCCTTATTAGACATCAGACAATTTGTGTGGGAGAGATGCCATAAATATCCCAGGAAAGGGAGATGCTCCATTCAGCACAAAAAACTTACTGGACACCAGAGACTCTAAACCCAAACCGTACATCCAGAGAAGATGGGATTTCATGGATCCCACTGCACACCGGACCAACAGGAGAAGGTTTCAGGCCTGTTTGGCTGATAGGAGAGCCAGCCAGCTAAGATGGCACGTTAGCCTTTGGAAAGCCCATGGAAATGGAATGTGTGCCCTTCCCTTGTCCTTCTTTGAGAGACCAAGCCGAGGTCCTCCTGCATTTCCAGCCTTAATTGCCCTCCCAGACTTCTGGATGAGTTCAGCTGCTGCCTAAAGTGGAAGTGACATGCCCAGCTCCAAGGGGAAGAACTGACAGGCAGAGGAGCTCCCTCGCCCCCACAACTCCTCCCATTGCCTTTCCACTGCATGGACAGAGGTTTCACCTTCCAGAAAGACGTTTCATCCACAGACTGCTGCCAGGAAATGCCAGGAAGGCAGCCCAGAGTCCAAGCAGTGCCCAGTGAGCTCTCAGCAGGATCACTGACACATCAAGTTGCCCATCAGAGCGCTGACTGATGGGAGCCCGTTCCCCCACACGCAGGGCCTTGCTGCCCACCAGACCCACACACCAGCCCCAGCACGGGGCTGGCAGGCACCAGCATGGGTGTCCTTCCCCCAGCAGGAAAGAGGAATCTTCAGAAACCCTTCTTCTTCCTTCTGAAGGCTGAAGGGGACTCACCAGCCTCCTTGTTCTCCCTTTAGAGCCAATTAAAGTTCTCACATCACCCAGTGTGATGCAACCTTGCTAAGGCTGAGCCTGGCATTTCAGGGTTGCCTGCCCCCTCTGTGAGAAAGCCAAACCCTATAATGCATTTGGGGATAGAGCAGGGTGATTCCTGTGCTCATTTAGGATCTGCACTGATTACCCAGGCGTTATCTGTTCGAAGTGTCATTTCCAGCCTCGGGCATTCCAGAGCCCTGGAGGAAGCTGAGAAGTGACAAATAACCTTTTTCCCCTCCAGCTCATTTGTGACACTATCCCAGCTCGCCAGACACGTTTTGGGACTTCTCTGATTCACCTGGTAAAGGTCAAGTCCCAGGAGATGCCTTCAGCCTAGTGGATCATGTATCACTTGTACCTGTGGGGCTTCAGCTCTGCAAAAAGACAATTTAAACATGTGCTACAGCACATCCTTTATTCAAAAAAAAAAAAAAAAAAGAGGGATTTACACTCCAGGGGTGGTGACTCCCTGTTCTGCCCAACAAAAGGAGGGATGGGGGCTGAATTCAAGCTTGTGTTCATTAGAGTAGAAGAAAAAAAGAAAAAAAGAAAATCCAGAAATCCAGTCACTCTGTCCTAATTGTTCCGATCCAACCTCTCACAGTGTTGCATTGAGCTAAGGGGCCGCACCTGAAAGCGTGCCAAGAGCGGCATGAAATGTTAATGTTGCAATTAAAACAATATGAATATTGCAGCACTGCTCTGCTGCTTCCCATCCACTGAACAATTCCCACTCAATAGAAGTCAAGTTACATTTCAGGAAATAATGAGGTCTGCTAATTAAGTCTGGCCTAGGAAGACAGTAGTCTTAAAAGGAGAAAAAAATATTCAGATGCCCCCAAAATGTGTACATTTGCTGCTTATTACCTGCAAAGGGGAGTCATTAACGCTGCTCAGTGCCAGGATCACAGGTCAGTGCCACTGTCTTATTGCCCACATCTAGAGGAAGTTCTCTTTGTAATGATGAAATGCATAAGTCATGACCTGCCTCGTCCCCAGGCACGGAGCAGGGAATGCCAGGCTGACATTCAGCTGCCACAGGACAGATCCCAGATTTTACCCAGGGAAGGGAATTTTCCTCCCCAGCCATTCACACAACTGAGTGACAGTGACACTGGCTTGAGCTGGTGGAAGCCACAGGGAAAGTGACCCCCGGGTCAGTCCTGGCAGGACAAAGACTTACCAGGATCATCTTGTGTTTTAACTCTAAAAAGAGGCAACAGAGGATTCCCCCCTCTGCCCCCTGCATCCATCAGACACAAGCACGTGTTGCAATAACACGAGGACACAGAACAGCCTAGAGACAGGACACATTGGGTTCCAGGGGTCCCAAAGGAAGCTGGCATCAACACATTGCTCCCACGGCCTCCCCATCCTCTTGTTTTTCAGAATATCCCCAAATTTCTTTATCTGGGGCAGTTGCTGGGGCTGCTGCCACGTCTCCCGTGTTGCTCCCAGCCGGGTAACTGCAGGGAGAGGTTGGGCAGGGAGGGTCCATGAGCATGAGTATTTCATGGGAAGAGCAGAAGACTGGGAACAGGCCTACCACGCCATCCTGCTGATCTGATGATGTGTCTTTTTGACGACGTTGCCTTTTCTCTTTCTCAGAGTTTCGGGAGTACACAAGAACCACTCGTCCTCCAGGCCTGAGCTCTGCCATCACTCCCAAGCTGACCGACCCGCATGGAGCTGTCCAGGGGACACAGAGGAGCTCGCTGTGCAAAGAGGAGGCTACAGCAGCCCAGACCTCTCCAACCCCTTCCCTAACCTACTTCCCCAAACTCCAGAGGAAAACTCATCCAATGGAGGGGTGAGGGAGGCCAGTGGAGTCCTGGTTCATTCCTTGGCCTCTGCTGACACTCCAAACTTCAGCCTGTCTTTAATACAGGCAACCTTCGTGGTAAGTTCCAGACAGAGACTGAGCCATGCTAACCGAACTTGGCAAGACAATGATCCAAATCAGGGGGAGCTCAAAGCATCAGGAGGGAAACACTTCATTTGAAAGAGGAGAAAAACCCAGACGAAAAGATCAGAAAGGACTTTCCGGGCCCTGTACTGTCCTAAGGGATTCAGGTACCATTTCTATACCCATCTGTGAGAAGTAAACCTATTTGGCCACCAAGGCATGTCCCCACCTTGTTGCCACCAGCAGCAGCTCACTGTTTTGTGGATGGGTAGGTGGTCTCCTCCCTTCTGACCACTTCTCACTCTATTTCCAGACGAACCAGCACTTGCTGCTACCAAGTGTCTGTTCTGCAATAAAGAGCAATAAACATGCCAGAGTAATTAATGTCTTAACAACTTATTACAATCCTCAGATAATTAATCACAAAAGCTAAACATGCTGTCTCACCCTCCTAATGTGTTAATGCTCTAATTATTATGCCTCAATTAAGGGAAAGTCAGCGCTCCTTGCTTAGAAGTGCATTTTTAATAAGGGTGCCTGAATGCAGGCGAGTCGGAGTGGGAGGCGAGGGGGTGATGGGGGTTAAGGAAGAGGACACCATTTTTAATGAGGTTTCATGGGTGGCTCGAGGCAAGGAATTGACAGCTCCTATCTGGGATCTCACACACGACTGCACGTGTAACTGGGGGCCATCTGTGGTGGCTCCGTGCTCTGCTTCCCGCCAGACTATTTATAGGAAAAGCAGCACGTGGGGCACAGAGAAGGCAGGGACTGGAGATGAGCAGTCACACCACAGATCTGGCCAGCACGAGGCAGCAGAGGTGGCAGCTCTCACAGCAGGCATTAAAGGAGTGGTGGTCTCCTCTATGCAGCCCACTTCTTGCTCTATTTCCAGACAGACTGGCACTTGCCACTGCTCCTCACCCCTGCAAAGCATGCCCACTGCCCAAGCCTCTCCACCCAGCCCTATTTCCGTGGTATTCCTTGCCTCCAATCAAGCTAACTCTGGGACATCTCATGGAGATGATAAGAACAGCCTCAGCCCCCACACACCGGGATTACTCTTGGGATGTGACAAATCAGCTCTTCTGATTTCAGCCACTGCCTGGGTGTTTTCCACAGGTCCCTGTTATCTGAGGGAACAGAAAGCCAAAGAGCACACCACTTGAAAATGCTTGGCTTAGAGATGGGGAAACTGAAGGCCGAAAAGGTGTTCTCCAGGTGGCTTGTGGTGGTTACCAGCCACGAATCTGCCTTCCTCCTGCCCGGCTCTGAACCTTGCTGGATGCTGGGAAACTTCAGGAAGAGGCTCTTGCTGAGGAGGAGCTTGAGCAGACCCTGAAGATGAGCGTAGGGCCTGGACCCCTCACCGTGTGATAGCAGGAGAGCCCTGCTGCCCTCAACACACAGCTGTGCACCCATATGATATTTGTGTTTGGGAAAGACTTGCAGGACAAAGTACAGTCAAGGCAAGAATGGCATCACGTCCATCCCAGCCTGCAGAAGCAGTGACCCTAAAGAACAAAGGGCTCAAGGCACTGGGATCACAGAACTCTGCAATGCAGCAGGCGTGGGAAGCAGGAACTGAGATAGCCAGGCTGCAGATCTTAGTACCATACAAAAAGCTGCAAGAGAAGAATGGCTGGAGCCCAAGTCTCCCAAACAAAGCCTATAAAAACTTCTTTTTCCAATAAAAAGCTTTTAAAAGAACTCCCCCGCTAAAGTAGGTCTTCACACACAAGAAAACTCTCCCTAAACCAGCCTGGTTCCCGTTCCATCCAAGCCTTTTTAAATTTCTCAGACAAATGAATCACCAGAAGCACTTCCAGCCCAGGTTTGACTGCAAAACGATTGCATTTCTCGAAGAAATAACACACTGTGTAGGTTTGGATGGTTCCCTCTGAGGAATAAGGGAGAGGGAATAAGAAACAAAACAAAGTAAAGCAACCTGGAGGGGACATGAATTTTAAAACCCATGAACAGTTTTAGTTTTCAAATAATCCAAATAAAAAAAAAACGTTTCACATAGTTACTTCCAAAAAAATAATTCTGTCACCCTGATTCTTTGGTGAGGTCTCATGAAAAACAAAAGCGAGCTCTCCACCTCTGACACACCAACCTGACAGCAGCTTGAGTGGTGAAAAAGGGGCTGAGGCCTCCCCACAGAGGCAGCCTGTGGATTCCCACAGGGATGAGAGCTCCAAAAGAAGACACGTGTGTTGGGCCTCTCTCCACACTGCTTTCCATTCCAGCAGGAGGCATGAGCTGTCCAGACTCTCTGCCATCTCTTCACAGAGGATAACCTCAGACATCCAGCTCTAGTTCCCTGCACTGGGCTGGAGGCATCACAGCTCCTTATTCTCAGCAGCTTCACTTGGCTTTGGGAGCTGCTGCATGGAGATTCCAGAACCCACCCAACCTGCAAGACCTGACCACCCAGGACCACCAAAACCACTGAGATCTGAGCAAGCACAGCATCATTAGGAAGATATACAAGGGATATGACACTTTTTGAGGAATTAAAGGATATTTCTGCTGTTGTTTTCACTGACTGGTGGAGTGGAAAGTTTTCTACAGATGTTGGCATCTGTGCTGAAGACGGTGGTGCTCAGACTCTTGACTTCTTTTTCTCCAAACACACAATCCAACTCCCTCAGGCACTGCAAGAAAGTGGCTGACTGCTTCTGTACCTCTCCCTTCTCACCAGTGCCATCAGAGGTACCTGAAAATTCGGGGCATTACTTCTGTTCTGGGGCTAGAAATTTTGGCTTGGTTATCCTAGATTTGACTTATTCCAAACTGTGTTAAGCCAGCTGAACATCCAGTGCCAGGAGTTCTGGAGAAGTTGCCTGGCTCATGTTGGCATGCTGTGGGGTTGGAAAAAGCTGTTTACCTAGGAGACAGTAGTAACACCCAGCTCCTGTGCCAGGTATGTTCCCTGACATGCTCTGGGCCTCATTTTGCCTGAACCCACCACCAGTACGAGACTGGGAATCAAACCTTCCTCCCAGTACAGTGGACCTCACTCTGCCCAAACTGGGCATGCTCCTATTCCCACTGGAGCAGTCAAAATGGAGAGAGTAATTGCCTCTTTACACCTTTCCCATCTGAACTTATCCTAAGTTTCTTGGAGCAAGTCATTGCCCCAACAGCCCAAAATCTGCTCCCAAACCAGCTCACACAAAACATCTGCAGCCAGCAGCCGTGTGGACACATTCCCAGAGCCCTAAAGCAGGGCTTGAACGGGGAGGGCAGCCTCTGGAGAACAGCAGAGGAATCACATGAATAGATAAAACATGTAATGACCAGCAGAAAAAACAGCATCACTGCTTCCCAGAAAAAGACAGCCAGCCCAAGGGCATTAGAGGGCTGGACCACAAAGTTGGTGCCAACTGAGCCCAGATGCCCCAACCCCACAGCCCCCTCCAGCAAGATTTTTTTGAGCTCAGCTTACCCCCTCCCTCCACCCCCTGCCTTTAAGACAGACAGTGTGCAGCATGACAGCTGGGAAACCCAATCTGGTCCAAATTTTGTTACAACCCTGCTGGTTTTTATCCTTGTTTACCAGCATTAATTTTAATGGCTCTCCCTACATTAACTTTGTCCTGAACCAGTTGGAGGAAAATTCCTACTCACTTGCCTTCTGGAGAACAGGCTGGGTAATTTTCCCTTGTCATTTAACAGCCTGCCTGGGCTGCTCAGCAATGACAGCCACGTTGTGCACTGTGTGGAGGGCAATAAACTCCCCAAGGCTGGGGCAGAAGCATTTACATATCCCTGAATACACCGCCCATTCTTTGTCCAGTTTGGGTCTTGGCTTGTGCTGGTCCAGCAAGTGGAAATTTCTTCCTCCTGCTCAGCAGGGAAAGGAACCTTCTGAGCCTAATGGAAACTTCCTCCTCCTCCTTTTCAATGTGGAAAGGAACTACAGAGCCGGCACCAAGGATAAGTAATGTTTCCAGACAAAGTGGCAACCTCCCCAAGTCTGGGAAGCTCTAGGGTGGGTTTGCCAGTGGCCAGTTGAGCCTCATTTTCCCCTGGAATCATTAAAAATGCCTGTAAAACAGATCTGGAAAGAGATAATGGTGCTAGAACGTGCATGGAGAATGTTTCAGAGAAGTGGGGAGCAGGAAGATGCCTCTGCTCTGCAATGCCCAACTCGGGCCATGCTGGCAGAGCTGGGCATCATCCAACAGGCAGTTTCCCTGTTTGTGTTGTCTTGTGTCCCACACACCCTTGTTTACAGCAAGGAGCAGAAGGGAGGATGAGGCAATGCCTGACCTCTCTCTCTCATCTCCGCTCCTTCCAGCCACCATCCTGGCTTCCTGCAGGAGACATCACAGCTCCATCCAGAGAGAAAAAGATTGTCCTTCCCTTTGCTCACCAGATGCTGAGTGTGGTCCCACTCCTCTCTCCAGCACAGAGAGGTGTGGTGGCTCAGACCACGGGAAGGAAGAGGAAACACTCAGGTCTTTCAGCACCTTTCTCTCCCCTCTAAAGAACTAGGTAACAGCTCTTTCCACCAAAGAAATGCAAGGGTCTGATTCAGGCGAGTTGCCAAAGTTTTCTGTCTCTGCCAGCATAAAAAAGGGCCGTAGTTAGAGCGAGTGAAGTTATTTGTTGTATCATATGATGCCCATACTTTAAAAGTACAGATGTTCCCTCCATGCTCCAAGGGGTGATTTGGAAGACAGAGGACTCAAAACCTCCTACTCTATCCAACCACGAGCACCTGGGCTGCTGTAGAGGGAGGGTTGCCATGGAAAGATGAGGAAGGCAGCAGTGAGGTGGCTGGAGTATTCCCACCAATTATCATGAAGAATTTTGACTGCTCTGCTGTGTTTCCTGCATCAGCCTAGCAACCACCTCTGAAATGTTTCTTACACGTCTGAGAAGCTTTAAGCAGGGTCACACACCGAGGAAGCTGGGTGAGCAGGGAGGGCTCGGTCACCAGACAAAGCCCCCTGGGCACGGACACCTCAATTCCTGCTCCAGGAAACTCCTGCACGAGGTACAGGCAGCTGGATTGGATAGACACCAGAGCAGGATGAGGGAAGGGGTGACATGCAGGAGACAGAGCCAGAGCAGCAAGAAGGAGAAGACCTGAAGAAGGAACCAGATGTCCTACCTTCAAGGGGCAGAATAGGGCAGCTTGTCATTGCTCAATTCAGAGGTCCTGGGTGGAGAATCCACGCCAATGGCCATCTCCTGTACATACAAGTGAAATCATCCATGGATTCATGTCAGAGGGACTGCCTCCACCAGGACTCCTGCTACTCTGCCCTAATAAAACAGAAGAAATGAGACCTGCAAGATGTCTTGCACTAAAAGGTTGAGAGACCAAGAGACCACAGCATCCTACCCTCTTCCAGTCCCTGAAGTAATGAGAAGGCAGATATTCCACGTGTGCCATTCTGGCCTCTTCCACGAAAAGGGCACTACAAACTGACAAGGAACAGCTTCTGCCCATTCATTAGGTTCTTGGCATTAACTGATTTCTCTCCAACCAAGCCATAAAACCCAAAGCTGCATGCAAGGAGCATCCTAAAATACCCTTGTAAATCTCAGCTACCACATTCATTAATTACAACCCAGTGATAGTTCAGGCCATTAGTTCTGGATGGTAACTTCATTTATTCCCACGTTAATGCTCGATGTCAGTGGTTATCTCATTACCACTCTATTACTTACCCACTTAATCCATCATTGCAGCCCAGGCCAGGCGGGAGGAGCGGAGCTTGCCCTGCGTCTGTCGGGAGACGATGCATCAAAGTGCAGAGCACCCAGGAATCACAAACAAAGCACTTCTAATCTGCAGCTGAGGTTATAACTATTAAGAGGAGGAAATGACACAGATGAGTGTTGTCAGGAACACAAACACACTCCAACATTGAAAAATTGTGGATATTGAGGATTGAGTTACCTATTAAATCAGAGCCAGAAACTTCGGAAAGAATGGAAGCAATATTAGCACTCATGTAGAAAAATGACATCAGCTCTGCCCTCCTCCTCCTCGGACTCTCATTCCTCCAAACCCCAGGTTAGATTCAAACAGTTTCTGCCTGTTAAGCAGTTTGAAATGGCGAGTCAAAGTATGGGCACTGGGAGCTGCTACCTGCTGAATGCTCCAGAAAACACGCAGGCATCGTTGCAGAGACCACGAGCTCTGTCAGTGAAAATACACCTCAAATGTGTACAGATACCATAGTTCTTGGCACTTCCACATGTACTTGTGTGGTGAGCAAGCACTTCCAAAATTGTGCTTAACTGCATCTAATACACCCCTGCTTGTCCAGGACTTACTCCACCTGCTGATCCAGTCTCATGGGTCTGACAAGGGTGTTTCAGCCTGGCGAGACCAACAGCCTTTCCCTGTCACGTTCCCTCCTTCTTCCCCCAAACTGTCTTGCTGGAGACAGCATTTCAATCTTCCCCTGCTTGACTCAGAAAAAGGGAAGCTGTTTTTATGTTGACAGGCTGTGAAACCAAGATGTGGGCTGGGGAAAGGGTTCAGAGGGACATTTCCCTTGCAGCAACACAGCTTCTCTTCAGAGCAAACAGAGCACTTCTGCTCTATCCCAGTTTGAAGCCCATACACTAGGGCAGGTGTCTGGTTTTCACTGCTTCCAAATGACATGATATAGGAAGAAGACACAGCTCCAAGATGATGTCAGTAGTAAAATAGCAATGATTTCCTCTGTGATCAGTACCACCCCCCCCCCAGGCTAACGTGCCTGTGCTGGCAAAAGCAGGCTCTAAATGGTGCTGTGCCAGAACAACTGACAGGGCAGGTCTGCGAGATGCCACCATCAGATGTAATTAAAACACCTTTGCTGCCCTGCTTTCCATTCTCTCAGCAACAAAATCCATTACAGAATGCAGTTAGAAAATGATTTAAAATGTCCCTGAAGCCAAGTTGTTGACACCAGTGTAGACAGATGGATTTTGATACACCCTTGATTAAACAGCTTTCTGCAAAAGGCAAAGAGGGCAGGAAGGGAGCTGGGTGATGAGCTGGAGGACCATCCTAGAAACAGGGGCTGTTCCCCAGGGAAAACAAGTGCTGCTGCAGGAGAAAGATGCCCCATCAACCAGCCAGAGGCTAAAACAGCCTCATCCCCCTGGGAATCAGGCTGCAACCCTTTGCTCCAGTACCAAGCTCCTGCCCCTGTGCTTCCTGCCCAGTCGGGCTGGCAACACCACACGCATCACTCCTTCTAGCCTCTGATGCAAGGCTGCAGGGAAAACAAACAACAGAAAGCCTCACACAGTGCTCAGCCCCTAGCAGGGCCAGCAGTACTTCCATTTCCCACGGAGCTGCGCATGGCAGTGGGACTCTCCAGGATGCAGTAGGGTACTGTCTCCAAGAACAGTTTTCCCCCCAGGCATTCATGACATCTCTCTTCCTCATTCTCTCACACACAGATGCTCTTGCACTGATAAGGACTGAACTCCTTTGGCAGAGGGGGGCAAAGATAAAGCCTTCTCCCTGGCCATCTATTTATATCAAGCTAGTAGGAACTCGTTATCTTCAAGGTCTCTGGCACACAGGGCTGCAATCAGCCATCAAGTTATTAGGGGTGGGCAAAAAGGAGCCAAAACCACATTAACCCTCTTTTGCCAGGGAAAAAAGGCAAGAAGGAAGGGTGTTACAACAGAGCGTGGGCAGCTGCCCTGTCCAGTTGTTAGAGAGAAGAAATCCAGGGACAGAGGGTTAAGCACGGCTCAGAGAACAACCTGAAGAGCCAGAGCTGAGGTGAAACACCTCTTGAGCGAGCACAGAGGCTCTGCAGGCCAGGGTGCTGCAGGCACAGGTGTGGGTTGTAGAGCTACACAAACTACTGCCCACTGCTTACCAACCCCGTGCCATTCTGGCCACTCTGGTGGCCGAGTGCTCGGAAGCTGCTGTGACCTGGCAGCAAAGGTTTGCAGGCAAGTCCCATGAAAAAAAGGGGCTTTCCCATGAAATATTCCTCAGGCTTTGAGTACAAAGATTTTTGGCCAAAGACTCCAGATCAGGAAAGAATTATAAATCAGAAAGTAGAAGATACTCAGTATCACCAGCTCCTGCAGTAATAAAGCCCCTGTTCATGCACAGCATTAATCTGTCATTACTAATGTACATCAGATGGTTCCAATTTCCCCTGCTCCCTCTCATGGCCTGAAAGAAACTGAAGCAAGCAGCAAGAACCCTCTTATTAAATAATAAGCATCTACCTTATTATTTCTCTGGAACATGCCTGTGATTGCCCTGTGCAAACCTGACCCTTGGGAACCCTCAGCTGCTTCCTTTTATAGGCAGTTTGAGACTTGAGGTGACTTTTGGTGCCAGCCCTGCCCAACGCAGTGCGGGTTCATAAGCACAGTACCACTGATCCTCAGACCTGCACACAGCTGAGGGGCTGCCGGGCTCCCTTCTGAGTCATCAGAAATTCAGCCTCGAGTTAACCAGGGCATGGCCCAGGCACCACTGCGGCTCCACCTTCCCTGCAGCCACTTAGTCTGGGTAAGGATAATCCTGTCTCCAGCAAGAAAGCAAGCGTTTGAAAACCACGCTCCCCAGTGCATTTCAATTATCAACGTTTTTAAACACGGTTTCACACCCTGTGAGAATACAGTCACACCTCAGACAGGGCTGCCTCTTCACAGGGTATCACAGCCACTTGCAGACCTTGAGAAAGGCTGGGGGGGAAGAACCTTTATGCTAAGGATGCCTTAAGCAAAGCCTCACATCTTTTAAAACGGGGCGAGAAGGTCACATTTACTGCTTAGCAACTTTTCTCTCCCAAAACTTACTGTGGCTGTGTGGGCACCTGCACACAGAGCTGAAGGAGGGGCTGCTCCTTGCCTTGGTTTCTGACAGTCCATTCAGGAGCTGACAGCTGAGCATTTTATTCCCCCTGCAAACAAAACACATCAGTTGAGCACCGCCAGGGAAGGAGCAGGACCAGAGCAAACTCCCAGAAAAAGCCTTGGCAGTGTTCCTCCTGCTCTGTGGCTGCGAGTGAGATGGAGGAACGGAGCACGACACATGGAGCAACAGAAGCTGAACACACGTGTTACTGCAAGGAAAATGAACAATATCAGAGGGGAGGGGGGGAGGGGAAGGCACTTGCTAACAAATATTTATTAAAACACAATCTTATCCTCATCTGACCCTAATTCTGATGAAGGAAAACGGGACAGACTGGCACCACTGCCGGGGTGTTCAGGCGGTGGCACTGACCATCCATGTGTATAATAATTGCCCAGGAGGTCCCACAGCCACCCCCTCGCCTTCCCTCCAGCAACCTGAGATGTGTCACTTCACATCACCCCCCCGTGGCAGGGGGGTTGGAACTGGATGATCTTTAAGGTCCCTCCCAACCCCAACCCTTCTGGGATTCCATGACTATTTTGAGGCCACTCAGCCCCACTCTCCAGGCTCCCAGAGTCCTCTGACAGAGTCAGAGCATCTTCCAGTCTCAGAGCAGCCAGCTCTCTGTGCATCCTGCTCACTGTGGCCTGTCAAAGGGACACTCAAGTCCTGCAACCCCCGCAGATCTCCTTCCCCCCACGTCTTCTACAGAGATCACCAAGGGATGTGCTTCCCATCCCAGCAAGCCAGCATGCTCCATAAAGAGGAGGGAAAAATCTGCAGACCTCAGGGATTTGGGGGCTTCAAAAACCAACAAGCTTAGGACCCAAGTGTGCCTGCCCTACTGACAGCTACGGCACTTCACAGGAGCACAGGGAATCATGGCTGGGGTTGGAAGGGACCTTAAAGATCATCTGCTTTCAAGCCCATGCCATGGGCAGGGACACTTCCCATTAGACCAGGGTTTGGAGGCCATAAGCATAAGAAAGCTTGGGAAACCTAGACACGTGCCAAATGGTTGGAGAGACTCCTGAAATGGCTCAGCAAGCAATGAGCTTGGTGCAGTGTCCCCATCAGTCACTGCCTATCAAGCCTAATCCCATGGCATAGTAACATTCCTTGAATATGCTTTACATTTAAAAGATAATGAAGAACCAGGGCGAAAAAAATGCTGGGATGGAAGAGAAGAGTTGAAATTCAAGCCCTGTAAGAAGCCCTAAAGACAAAAGCACATTTCACATTCTGAAGTCTGTAAGAGAGTTGATTTTCTGTTCCTCAGCTTCAATCACCCCTTTGCTAGTGAGATTTGGCACTAGCCCAGGTCTCCTGAGGAAGCAGAGGCGAGGATTTTCCGAAGGATTTGTCACCCACATCTCCTCCCACAACGCTTCCTTGGGGGTTTTTTAATGAGAAAGGCCCTCCTTTGAAAAAAAAAAATCTGCCTTTAAAAGATGAGGCCATGCCCACGAGAAACCCCAGGGCAGTATTTCTACCTCAACCCCAGCTCCAAGCCCCTGCTTGCCTGCAAGCCCTGCTGCCCTCCACCTGCTTAAGGAGGATGTTTTCATTATTGTTCAATTTGCAGTGAGTTTAGATTCACGTCCTTCATTGGATTATTTTTATATTTCATGTCCTCTCCTCTCCTCTTCTTCCTTTTATAGACTGGTAATCCAAGTCCCTTGGCAAGGCTGAGTAATCTTGATCAGATTTTAATCAAAGTAAGCCAGATCCTCAGCTGCCAGTATTGATGCATCTGCCTTTAAATATTTGAACGACACCGATTTACCCCAGCGAGGCGCAGGCCCCATCCGTTCAGGAAATTTAAATTCCTTCCTAGGCATCAAGCTAAAACAACAAGACAGAACAAGCAACCTGCTGCGAAGGGGTTTTAGTTCATAAAACCAATACCCAGGATTTCAGAACTAAATGAAAATCTGAGATAATCCCTCCCCAAATCCAGCCTGGGAAAAGCACTCCGGACAGATAAGTATCGAGTAACTTCTTAAAACACACTTTTTTCCTTTTGTAAAAGCTTTCATCAAGTCAGAGCCAAAGGGAAATTACCCACAAGGCCTCATTCCTTGACATGACACAGAGAACTCATGTTTTCCACCCGTAGAAAATGCGTATTTTACCCAGACAGGCTCCTCCAGGATGGACCTGCTTCTGCTTTGTTCAGCAATGACCCTTGCACCACTGCCAAACCCCAAGCATCCAAAATCAGCATATTAGTGGGAAAATAATGAGATTTCTGGAATACAGAACGTTGGCTCCATTTTCCTTACCTTCAAAGATGATATCTGCCAGCTTCCCTCCACAGATTAGAAAGCAAAAGAAAAAGCACTTAGATGAAAAAGAGTCTCATCTAATCGCCTGACTCCAGGAGATGAGTTTGAGGTAGAGACAGGGGCTGTCCCACAGAACTCATCAGTATTTGGACTGCAAACAGTGCCCAAGCGGTGCCAGAAATAGATGATTGCCTCAATTACACTGCTAAAGACAAGAGAAGCCAGTTATCCTGATTTCCTTACCCAGCTGGGGTAAGTGAACTCCTGAGAAACAAGAGGGATTTCGCAGGTTCTCTGGTCATTTCCACTGCGACAGGTGTTACACAAGCAGCCCCTGAGGAGTTACACCGGGGCGCCTCATAACACATCTGCATTTCCACCCCTACTGCTAGAATCCTGAAAGGCCTTCAGGGTGTGTCAGATCCATGCTCTGTTGTAGGCCCAGTCCTGAGCAGGGGGAGAACAACTCAAGGATCTCAGTCCCTCCTTCCCTCAGGAGGGTGAGGGCTCCTACTCACCTTCTCCAGCTGTTGGCTGGACCTGCCCTTCCTTCCACCTCCAGCCAGGTTGGCTGACAAGCAGGCAGGCTGGGATCAAATCCTCTCCTGTTTGTGACTCTTATCTGCCATCCTGCTTCACAACTAATGCCTCAGCTTTGCTCTCCACACCCCAAAGTCAGGAAGGAGGAACAAGACCAGTGAGGAGCAGCTGAGGGAGCTGGGGTTTGTTCACCCTGGAGAAAGAGAGCCCCAAGGGGGATCTTCTCACTCTCCACAATTCCCCAACAGGAGGCTGTAGCCAGGTAGGGGTCAAGCTCTGCCCCCAGGGAATAAAGACAGGACAAGAGGAAGCAGCCTCAAGCTGTGCTAAGTGAGGTTTAGATCAGCTATTAGGAACAATTTCTTCACTGAAAGGGTGTTCAAGCACTGGAACAGGCAAACCTGGAAAGTGGTGGAATCACCATCCCTAGAAGTGTTCAAAAAACCTGTGGATGTGGCACTTGGGGCCATAGTTTAGTCCACAAGACCCCGGGGGGCTTTTTACTGCTGGGTTAACGGTTGGACTTGATTATCTAAGAGGTCTTTTCCAACATAAAAAATTCTGTTAGTTTATAATCACCCTTGTGCAAGAGCCCAGCTCCTGAACTGCACTTGGATCCACACCATGTCTTCCATGCAAGTCCAGTAAAACCAGTGACCATTCAACTGAGCAAATACTACAGGATTAGGTGCTGCCCTGCGAGGGACAAAGCCATGGGACAGTGCCCTTAAGATGTTATTACTCATTAAGGGGACAAAAAATGAGCTGAGACTTAAAAAAAACCATTAAGTCTGCTGATGGCTTTAAGGGGCAATTATAAAAAAAAGCAGAGCTAGGGATGAGGAAAAACCAAGGACTTTGTTTCTTTCCCCATGGCTCCTCCACAGTTCTGTGAGGAGAAGAGTGCTCCAGTGGACACAACCCCACCAATTTCACCATTAAGAGGCACATTAAACCGGCCCGTGAACAATCTCACGAAGGAAAGTGTATGGAGGAGCATCTGCAGGGGGGCTAAGGAGCTCCAGCTCCTGCAAGCAGCGGGCATCTTTTGTCCTTTCACATTAGCTCACCCGAGCATCCCTGATCCGAGACACAGGTTCTGCAGCAGATGGCCTTATTAGTGTCCATGTGTGGCGACAAGGAGACCACAACAGGTGGCCCAGACAGCAACCAGAGCACTTCACCCCACTTGCCCCAGAAAAGGTTCAAGATCATGCCAAGGGCAACCAGGATCAGAGCACAGAAGAGACGTCACGTGCAAGTAGTCCAAGGCACCCTCGCGTGCCTTCCGGGCTGTTAAAGACTCAGCTGGAACACATTGTCCAGTTTGGGATGCTGATCTTCCAGACGGTGTGAACAATTGGAGACAGTCCAAGAGAGACAGACAACAGTGACTGGAAATCTCTACAGGAGACAGTTGGCAAGGAGGGGTGGAAAGCATTTGTGATGCTCAGTCTAGAGAGGATGGAGACATGGTTACAATCTTCAGACAAACAAAAAGGAAAGGGGCGGGAAAAAAATAAAAGCCATCCACCTTTCCCCATCTGTGGAAGGGACAAGAAGTCCTGAGCTTAATTTAAAACAAGGAACCTTTCAATCAAATGTTAAGAAAAATTTTCCAAGTGCACTGACAGCAAAAGTACTAGACAGTTGTCAGAACTCTATTGCTTTCCTCCAACATCCACTGTTAAATTAAACCCTTCGGGCTACGCTGCAGAAGTCCCCATAATTCAGCCACGAGGCAGTCAAGAGAGTTACGAGCTCATTCTGCACTGTGACGTGGGGAATGGATAGTCCAACGCCAGTGAAAAAGAAATTAATTTCCAGCCCATCATAAAAAACACCAAAAAAACAAAAAGCCACACAGCAGCTGCTGCTCAGAGGGACCTTTAAAAACCCTTCCAGTGTGAAAAGGCCAGCAAGGGAGGGAGCGGGTGTGTGCTTCCAGGGCTGGCAGGAGCTGGCGAATGGAGAGGAGAAATCCACAGCAAAGCTGGGCCTGTTAAGCCTAGTGGGAAACAGGAGAGAAGAGCAGAGCAACAACGCCCACCTGCTCTCTGGAAGGTGACTCACCCACCATGCACTGCCCCGCTGTGCCGCTGGCAAGAGGGGAATTGGGCCCTCACAGCATCTTCCAGAGCCTGGGATGCTCTCTGCTCCAGCACACGCAAGCCTCATGCTGAGCTGGTGGCTCTGTTCTTAATGCATCTCCAGGTCAGGCCATTTCCGTGCTGGAGCTCAGGACTGAGCTCCCAGGCTGGCTCTAGCACTTGGTGGCTGCCAACTGCCAGCTCAATGCTGGGTGCTCTCAGAGGAGGAAGGGTTTTGGGATGACCTTGGTTTTGTCCATGTCCAGCCAAATAAAACAATACATACACTTATATATCCAACTAAATAAATCTCAGGTACAGAAGCTTTTCAAGCCTGAGGCCACGCTGCGTACCTTCAAGTTCTTCTGAACTCTACTTGGAACATGGGAAGGAGCCCAGGATTTGCGCCACCCTCCTTGGATTTGGGTCCTAGCTGCCTGATGACCCCTTGTGTGAGTCAAAAATACAGTCATTTTTCTGTCTGCCTCATCATGGGGCTGCCCTATTCCAGATACACTGGCTGGAGCCAATTCCTGCATCATATCTTCAAATTCACCCAAGCCAAAACTTCTTGTGCTCTGTCGCCCAAATCTCTCTGAAATTCATCTCTTTGTGTATTTTTGGTTGGATCTGGAATCCAGTAAGCTGAGAGATGCTTGGAGAAACCAAACTCTGGCTAATTGCTTTAGCGCTCATCAGAAAACACAGCATGATGCAGATCCAAGATAAAGCACAGATCTCACGGAGAGTCCCCTAGTGATGCAGATGCGTTTTGCAGGAGGTTTCACTCCAGATCAAGCCATTCCAGAATGACAGACCCATTGAATGAATTTCAAACCCATAAAAATTCCTCCTTTCTCCTCCCACAATGACTTGTGCTTGTGTGAGGCTTGGCTCAGACCATCACGCTCACTGTACTTGCAAGACTAAATGCAGTCAAACTCAGCTCACGTGAGAAGAAACTTCTGGACCTGTTCCACCACTCCTTTCCTCGTGTGCAGCACAGAGATGCTCGGAGACATGTTTGCAGTGAACTATTATCCTCTGCACTCTGTGCACTCTGCCTCCTGCTTTGCTTATAGAGACTTTGGGGAGATTTGTGGGCCTGGCGATGAATTATAGGGAGGAAGACAAACATATTTTACTGTTCTGGGCAAGGAGTGCTGGAATCCTGCGGACATCTGGAGGAATTATTTGCAGAAAATTAATGCTGTTTGTCATTTGCATGATGAACTTCTGGATCTCAAATGAATGATGGGAAGAAACCGGTGGGAGATGCTCATTATCCCTGATGGAGTGAAGCCCCTTGACATGATGCTAAGGTCGCCATGATCTATGGACCTGCTGACTGACAAATCTGAGAGCTTGGGAGTTGAACACACAATATAACTGGGGGCGTAAGCGCTCTGCCACATTAAATGCCGAGGCGTTAATAATTGTTGCTTTGCCTCTGATTGCCGGAGTTTCGGATGCGCTTGTTCTGGCTGTCTCACAGGGCACGCACCTTAACTCCTTACTGACTAATTCCAGAGGAGACGGAATGCAAACACACCTGCACGTATCCAGGCAGACCCACAGATTAAAGCTTGCAGGCTGTCTTGTTTCTCTCCTGATGTGCCTTTGGGGATTGTGCTCTCAGCAGCTCCCTGACAGGTTCCCCACCTCTGCCTCGGCAGCAGTTACGAATCCCGGGTGGGGGCAGATGATGTGCCATCACCAACCCTGAGCTCAAACTCACAGCACGGCAGAGAAGTCCTCAAAGTTTTCCCAAAGCTCCAGTGCGGCACACCTCATTCTTCTGCACGTTAATGTTTGCTGCTTGGGAGCCAGCTTCATGTTCCCTGCAGCTCTAATGTGCCAGGGAGGAGCTCTTGGAGAGCTGGGAGCACTGCTAGCAGGGTGGCACGGACCCAGAAGAAACAAGCCTGGGAGATGTCATCTTGCCTAGGACATGGCTCCTGGTCTCTCAGCAACCCAGCTTCTTCCTTTAGAAAGATGAAATATTCTATGATCTGTTCCTGAGTTGTTGCTTTTAAGACTTCTGAGTGTTTCCCAAAGTGGGGGGTGAGTTTCCCTCTGCTTCCCAAGGAAAGAGGCAGAGCTGGGGTGCAGAAGGGATGGGAGGTCTCGCCAGGGGAGCAGAGGGGATGCATCAGCTGTGGCATCCTTATTAAAGGAGAGGCAAGGAAAGCAGAGGGCACCTGGGCTCAGAATAAATTCACTGTCTCAAGTGCTTTTGTAAGCTCCTCTGAATTAACTTCCCAGTGCTTTCACCCCTGTCTCCAAGCAGAGAGAGCAGCACGCCCCTTCCTCACTGGGCGCTGGGAAGATGAATTCGCAAACATTTTTAACGCAAGAAGGCAGAAGAATGTCTAACTGGATGGAAGACATAAGGAAAACCCCAAGAGTTTTGGGCACCAGGAGCAGCCCACAATTGCCACACGATGAGGAAAGCAAGGTGAGTCCTCTGCTGCTGACGGCAGCCTCCCTGGGAGCACAAGGGGGCAGGGATCTGAGCAGGGATAGCTACACTGACGGTATTCCCAGTGCAAAGGTGCTGCCAAAATCCGCTGACGCCTTTTCTGTTATCAAAGGAAGCGCCGTGCTGATCAGCACGGGCAGAGAAATCCAGCCCCTTCCTTTCTGGAACACCTCGAGGCCATGATGTGATGAGCCAGCAGATGGGGCAATGCAGTCTGACCTCACCTGGGAGACAGGGAATGAGAGCGACCCATGGATTTGGGGCAGGCACGGGAGAGCCAGCACAGAACCCACCAGTGGTCTGGGAACAACTGCAGCTCGGGGGATGGCTCCGCTCCAAGCTCTGTCTCTCCTCACCGGGACTGGAGCTGAGACAGGGAAGAAAAATGAGCATCTGGAAGTCCATATGAATAAGCTAATGCCGCAGGGCTGTCAGTCATGTGCTAATACCCTTAGCTAAAGAAACATATTGATCCTGATTGCCTGGAATTGCACTTGAAAAGGGCTGGGTGACATTTCCAAGGAGACACGAGCTACTTTCAAGTCAATTAGCGGCATTGGAGGATTCATGCTGAGGGGACGCACTCACCTCCGAGGAATGCCAGGAGAGAATGAGAATTGAATTAAGCCTTTTCATACACCGAGAAACAAATCCTTTAATGGCCTGTAACAGCTGACAGGACACCCAGGGTCGCCAAAAGCATGCTGGCAGCAGCTAGGTGAAAAAGTTTCCCTGTGATGAAGCTGAGGACTGCAGAGCAGCTGAATCACTGCAACAGGCCCAAGAGGGAATCCACAGGGTAATCCTCTAAACAAGGGAGCAGAGGGAAGCAAAGTTTAAGTTCCACTTCAACAATGCAGGTAAAGCTCTTCATTCCTCTCCAGGTACCTGATCTCCCTCTGGGCTCAACGGGAATGTCACAGCCAGCACATCTTACGTACCACTGAGCATCGTGCCCCTTGTGGAACAGGCACTTAAGTGAGATCTTCTGCCCTGCTGCCTTCCCAAAAATACTCCTTCCTCCTATGGATCCCAAAGCCAGAGCCGAGGACCCCAGGCAGGTTTGAAACCACCACAGCAAATCCAAAGGCAGAGAAATCAGTGTAACTCTGCAATGCCTCTGGTTTTTCTATTTGTGGGTGCTCTGACCCATATTTAGTTTCCATGGTTCCTCTTATGTTCCTATAAACATGAGGCTTGTACCTGAATTCAAGGCCTTCTGGACAGTTTTACAGAGATGATTTCCTGCTCTCTCACAGCAACTGCAGTCATTCTGTCTCACAAGCCAGGGAGCAGAGCCCTTCGATCCCTGTGCAGGAGGGAGTGAAAGCCTTCCAATCCACCCGCAGGGTGAAAGTGACCCCACCAGCTACAGACTGGCTGAGGCCTCAGAACTGAACAGGTCCCTGGAGTATTTGAATCTTCCTGAGTACGGCACAGGAAAATGAAAATGGACAGAGAAGCCATCGCACAGGTTTTCTCCAGCCTCAGTTCTGCAACCTCTCAGACACTGTGGGCATCCCTGTGATAGCATCTCTCAGCCACGAGCCCAAAGCCATCTTCAACACACCAGTGACATTCAGAGGCCCCAGAAATGCCACCATGTTCTTATGAGTGTTGCCACAGCCCAGGGAAAGCTGCCCGTTGTCCCCACCTTCCAAAGCCAATTAGTTTAGCTAAGCCTAAAACCCCAGTCATGTCCTCAGACCCTTCCTCATCCACACACCTACACCAGGGATGCTGCACTACGAGCTCTAATGGGGCTAATCCTTCCATGCTGCAGCAGCACAAGTTTAATAGTGAGATTTTTTTACCCATCCTCACCATGATGCAGGTTTTCCTAGTCCAGTACAAACCAAAACCCTTTTGGTGTTCCCCTGGCTTTCCCCCCTCCCCTCTGCTACACTCCTGAACTGAATGATAGAGACAGACAGCTCCAGGCCCAAAGGAATTCAAATGGAAGTTGTTGTTCTCAACTCAGCTGAAGAGAAGAGCCTGTGTTTATAAACCTGCAGGCTTCGAGCAGAATAAAAGAATCTCCTAATAGCCCCTACAGACAGGGACTTGGGAAACGGATCCTCCCATGGGTTTGCCATGGAGCACCCCTCGAGTTTTTAACCAAGCATTTTCTCATCCGAGTTTCTTATATGGCCAGTGATTTTCCAGAGAGAAAATGAAATCAGAATTCTGGCACATCTGAAGAGTCCTGCAGAGCCAGAGCCCCTGTTCTTTTGGTGGCACCTCAGACCAAAAACGTCTATCCAAAGCACAGCCAAAACCCTTAAGAAACCCCTTTTTTTCACTAGAACAACAGAGTGCAGCGTGTCAGGCTCATTTTGCAAGGACTGCTAGGAGCCTGGATCTCAATTAAAGCTCCCAGGGCTCAAAATAGTCTTTTGCAGTATTTGCAGCCTGTAACATAAAGCATGGGTCATATTACTGAAAGCACCTGAGAAACACAAACGGCTGAGGCTCGGCTTCAAAGTGACCCTTGCTTCAACACCCACTTCTTTTCTCCTGTGGATGGAAAGTGGTTAAAAGCAACACATAAGTACCACTTAATGCTGAAGAAGTCGGTCAGACCACACCGATGCTTACAGGTAGAGAGCTGATGCACACGAGTGACTTTTCCAAAGCCATACAGTAAATCCAAAACACAACTGAGACTTAACCTCGGGTCTTCCAAACCCCTCCCTTCCCCCCCAAACCATTGCACTTTGCTTTCTGCTCGCTAATAAAAGCCAGCTGAAGGGATATGGGATGGCTGCGTGGACACACTCAGCAAGCAGTGCTCTAGGGAGGAGTACAACCGAGAGAGAGAATCCATTCCCTCTGTGAGATGGGAAGAAAGCAGAGGGGCACAGCAGGGTGCTCCTGGCAAGATGGGAAGGAAAGCAAAGGGTTGGTTTTTTTTGTCTTTACTGTGAAGAGATGTCTGCATTTCCCTTATTAACAGCAAGGCTCAGCCCTAGCTAGAGAACAGCAGGAGAGGCTGAAAAATGGGATCTTTTCAAAGAACCATTTCTCTGTAAGTATCAAGCATGAGCTGCTGCCCGTGAAAGCAGCCCATTACCTTTCTGGGGTGCTCTCACCCAGCCATACAGGAAGCCAAACTGATGAAATGATCCTTTCTGGGTTTCAAACAAAGCAACATCATCTCCCCAGCCACCAGCAGTCCAGAAGATGCCACTAAGGGACTAAAACATATAAGAAAGTCAAATTTGGTTGTCCCAGCATCTGTGGGGGCAGAGGGGATGGTTCTCACTTCCAGGTCTGAAGGACCGCCATCTCACCTGTATGGAGATGCCACCATATGTGCTGACCTACGTGACCATGTTTTAATAAAAGGAGAAGTAGCTCCCTCTACTGCAGAGCACCACGTGCAGGAGGGGCCGACCCAGCCACCCTCAGCCCCGGAAAGGAGTCTGCCACGATGGCAGTAGGGTCACGGATGCCGTAGGATGGGAACAGGGACAGACAGAGGTACCAGAGGGAGATGTGCTTAACAGGCCAGGTGATGAGCTGCTGGCTTGAGGGGTAGGTGGAAGGGGGAATGACCAGGTGTCCGAGGAAGCTGGAGGGATGGGAAAAGGGGAAGACTTTTAACAAGTCTTAAAGCTGTTTGTTCTGGCCCTAGCTGCCATTATGAATTTCTTCTGACCTTGGCAAAGATGATGCAAAATCCAACCCAGTATGAAGTGGAGGACTCAGGTAATTTTTTTTTTCCCCAGCCAGCTTCAATTCTCATCAAATCCCAGTTCACCCCAGCAATCCCTATCACAGAAGTCTCAGTGACCCCAGGAGACAACATCCCTGCACTGGGAAAGCACTTTAAATACACACACACAGCCCAGGGGCAGATCTTCCCACTACCTTCTCATGTCTATGCCTCAGGGCTCAGCTATGTCTTCTTACATAGATATTTTTATGGAGGCAGAGGAATTAAGCTTTATTAAAATACAGGCTGTGATTCTCTCTGTCACATGCACCCACGACACGGGAGTTCAACGTGACATGTATCACCAGGAGGGCTACCAGTAAAATTGCAAGAACTAGTAACCAGGAGAGCCAGGTTCAGGCCAGAGGCAAAGAGAAGACACAACGTGACGAGGGGCTGGATATCTCATATTGCTCTCACGTGTGTCCTCGGGTCAGGTGTGGAGCACAGACAGTGAGGCCAGGCAGCAATGAAACAATGCTGATCATGTTTCCCTTGCCCTGTGCCATTCATACTCTAAGGCTGTTCCAGCTGCAGCCACGTGCTCCCCACACAGCCACAGACAGAGAGGATTTCATTCTCTCTAAAGCTAAATCTCTAATCCAAAAACCTGTGGATAAAAAAACAGGGTTGGGAAAGGAAGCAATGACCAGCTTTCAACACCCAAAAAAAGTCTGCACAACCGCCTGGGTGCCAATAGGACAGAGATAACGATATTGAAGTGAATAAAATCAATTGTTCTGTAAGAGCTTTCTGGGACCATTAGTTAATTAAGTTGCCAACAGATAAAGGTCTGTACAAAAACCTCTGATCACCTTCAGCACCCAAGATTAAAGAGGACTGGTGTCCACCCCCTGCCTACCTGCAAAATCCCAAACTGTTCATTCTCTGGCTGCTCTCTTTCACAGAGCAGCAAGAGTTAAAAAACAAATCCACACTTCTTCTGCAAAAGCAAAGGCACTGCCAAGCACGGGAACACCAGGGAGAAGGCAAGCACGCGGCTTGCAAGCTGCCCAGCTTTATTATTTCTTGAAACAAAGACATCTCAGTGCAAATGTTTTTCAAGAGGTGAAAGAGATGCAATAACTGTGATGAGTCCCTTTCAGACACATCCACCCTCCTTTTGGGACCATCACTTGGGAGATGATGAGCAACTTTTATTGCTTTGCCCATCCCAGGCCCCACTGCCCATGACCTCCCGCCATGACGAGGGAAACACGATCAGCACTGTTTCACTGCTGCCTAAATCCACCTCCATGCCCCCACGCTGGAACTAGGTGATCTCTAAGGCCCCTTCCAACCCAAACTATTCTAGGATTCTGTGATCCCCAGCCCATCAAAAGCCACATTCCAGCTTTCCCCTTAAATGTTGAATTGGCCTCATTCTGCCCCAGGGAATGGCAAACCTACCCGATCTTTGCTGCGCTCCTGTGGCCTCAGCAGAGTTAAACTCAGGTAGGGTCCCCTCTGGGAAAGTGCTCCCCTCCATAAGGTGAACTGAAAAGGAAAAAGGGATTTGGAAGCCCAAGAACAGATGGGAGCAAAGAGGGACTGTTCTCTAAAGACCTTCAGTGACAGGGTACTGAACAGGGTATATTCAGAGCACCATGAGGCTTGGCAAACAGGAAAGTCAGACTCCAATTACCTTTTTAACCACCCCTGAAGATGCTCCAGGACTAAGCATTGCTATCCTCAAACCCTGCCTTTCCAGAAGTAAGGGCTTCCTGGTGTACCTTCACCCTGCTGGTGACCCACAGAGTCCTTGTCACCACATTCCCACCCTCGCACTTAAATTTCACTGAGGAGCTGAAGTCAGGATTTACGTGGTTCACACACAGCTGCTGAGATGGGGAGTATCTTTTTTTCCCGGCTCCCCACGTGAATTACAGCCCCCTCTGGGCAGTGCAGAATTGCTTTTGAAGAGGAGCTAGAAACACTTCAGCACTTTCTGAACAGATAAAAGGAGAACTGTCGAATCCAGTAGTTGAGGGGAAGAGAGAGGTTTCTGCTTCCCGACGGCTGTTTACAGCTCGCACAGCCCGGCTGGGGCAGCATTAACCACCGTGGTGCTCCAGCAAAGGCACCAGCACCACCCCACGCTCCCGTCTGCCACAGGAGCAGAGCATTGCTCAAACAGCAGCTGGTTAACATTCAAATCCCAGGAAATTCATACACCCCTTGCTGCCACCCAGGTTTTCTGAGGCTGTTTCCCAGCGTGCTCGAGTGAGAGCTGGACTCCGTTTTTCCAGCTAGCTGCAAGGCAGCTGCTGGAAAGGCTGGAAAGACAAGCTCCGGGGGAAGACGTGGGCACATCCCAGCACTCCTCTGAAACAGAGTGGGGACAGGCTCCCAGTACATCACAACAGCCTGACATGGATGCAGGGCACTGCATGGCAGTACGACCCCCGGCAGGGCTGGTACAACCCCAAAGCCAGCAATGAAACCTTAAGACAGAGCGTAGCATTTTACCCTTTGTTTATCTCAATCTCCCAAGGCCTTCCAGCAACGCACGGCTCAGGAACAGCTTTCATTACTTTGCTTAAACCCTTTCCAAACCCATTTAATCTTTAGCATCCACAGCATCCCATAGCAATGAGTTCCACAGTTTGCCTACACGGCATGGCAAGCAATTTCTCCTCCTGAAGCACCCCCAAAGTAATTTCACTGCAGATGCAGAAAGAGATGAAAAAGCAGGGGGCAGTCCGGAGGAGAAGAAATTAAACCATCACAGCTTTAGGAAGAGCTGGCAAGGAAAGGTTAAACGAACTAAGTTCATTCAGCCTAGAAAAAAAAAGAGAAGACTAAGGCACAGAGGCATAACAATCTTCCAGTAGCTTGCAGGTTATTAAGACAGCAGTCGATTGTTCTCTGTGTTCAGTGGCAGAAGAAGAAATAATTTAACTTGGAGCAAAGAAAGCTTAAGTTTAGACATTTAAAAAAAATAAAAAAAAGATTAAAAACTTTCTCCCTAGAACAGATACAGGGAAGTTGCAGAATTTTTCACTGGAGACATCTACAGAAAGGTTAAACAAACACCTGTGTGGAGGGGAGAGGTGTAATTGATCTTGCCTCAATGCCAACACACGGTGTAGATTATCTGCAGAGGCTCGTTCCAGCCCTCTGCGAAAACAAAAAACTTTTAAACTACCAACAAAAAACTTTTTAACTGCTTTCTTCATGCATTTTTAATTGCATTTTAATTTTTGGCCTCGTATAGCTTGAGACAAATGTAAAAAACAAAGCCGTGGCTAACACATCAGAAATTACACGCTTTCCATTCCTTCAATGTAACAAGAAGATGTAGAAGTTAGAACATAGATCTAGATATATGTTGAGCTATACAGTCACACCAATAAATATGTATGGGTGTCGCGTCCCCTTTTGCTGTGCCAAAAATAGCACCAAATTATGCCAACCAATGAGAAACCACGTTTCATTAGGAAATGAACTTTAAAATACAAGATTAAAATGTGGTTTTTAAATCAAGATTTCCTGCTTGTTGATTTAAATCATGATTAAAAGGGGTGATTTAAATCAACCACCCTGAAGAAAACAGGCCGCCTCCTCAAGTCTTTAGGGTGGAGAAGACAGAGGTGCCCCAAAGACCAGTCAGGTAATTCCAGTAGCTCCTGCTCTGCTCTTTCTCCAGCTTAGCATTCCTACCATATCTATCTTCTATGAAGAAAAAGCAATTTCCATCCCCAAGCCTGACACTGCAAGTCCCTTCCACCACCCTTCTCTGGACCTCAAGCCTGCACAGTTCTCGTTCCCAAAGAGCATCATCAAGAAATTTCAAGCTGACACAGAATCAGTCTCAAACAAACCTCTCTGCGACAATTATAATCAGATCCTCCCTGGATGCAAAAAGGGTTTCTGAGCATGGGCTCCAATCACAGCTTGTGAGTAATTACGACAGGATTTTAAAACCTGCCCCTGAGAACAAGAGGAATGTGGAATCAACACGCCTGCTCGAGGGGATGGAGGTACACACAGAAGGGGGGAACTTCCTGCCAGCAAGACATGGAGAAGAGAGTCCCAAAGACCTCATTACAGATGGATTTTGGATATTTCATCCCAGAGCTGGTCTAGAACATCAGGCTGCCACAAAAGGTGGTGGCTCCACATTTCTGCTGAACACTTGGTCCAGACACGGCCAGGTCTCGTCTCCAAAGTTACGGCATAGGCTTCATGCAGAAGAAGCTTTCACAGAGCTCTGAAGAGAGCTCCAGAGATCCTTTGGTTTTCAGATTACTCTGCCAAGAGGTTTCAGTGTGCACTCATCTGTCAGAACTAGGCTGAACACCAGCTCATTTCCCTGGGCCCGTGGACACAGACAGGACTGGGAGAGAAAGCAGAATCCCCGGACAGGATACTTCCCAACCTTCTCTTTCCTCCAAATCAAAGATCTACCTGTGGTTCTGAAGATTCCCCAAATGAATCCCACCATTTAAATTTATTTATCTATTTATTTACCAGATCTGATGTACTGAGGAGCAACAAACCAGCAAAAATGCTCAACTTCAGTTGTTGCAAAGCCAGAATTAACTCTCCAAGCAACACAGGTAGAGATCCAGCCTAACTGACCAACCTCCACATGCCACAAGGAATGTCCCAGCATCAGAATCTGCCTTTCCTTATAGAAGAAGTGAAGTACTCTGAGCAGAAAAATGAGAAGTTTCCAGCAACAGTGTGTGAAATGGAGGCAACTCAGTCAGGCTAAGATGACACCTCTGGGAATCACAAAGATCTTAACCCAACTAGTCCATCCAGGAAGGAAATTCCTCATGGGCATTTTAACGGTCTTGGTGCTGGCAGTTTCAGTGGAACACGAACAGGAGTGGAAAAATCTATCAGCAAGGATGGAAGTGGAAAGGAGAGACCAGGACAAATGGAAAGAAGTAACCAGAACTCCAAGAGGGATTGGTCATCCCACAATCAACTTGAAATTTTCTCAGTGCCTACTGAGATTTCATCAGAAGCAAAACAATTCCACCAAAGGACGTTTCAGCACAAATCCACCAAACTAAAAATCCAGGATTTCATCACCAGCATGAAAAATTGTAATTTTCCTTGGTTTGGCTTTTAAAAATCAAAAATCAAAGATTTTTAATGGTATTTTTCTTATTATTCCTGACATTAAATGAAACAAGAAAGAATGGCATCCAGGCAGGATTCACCTGTCTTTCACTTCACACCTCTTCTAACTTGCCAAGACTTCCTTCTTCTTTAAACAAAATACAAAGAGTCTGTGAAAGGAAAAGCTAACTCATGTTAAAAGCTGCATCTGCAAAAAAGTCAAGGAAACTTTGAATCAAGGACAGAATAGGAATGAAAGACAATGAAAACACTACTAAAAATAAGTTTTAAGCTCTCCATTAAGGAAAGTCCTTCTCCTGTTCAGTAAAATTGAACCCTCGGCATTTTTTTTCTGTGAATTGATTGTTGTATTGTTTTGTTTGGGCTTTTTTACTGGTTTAATACGTTCCATCTGCATTAAGTTGGGCAGCACAAAAGGGCACTGGGCAAGTCAGACTCGAGATTTTCAGCTTTGGCTCAAAAGCCAAAATCTGTTGTTGATTGCTTGGGTAGAACAGCAGAGAGAGGCCAGAGTAAGCTTTAAAAACAAATTCAACACCTTCCACAGCCCGAGAGGCATCTCTTTCCATCTGCCATCTCAAGCAATTCTCCTTGCAGCATGAGAAGCAGTCCAAGACCTGAGCATATTTTGCAGATCCTCCTGTGATTTTGCAAGCTCACCCCATGACGAGGGGAAGAGCCACCGTCTCATCTGCCTCTCCTCCTCCCAGCAAGCAAACTGACTGCCTGGCCCTGGATTCTGTCATTAGAGACAGGAGGCGTTAAGAATTCATGCCTGCTGCCAACACTGCATTTTTTGGAGAGGTCCTGCACTCAGGCAGAACTAATGAGCAGGCAAAGAAAGGGAAGAGCAGTCAAAGCAGAGAACACGCACACAAACACAGCCGAAACGAGAATGCAGACTTATCTGGAGGTCCTCTCCCCTGCAAGGCACTTCGGCAGCAAGGCATAATGAAATGTTTACCTGGGGGAAGGGATGATTGTCATACCTGTGATACAGATGGGGAGGCTGAGGGAGGAAGAATCTAACGGTGCCCAGGCGCACTGGAGGGCTGTGTTGGAACTGGGGCCGGGTTTGGAAGCACCGATCCTGACACTTCCATTCAGCCGAGGAGATCACAAGGGGAAGGCAGTGCCTTCAGATGGCTCCAAAGGCTGCAAATTCTCAGCTGTAAAAATAGGCCAGATAATACCTGTCTGAAGGGGATTTACCCTGCCTTATGTGCAAAATACTTTGCAGTCATTGGACAAAGGATTTTATCAAAATACAGCCAGAGGCTGGATGAGATATTAACCTCCCCCTCTTCCAGCTACTGCAGAAAAAAAAAAAAAAAAAAAAAAAAAAAAAATCCTGCTGGCTTCTGGGAGCAGAAGGCAGCACTTCTTCCTGCATTTCTGCGTGGAACAGCCAGCTGTGGAGCTTGTGCTTACCACTAACAACAACTTTAACTGCAATGGGAGAGCAGAGAACTTAATCACATAAACAAATAGGACACGCAGAGATGGGATTCCCAGAGGGACAGGCTGCACCCACAGAGCAGTCTGCATAAGGAAGGATGCTCTTCAATGTACACATCTCCATGTACAGCTTTGCTGAATTGTCGCTGCCAGAGAATCGTAACTAAAGCATTTCTCACTTCCATCTGTTTCTGTTGTAAGCCACAATGTTACAGCAGCATTTATTCCTCCTTCCCTTTCTCTTCCCCGGCCTGCTTTTTCCCCGAGCATCCAATTTTTTAGGCCTATAACCCTGAAAATGATGAAAGTCTCCCATTGATTTCAATTGGCTTTTGTTTAAGGGCTTGATAGCAGAGAGAAAAATTGAATGATCATTCATTGAACGAGACAGATTTGGCCCAGTTCCCTAGCTGGTGTAAATCAGCACGAGCACTCAGAACTCGGAGGCTCCCTGCCCTGTGCTGATGACTTAGTCCACTTCTGTGCACATCAGGAATTTTAATGATGCTGCCCTGCCCTGCCAGCACATGGACCCAGCGTGCAGCTTTTAATGCTGCTCAGCAGCCCCAGCTCAGGACTGTTCATGATCCGCCTCACTCACCTTCAAGAGAACCTGTGCCACGGGCTGAAAGACAGCTCTGAAGCTGCCAGGGTGCTCCCCTGGGGCACAAGCCTTTTCACTGCCACCAGGTACCCCAGTCTACTGGATCATCGCTCCCAGCAAGAGGTGGAGCATCCCAGTTAATCCCAGTTTGCAAACCAGGATGCACCTAACATGTTAAACCCGTACTCTGGACTGTGGCAACAGAAGGGTGGCACCTATCTATGAATTTACTTTGCCTCCCTCCCTCTCCTTGCTCACCAGAGGGAATTAGCCTGCCTGGGATTAGGGCAGGCAGCCTGTGCTGGCAGCAAGGCAAAAGGCACAAGGGAGGCTTTGCAGCAGCACGTGCCTGAGGCAAGACAAGAGGCACACCAAGCACAACCCTAAAGCCACGCTGCTGCTGGAAATCCCCTGGAATTACCTCCCCCTCATGATGCAGGTAGTCTTTGTCCCCATAGCTCACCTGTAGGCCTGTCCAACCTGAACAAGGTGCTCCCGAGAGGGGCAGGAGAGGTTAAGGTGCACTACAGCACTGTCACCAGGGCTAGCAGTAAGTTTAGGGTCTGAGCAGGAGTGAGGAGGCAGGATACAGGGCCAAAGGTAGTCGAACCTCTGCCAAAATGTGTTCTTCCATGGGTTTTCACTCACCTAATTAGAGACATACTAAAAGAGACAGTCTGGAGGAGCAAGAACCATTTGTCTACAAGCCTCTAGCATTGATCAGCTGGATCTTTCTTTCCCTACAGAGGAGATTGCTACAGTAGTCCAGGAAAGGAAGGGGAAAGGCAAAGCAGAGAAATGAACAAGCTAACAAGAGGAAAACCTCTGGCTGGCAAGTCTCTTGCTCACCTTGATTAGTCGAGCAGGATATAGACATAAAATTACAATTGCTTCCTCCATCCCCCCCTGCCCCCCCTCTTTGTGTGGGGAAGATGTTAAAAACGTCAGGCTTGATTTAGCCTGACACACTGACTGACTCACGGCAGCTACAAATCCTCCCCACCAAACCAACCTCCTCTACCTGCCACCAGGCTGCAGATGGCGGGGGGAGGAGGGGGGAAACCATCTCCCCCTCTTGCTGTGCACATCAAGCCAAATAACCTCTTCTTTCACCCACCTCCAAAAAGCAGACAGGCAGCTTTTGTTCAGGTAGCTGACGCTGCTGCACGAGTGTGTTTTAAACAAGGCCACGCAATCTCTCCTTTGCTTTGTGCCTGTCTGTGCTCATTTTTGTTGATGCAAGAATCTGGGGATGTGCTGGAGCACACATGTTCAGCTCAATCTGACCACTGCCAACTGAATTACAGCTCAATTTCACCAGGGTGATTAGCTCCAAAAGGAGAAAGGAGACGGCAGGGGGAAAAGTAAACGCCAACCTATCCTTGTGCAAACTTCCAAAGGAACAGCTAAAGTGTGTTTTGGATAGAAAAGCAAGAGAAAGCTCTAGGCAGGAGGGAAGGAAAAGGGGTGGATAAAAGGAGAGAGGGAAAGAGCTAATAGAAGCGGGTGCGGTGCAGTCTGGGATACAGTTCTGGCACGTCTCCAGAGGCCAAAGCAGTTCCTATAGGATGGAGGTTTTCTTTTAAAAATACTAATGGGCTGATTTGCAGAGCTGCCTGGCTCCCAGGTCTCCCACAGAAACTACTCCTCAAACATCATTAACATGTGTGCACTGCTGAGAAAGCCTTCCAAACACGACCCCGCAGCCTGACTGCGGCAGCCGACTCGAACAGTGCCCGAACGAGGGATGAAATGGATCAGCCTCCCCTTGCCCAGGCACCACACACCACCCTCACAGGCCGGGCTTTGCCGTGGCAGCGTCACGGCTCAGGGCTGCCATGAGATCCACACACCGGGCTCTGACCTCTCCAGGCCACTGCCTCAGCCCCACGGGCTTGCGGTGTCTTCCACGCTCCTCAGGCCAGATGGTGCAGGTGGGAATCCTGATGCAGCCCAGCATCGTTGCCCTTCCTTCACCACCTGCCCTGTGCTTCCTCACCCAGCACACAAGGTCTCACGTGGTGGGAGAAGAATGGGAAGATCTGTTCCTGAGGAAAGGAAGTGCTGCCAGTCAAACCACATCCTCCAGCACTCTGAGACCCTGTGCCAAGACAAGAGACCACAGCAGGCATAAGAACATGGCCACAGCCTTCCCCAGAGGAGGAGGGGGAAGCAAATGAGGATATCTATGACTCTCTTCTTGCTGCCAACCCTTTGATTACATTCAGCCTCCCCAGGGATCTATTCCATGATGATCTAGTCCTGCGTCACATCTATTCTCCTCTTTGGGACTCCGCAGCAGCAAGTGATGATGGAACATATATGTAATTAGGCATGTCAGGAGAATGAACTTACCTTCATTTTCTTTAAACCGTTTGCTTAATGAGTTCACTGGGTAACCCACATCACAAGATGCTGCAAACCACCCTACTCCTCTCTGGACTATGCTTGGCTTGATCATCCCCCTCTCCCAGCTGCCACTCTATCTCGGTCTGACTAATCTCCCCTTGCGTGGAAGCTCCCCTGTACTTTAAATCACAGACTCTATCTTTTGGAGGTTTCCTACACCTTTCTCCCCAAAAGGTAGTCACAATTCCAGAAGTGGCAATTTTAGAGAGAGAACTTCCCTCACCCTCCTGATAACACATCTGATTCCTGGGACTGACCACCACTGAATGCGGGTGAGACGTCCAAACCCCACACCAACGCTGGCAAAGTGTCCCTTCCCACTATTCCAGACACTGAGGAATCAACAAAACTGTTCATGTTGTACTTTTCAGGAGGTTGCTGGAAGGGTACTTTGTCAAATTACCGGAGGGACCAACAAGACACATTCCAGAGCTTGGGGCTACTTGTATTTACTAGTAGAGCCACTACTGAGCTTATATCTTATCTACAAAAGCAAACCCAGAAACCTCTCCGTCCCAAGAGGGAGAAAACACCATTTGCACAGTACAATACAACACAACAATTCTCAGTGACATTGGCATGCTGAGCTTCCTTTTGCAACCTCCTGGTTAAGAAAAGCTCCAAAAACCGTGTGTTGTGCCATAAACAAAAGCAGAACAGCTGGAACTGCTGTGATACAGAATCCCGTTTCTCTGTAGTTATTTATAAACTCTTCTTTCCAATAGTTAGGAGCTTCATAAACAAGAGCAGATCAATACACCTGAAAAGGTAGAGGCTGATCAGAGGGAATTAGATGACGTTGGTGTATGCATCTTTTGAAATAGGAAGAGAAGAGCTGATCAAAATGTGTAGGTCAGAAAGGCCTTTTTTTTCCTTTTTTTTTTCCAACCAGATATTTTCTCCATTTCCAAATAAAATTTTCTAAGTGCTTGTCTTAAAAAAAAAAAAAAAAAAAAAAAAAAGTGTATTTCCTTTTCTCATACCCAAGCTGAAGTAATTTCTGATTGGAAAATTTCCCATTGGAAAATGCCAGAAACCAAATTCATCATGGCTTTGGGAAGGGTGGCAGGGAGAAATGACTTGGGTCTTATTTTCCACTAATTTTCACTCAAATCCAGTCACCACCATTCCAAAGCTGCTGAGAAAAAGAAAAGCAAAAGCATTCTGTTCCCAGCAGAAGCAGTGCAGCTTTTGGACAGATGTGGTTATTCTTCATGTGCAAAAAACTTACGGGCTCCCGGCAGCTGAGACAGCCTGGAGATCACCCCCAGCCACGGGAACGCGGACACAGCACCGGGGTTTCTGGTCTGAGAGGCCGGAAACCGCGTCCAACTCTCCAAGCTGCCTCGGAGCCACTTCCCCAAGCTGTCTGCAATCCAAATCAAATCACATCTGACTGCAGGCCGAGTTCAGGAAACTCGATTATCCTTCTCCCCCTACGCGATGGGAGATGGCAGGTTGAGGGGAAAGAGGAGGAAGGAGTGAAAAATTAACACAAGCACTTAAGACGTTATGAAACTGCAATATGCATCTGTAGCCTGGCCCCTGGTCCTCCAGCCCATACATTATTTAACAGAAAAGAAAGCATAAATGAGCCAGAACAATAGCTAGAGGGCGGGAAAGGAATGTATATATATATACACATACATATATTTAATTCCTTAAACCATGCCCATTAGTTTTGTTTCTTATTTAGGATACTGCATTAATCATGCTAATATTTTACAGCCGGGCTGTACACTTTAGCCATTACTTTAATCAAAGCCATCAGCGTACCCAAGAACACGCTACCAGGTGGGAATAGCTGCTACCGCTCGCTGTTAATTACTTTGCATTTTACAGCAATCAGCAGCAGGGGCTGAGATCATAATAAATTCATGACTTATGGGTCCATAAAATCATTACCGTAGGAAAATATGTTTTATCAGGCATTCGTCGGGCTGCTGCTCAGAGAGAGATTTCTTGAAGGAAATGACACCCATGAAATTAAACCGATCCTTGCAGTCAGCAGAAATGCTAATGTGGGCACAAACAGAGCTGAGGCTCATGAGGAGCGCAGGGAGGGGACGACGGAGAAGGATTTCACCAGCCTGGGAGGAGGGGAGGCACTGGGGGAAGCCTACTCACCCCAGGATAGGCGGGACAGAGGGAGGACAGGGCACTGGCAGGAAAGGGAAGAACCAAGAGGAGGATGCAGGGCTGCTAAGGAGTCTCAGCATCATCACTGTCACAGCCTGAGCCTGCAGGAACATTGCTCCGTGGGGCATCTCAGCACAGGGACACAGAGGGAATACTTACTCACACCCTTCCAACAGGAGAATCATAGGCTGACCTGAGCTGGAAGCAACCCACAAAGACCATCGTGTCCAGCCCCTGGCCCTGCACAGAAACCCAACATGAGCCTGAGAGCATTGTCCAAACACTTCTTGAGCCCTGGCAGAGAGGGATCCTGCCAGATAAAGACACACTGCTGAGCTGATGTGCAGCAGCTTCGTCAGCCCGGGCTACGTTCCCTCTCCAATGGCAGTTTTCCAGAAGGAAAATCACAAAATCACTTCGCCTAAATAATGACGCCGAGGGCTTTGCACACAGGCAACGGCAGCTTGGCCTGAACTCCCTATCCCCAAAAAGGGTCAACCAAAGGCAAGAGCTTTGATTCAATCCCCTAAAAGCCCACACAGGTTACATGGGATGTGATCAGCACAGGACCTGCTCCACACGGAGCACAGCAATGCCATTGCAGTAACATTGAGGGAGGCAGCGAAATCAAGCAGTGCCAAATTGACATAAAGAAGCAATAAAGAAGCCTCAAGATTTGAGAAGCATGAAAGGAGCCTAAATGAACTTGCTGAATATTTTCTAAGTCTTTTCTGCACTTGCATAAAATCCCATGGCACTTGCAGAGTCATTAGCCCTGCCAGTTCCCAAAAAACAAACAATAAGTTCACTTCTGATTTTTTTTCTTTCATTCTTTTTTTCAATCTAAGATAAACCGAGTTTTCTTTGGCAAGAAGCCACTGGCTCTTTAGAACTCTCATGTTTCTTGGCCTGTGAAAATGAAAAAGTGAAATGCCAACTAGAAAATACCCCCAAAGTGTTAAATTGGCTAAGCCCTTGTTTTTCCTGTTTGTTTCAGTCTGAAAATACTAAGGAAGCTCAGTCATAGCCCGTTTGTTTGGTTTATTCGCCTCTTCCAATTACACTGTGCAAACAGGGAACATTATTTAGTGTTATTTAAGCATGAAATTCTAACAGATCATTTTAAATATCAAGGCCCTAAAAATAGATCTTTCTATCAAGGCATAGCAGGTCTAGATCTACTGGTTTGTTAGCAGCCACCAGGGTGGGCAGAGGATGGGAAAACCCCGGTGGAGAGCTCCATGTGTGAGAGATTTGTTCCTTTCCTTCCTGGGATTATGAAAGTCTGGGCAGTTTGGCTCCAGGACTCCACTGCTGGGGCTGGTATCTGAAGGAACATGGAAGCAGAACCAACAGTGTGGCCCGAGCACACCTGATACCCCCCAACATCCTGCACAGTGCTCTGGGCTCTGCCACTCCTACAGGGCCCAGAGGAGCAACACCAGCCGAGAGTCACCGGGGATCTCCAGGGAAGATCCCTCTGGGTCTCACCTCCATGAGACATGGGCTGTAAGAGGGGTTTTGTTATGCCCTTCAGCCCAGGTGGTTTTCCTACACAAAAAGGAACGGCTCTGTGTGGTGCCTGCACGCCCATTCCATGGAGAATGGGCCCCCACACCCCCCTTACGGCTAAATCAGGATTCCTGGTCAGACCACATCACGGTTCCCTCTCCCAACACTGCACCTGGATTTCTTTCCCTTAAAATCTAGGGAGACATGGGAAAATACAGAGGGCACGGAACACCCAGCCCACGCTGGCCAAAAGGAGAACACGTGGACCTGCACCGTGGGAGATGCTCCCAGGTGTAGTTGAAGCTTTCCAGAGATTTCCACACCATAGCCCAATAAGCCATTACCACACAGAAATAACAGCCCCAGAGCTACGTTAGCCTGACACCAACCTTCATCCAGATTCCAGCTGCCTTGGGCTACACCAAAATGTCCTTGCTGTCCTACCTGGGGCCCCAGAGCAAGCCTCAGGGCTCGGGTTGCAGAAATGCTTATACCAAAACCTCCTGTGCAGCCCCATCAGCCACAGGAGACAACCCCAAGCCCACTCCCCAGCCCTCCTTCCAGGCCAGTGCCAGATAAGAGGTGATGTGCCAATGAAAACTCTTTGTGCAGAACAAGCTGTGGCTAAGAGCAGGTTGTGGCAGAGCTCTGCTGTCCCCAGACATGCTGCTTTTCTTTGCACGCTGCCTTTACCTTAAGAAACCCCAATCACTCTAATCCCTGGGAGTAACTTGTTCCACACACAGCCCAGGCAGCTGCTCACTGCTTGGCATTGCCAGCCTGGCTTCAGCCCTGGCTGAGGGAGCAAGGAGGAACCAAGACCTGCAGCCAGGTGCTCCATCAGCCCCTCAGGAGCTCCTGAACAACCAGGGCAAGCAAGCCTCTCTGTGTGACAAACTGGCTTTCTTTGGGTTTGCCTCTCTCACCAATCCCCTTCCTACCTCTCCAAGGAGCAGGAATGATCCAAATCACATTCCAACGTCTCCATGTGTCAACACTCTCCGAGATTCAGAAGGGCAACAAAACACAGTGAGCCATAAGGAAGACACTTGCCTGGAAAACACCACACTCCAGCCAAGCCTACCTTCACCCTCCAGGCATTAGGCCAAATTACCTGAGCTGGACCATCCTGTGTGGCCCAGGGCTGGACCACCACCCTTCTGCTTCCCTATAGT
This sequence comes from Corvus cornix cornix, assembly GCF_000738735.6. NCBI lineage: Eukaryota > Metazoa > Chordata > Aves > Passeriformes > Corvidae > Corvus > Corvus cornix. Next base: position 30,529,370 of record NC_046338.1, read on the forward strand.
GGGTTCCAGGTTGACAGTTCCTACTGGGGCCGTAAGTAACTTCATCTGACAGGTACTGCAGCCTGGAGATTTCCCCTTTAAGGCCCTACCCAGCTATAAATATCCTTTTCTTCTTCAGGGAAAGAGCGTCGGACCCAAAGTGTATGAAGCTTCCTGACAGGCTGGGAAAAGAGAAGAGGTTTAAATGTCAGCTAAAACAATCTTCATTTTCTTTTCTAAATTTGTAAAGCTCCCCGAGTCACTGAAGTGAGGAATTTGCCTGTTTGAAGTTCAGCCTGAAAATCCTTTTGCAAAATATTTGCTGAAACACAATAATGTTGGAATTGGAGGGGATTAAAACGGTCCTTGCCCCATCCCCCTGAAGCCCCTCTTTAAGAGGGTTTCTGTAAAGGCAGACTTAGGTCCCCATGTCTTGAAGGCATGATACAAAGGAGAGAGGGAAGGAAATAAAAACGTAAAGCTCCTAACATCACTATTATTGAAATGCCTCATTTGACATTTTGACTGTTTCAATTAGCTAACAAGGAACGCTCCACTTAATCCACCCGCAGATACCGAAAGAAACCGAGTCTTTCCCTTCCCCCATCCCACATCCGGCCTGGCAGCTACTTCCCAGCCTCCTGAGAAATCCCAGCCTGGGTGATGGCTCCTGCCCCAGGCAGCCAACAAGGCAGAGCATACCCAGCCCAATGCTGGCTGACATTAGGGAGCATCCTTCCCTCAAACCCTGGGCACAGCATCAGAAAGTGCAGGGAGGAAGGAAAAGGGCACCCAGAAAAACCACTGCCAGTGCCTTTCCTTACCATTTTGGGGAACACAAGGGCAATGTGGTACTGTCAGACCAACAGAGGAGCTTCTCTCCCTCATTAGGATTAATCAACAAGGAGCCCTGGCTGGTTTGAACCGCACCGAGCTGAAAAATTACCCTCAATGATTCAGTACCCGCAAGAGAGGATGAAACACTGTGAAAACATTTCCCACCTCCTGCACACGGTTCTGGGCTAATTCGATTGGGTTCCTTTTATTTCTCCAGGATTTATCCGCCGCTGTGATTTTCCACCAAGGGAGCCAAAGTGCCAGGAGCTCTCGTGTCAGCACGTGGAACAGCCAGAGCCTTCCTCCACAGAGCCTTTTACAACCTTTAAACACACACACACACACACACACACACACTCCCCATCCCACGGGTGAGCTCCTGCCTGGGAGGGGACTCGTGGCCATTACAGGGGAGATGCTCCACACTCCATAAAGTCAGGGCAGTCGCCTTCGGCTGGGGGAGCTCTCGGGAAGATTGATTACCCTAGCAGGAGCACTTTCTTTGCTTTGGGCAGGAAAACAATTCACCAGCTCTTCCATGGCTGGACTTTCACAGACAACTCTGCAGGCACCACCAAGAGGATTTTCTCCCACGTTTGGAGGCGGAGGAGTGGGCAAGGAATGATGCACACAAAGCCACACAGATGTTTGATGTCCATGGGACAGCACCTCATCCAAAACACTGGGGTCCTGGAGGCAGTAGGCCCTTACAGTCCCTTACAGGCAATGCTGTCTACCTTTCTTCATATTTGAAGGGATCAAGAGACTGAAAAAAGCCCCAGTGCTGGGTTAATGGTTGGACTTGATGATCTTGGAAATCTTGTCTGGCCTTAATTATTTAAGTGGATTTAGGTGTGGAGAACTACCTGTGACGCCACCTGGTCTAACTACAAGGACTTTTGGGTCCAAACTGGAATGCCTGGAATCTGGCAGGGAGGAGTAGGAGCTGCCTGACAGACTGCAGAGCAAGGTGGAGGCAGTGCACCAAAAGTCAGCAAAAGCCCTTTTTTTGGTGTGTAAGACCCAGGTTTCTCCCTTTCTTCCATAAAGAAGGTCTGGCACAAGTGATGGGACAAATCCTGCCCACTTTATGCCAACCATGACCTCAGCCTGTTTGTTCTGTCCCAACTGACAGCAACACCCTCCATGGGAGAAGAGCAAAATTAGGGCCATTTGGAATAGCCTGTTCCACTGCTACTTAATTAACTCCCACACCTGCGGCAAGCCTATGGTAACAAGAGATGCAATTTCCTCTGCCCATGAAAATAAACATCACAAGAGCACAAATGTTTCCAGGATCACCTCAGCAGAACCTGTCTTCCTTTTGCACAGAAACCAGCTGGCTTTCAGAGCTGTGTCAGATGCCCTCAGCTCCTGAACACCAAGCTATCTTCCATCGTGGGGCTCTCCTCAGCAAAAGGCTTCTGCTGTAGTTCAGGAAAACATATGCGTGTCAGGCAGCGCTTAACTGAGTGTGAGACTGTGTGCCAGGAGAACAAAGAGTTTATCCAGGTGCACAAAGGCTTTGTGGGAAACTGACCCTAATCCTCTCCTGAAATACTTTGGCTACCTTTGAGCTCCCAGCCCCAACAAAAGGCACACATGCCATCATAAATAAGACTTGTAAGAAACCCTACATCCAACCTCTGAGCAGTGCTGGAGTTACTTCAAATAATCACTCCTGCTAAGCTTCGCTTTAAACTGGTCCCAGTGCTTCCCTGCTCCAGGACCACTGGAAGGGATCACTGCCCTTCTGCTTGTTGCCAGTCTCCCAAGCTCATGGATAGCCCACAACCAGCTGTCCTTGTGCCAACATCTGCTTTCTCTAAATAGTTCTTCTTCCAGAGTACATCACCTCTTAGCACTGATTTTGTGAAGCCAAACTCGGGGTGTGATAGGATCTGCGTGATCCCGAATTTCTCTGCAGGCTCCTTTATAAGACTGGCCACAGTATCCCCATTATTCCTGGCGTGGTCTCACCACTCCAGCTGACAGCAGGGCTAACATTTCCCCCAGCAACATCCCAGTGGGGCTTCCAACAATCCCCGTTACTCCAGCCTTGGCTGTGTCTTGTCACCCTGATGAATCATAGAATATTCTGAATTAGAAGGGACCCACAAGGATCATCAAAGCTCAACTCCTGGTCCTGCACAGGACATCCCCAACAATCAAGGAGCACATCCAAATGCTCCTTGAGCTCTGGCAGCTACGGGGCTGTGATCATGGCCCTGGGGAGCCTGTTCCAGTGCCCAACCCCCTCTGGGTGAAGTACAGTTTCCTAATATCCAGACTAAACCTCCCCTGACACAGATTCATGTCATTCCCTCAGGTCCTATCACTGCCTCACCCAAGCTTTGCTCCTCCGCTTTCCCACCACAGAAATACAGCACAGAGAGCTGGAAAGGTCCTTAATTCCTGGGAAAGGCAGCTGAAGTCTCACCAACTCAGCCCAGTGCCCAGGATCTCCCTTACCCACTAATAGAGCCATACCCTCATGGAAAAAAAGCACCACTGGGCCTGCAGAAGGGACCTCGCAACAAGTTCTCCATCCCAATCTCCCAGACAATCCATAGGCACCAAATACCTGCTGCATCCCAAGCAGGGGTGCCTCTATTAATCACAGCCCTCTGCAGTTAAAGTTATTTAATTCAGAGGTGACAGAAGCTGCTCAGCTGTTTATGTCCAAGGGTTAAACTTGCCCCAGTCGCACACTAAACACATTTTTTACAATCTGGCAGTGATCCTTGCCTATTAAGCATCTCTGGCTTCAGAGAAGAGGTATTGATTTATCTCGCTTTTATGGCTGGAGGTATTTATTCCTATTTGCTTTCTCGCTTCTTTACCCCAGCTGGGATGGGGGAATGAGGAGGAGAAAAAAAAAAAAACATTACAAAGCTGGTGGAGCCAAGAGGTGATGACTCACAGTTTTCTGATGGAGGGCACGAAGGCTGGGACAAGGGAGGTGGGGATCAGCTCTGGGGCTACGCCAGACTTTGTCACAGGGTTTATTTCTGCAATGAAAAGAGGAAAATCTGTGGCTGGAAGAAAAGGAAATCACATCAAACTTCAGAGGGAAGGTTCCTATCAAAGTTGTGTCCCTATAGGGTGCTTTGTGAGTTAGAGCTTGATTGATTTGTACCAGCTAAGGACCTCAGCAAATCTCTCCTGTGGGAAGAATCTCAACGCTTTCCCATATCTTAAAGCCAATCTAGAAAGGAAGATAAAACCATACAGCTGCAAGAAAGAGCACGGACTAACATCCCTGATTTTAGCCCACTCCCCATTCTGCCACAGACAACCATTTCCAGGCAAGGCTCCCAGGCAGGGCCCCCCCTCCAGTGTCTAACACTGTGTTTCCATCTCTTCCTGTTACAGCCGACGCTGGGATGTGGCTGGCTTTGTTCCAGAGGGCCAGTACAAACACAGACTGGCATTTGCACCCTTCCAGATGTTTCTTTGCACACAGTGAGGTGCCATGAGACGCCTGAGGATGTGAAGAAAGCAACAGGAGGACAGTTCAGACCCTCCAATAGAGCAGATGCTCTGGCTCATGGCACGACTCCCATCTCATATGCCCAGCTCGTTCTGTCTCCCAGTCGGGAGTTTGCTTCTCAGAAATGCCAAAAAGTCACTCACTATAAAAAAACCAATCACATCCCTTTGCAGCAGCATCCAGTGTCAATGTATCAGCCTTAAGCTCTGCCACAGAACCTTCTCACAACACAGGACCAGGCAGAAAGCATCCTGCTCTCCTGTGGCTGCCTGGACTGTTTTGGGGATATGGTTTAGAGGTGAACACAGCAGTGCTGGGTTACCAGCCAGATCAATGATCTTAGAGGTCTTTTCCAGCCTTAACAATTCAATGATTTTGGCTGCAGGCATGTTTGAGGAGACGATGCTTTTCACTCCCACATGCAGGCAATGCAGATTCAACACAAGCCTATGGGCTGTAGGCACCATCTTAGGATTTCTGGAAGCACAGTTCACGTCTTCGTTTCTGAAATCCCACAGCACAGGGCTTGGGGACCGAAAGTGAGCAAAGGCCTGACTAAACAGGGAAGGATGGGGGAAAGAAGGGGAGGAAAGAGCCAGGGGCTGTGGGGAAGAGGGCAGGAATACCTGGACAGGAGAGATGGAGCAGGTCCTGCTGCAGCAGGGAGAGCTGAAAGGCATTTGAGGGAGGTGGGAGGCGCACTTTCGAAGTTCTGGAGTAAGAAGGGTTGAGGGTTTGGAACCCCATACAGAGGAGCAGCAGCCCTGGAGCACAGAGCACTCCAAGTCACGGCCTGAAAGAATAAAAAAACAAACAAAAAGCTACAGTAAAAGACTTCTGGACACAGCACAGAGCCACTGAAAGACCCTTCTTTGCACCCCACTGAACCTGCAAAGCCCAGGATCTCCCACCAGTCCCAAAGGCTGCAAATCTCTCCTAGAAGAGCCTTGTGTGTCCTCTGACAATTTAGCCCAGCTAAATTTGAACTCCCACCCTGTTTGTTTGTCATCCCTCCCGCTTCCAAGAGGAGCCCGCGCTTCCATCCGTCAAATACAAGGTGCAGAGAGAGAAGGAATGAAAGGAAGAGGTGGGCTGGTGGCAGAGAGCACGGAGCCACCACTGAGCGCAGCCGGTTCACGCTTCATTAGCATCCTCTCTCACCAAGCTGCGAGCACAGCCTTGCAGTCTGGCTACACGCAGACAGGCAGGCAGGGAAGGAGCACATTTCCATTTGGAGCCCATCTTCCCCCTTCCCAAACCCGGCTAACCCCCGTGGAGGCTTCCTTGGGCTCAAAGGTGCACGCTTCTGCTCCAGCGTCTCCCGCACTAGTTAAATACACCTCCAGGCAAACGTCAGGAGCGAGCCCGGTTTGAAACTTACTGCGTTGTCAAGATGACAAGTGCTGTGCCAGGCTGTTAGTCTCTGCTGCCCTTCCTGGGTCTGTTCCCCCTCCCCTTCTCCTCATTAGAAGTTCCCTTGATAAACCTAGGCTGGGTATTATTTTTTAATCATTTAAATGTTTTCTTAACTTCAAAACATCAACAGCTGCAGGACTGAAAGAAGAAGAACGATGTTTTTACACCAATACAGACAGAGATTCAGCCTGCTACGAGACAGCAGGATGGGTTCATGGACGGGGAAGAGCCCCAGTGTATTGTACTCATGTGGCCACAAGCAGGAGCCCAGCCTGGAAGTCTCAGTTCCCCGTGGGCTGCTGCTGGCTCACCCAGCCTGGCAATCCTGACGAGGGAGTTGGGAGCATGTCAGCACATCCTGCAGCCTCGTTTAGCTCAGCTTTCTCCATTCTCATATCTAGTATGATCTTCAAAGCCGCCGGTTTCTGTCCTCCACACAACAGCCTCCACAGCCCCAACCCACGTTCATGTGAGGCTGGCATCAAGGATGGACCCAGAGTCTGAATGACGCCCATAAGCATAACAGCACAAAGCAAAAAGTCCTGAGGAAGGAGCCCACAAGCCAGGCAGGAGCACAGACTGACAGACAGACATCTGGAAGCCCAAAACACAGGCTCAGTCACTGCTGATGTCAGCATGAGACTGCAGTAGCCCACAGGACAATTTGTCTCGTTATGCTCAGTGCCTTTGCCTTCAGTAAATTCTGCCCCTCTCCATGTGGCAGCCTCGGGGCGAGGGGGCCAGGCCCTCACCCCCTTCCTCCAGCACCCTCGCAGGGAGAGGCACTGAGGATTGACTGTTCTTGGTTCTCTGCAGGACAGACAGCAGGGGAGGGTCGTTAGTTTGGCTTTCTCCTTCCTGGCCTACTTCTCAGTCTCTGTGTCTCCATGTCCTTGGACTTCTGCTCTTGATTACTGGATCTTTTATTCTTATTAGTTAAGGGTTTGAGAAGCACAAAGAAGCTCCCCTTGAAAACAAGGTGAAGCACTGAACCTTCCTACAGGCCTCTTCTATTACACTCACCTGCCTGCGTTCCTCACAGCAATAAAAGAACTCCTTTTCCCTGTCAGATGGGCTGGAAAGCATCTTCACTAGCAGCCCAGCTCCTGGAAGAGCTTGCTTTAAGTCTTGGCCGAGCCATTGAACCAAAGCAGCTTGAGATGGAAGATGAATTACACGTTCTCCTCTTGCCTTCTTTGACTCCAGTGGCTCTCACAGCCTCTCCAAGCAGCAGCAAGTCCTGCAGCTGGGGCTAAGTGGTCAGAGGAGTCTCCCGACCTCACCTGGGCTCTTCCTGTGTGGTTCTCCAGGGCTGGCTCCCACCCCTTCCAGGAGCACACACAGCATCTGGCACCAGGTCTCCAGCCTGAGCAGGGGCTTCTTGGTACCACTGACAAATAAATAACCATGATTAGCTCCTCTAAATGAGCATTCCCGTCTTCTAAAAAACATCGTAAAAAAGGAGAAATGAGCCTTAATTCACTTTTATTGTCACAACTGACATGTTGCAAGATCTTAATTGGACTGAAAAGAGTTTCCAGTAAGGAGATGCTGTTTAACTAACTCATTAGCAGCAGCCTGACAGAGAAGGATGCTCCAGCTTTAGGAAAGGGAAAAGAAAAAACAGATCCCACTGATTCTCCACCTGCCCATGCCCCCAGACAGCCCCAGGAAGGAATACAGTGAAGAGCCTCTTCTTTACCTCAGGCACACAGCAGTGTGCAGCACACACCCATTCAAACATCTGCCCTGTGTTCCCTTCCCCCAATCAAGAATGACCCCAGAAAGGGACCTGTGGGCAGCTGCCCTCAATTTGAAAATATTTGAGTCCTTCATTCCTATGCACCACCTCCAGGATATTCAAAAGTTCCTGAGCAACAAGGGCTTCACCTCTTCTCCAGAGCTGTTTCCACCCTGGGGCTCTCACAAGGTCTTGGGAAGCAAGGCAAGGAGTGTTCCTCATCTGTCTAGCTCCTAGCTCCTCATCTGTCTCCCAACAAGCAGCGGGACTGCTTTGCCTCACCGACAGAAGAAATATATCAACCCAGAGACTGATAAAACATCACCCCAACAAGGCAAACTTTCCAGCAAATTCTGAACCCCAGGGACAGGAATGGAAAACGCTGTGCAGGTGTCACAGCCAGCCCAGCATCAGCTGCACCCCGGCACCTCTGGCTGGGACAGACAGACAGCTCTGCGCCAGTTGTTCCACCCAGCAGATCTGGAGCAGTGCCTGGCTGGTTTACTCCAGCTCTCTCTGTCCCAATGCAGATAAATTTAGTTTTCTGCTCTCGCTGCCTGGGGAAGAGTAGGGAGGGGGAGCTGACATCTTTCAAACGAGACCTTAAAAATAAGCTGTCTGCATGTCTGGACGTTGAAGAATCCCAGGCAGAGCTTTGCCTGGGTAAAAGAGCTCGCTCCAGCACCCTAACCAGGCTGCACCCTAACCAGGCTGCTACCCAGCCAGAAACAGCTGCAAGCATGACTGGCATTTCTTGCTGTGCCCAGGGTGCTCTGGGGGTGCCACCATGCTGTGTGCCACGTACACATGCAGTGACAGCCCCTGCTCTTCATTTCTTCAGCTCTTCGCAGAGATTTGGAGGACAGGAACCAGAGCAGAATCAGGAATAAGAGTCCAGACTGCCTATTTTTCACAACTGACACCCACTCCAGTCACTAGCCCAGCTGCCCTCCCAGAGACACTTGCTTTCCCTGGGGCTGAAAGCTGCTCTGTAAAGGCAAGTAAGTATTTGATAAAGAAAATAACAGGATGAATAAAACCATGTGTTTGTACAAGAAAGCTTTTGCTCTGATCTTTAGTGCTGCAGTATGTTTTGACCTACTATTGCAAGACTCAGCTACATCTTCCCTCCTTCCAAATGTGACAGAAGGCGAAAAGGAAGCCGCGGCTGATGCCGCAGAGCCCTGTGCTGGGATTCCAGCTGAGAAACAGCCTCGGCAGAGCTGCCCACACAGGCACACGGATCAATCCCCACGCCCTCTGCTCCCCTGTCACCTGCAGGAGGAAGTGCACGGGTACATACACAAATACACACACACAGGCCTGAGTCTCAGCTCAGACACTCGGTGAAACACCAGTAGCCTCCACCACAAGGAGAAACACACCCACGAGATGATATACTTCCTAATGAGGGCTGGCATTTACCAGCTACCACAAGAATCCTGCATTACCCGGAATAAAACCTACAGACAGAACCACCCCTGCTTGGACAGGGCCAGCAGCAAAAGACCTCACACCCACCCAACACTTACGAGGAGCTGAGGTTTGCCAGTGACTGCATCTGCTGTTGTGTGGCATTCAAGGGGAAGATCAATGACTCCAAGTGGCTTTTGCTGTAGAGCCTCTCTAGGCTGTCTGGCTACTATACAGCCCTGCTGGCTTATCAGTTCTGTGTTGACACAGAGGAAAAAGGGGCTCTAAGCACCAATATCAGAGGCTTGCAGAATGACAAAGATCCCAAAAAGCACTAACAAACTCCTGGGATCTCACCCAGGACAGGATTAAAACTCCAAGGTTTGTTCCAGAGAGCTTGAGCACCAACTCCTCCTCAGCACAGGCAAGCTCTGAACCACACACAGTCCAAGTGCATTTTTGCAGTGGACTCCAAACCCTCACTGGACATGCCTCATCTGATTTACTACTGCTGCCATGGAAGGTGGATTTATTCCCAAATTTAGCAGCTGCCAAATCATTGTGACAGTGCTCACATGGGGATTTGCCACAAGCTTTTGTTAAGCCAGGGCAGGACTTGCAGGCTGAACAGCCCTTCCCTCGAGAGGAGGCAGTGGCCTCACTCCATCACAGCGTGGGTTGCTCATTAGGTATCTCACTCTTGCCTAAATCCATTGGTGAGCCTCTTTGGAGCTGGTCCCTCACCTTTCAAAGATGACACAGTGACAGGAGACAAGGAGCTGACATGGAAAAGAAGACTTCTAAACTTCAACCCCAGCTTGGCATGCAGGGCACATGGCAGCAGGTTTATTTTTCCAGCAAGTAAGTTTCCTTTCTTCCAATCAACTCTGAGGCAATAAGAAGTGGGTTTCAACAGGGCATAAATCTGCCAGCAGCACATCGAGGCTTCAGAATAGCAAGGGCACAGACAATTGTCCAGCAGAAAAGAAAAAAAAAGGGTCAGAGCAGTAACTCTTCCAGTATTTGTTCCACAAACAGAGAGGGTTTACACAGCTTTTCTGGGCAATTATAGGGCAGGAAATAAATCTCAACAGAAACTCATCTTCTTCCCCCTCTTTTTGCAGTCAAATCTCTTTGCCTCCCGCCCCTAGCACTGTCCCCAAAATGCTTTGCAACAAGATGTCACTTACACAACCCAAGGCTGAGCCCCAAGAGCCGGTGGAGAAGTGTATTAAATTTAATAGCATTGCTCCAGGTAATCTATGACCACTTATAATCAATTGTCCATGCCTGCTGCAGCATGACTGGAGCCATTTTCCCAGGCTGCAGGTGCAGGACCGGCAGAGAAAGCTCCTGTGTAGGCTGGAGCTGGGAGCGAGCTGTCACATGGCCTTGAGAGGCTGAGAGACAGCCAGGCAGCTCACCTGTGCTGCCACACTCCTGGAAAGCCAGGCTCCAAGGTCGCCTGGGGGATTGGAAAGCCCAGGCACAAGCACGCCAGCCCCAAAGAGACTATTATCTGTGCTGGGGGAAAAACAAGGAGGAACCAGTCTCTCTCCTTTGGCATCAACTCAAGGAGGCAAGAAAAGGATCACTGTCTGTTTTATGCAGTGGGAAATGATGCACAGGGAGATAGGAATGATTTCTCCTCTGCTGTGGCAGAGCTGGGAAACGATTGGCATCTCCTGCAGCCCCTGAAATCCAGCACCCTTTCTGTACTTTGCAGAACCAGCATCATTCCTGGTCAGGAGCAGCTCCAGGCTCCTCCACAGTGCTGAGGGGGAGTATGAGCAGCCCTGGGCAAGAGGCGAGGCTGGGAGAGCCAGGCCAGGCAGGCACAGGGGAGAGGGAGGGGATGGAGGACAAGAGGAGAGCTTCAGGAGCAGAGCTTGCTCCTCCAATCCTTCCATGCAGGAAGGAAATGCTCTCACACCCATCTCATCACTTCCCTGAGTGGAAGTGGTAGGAATTAGCTGAAGAGGAGACTGTGCCAGATCCCAGGTCAGCTGTTGTCACCACAGCAGCCAAGTTCAAGCAAGATCTGGGTCCACCTCTATTTCTGGTCCACAGAGTAAACCTGATTCTCCCAAGATGAGGGTACACTTAGATTCATAAAACCCCAAGGAGCCACAACGTGTACAAACAGCCCAGACCTTTGCTGAATATGGCACTTGCCTTCCACACTGCTCAGCTCTCCGGGGACCTCAGCAAGGGGGCTGAGTTTTGTTGCCAGCTTCCAGGAGGCTGTAAGAGGGAAGAGTTACAAGACCCCAGTCTACATGTGCTGCATTTCACAGCGCCCGGGGCAGGAACACATCCCTGGCTTTCTGGGTCTTCCTCTCCTCTTCTTGACCACAAATGGGTTGAGTCCATGATAAAACGTGGTCAGAAGCCAAGTGAGATTGGCACCAAGCTTGAAGCAAAGCTATCAAGTGCAGCCAGTGAGGGACAGCAGCCTTCAGGCTCCCTCCATCTTTCTCCCTTGCCACTTCTATGGACAAAGAAAATACCTGTCACACTGGCATCCAGCAGAGAAGATAAACACAGGCACAGCCTCTGAGGTGTGGTCTCCATCTGGCATCGAAGCAGAAGCCCTGGGGAAGGAGGAGGGTACTGAGCCCAGCATCCCCATCACTCAGGCACTGAGCAGAGGCAGGTGCAGGGAGGAGGTGGCAGCAAGTGACAGCTACAAGTGTGCAGGAGCAATTACGGTCCTCTCTCCAGCAATACTGCCCTTCCCTAAGCTCCCAGCTCTCCCCCAGCCAAAGACAAGGCCCTAGTTCCACGGAGGCAGCCTCCACACGCATTGGGAACAGCAGAACCCCTGTCTGCATCCTCAAGCACACGGGGGAAACGCCTGAGCTTTGTCACAGCAAAGGACACCCACCACCTTCAAAAGCCCTGCTACCTCCTTGACCAACAGGCAATTGTCCGAGCACTCAGTCCTGAGCCAATTTCATCACGTGGAGGGGAAGGACAGCCAGGAAACTACTGTCCAGCCTGCTAAAACCGCTGGTCCCCCGAGGTCACAAAATTCAAGGCACTTTCACTGAGGAAGCGATAAGAGGCAGCGGGGTGCTAAGCTGTCCACTTCAGCCCGGCGTTAATCGCGGAGCTTCTCCAGAGCCTGGCACGAAAGGGATCCACGGAGCTCGCCCGGGAAGCGGCTCCTGGGCTCCAGAACAGAAACACTGCCATCTAGAGGCCCACTGCCTTTCCTGGGAAAGGGGCTGGGAAAACCTGGGAGGAATTTCCATGCTCCCCAGGCACCCGTGGGGAAGAGAGCTGTCAGAAGGGACACGCGACCTGAGGTTTGGGCTAGACTCCAGGAGATTTCAGTCATCATTGCTCAGAGAGCTTTAAGGAATGTTTCAACCCTTGCGTCTTTCTTTTCTCCTTGGGAGAACTCGGTCAGAGCTTGGCTAACGATTGTTCCTTCTGCTGTGGGGTGTTTGAAAGCTTGGAGAGATGTGAGCTGGGGAAGCATCTCTACACCCTTGGGCAGACCATGCTGAGGGGACTGAACTGTCCTGTGGCACCAGCGCGGCACCACTGCAGTACCCATGAAATGGAAATAGCTGTGAAAGCACCTGACTCAGCCGTGGAGCTCAAACTCTTTCTGCACACAAGAAAAGTGCCAACCACCCAAATTCCAAGGGTGGGCTTGGAATCTGAGACAAAGGTAAGCTCAGATCCCAGCAGACACCACTTCAAATCAGGCCCACACTCCACAGCAGAGACATTCTCCATAACACTTTTTGGCCCGTGCTCCTCTCCCAGTCAACAGCCCCTCCCTGCTGCCTCTATCCCACAAGACCAGAGTGGCACATCACCAGCACCTCCTTGTCAGCAGAGGGAGGCAGGTCCTCCACAGAGCAACATGGCTCAGGCAATGAACGCATGGGACATTTCCAGGGCTGCCCGCAGTGTCCTGCACTGGTGCGTTCAGTGCTGCAGAAACCACACCTACCCCAAAGCACCAGGAAAGGAGAGAGCACAGCAGCCTCCACCCTTTGCAGTGGGCCAAGCACCAGCAGCCAAGGCCCAGCATTGCTCCTGTGGCTGAGGTGGTGGCCTCCACAGCAGAGGAAAGTGGGACAAGAAGCTGGGTAGATCACAGAAGAGAGGATGAGCCAGAGAATTCAGCTGAATTTACCTACCATCCTTATGGTAGGTAAAATAAGGCTGGCCCACTGAAGTCACTGGTGTAGACTGGATGGTACCAGTAGAGAATAGGAGCTGGAGAAGGCAGCCTCCAAGCTGAAGAAACCTCTCAGCCCTACAGAGCAGCCTGCAAGCAAGATGCAGATGTCTAGCACTTCACCCTCCAAGATGCCCAGCAACAGCACTACACAGTCACTGTCACACCCAGAGAGCAGCCTGGACCCCCTAACTCTGCCCCACGGTGAGTGCAGACCCTATTGCCATCCACTGCCACAGTGGTGGGACACGCCAGTGCTCCTTCCACCTCTGCAAGCTCACCTGGGAGCATCAAGCACATCCTCAAATCCAGACCAGTGCTTAGTTGGAAAGCTTTTGTCAGCAAAGATTAATTTCTGTGGTTTGCAGGTTTCTACCTGAGCTACCTCAGAGCTTGAGCTCTCTGGGGAGGAAAAGAAAAGATAATAAAATCCCCTGAACGTGTGATCAGAAAGGAAGCCTGATCGGGTGTCCTGCAGTCCTCTCACGTTTTTAAACGGGTGAATCACTGGAACTACTAAAGAAAAGAAAAATCACCTAGCCTGAGCCCTGGAAATCTCATCTGCGAAGGTGAGAAACTAGAAAAACACACTTGAGGCACAGGTTTTGAAAAGAAACCACTCCTCAGTCTTAATTAGGGCTTGCCCAGACGAGGCAGCCATTAAGGTGCTTGCACAGGGAGCTGTGGTTAGTGTCCACTAATGGATGAGTAAGAAGACACCCCAGGATTTAAGCTACCGGCGCCTCCGAGGACCTATGGAGGGGAGGCTTCTTGGCAGCTCTCTCTTCCTCTCCTCCACGGTCAGCAGGCTGGTGATGGATGTCTGAGTGCCAGCCCTCCTCTCCCACAGCACATCATTTGATTTGCCGCAGACGCGGCGCTGGAGGTCCCTGGCAGCACTCTGCGTGCCAGGAGAGGTCACCGGCTCTTTGAATAACGTCTTCTTACAGTGCCAAGAAGTGACATCAAGCTTTGCCCCCTGCCACCCCCCTGGCATCACAGGGATGCTAGTCAGAGTAGGGGTGAGAGGAGGCGCGTTCCCCGCCGTCTCTGCTGCCCGTGCGTGATTTATACCGGCTGTGCCAGACGGACAGGCCCAGACGGGGGACCGAGATGGATGGGGATACTGCTCTGCTCCACACCAGCCCAAGACTTCCTCCATGTCCCCTCCACAGAGGGCTTGCCCAGGACAGATTACTGTTTGCATGCAGGTGTTTGACGGGAGAGCATCTCCTGGGATGTTGCTCTGCAAGGGGCCATGTTGGACAGCCCAAAATGCTCAAAAGATCCTCTGCTGACGTCCTGAGACAACATGTGAGGCAGCAACATGCTGACACAAGAGACACAGATCACATAAAAGGCACTTGCATTCTTATATTCCTTTCCCTCTCCACCCTAGCACAGGCTTGCAAGCCTGCCTTCTGCTCTCTGACCCTGCTTTGACAGGCACAGCTGGTCCACAGACCAGCAGGTCAGACAAACAAGTGGTGGCACGTGGCTCACAGAGCTGGATAGGAGCAGCTGAAAGACATACGAGACAGACCCAACCACAGAGGGAGTCAGCACTGTGAGTGAGGACCCCTGACCCCAGGTCTTGCTTGGGAAGCTCCCCTTCTCCCAGCATTTGCAGCTTCAAGTTGCTAAATGGCCTTACTTTAAAACAAACCTGAACATCTCCTAACAGGATAGAGGCTACAGGTGTGTATTCTCCTCATTCTCCAAAATCCACCTTCACTGCTGGTCTCCGGCCCAGACATGAACACTCGTGAGCAGCCACCTACAAACATCACAGACCTCTCTGGAGCCATTTGATATTTATTGTGGCATCTCCACTGACCTCTCCAACCAGCAGGATGATGCAGGACTTGAGGGCATCACTGCAAAGCTCTCAGCCTGAAATTACAAACATTGTCCCACCACTGGGTCACTCACCACAAGATCTTCCACCACTGCAGCCAGCTAGGACTCTCAGCAATTTTCAGCTGCAAAGTCAGCATTTAGACAGGGCTGCTGCTGCTGCTCTCCCAGCCATGAGCTGGAGATTTAAAAACCACACTCTAGACAGGGAAGCTCCGGGATGGGTGGCAAGGGGGGAAAATGTTCATTTGGCCTTGGCAGAACAGCACGGCAGCACCAGCAAACCCTCGGCTTTGAGGGCAGAGGAAAGCACTGGCAGCTACAAATTACTGATCAATGTCGAGGAACAACAACAGCAGCTAATAAGGAAGGGCTGATCAGCTTACCATGGCAGTAATTATTCCTGACACCAGCCCTCAGAAGGAGCATCCAGGCTTAGCACGCTGTCTACCATGATGATAACCCAAGATAACTAGAGAAATTTTGTGCTGGAGAAAGGGAGGGGGAAGAGAAAAAACCCTCAGCAATTAGCAAGACTTGTGGTGCTAATTACACTGTGAATGGTGTGCAGGCTTTGTCAGAGCACACTTGAGCCTTCCAGGTGATGCCAGGGAGGGATGAAGTGGCAGCACACCTTTTCACGTGACAAACAATTCTGGCACCTGGTTATTTTTGAGAACAGCACAACTCTCTGCTGCTGACACCAAAGCTGGCACGAATCCTTTGCCATCGTTGCCTGAGGAAAAGCCTCTCATCTCCATAGTGTAGTGGAGCTCCAGTTCAGCTTCACATCACTAGGTGGTACTGAGCCCACCTAACCTGGGTACAGGACCAATTCAGGATGAGATACAGCCAGCACAAGAATAGAAATCTTAATTAACCAACATGTCTGAGCCGTGTATGTTCAAAGCATGCTGCATTCACCCACAGCTGCTCAGGATCCCGTGGTGATGATGCTCTGCAGTGCTGCAGAAGCCCAGGCACAAAGGTCCCCATCACTTCCAGTGCAGCCACCAACCCTCCCACTGAAGAGAAGTTTCCATCAGCATCCCTTCACCAGCACAGGAAGAGTTACTGCACCCAGCAGGGGTAGCAGAGTGAATGTGTGAACACACATGTGCTTCCCCCATGCGCTTCTTACTGATAGATCAGGTGAGAAAAAAATCTAACAGCCCCCGAGGCTCGCGATGGCACACTCTCCTCACCCACCTCTCTCCCAGGCAGGTGTAATTAAAGGCACCATTTTCTTGCATCCTTCATTCAAGGGGGCTGACAAATGGCTCTCTGAGCAACGGTGTGTGTTTTATGGACGTGAGCTTCTCGGAAGGGCAGCTGCTCCGGGATGCGGGTCACCGCCATTGCCGGCTCACGGCATCGCGAGTTCTGCGAGTCCAGAGATGAATGAGGAGCTTGCAGCACTCCTCCACACAGAGCAGTGCAGTCACGAGGGTCACTGGAGCCTGTTCAGACCTTATCCTCTCCGACTCCTCCCTCTCCTCCAAGACTCACAGGCTTTGGCACCTTATGGAGGATGGGGACTTCACCTTGGCCCTGGGGTCTTTGCAGAAAGCCAGCCCCCTGTCAGGAACACAAACCAGTCTGGCAAGATCCAGCAATTCAAGAGACAGAGAAGGTGCCCATAAGCACTGGGTTTCTGGCCCACACATTTGCCAGCACTTCCCATAGGTGAGTCCTACTCCTCTCCCTCCCTTCAAGGGTGTTCTGTGCCAGCCCACCCTTCCCATCCCACACAGAGCTGTCATAAAGCCCACAATCCTAATATAGGGCAGCATCAGGGGGACATGGCTACTAGCCCTTGCACAAACAAAATCCTATTACAACAGAGATCCTGATTCCAGCCTTTATTTACAGAAATTATTACTACAAAGGACCCTGAGGGAAATCACAGTTCTATGCTGCATACACTGAATTCATCACTGCTAGGTAAGAAGCCTCACAGTGTTTTGAGACACACCGAGATGCAAATAACATCTGAGTTTTATGTCGTGGAGTGGGAGACAAAAGGGAAAAAAACAACCACAGCCTAAGCCGTCGCAGGAGGAGGAAAAGGGAATGGCATGAGTGTTTCTTTTGTCCAGCCCAAGGCAATTGTTATCCACAAGGTGCACTAAATCCTTTGTGCCGCTCGATTAAATTTACAGCTGACCTAAGCACAGATTGCTGTTCTGCCAAAAAAGAGCAGTCCAGACTCAGAGCTGTCCACAGGGTGAACGGCCATGGCCCTGTGCAGACATGTGGGCAAGGTAGGGAAAGAGAAAGGAGATGCTTGCTGCAGGGCTGGAACACTTCGGAATTGCTGCCATGTGCAGTATCATGAGCCGTGCCAGCACTGACACCAAATCCTGTGCTGGAGCATCTACTTTCAGGTGAGGGAATACAGATGAGGAAGGGGAGCAAACCCCCACTACATCCTCCTGAGATGCCACATTCGGACAAGCAGGGAAAACCAAGGCATCAAGCACCTGGGGCACCCTCCCATCTGCAGCTCCTGCATAGCCCAGTGATGCTCAAACACCAACACAGTCCAGCAGTCAGAGCATTCCCCTGTCACAAACCTTGACTGGTTGATAGGAGAAGAGAGGGAAAAGGATTGTGATGTCCAACAGGGAACCGACAGATCTTCCTGGGGCAGATCAACCTCTCATGCACACTGGTCAGGCATACTGGAAGGAAGGAGGAAGAAGAGAAGGCATCTGACCTTACACAAATCTACAGGAGCTGCTCCTAAAATTTGCCAGTGCGAAGCAAGCAAGGCATCGGAGAAGGGGAGGTGAGGTTTCTGATGCTGCAGTGTGGGTTCCATGGCACTGTAAGGGTTATAAATCAGAGAGCTGACACCAGACTGACTGCATGGATCACACCAGGCACCATCAGAATCACACACACCCACCACAGAGAGACCTTCTCCAGCAGAAGGGTCTCCCTCGCACTGCTGGTTGTAATAACAACCCATTATGACTTTGCTGTACAAAGCCGGGAATGCTGACTTTAATGACAGGCCAAGGATGCTCTCAGTGCCTGACCTGCACACATTTCCATGTGATGTTTCTTCAGCTGCTCCCATCCACCTAGAAATTATTAATCCCATTTGCTTGAAAGTATCTCCCCAAGGTGAAGCTCCCATGTCTCAACATTATCAGAGGAAAGCATATCCTGACAAGAGGAAGGTCCCATCAGTTGACACTAATGGGTGAACATGACAGTTCTCCAGGAGGGACTCAGGAGAAATGGTGTTGCTCTGGGACAGCCCAGGTAGGATGGGAACATCACAGAGGGGACATCAGCACAGGGTGCAAGCTCAAAGGCTGAACCAGACTTCCAGAAATGGAGGCCAGAACCAAACCATTCCTTCTTTGTGTCCTCAATCAACTCATCTCTCCTGCTGCTGTCTCCACCAGAAAGGGAGGCCGTGGTCTTCCTCACATCTATGGACCACAGCCAAGGCAGCAGCCCGGACAAGGCAGGGTAACTCGAGGGTTGGCCCCTGCAAAGCTGTTCATCAGTATTTCAAGGTGAATCTGACAACACAGCTGGTTACCTAAGTGTTAAGAACATGCTTCGCTCCAGCCTTTCATCTCGAGCAACACACAGCGCCAAAGGGCAGCTTGCCAAAAGCAAAAATCACATGCAGGACGAAAAGCATCACCCCTGGGAAATCTGCATCCAAGGAAGGCTGGAAACCTCCCCCCCAAATCTGACAGAATTCGAATCCCTCCCCTGCTGAGACAGTCTCTTTCAATTTCTTCAGTGGATGTATTTCACGCCTCACCTGCAGAGCGACTGTTTCCTGGAGAAGGAGGAACCATGGAGAAGTTTGAGCACGGCACAAAGCCAAACCTGGATCGTGTGCCTTTTTTTTTTTTTTACCCTTTCACCCCCCACTGAGGCGTGTTAGGAGTGAGATTTCTGAGAGCCCAGCAGTATTGTCAGTGCCCGAGCCCCCTGCCAGCAGCCCTGAGCTGGCAGGAACAATAGAGCCTCTTCGGGAACCTTTCCTGCTTGCCTTCTCCTCACAGCACAATCGGAGGCTAAACTCACACTCCAGCAACAGCGCCGTGGATGAGTCATCCTGGCTGCTGTCAGCCGGAATGACTAAGGATGAAATGGCATCGCTTATCAGCAATGAGGTGGCTGCAGGACCACTGAGACAGCCACAGACTGGGACTAGGAAACAGAGCCCAAAGCAGGGACTTTCTCAAAAGACCCAACCTTTTGTCCAACTCCTACACAAGCTCAGCATTGCTTCAAAGCCTAAAACCGACTTAAACTTATCTGCTTGCAGGGACAGCAACTGGCTCTTGCACATGCCTATGGAAGATAAAACTTTGAGGGGCTCAATGACAACTATAGCACCAAATTGTGTCAAGTTTTTAATGTTTTCAAGTTGGGAGTCCAGCAGGGTCAACAGAAGTGTGCTCACAGATCATAATGGCTCTGACTAATCACAGCCAGCTCTTGGCTGGCTGCCTGGTTAAAACCTGGATTACTCCAATGGGAAGCTGACCCTGATTTAAACTCAGGGCCACATTTTACAGCTTCACATTGCAGCTGCCAGGCTCTCCCTGACATACCTTTTTTATGACATTGCTGTTTCCCCTCACACTTCTGGTGAGCCACCAAGAATCAGGGCCATTAGCAAGGTCTCGTAGCTGACAGGTCTAAGACCGCAACCCGCAGCCAGCAAACCGGTGTGATACATTAAATAGCTGAGCAACTAAACCCACTGGCTAAAACATCAGTCCTGTGGGGAGGTCTCCCTAAGCTAGCCCACGTTAGTATTTATTACTAATAGCACCTAATAATACCAATATCTTTCCACTCACACACTTTTCCATCAGGATGCAGGAACAGGAAACCCATTGCAAGAAAGAGCCACACAAAGTATAAAATAAGACATTTCAAGAGCATCTCTCCAGCTCCAAAAGCAGCCCCTGAAGTAGCCCTTGGCCTGCAAGACAGGTCCCTGTGTTCCTGCGGCACATGGAACCCTAAAAAGTCACGACTCACCAGCATTTCCACCCCTGGTATTTGAAATGTAACAAACTAGATGATTTTTAAGGTCCCTTGAAACTCAAGCCATTCTATGATTCACAATAGAGTGGGTATACTAGAGATCACCTCTTGCCCAAATATATATAATTTTGGTTGGCAGCTGTAATGGACATCAGAGCCTCGCTCTCCGGGGGAGATTTGGCTGGAGATCACCTCCAAATCAGCTGTCTGACTGGAATACAAAGGCAGGAGCTGGCACTGAGAATGGTGCTTCAGGGATTGAGAGCTGACTCCTTCCCAAATGGCCAAGTAAAGCAGATAAAGGAGCTGTAGGTTGATTTGATGATTTAATCAATAAGATAATTATATTAATTCAATAGTTTGATACAAAGCCACTTCCTTTCTGTTTAACTGCATTTCAGGATTTTCATGGCTGAGTTGATCAAATACATAAAACAGCAAATTTGTGCTAATTAATTAATATTATATGTATTTTCCTTAACTATGAATTGCAGAGGCCCAGAGGCAGAGAGCACTATCACCCAGCAACCACATCATGACAGCCCATAGATTTGCATCTACAGTCACCACACAGCCAACTACCTGTGCCAGAATTCATCCAAAATGCAGGACAACTGTGCCATGAGGGCACCTGGCAGAGAACAGAGATGCAGATGCATCCACATCCTTGAAGTGTGGGCATCTACGCTTAATAGAAATTACGACTTCTGCTGATGGAGTAAAGAAGGATTAATATCAGGTAGAGAGTGGTTTTCCATTTACAGGAAAGAGGAGTAAAGTGTCATCCTTCAGGAGGACGGAAGACTCTAGGGGTTCACCTTTAGCCTTGCACCCTAAGGGAACACCAGCTAGAGAAGCCAGTCAGCAACACCACCACCCCTGCCCAAAGCTAAAATTACATGGTGAGCCCCATCCCTGCTATTAATGCCCTAGAGAACCACTGTAAGAGGGCAAAAAAACCCCACTGCTACTCATGCCCCAGAGAACCACTGTAAGAGGGAAAAACTGTGACAGCAACCTCTACCTTGTTAGACTGCAGGGCATTCCTCCCCAAGGCAGGGAGCAAGTGCTCTTCACTGTCCTTCCCACAAAGGTGCTCCACTGCTCCTGTTGCTGGGCAGCAGCATTTGAGAAAGCAGACTGAAGATGCTGGGGAGCCTGGAGGTGTCTGCAATGATCCTTGGTTTTTCTGCCTTTCCCTAGGAAGGACAAAAAACGCACTCCCACACTCCCACCTGCAACTACATCTACACAGTAATTCCCAGTGCTACCACAACCTGCTTTCAGGCTTGGTTCTTTTTCCTCCTTCTTTCTCCACTTAAAAATTCACTAACCCCTGACACTGCCAGGAGAGATGCAGTGAAGGCAATCGTAGGTCAGCCTTCTTCAAACAATTCCAGGCCCTCTTGCCAGGTTTCTCTCTGGGTAATACCATTCCTCCAGCAAGGAAGAAAAGCCTCTAATTAAAAAGACCTGGACAGCAACCCACCAGCTCCCACTCCTGCCTTGATCAATGAAGCTTGCTAATTAAAAGCAGTTGACCTGAGCAAAGAATGGCTTGGACGAGATTAGCCCAAGGGAGACAAGATTTAAGAATTAAATTACTTCACTGGTCTGTTTCATTTTATTTTACAACCCCGCTTCTTCCTCCTCCCCCACTCAGGTAAACGGTGGCTTTGAGGACTCAGTCCCAATTTGTAAGAGCAAGGGAGCAGAAAGCACGGTCCTGCTGCTTAATTCACTGTCAGACACCACAGGCTGAGTGCTTGGGGCTGCCAGAGCAGCTGCTCTGTCTGATCACCAGGTGACAACTGAAAAACGGCTGGGTGGCACCTAATTTCTGCAGTTTGATTAACTAGTCCTTTGCACCCTGCCACATCAACAGGGCTGGGGACAAACACACCGGCAGCACCTCAGACACTCGCTCTGACTCCACAGCCAGGGTCTCACTGACGGATTTATCTCTGCCTAATACCCCCAGGAGATTTATGCCCAGCAACCACAGGGAGACAACCACCACCCAAAAATAATAGTGCTCAGGTCAGGTCCCCATCATCTGGCCTGACCAGACTCACTGGTTTGAGTATCCCACCACACAGGGATGTGAAGCAGGTGAGAATCCTAAGGCAAACCGACGTGCAGCAAACACACCACGTCCCACATCCGGGATGCTGCAGGATGCACTGGGATTGCAAGGAAAGCTCTCTTTGGAGAGCTCTCACATCTACTTTCCAGGGTTGCTTTGCCCTGCTCACGTCAGCGAGAACTGCAGGAGCTCTAGAAACTGTTAATAAAAGGCAAAGCAGAAGAATGTAACGCTTCCTTGCTTCAGGAGAATTGGGTGGAAACATGAGGTTTTTCCCCAAACAATTAGAAATTCCAGTGCAAACATAAAATATGTTCCCCTTCAACCACCAGTATCGAGGGCCCTCATCACAGAATAACTTTAAGGGGATTTGCCCAGAGCATATACATTTCTCTCTCAGAGAGAAAGAATATTCTTGAGAGAAACAAGAAGCTTCCTAACCAAACGCTTGGGATTTTGTGTATGTTCCACACACAGTCTTAGCATTCATTTTCTTTTTTAAATCCCTATCTTGGAGCTGAGGGGAATAAGACCAAGCACAGGAGTGATGGCAATCCTATTTGTGTAACTTATTAATCCACTGCCCTTTTTTCTCTGGCATGCCATTTATTTCCTCTTCGCCTCCGGTGTGGCTGCAGAGCCCAAAGTGTCCCCCCATACTCCTGACTGTTGATACCAGATCTTCAGAGCATTTCAGCTTGCGCTCCCCCATGATTATTCTCTCTCCTTTTCTCCTTCATGCAGCCTGCAGCTTACCCTTGCTTACCATTTTCCAACCAGCACAGCCGGACACATCTGACACTGAACTGACCACCAGAGCAAGGCACTTTCTATTTCAGCTGCAATTCCCAAATGAAAATAATACTCTATGGCTATTTCCAGTCCCCTTAAAAAAAAACCTGATTGTAGGGTGAGAAAGAAGTGATTGCACAGCATCCAGCAAAAGGAGCTGGTCAGGAACTAAGACCCTAGGGCTCCACCACCAGAAAAAACGCCACAATACCTCTTTATGAATGCCAGCCAAAGGAAAAATAACTCAGCACCAGAAATCCAAACAGAGCCGCCATCTCAGCGAGGCAGTAATTCGTATTCCTCCCCACCAAGGAAAGTAGTGCATAAGCATGTAGCAGCAGACAGAGAGTTAAACCCACAGCTGCTGCAAAGCCAGAGATCTGCCTCCGAGGTGCCCTAGGTGCCCACAGACCTGGTGGGGCTCACCAAGCCCACAGGGATGTCATGGTTCAGGCATTGTTTAAGCTGCATAAACAAAGATGTCTGAGATGTTGTAATATGCTGTTACTCAGGCCTAATTCCCAAGCTGCTGTCCCTGAAGCAATCCCATCATTTTTATTACCAGGAGGGAGCCTATTGCAAACCCAGACGCTTCTCCTTCTGAAGGGAGGAAATTTCATCACAGATGCAGCAAAACATCCTCATCTGACTTGTGAAGCAAGAGATTTCTTTAAAGAAAGTAGGTCTCTCCAGCAACACCTCCCTCCTGCCCTAAGGAAGAGAAGTACAGGGAAGCATGATGAGAAGCAAAGCTGGATAGTCCATCAGGGGAGGGTGCCGAGGAGATGCAGTCCCTTTCAGCTACCTGGCTGAAATTCAAATGCTGGATTAGTGTCTCTGGCACACTTCTAACAGGAGGCAAAGGAGAGAAATGTAGCACTTCCTTCCAGCCTTTCGGATCTACAAACCTCTCCAAGGCAGCAGATATTCCAGCCCACCAAGAGGAGGCTAGAATTAGAAATGAGAGCCATTTGTCATCTAAAATTTCCAGGTACAAGGAACAAAGCTGAATTTCTATCAGGAAGAGATGCTGTAATAATGCTGTAGCAGCTGGGAACTCCATTTAGGTGAAGGTCAGGGCTGCTTGGCATCCACTACAGTCACAGGCCCCTCAGAAAACCAAAAAGAGCAAAGGACAAACAGTTCCCCTTGGCAAGCTCACTCCTGTCCAGCTGGATACGATAGGCTTTGAAGGCTGGAAACTCAGCAGGGCTGGCTGCAGCGAAACACAGAGGAAAAGGGAGATATGGAAGAAGAAAAAAAAGTTAATCTTCAAAAACAAAGTGGTTTTGTTCATCTTCTCTTTGGTCACCAAGTTGGCTCCAGCTGTGACTTGGGTCTGGGACTGAAAGGAGAACGCTAGCTGGAACCCTAGGGAATTGGAGTCACTTATGTGTCTTCTTTGTACTGAGTTACAGCTCACATAAAAATGAGGGTGGCAAGCCCTGAAGGTGCCCTTTAGCCACATAAAGGGAAAAGTGCTGCAAAAGACAGACCTTGATAAAACACGATCCAAATGGGGACACATCCGGCATCCCTTGGGGTCCGTGACAGCTGCCCAGGCAATCATCCTGACAGCGCCGGGCAGGGCTGGGGCTCTGCCTTTGGCCCACATCCATTCCGTGGGGGGGAACGTGGGCAAAGTGCAGGGATGCTCAGATTTGGCTGTGTCCTATTTCTCCTATCAAACCTCTGCAAAAGCAGCATTCTTCCACCTCCCCCCTTGGACACCTAACAAGGATCAACAGCTGGAAGTCCCTTACCACTGCCAAGCCCAGCACCCAAGGACCTGCCATCTGTGCTCCAGCCTGCCTTTTGTACTGATTTGTTGCGTTTTCGCCCTGATTGCACGCCTCAGGCAGGCGACAGTTGCTCTGTGCAGGACTTGGAGGAGGGAAGTTTTACAGCTTGGCTGCGGCCAACGCACAGATGTTACAGGCTGGGTCACGGCAAGGTGCTAAAGGCCTTCAGAAATGTTGCAAAGCATGAATTATGTTCCTGCAGCTGTTCTTTAACCCTCATCTGTGTCTCCATTCTTCCACGGGCTGCCAGAAAGACAACTGTGAACGGGAAATCAAAGCAGGAGGCTTTGAAAAGAAGTAAGGCAGAGTCTTTAAAGGTTAAAAGAAACAGCACTCTGCAAAGACAGAGCTTTTTTAAAGCTGTTTGTCCCTGCCACTTGCTTGGACACCTCCTCTTCTCCTACTTCGGTGCAGTGCTGAACTCCAACAGCATCCAAGGTGAAATGGAAGAGGTCACCCAAATCCTGACATTTCAGAGAGCACGTCGCAGCTTGCAGGTTGATCCATGAGCTTGGGAATACTTTGTCTCACAAGACTAGAACAAGGAATGATTAGTGGCATGGGTTTAACCAACCCTCCCATCTGTGCAGATCTAGAGATGAGGGGTTTCCCTCGTTTTCCACAGGTTTGTGTGAACTTCTTGAAGCGAGTCCAGAGGAAGGCCACAAAGATGCTCAGAGGGATGGAACACCTCTCCAATGGAGATAGGCTGGGAGAGTTGGAGCTGTCCAGACTGAAGAAGAAAAGGCCCCAGGGAGACCTTAGAGCCCATTCCCATGACAAAACAGGCTACAAGAGAGATGGAAAAGGACTTTGGACAAGGTTCTGGAGCAACGGGAAGAGGGGGACTGGCTCTAAACTGAAAGAGAGGAGGTCAGATTAGATATTTGTAAAACATTCTTCCCTGTGAGGGTGTTGAGGCCCTGGCACAGGTTGCTCAGAGAGGCTGTGGCTGCCCCATCCCTGGAATTGCTCCAGGCCAGGTTGGACAGGACTCAGAACAACTTGGTTTAGTGAGAGGTGTCCTTGCACACGGCAAGGGGGTTGGGATGGGAAGATCTGTAAGGCCCCTTCCAATCTCAACCATTCTGTTATTCTGTAGTCACAAAAACCCCATTGTGCCCCAGCTGGACCAGAGCTGTACTCAAACAGACCGGTCACTAAACTGACCTGCAGAACCCAAGCTTAGAGCTTCTGCCATCCCTGCTACGGAAGCTGGGGTTATGCCAAGTGTCAAGACAGCATTGGAGCAGGCTTACCTAGAACAGCTCAGGGAGATGTAGGAACCCAGGTCTCTGAACTCACCTCCTGTGCTTCAGTGCCCTTGACAGCCATCACGTGCCAGGGCTGGCAACACACCTCCCGGGGTCCCTGCACAGGCACTTCTCTGGGCAGTGGGAGCCCTGGAAAACATGAAGCTGCTGCTGAGAAAGTAGCTCCATGCCTACAGCACGGTGCAATTCAGAGCTGCCACCGCAGGAAAGCGGTCCAGGAGGTCTGCACCCAGATCTGAGCCCTGCTGAACATCAGGACTGATGAGTATCCACACACCACCAGGGCAGCCATTCTGGCGCTGAAACTGCAGCCTGGCTGGAGGGGGCATCTCCATACCCCACAAACCAGAGGTTCTCAAGGGGACAGCTTGTCCACTGCTAATCTTCAGACCAGCTGCAAAGTAAAGCTCCATCTCAAACATGGGCATTCACTAACATATCTGCACAGGCTGGGCTGCAGCTGTGCCACAGAACCGTAAGTGGGCTGATAAAACCCACCAGGCTCCTGAAACACCTCTCCCTCCCCTATTCCCCATGCTTTAAGCTGCAGTCAAACAGAGCATAACTCCTTTAAGGACTTGCAGATGTGTTTCTGAATCTGGCTGGGCAGCTTGTGCTGGCGAGAGGGAACAAGATTGTCTCTGGAATCCTTTGTGCTGCAGTTCTCTGTGCACAATAGGCTCCCGCGCACTCGGGGGCTGAAAAACTTTTTATGCTAGAGATGAAGCAAGAGGGGGGAGAGAAAAAAATAATACAGGCACAATAGCAAACAAACAAGCAGAGAGAGCGAGGTGATGGAAAAGCAGGCAGGAATAGCAACACTGCTGTGCCCAGACACACATTCCAAATAGCATCTCCCACATCCAAAAAGGCATAGACTAATAAAGGATAAGTTTTTGCCTGACATCTCTTGGACGTGCCTTCAGTCGGGGATCGTTAGGACTCAGCACGCTGGCCAGGACTTGAACTTCTGCATAATGGCCCCAGACAGCTGCTGATCCCCTCAGCTGCTGCTGGCACAAATGTTCATTCCTCTGCATCACTTTAGAGAGATGATAACTAAAAAACCAAACAAAAACCTTAACGTCCAGGCCTTGAAAGGGGATCCCTGACAGCATTAAGCAGTGAACCCCAAGGCCATGTAACACCAGACTGAGCTATGCTGACAGCCACAGGTGAAGGATCTTCCTTCAGGTGGCTCAGGAGCCTCACCCCAGATGCCCAAATAAGATACAATTCCTCCCACACCAAAGCAGTGAGTGATGGCTTTCTCCCCTTCCCTCTGGGGAAGCCTGCCCCTGCGTGTGCAGCCATTTCAAGCAGGAATTGGAGACCAGCAGTGGCACCCTGACAGTCCTTACACCCTGGGCAGTCAAAGGTGGGCCAACATCAGATTCCCACCAGGATGTACCAACAGCCAAAATCAGATTAAAGGCTTTGCAAGAGCAGCTTTTGTGTTAAGACATTTCTGGACACCCCCATTCTGCCTAAATATGAGGGGACAATGTTTTTATCTGACTAATAGAGCTCCTCAAACCATGTGGCCCAGGGTGGCTGTTTTAAAAAAACATTCAGCTGAGACTTTTGTTTCTGACAGAATAATTTAACACCCCACTCCTGCTGAGTACTCTTACCCCCAGGTATCAGAGTGGATCAGAAAGGCTGCGCTGGGGAAAACCACAGAATCATTAAGGTTGGAAAAGACCTCCAAGATCATCAAGTCCAACCACGGATGCAGCAACATAACTCACATCACCTGTGATCCTGGAGCAGAAACTCCTACCTGCCCAAAAGAGCCCTCAGCAGGGATTTGCAGGGAGGCAGCTTCTCCAGAAGCCTCTCCCAAACAGCAGCTTTCCTCTTTCCACTTTTTTTCCAGCATTCTTTATTTATTTTTTAATCTGCTTCCCCCTCCCCCCTCCCCCAACTCCAAACTCAAGTTATGTAAATTTTACAGAGGGGCTGACATTCTCTGATGAAGATGATCCCATTGGTGTTATTGTCTGGCTGCCAGCTCCTGGGAAACAGGCAAGGCACGAGGGTGGTTGCTGTTTTTAACTGGAGGCCGTGTCTGACTGGAGCGTTAGGAGAGTTAATGAGCACTGTGCAAAGGGAGGGAGGGCTGGCAGAAAGCAAACAGGGAAAGCTTTATTTTTACATTTCATTATTTTTGTAAGAAAAATAAGCCTGGGACCTTAAGGGAAGCGAAAAGGGGATTTTTAATTTTTTTTTTCAATAGCAGAATTTGCAGCTGGGAAGAACCTGCTGAGATGTCCTGTGCCTAAACAGCAGGGAGGTGCCTGGGTCTCACACAGGGCATTACAGGTTACCTTACTCTTCTAGGTGTCAGCATCTGCAAGGGGGACATCCCTCATCCTATACCAGTGGGTCCTGCTGGGGATGCAGCTGCAGCCATGGTCAGACAGGGAAAGCTTGGACCATGTGCAGTAAAGGCCATGTTCTCCCCTGCTTAGAGACCACCTCACCCTGTAGGAATCGACACTTGTGCCAATTTGCAGAGCACAAGGAGCAGATCACACCTACTAATGTGAACCCCACGGTACTGATATACACACACACCCTACAGCTCTAGGAGAGAGCCCTCCATCCATCCAACCCCATCCCACATGCAGGATGGATCTGCACCATTATCTTCTCTTGGGGGTCACAGTCTGCAGGCTGCCCCAAGGAGTCCAGGCAGCCTGGGAGCTCCCTCTCCAGCTCTGAAGCAGATTCAGGCCACTCAGTGGGTGCTCAGCACCGAGCAAGTTGAAACCAAAACCAGTAGTCTCTAGAAAAGATGGATGGGGCCAGCAAGCCTGACACTATTCCCCATAAAGCAACAGGGAAGAGGTTAAAAGAGAAGATTTATGGGCATATATCTCTGCCAGAACCACCAGGTGATCATGTGTACACATTTCTCTACTCTAAGACCTAATTTTCCACCATTTCCCTTGATTTGCTGTTCCTATTCTCCCATTTCCTTGATTTAAGGCCCAATTATTTCTTGTCCTCTTGCCAGTGAAACAAAATATTTCATAAGCACTCCTGCTGCCTCTCGCCACTCCCTCCCTCCTTTGGATGCTGGTTTCAATGCCTGACTCACGCTTCGTGTTCTCTAAAATTTAGAGTATTTTAGTGAACACCTAACAATGATTTTACCATTTTTCTCAGTGATACAAACGGGATTTGGCACCAACTAGCTCGCTGTTGGAATTTAAGTGAGTCTGTGGCTGCCACAGCTCTGGCACATCTTTGCAAAGCAGTCCCTGAAGATTGTCACCTGGGCAAGATTTCATTGTGGCCTTCACAAGGAATGAGCCACACATCCTGGGCTGAGCTGGAGGTGACTCTGTGCTGGGACAGGGAGAAGGGCAGACAGGTAAAATCTATAATTCATCCAGGCCAGCCCCAGCCCTCCGGGGGAGAGGTGGGGACACCAGTCCAGGATCTGGTCCCCCTCCTGGAGGATATGGCCAAACTCTGCCTTCATAAAAAGGAAAGAATAATGTCACTGGTGGGTCCTCAGTCTAAACTTCCAAGCATAATCAAATCTTCCAAGTGGTTTGTCACAGACTGGCTTCTGTCAGCCCACTGAGCACCAGTCCTTCAAAACATCCCTCGGCAAGCACCCTCCCCTCCCCTTGGAGCAATGGTTTTACAATACATTTCCATTCCTCTTCCTCCTCCTTGCCCAGGCTTGCACGATCACAGCAAATAGCATTTCCATAGCATCCTCCTACCAGCTCCCACAGCCATACCCAAACCTGCCCCAACACAACACAGCCACGAAAAAGACAGTCAAAAGTGCTACTTCAATACTGCAACCTTTTTCAAGGAGATGGATCCATAACGTTGGGTGAGATTACGCACAGATCAAAAAAAAGAGGTTCCTTAGGCTGTAAGCCTAAGAGAGGGAAAAAGCTCAACATTGCTCTGAATCAAGCTGAACATGGACTCAAAATTGGTTCTCCTGTATTCTCAACTCATGCAGGTCCCCGAGACCTCGAACTTCCGTGACCATCAGCTGCTTACCTCTACCTGCACAACACAATCCATTTGGCCTTTATTTTCTCCCCATAAAAACACCCCAAACAAAACCGAACATAAACCCACAACTCACTGGACATGCAGCCTTTCCACTCAAACACCGTTGAAAAAACTTCAAATTTGGAAGTCACAGCTCACCAGATGGCTCTAGCTTGGGTGGTTCTCCAGAAGGGACACCTCCAGAGATTCCAGTCCTTCCAGTGGCTGGCTGGAAGCAACAAAGAGGAATCACCTTGAGAAGATGATCAGGAGGAAGGAATAGGATGAGGTACTCTCTCCTAGATATTTTGACCTATGCCTCTTCTCTTCAGCCACACAAACATTTACCACAGCACATGGAGAAGTGTCCAAACCTGATCTCATGCTCAGATTTGGGGTCAACTGCGCAAGAGAGCTGGACACAAGCTGGGAGATGCAGAGCCCTGTCAGAAATCAGGCCCTAAAACATTGCAGTGGGAAGCCCTAAGAAGGTCAAAACATTCACACATCCCAAAGCAGGCATGATCTGGTCTTCACACCCACCACGGCTGCTGGCAGCTCGTTCACACATTTCATGCAGCCTGGAGGACAAGCTGAGGCCTTCGATGCTGTTTTGCCACACCAGACTTGCTGCTCTGTTATGGGATTGGGCAGCTTCACTCCAAAAAGCTTCACGAAATAATTGATCACCACATGCCACCAGAGTGAGAACTCTTTGGTAACCCAAGAAAGGAATGAGGTTTGTTAAGGGGGGCAGCTCTTTATCTGAACTTAAAAAGAAGAAAACTAGCCCTAGCTAGAAATATCAAGTATGAATGGAAGACATGAGGAAAAACTTGAAAGACTCTGCAGATTTCCCTGTACAAGTCCATCATCTTTTCACAGCTGGGGCCGTGCAAGTCAAGACCTCCTCTATTTTGAGCTTGGCCTGGAAAAAGCTTCTGGGACCCCACCTGCCACTCTGTGGGGCATCAGATGTGCTCTGGACTCCTTCTAAGGATCATCCCAGTGAGGGCTTCTGGATTCCACTCACAGCTTGGGAAGGTTTGGGGATCTGTACCCTCCAAGGTCTGTAAAATCCAGAGGCCTCAGAGGATCCTAGCCAGCCTAACTTCATCCCTCCCTTGGTACAATCAGCTCTGCTAACTGTACTGGCCTGAGGGTTAGTAAATCAATGTCACTTTCAATTTACCATGTGGCTGTGGCTGGCTGGAAGCATCACCTCCAGGGGAAGCTGACTCACCCTAAGCACACTTTTCTGAAGGGCCAGCCAATCCTGCCCACTAGACCAGCTTCCCTTCAAGCTACCTGTCAGCCTAGCAGAGCCTGGACAGCCCCCAAAAGCTGACACGCCACAGTTCGTATTCCTGGCAAGTACCATCACAGTGCTTAAATCCCCTGAAAAGTACTGGAAACGGTAAAAGCTGGCCATTAGGGTAGTTTTATATGGAATAGATACTCTAGGTTGTAAAGTGTGTTCGGAAGAACCATTACACTCCCTCGGCTGTCTGTCCTCAGAGGAAAGAAGATAAATGTCCAGACAGATGTTCATAGCCCAGGGCAAGGGAAATACAGCATCCTCTGGGAGAGCGAGCAGAAGTACCGGAGAGCAGAGCCACGCGCAGACTCCGCTCAGAGCCAGCGGGACCGGCTTCCCCAGCGTCCCACCAAACCCAAGCCCACTCCAGAGCCTCTGTGCCACTCTCCCAGCACCCCGGGTGTGAGGTGTTAGGGAAAGAGGTGCTCGTTAGAGACCCCACCCTGACCCTGGACAACACAGCAGCATCAGGGATGACTCGAGATAACAAGACTACAGCATGTGAGCAGCGCAGTGCCTCTGTGTGCTTCCTCTGCTGCCCAGACAAATCCTCTCCCATTTGATTTGACCATCCCACAAGCACAGGGAAGAACTGTGTGGTCCTCAGGGAGCTCACTAAGCCAGTATTTCCATAGGAAACAGAAGCTTGTGCACCACAATCTAAATATAGCTTTAAAAGAATAAAATCAGCTTCTACTCTAGCCGATCAAGAGAAAAGTGTTTGGAGGGTAAATTGGGACAGGAGTGTTTGCTCAGATTTATGGGGAGAAGGAATAAGCTGGAGAGGTCTAAACTGAACCCATCCCTTGAGCAGAAGTGTAACTACATGACCCTGAAGTCCAGCTGTAATTTCCTTTGTAATTTCCCTTCAACTTCAACTATTTCATGATTCTGTGGGATGCAGAATTCATGGTACTCTATTTTGATGCTGGGAATAGGAGGGATACGGTTAGGGCCACAGCAGATCTTCCATCCCTCGTCCCACCTCATCTGATTGAATACAAACCTTTGTTAAAAAAGACCTCCAGCCCTTTTCCCAAAAGGAGCTGTTAAAAGACATTTATAACCTTGGAAGAGCAGATGTCCACCAGAGGTCAGTTTTTCCATTCATCCATGGGATGGATCAGACCAAAAGAATAGGCACAACACAAACCCTAAAATGCACAGGTCCTCAAATGCTGAAACATTTCTCGGCCTTTTCTTTGCTAGATTGGGGGGTGGGAAAAAGACAGCAGGGAAGAAAGATGTAACTTGGTTTACTGGACACTCCTAATCCAGCTCTAGTGCCTAGGATCAAAGATTAGTTGATTAAAATCCAATTTCAAAGCTTATTAACTTTTGAATGAGAAATGCTGCTATGGTGAGCTTACTTGGGCAGGCTATTTCTGGCTTGGCAGGGAAAAACAGCTCTTTGCTTATCAGCACCCAGCTTAGACCCAGATGAGGCAAGAGGATTTCACCTCCTCAGACCACTTTAAATCAACACTAAATGAACAAAAGGACTTCCCTTAAGCTGGATATTAAAACCAGCTGGGCCTTTCCCCTTCATGCCACCACAGCTCATCTGAAAACCACGCAGAGCCTTTGCGTTGTTTCGCTAAGTTACCCAAAATTCACTTCCCTGCATGGCATTCTGGTCAGGCTGGCAAGTGACAGCTCTGACATGAAGTCTCGAGGTATCTTCAGCCTGTGTCCTCCTCACCAAGCAGCTCCTTGTCCTTACAGCAGCTGTACCACCACGACCAGCTCTGTCCCACTACAAAAGGGGCACTGCCAGCCGAGAGAGATGACAAGCCACGCTGAGATCTGTTTGCCACAGGCTCTTATCCTGAGGGACATAAATCCCAGCTCCCAACCTGAGATCCTTTCAGGACCCCCACGTATATCTTAAAGCACATAAGATACAGAATCACTGAATCATTTAGGTTGGAAAAGACCTCTTAAGATGCAGGGTGGAGCTGTGTCCTAGAGCTTTAGGGTTGAACACATTGCTTGTCCTAAGGACAAATGGGGGTTAAGCACTGCCTTTGGGGAGCCAGTTCATCCCACTCCCTCCTGTTTGAGCTAATCCTAGTACTGCTTGCAGAGAGTTTCCCAGCTTCTTTGCTCTTTCCCAGGCACAGCAACCATAAAGATGAGAACTGCAACACACAGTTTCACAGCAAACTTTTTCAGGTGGTAAGGGGCCCCTTTCTCTCTCAGGTACACAGTTTTTCAGAACATCTCTCATCCAGGGAAACAGTATTTAAGGCCATCTGTGGCCAAACAATGGGCTTCACCTCTTGTGCAGAAGGACTGAATTTATCAGCTGAATGCAATCGTTGTCTAGATCAGCTAGTGCTGGGGTCCCATACGTGTGTTGTAAAGGTGGCAGCTGTGAAGCACCAAGGTCTGGGTCTGACTCTTGTCCTGCTCACAGTGAAATACGTGATGTATCCTCAAAAATCACCAGAATGAGAGGAAGCTAACACCAAAGCAGGGGGGACAAAGGCAATTTGTGCTATTGTACCTTAAAGAGGGAAAGCAGCAGGCAGTCTGGGTGACCAAGTTTGCTTTGAAGAGTGGTTGGTGACAGCTACATGACAAATACCTTGTCTCTCTGGGAGGCACCTCAGTAGCTTCTTTCCTCTCTCCTGCTGTGCCCTGGGAATCGTAGACACTGCCCAGAGCAGTGTGGCTGAAGGAACTCCACTTCCAGACACTTTCAGACCCAACTCCAAACAGCCACCAGATCAGTAAACAACACAGCAAACAGTGACTTCTCCCTGGTTCAATTAAACCTTGTCTTACACCAAGGAAAAAGGAAAACAGCCTTGCAACCCGCCTCCGGTACACATGAAGTATGTAGGAGCTCTTCAAAAGGATTCCTGCTCCTGCAGATCAGGCACAGGCTTTCAGAAGAAGAAAATCAGTTATTTCTACACGTCTTTTTGCAATGTTCCTGTTACACATAGTGCCTCTGGGGGAGGAAGCAGTGTGGACAGCACAAACCAGAGGCCTCCCCCATCCCTGACAAACCCTGACATGCAATAATAGAGAGAAAAGGGTATAGCTGCAAACCTCACCTCCACATGGGCACAGCAGGGATCCAGTCTCTGAAACCAAGCCCACGGAAAACTTTGAACACAGAGAAAAAACGCTGGCATAGAAGTGCTGGAGTATAAGAGCTCCCTGCCAGTGGTGAGGCAGCTCTTGCCTTGGGGAAAGAGCATGTGTTTCGCCCCTAAACTGTAGGGAGGTCAGGATGGAAAGGCACAAAGTTTCTCCTATGAGTAAAACACTGGTTTTTAAACTACCTCTATCAGGAGAGTCTGACTCTCCTGTTATGCAGCCTATGCCAGCGCACCAGCCCAAAGGGCTAAGAGTCCCCACACAGCCTGGGAAAGGGCCAGGAGGTCAGCGTGGGCTTGGAAGTGCCACCCTTGAGCTCCACCGTGTACTCCCAAGAGCAGTAGCCCTGCTCTGTGCTGCAAGCCTACCTTGTGCATTCCCTGCAGCACACTACAACTGAGCTGTGAAACAACACTTGGAAGCAAAGGCAACACCAGATCAGCCAGGCGAGTGCTGAGGAGAGGTGACAGTAACAAGGAAGGTTATGTTTAGCCTCACATCTGTGCTGTTTGGAAGCTCTCTTCACAGGGAAGAAAAAAATAGCCTAAGAATAAATCTTTCACTTGGAAAACATCCAGCCTGGGAATAAAAAACAAGAGTCTAAGAGAATGAGTAATTGAAAGGAGAAAGACTGTTGAGCAGGCGAGGTCAGGGGATGCAAGGAGCACACACGAAGGACCACCAGCACAGGAAGGATTTGGGGAAAGCAGCCATCTTCAGGGCAGACAGGCATGCTCCAGCTGTCTTACCAGGATCATCTTAGGGAGGGGAAAGAACAAAGCCCTGTGCTGCCTCCACTTTGTGCAGACCCCACTCCTACAACAGGGGCAACCAGCTCCATTCTTCCCTGAGCTCTTCCAACCCAAAGCCCAGAAGAAAGCCAGATGCTGGGCAGGAACTGGGAGCTACTAGTGAAGGTAGCCCAGTGTGGAAGACATGGAAAGCCACTGAATCTGGGTCTCAGTTTGGAGCCAGCCACTCCACACAGTATCCTAACATCACAGAGTCCACCTGCACCTCCTCTGAAATGCCCCAGTACTTCCTTCTCAATCCTCACTCAGCCTGGATCACCTCCTACTGTGGCATGAAGTGCCAGCAGAGGAGTAGAAAGGCACATGCTGTTTGCTCAGGACCAGTTCAGGCACACATGACTGCAGGCACATTCCCATTTAGTCTTCCAGTGCCCCAGGAGCTAACACACCACGGCAGCAACAGGATCCTTCTCTGCCCACTCCAGTCCCAAGAAAGCAACACCATGCTTGGTTAAAATTCCAGACAAACAACCACCCAGGCCACATAATCCAGCTCCAGACAGGCTTGCTAGGGATATTTCTCCATTACTGCTTCAGTGCCGAGCGACAGATCTGAGTCCCAGTGCATTACAGGTGGCTGCAAATCCAATTTCCTTCCCCAAAAAACTAGGCATGTTTGCAGCCGCCTCGACCCCCCTGCACCCTGCATAAGGATGGGCGCCCGGCTGAGCAGTGAGTGCAAAGCCCACATGGCATTAATCCTCCATGTTCATATCAGAAATCCAAATCTCTAATTTACTTCATCCTGAAGTCACTTAAATGTAAGCATCACTCCTGGTCCTACTTCTGTGTTTAATTTTTCTGGTTGCAGATATAATTGTTATACTAACAGTGCTTCAGTTGTGATTATAAATACCCAAACTCCCATGCCTATGTATGTGCAGGCACGCATCCACACACGCTCATTCTTCTACCTCTTGAGAAATGGGTCTGTTCCGCTTTCTTCTGCTACTGATAAAATATTGATTAGGGAATTTGAAAATTTGAAATGATTTAGGAGTCCCTGGATGGGAAACGTAATGTACTGTGCCAGTCGCATTATGAGCCATCCATCACCTGTCAGCAAGCAGCAAGAAAGTGACAGAATCAATACAAACGTGTCTGAAGATGGGTTTAATTCATTTCCCTTCCCCCTCAGGCCACGGCTGGAGCATCCCAGCCGGAGGAGGAGGAGGCTCGGTAACACCAGCCCAACCTCAATCCACCCAAAGTGCAAGGGGGTTAACTTCTTCCTTGGCAGTCCAACCACATCAGAGCCAAGATGGGTGACCTTGGCCACATTCCCAGGGGAGCATGGCCAGGCCAGCCAGCCAGGAATTGCTAAATCAGGTCCTGAGGGCTGCATTCAGCTGCCCTTGTGCCCTGAGATGGTCTGGGGTACCTGCAGTGTCCACATGGGTCAGAGCACCTGCACGACTCCTACTTGAAGCTGCTTTGATTGACTTGGGCAGGTTGTTATTTGTCCCTAAAGCCTCCCCATGGCTGGTAATTCCAGCCTGTCCCAGCACATTTTACACCATGAAACACTCCCATACAGTAGTCTGCTTTCGGAGGGACCAGACTGGCCAGCAGACAGGGTCAATCTCTCCTTGCTTCCCTGCTGCATCACCCACCCTTAGTCAGCATGGCCTGATCCAGCTCCTTGCTCCTACTTACTCTCACCAAGAGTTTTAAAATAAAATTTAAAAAAGAAGGGGTGAGCAGAATCCATCCGTAGGGTGATATATCATCCTCCTGCATTTTGCAGATGGATTCAATTGGTCTGTGATCCTATTTTGCAGATTCCCTTAGAGCACTGTAATTCATCCTGCAAGGCATTTCAAATGAGACTGGACAGAGCACTGGAGAAATGACAGGAGCCGGGCGCCCTGCCGCGCTCCCCGGGAGCAGAGAGGGTGACCAGGCAGGCTATTGCTCATGTGTGATTAGAGCTAATTATTCCAGGGCACACCGCAGGAGGTGATGGCAGCGCAAGGGCAGCTCAAACAAGGCCAACAGAGTTCCCAAAAGCTGCTCCTGAACTCAAGCCAGCCCACCATGGACTATGTTAGGCAGCAGCATTAATCCTGGCTGCAGAGCACATAGTGTGGCACAAGGGATGTTCCACAGCACAAGACAACTTTTGATCTGGCAGCTGTAGGGTGGAAGACCCAACAGCCAGCTGGGTTGGGAGCAGGAGGATCTCCAGGCTTCCCCCTTGACTGGCTCTTTGTCCCGGCAGAAGCCTGGCAGACAACCCTCCCCTCCTCCCAACATCTTTCAAGGCTTCAAGGAGGCAGCACAGGCCAGTGCATACAGGAGCAAGCACTCATCTTCTGGGCAGCACATTTCTGCCCTGTTCTTTGGCTGATGATGTGGCTGCAGGTATGACTTCTTGGACAAAACTTTCTCATTTATTTTGATTTTAATTCCATTATTTAATAGACTGCAAAACCCTTCATGTGGGAGTCTCAACTACTGCAACTGTGCAATTCACTCCAGATATGTCCCTTCTACCTCACCATCCCTAATAGACTCTGTAAACGGTTTCCAAATCCAGCAGAAGTGGTCTATTTGCTGCCTAGTATACCATATAATCTTTCGCAGAGGTAGTATTGATCTTACTAAACGTGCAGCCATCGAGTCCTCAGATGTGTCTCAGCATTTGCTTGCCTACAGCAAAGTGCCTCTTCCAGCCCCACAGCAAAGTGCAGTGACAGCACCAGCCTACACTGACCCGGAGACGAGAGGATCAGTGCATTCCTGAGAACAATTTAATGGTCAGTAGAGCCATGGCTGTAGGGTATTCAGTCAGAAGCAATCCCCCATCTCAAAAAGAAATGTCTGAGTCATTTTAACTGTAAGGGACAGAAATTAGGGACTAATTCAGGCCGTAACAGGTACCGAATGCTGAGTCCACACGCAGCTCTGCTCATGGCTAATGGATTTTGCACAGTGAGACTGGCTCAGGGCTCTCAGCTCATCGTTCCAGAATGCTCACAAGACTCACTCGCTGCTGCTTTGGCAAATTTTCCTCACCCATCCATAAAGGGAGAAACTCATGAGATTATTTGCACGGTCCTCTCCAAACAAGCAACCCTTCCCACAGCACAGAAGCTGGCTCCAGATGAGAGAGGAGAGGCTGTAGGAGGCTGGGCAAGGAAAGCAGCATTAAGATGCAAAGCACAGAGTTGGAACTCTAAAAAAAAGTACATACACACATCTCTATGTGCAGGTGCATGAAGCTCACCTTTTTGAGGGAAGGCAGCACCACGGTGTGCTGGGAAGCAGAGGCACAGAGCACAGTCTAACCAGATGTTTGCCTGACAGAGCATCAGCACTGGGTTGTGTTCCCAGGCCGCCCCGGCAGCGACATCCAAGGAGAGGACAGATGGCAGCTCCACAGCGCAGCATTAGGACCATGACTCGTGTCTTTCTTCTAGACAAGGCTCTGGTGCTGCCAGCTTACAGCAGGCACGGAAGGAAGGGGTGATAAGTGGCCACCGTCTGGCCCAGAGGCGCTGGGGTGCCAAGCAGAGGGGAGAAGGAGGCCTGGCTTCCACCCCTTTGACATTCACGCTGACCCAGTTGTGTCAGCCCCGCTCGTCAGCCCATCCGTCACCCTGCTGGCTCCTGCCGGGGCCTCAGGACCTGCAAAGGTGGCTACACATGTTGGACTATTTGTCTTCTCAGGTTCTTGGGACAAGGGAGCTGACAGCCCTATTAGTTATCTCACAAAGCAGAGCCCAAACACATCCCCAGAGAGGACGACAGGGAATAACCCCAGGGAACAAGAGAACGTCAAAGCCACATGGCTCCCAGTTTCCCAGGGAAAGGCAACAGATCAGTACAGCCCAAGAACTGAAATCCTTGAAAGATGTACATGGGGAAGAATCCTGGAAGCTGAAGCTTTCACTCATCACCTGTCATCTTTCCTTAGCCAAGAGTAAGTTGCTTCTGT
This sequence comes from Corvus cornix cornix, assembly GCF_000738735.6. Taxonomy (NCBI): domain Eukaryota; kingdom Metazoa; phylum Chordata; class Aves; order Passeriformes; family Corvidae; genus Corvus; species Corvus cornix. The sequence continues at coordinate 30,568,505 of NC_046338.1, forward strand.
TAACAGGCAGGGATCATCCCCACTTTCAGCACCAACCTTTTAAGCCTTGTCCTGGGATGTGCCCAGGCTGGGTGACCTAAACTACCCCTGCACTCCAACCCCAAATAATCCTGCAGTCTTCAAGAAGGCACATCATTGCTCTGGGAACTAGCCATGCACTCACACACACTGCTATGAAGAGGAACAAATACTGATCCAACAGCCCAAAGAAGCCATCCAAGCCTACGTGATGACCACACATGCTGGAAACAGCAGGTAGGGACCTGGATCTCTCTGTGCCAGAGGAAAACCAGGATGTATACAACAGCTCACCAAGGCACTGAAAGCACCAGGCACAGAGGTCGGGTGACTGAGAATTGTACTACAAGTGCTCAGAACACATCAGTGGGATGTCACATCATCTTATGCCAGAACAACAGCAAAAGAAGTGCCCTGCTCCCCACACTGCCAAACCAACACTCTTCCAGCCAGTGCAAGTACTTCCAGTGCACACATACACCCAGGCCGCGCATCAAGGCAGCTCCTGAACTCCCACATAAGCTGGTTTTTAGGCAGGGATCTCCATGTGAGTGATCGTAACCCAGCTTATCACTGTCACCCAAAGCTGCCCACCTGCCCTGCCAACACCTCCAGCAGAGCAGGATCCCAGCCAGCACCAATTCCAGGATCTTCCCCAGCCGTTCAGGACACAGCCAGAAGGCAGAGACTGAGCCAAGGCTTTGTAAAATGGAGCATGTCGTAGGTGGGGAGGAGGGGAGACAGCTCTTTGAGCAAGTAATTTCAATTGCCTTGAGAAAACAGGTTGTTAAAATGATAGAAATAAATGGGTTGTTTGAGCAGCCTCAGAGACGCTTTCAGAGAAAGCTTCCAGGTAGGAACATTGATTGCAAATACTTATTAACTGCTCCTTCATTATCAAAGAGATGTGATACATGTGTTTACAAATTTCGATGCATTTTTATTAAGCCTACTTAACCGTTTAGTTCTCTAAACCTTCCCAGAAGAACCGTCACCAAGCAACTCCCTCAACACAACTTCCACTTCTGCACAGGCAGGCGTGGGCACTGGAGGCTTCACTCAAGCATCTGCCTGTCCCAAGGAACACATGGTGCCAGTGTTAGACCCAAAATGGCTCTTTTGATCCCAGTCTCTCAGAAAAGGAGGATCTCACTTCAGAGGATGTGTGAGAGGGTCACTTACTCTTTTTTAACCTTTGTCCACTCATGAAAGCCATCAGCCAAGAGACTGTAGGTCCCTCTAACTCAGCCTCCTGTCTCCCACAGCAGCTGGGCTTGATGCTAACGGCAAGAACTGAAGAGAAGGTGGAAGGTGGAGGTGTTTTTTCCCAGGATGATTCTCCAGCTCCTAGCAGCCCAGCACTTAAAAACTCCCAAGCTGTAAATTGTTTCAGGGCTGTGTTTAGGCCCATCATCAAGAGTTATCTGCCATGAAATTGCCAAGTTCCTTTTTAAAGGTTCACAATATTTTTTGGCCGCCACAGCATCCCAGGACAACACGTTTCCAGGGCTGAATTAGCTCCCCCCACACACAGCATGTAAAGCTGTTCAATTTAAACCTGAAGTCCATTATTTTCTTAGCCTGCAGGAAACAACAAACAATTACCTTCTAATCATCTTCTTGGGTGATTTTATCCGTGTCTCAAGTCCTCCTTGTTGATGCTTTTCCCAGGCTGGTGAGTCCTGACCTAGGCTACCCTCAGATGGAAGCTGTGACACTAAGTTATATAAAGCATGGCTCCTCACTCTTGCCAACATCTTCTCCAGCAGCAATGTCAGCATGAGCGATGCCCTGTGCTGGGACAAGTGCTCTCCTCTGGGGCTCCTCCCTGGAGCTGCTCTTCCAGTGAAGAATCAGAAGCTCTGTTTATTTTAAGCAGGCTAGAGAGAGGCACAGGCAGAAGGGTGAGGAGGATCCCTGCCACAGGTCACTGCTTCAACAAGAGTCAAGATTTCCCTCTGAGAAAGCCTGTGCCAGAGGGATGCACAGATTGTCACCTCCTGGCTACTTGGGCAGGAGTTTCTGTCCAAAAAAGAGGCATCATGCTGATGGCCAGAGTCCTGCAGGCTTCCACAGCCTCCATCCGCCTGCTGGAAGAAGGGGGTCCCGCCAGCCCTTCTCCAGTAATCCTGCCTGAGGACTGCAATGTCCCAGCTAGAAACAGCCCTCTGAGTACACAAGAAGCACAGAAGCTGGTATGGTCTGCAAGCTCCACCTGCCACAGAGATCACAGCCAGTCCACCAGCACATTTTGTTTTCAGAAGCTGAAAACCCCGGTGTGCTGCCAAGTCATGGATTCTCCATCATTAGCACCTTGCCTAAGAGTGCACATAGCACAGCTGGGGTTTGCAGGAGAAAATGGGAAACAGCCTCTCTCCGCACACAGCTGTTACAGAACACTTTATCAGAACAGGAAACCCAGCAGGGCCCAAAGCAGAGGTACAAACTGACAGGCACAGTACATCCCAGGGCCTGCACTCCCCGGCAAACACCTCCTACCAGCTCGAGCACTAGAAAAGCAGTGACCCCTTTCTATACACATTGCCTCGGTGTTGCAATTTTCATACCACTAAAGACAGCGGGTTGCAGCACCCAGGTGTGTTTGGGCCTTCAGCACTGCTGCAGGGTCACAAAATGGAACCAAACTCTCTGCCACAAAAACTCAAGTACCCTGTGGGCCAAACCCAGGCTCGTGTCTCAGCCACACACCTTCCACAGACACCTTTGCCAGATAAGCCAATTTGTCAGTCCAAGAACGCCGTACCCTGCACCTGCAAATCCCACTGAGAGGTGGAACAGAACATCTCTGTCACCAGCAGTCAAGCACACTCAAAGCTTTGGGCTCATCTGTACTGCCCAGGCATTATTTCCCCCACAGAGAGAATGCAGCGGAAGGACTTCTCAGACACACAGACCTTATCCCTCCCTCGCTGCAACTGCGTGGTCCCAGGGGCCTTAATTAGCCAGCATCCTTCTCGCAGGGAGCTGCTCTCTGGGAGCATTTGCATGTTCAACTCCTCTGGACAAGTTCTGAGGCAGGCAACTAATCCTCTCCCAGGTCTCAATGTCATATCAATTTTCCCGTTCGAAGCTCAGCTCTCTCCATCAGGGGTTTTAAACTAATGAGATGCACTGAGGCCTTCAACTCTGGGAATATCAAATGCAGTGGGATTCAATTTCGTCTGATTTTCGTGTGGTTTTTCCCTTTGTAATTAACACCAGACAGCATGGAACTTCTCTTCATCCTTACCACTGGATAGATACCATCTCTGCTCAAGACAAACATGTCAGGAAAGGTGATGCTTCTACCCTACACTGCCAAAAGCATAATAATTTCTTTTTGTTTCCTTCCCCCCGCTGCCATGAATATAATCCACTCCTCAAGGTACTATTCAGACCCTTAAATCTCCTAGAGCAGTGGCACAGGTCCCTCAGGGTTCACAGCCCCTCCTACTTCTTACTCATAAGGATTATGCTCCAGAAACACTGGTGCATGGCCACGAGCTCTCAAAGGATTTAATGGGTCAGTCTTTCCTAAACTCCTCAGGGGGGTGAGAATCTCCAGTGTGCCCTAGCAAAGATGAGGAAGTACGAATCCTAGAATCATTAAGGTTGGAAAAGACCTCTAAGACTATCGACTCCAACTGTATCTGTTTCCATGTGCACCCTTTCCAAAGGCAGCCCAGTAGCCTTTCTACTACAGGTTTTCCACACTGCTGAGACACAACAGCTGGCACTGACCATTGGCTTGGAGACCACACACTATCCACTCTTTTTTTAAAATCTAAATGAGCTCAGTTGTGCCACATCTGGCAGGACCTGCAAGAAAGGCCATGCTTGGAACAGTCCCCCAGTGCAGCAAGGGGCTGCACAGCAATGTAACATGGTGCAAAAACCTGATCAGCAAGGGGCAGCTCCTACAGGTGCTGGTATACAAAGGTTTTGAGGGATAATGTGTGTCTTTTAATGTCCATTACTAAAACGAGACACTGCCAACATCCTATGGCCTTGATCCAGCAGAAATCCCTGCAGAAGGGCTCTCCTGCAACCTCTCTAGCCAGAGAACACCTGAGGCAGGAAGGGAAGATACTGCTCTAAGCAAAAGCAGGTCAGATCTGCATTACACCAAGAGTGAAGAAGCTCCTTCTCCACAGTTAGGAAAATAAAGGCCACCAATCACCTACCCCATACATCTTGGCCTTGGACTCTCACTGCAGGAGCTACGTAAGGGTTCAGAGCAAGACCTGGGGTTCTCTCTGCCATTCAAGCACATATATTAAATACACCCTTGTTGAAGGCACAGCATACTGTGTGATATATTCCAAATTAGCATGTAAAATATCTTATTTTTCAAAGAAAAAAATGGTATTGTTTACAGGGGCTCAGCTGTCACCTTGACTTTTTACACAGGATAGCAGAAGCTGGAAGGGACTCACATGGATTAATGAAGTCTGCAAATTTAAAATCATGCTCTTCCCTTGTATGTCTATTACAGCTACATCCCATTTCTTATAGTGATTTCCATACCATCAGCCCAAAATGACCATTTCAAGAGACATTGCATTGCATCTGCCCTCGTCCCAGTTCCCCCTCGGAAAATGTTTAGGTTCCATTAACCACACCATTTGCCACCTGACGCTGCAGCCAACAAACTCTCCCATACCTGCAGCACCCCTGTGGATGTTTGAGGGATGGATCCCTCCCTTGTTCACGATCCCATGCTGTGTCCCTGCTTTGGAAAACGCCAGCCCAGCCTCTTGCTGCTGCACCAGGAGCCTGCAAGCTCCAAGTGTCGAGCGGCACCTCGGAGCAGAGTTCAGCCACACTTTATTATCGCTCCATCACAGAGTTCCCCGCACTGCCTGGCGGCTCCAAATGAGCCCTCCATGCTGTGACAGCACCACAGGACCACCGAGGTTTCATCAATATTCATGTCCCAGTGACACTCCAGCGAGCAAGGGAAGCTCGTTTTCGCCAGCAGATCATTAAACGAAGGGAAATGAGTGACCTCGCAAGACCAGCTGTATCACTGATGTCACCAGGAGCTGAAGGGACGGGAGACAGGGTCATCACCCAGCCCTTCTTTTAATAAATAACTGCTCTAAATGAGCGTGGCCTTGCCATGCCCAGAGGGACCCACATGAGACTGGAAACAAAGATGTCCAAACTGCAACGGCGGGCACGGCAGTGCCTCCTCTCAGCAACCCTGAGCATGGGGATGCTGTTGGAGGAAGCAACATGCAGCAAAACAGGGCTGTAAATCTGGATTAAATTGCTGTTTCAGGTAGAGTTAGCCCAGTGCAGGGAACACACACAACTCCCTCCAAGGGCAGTAGCATTTAGGAGCACCCCAGGGCTTCCTGGAAGCATCACAGCGCAGGGTGTTTAGCAGAGAGCTTCCCCAGGCTGCACTACAGCACTCCACATGCAGAGACTGGATCTCAATTACAGACCCTAATTGCTCCCATCAGTCACGCTAACGATTAGCATCAGGTTAATGCATTCCCACTGCTCTCAGGAGAGGATGGAGAAGGAAAAGAGAGTCTTAGTCCCAGTTTACCTGGAGTTCACTGGGAGGCCACAAGAAAGCAACTCACAGGCAAACTTTCCACATACCCAGGTTCCCCAGGATATTCCCAACCTCTGAAAAATCCAAAACCCCACAGGAAAACTCAGTTCCTTCAGCCCTCCCAGTCCAAGTAGACAGCTGCCCTACCTCCACATCCCCATGTACAGAAAGTAGCTAATGGAAAATCACCTCTCGCCAAAAATGAAGCAACCTCCCTGGTGGAAGAAGCCAAACACTGGTTTTCTTTTTAGCTCTTTACCTGATGTTGATCCCCAGCTCAGGTGCATCAGGTAAGGCTGATTCAGCCTCTAAACTCTCCCATGACCCTTGATCTCCAAACGTGGTATCAAGAGTGCAACAGGCAAGCAAAGAACCTCCTGTACCCCGTGCACATAGCTGCACACTGAGTCTAAGGGGATTTGCAGCACACTTTGCTTCAGAAAAGTTTTGCTATTTGACACCTTACAACCTCAGGGGGACGAAGTGTAGAGTCAGAAACCAAAAATCTGGGGAGCCATCCTAAAATCACAGGATTTATTTCTAAAATTATTTGCCAGATCTGCAACTTCCACAAGCAAGAAGTCCCCTGTATTTATCATTTTCCTCTGAAAAAGAAATTGCCTGAGTAACATGATAGACCATGTTCAGTCTTAGAAGAGCAGGATGTCTAATGCCTGAGGTGAGAGATTTGCACACTCACACCCCTTTAAGCCCCGACTGTGGGGCAGCAAAAAGCCTCTGCCAGGCCAAAAAGCAACATAGTGACCCCCCCCAAAGAGCTGCCCAAAGCGTCGTGTAGCTGGGCCTGAGGGACTTAAAGGTGTGTGGATGCACACAGGGCTGTGAGGACGTCCAGCAACGTGGAGGTCCCTCTCCCTGCACCCACAGAGGCAGAAACATCTCAGAATTAGGAGCCCATCCTCAGGAAACGCGCTGGAATTGTGTGCTGCTGTCAGCCAGACTCACCCCAGTGCAGCATCCTGGGCTCGGCCAGTCACTTCCAGCTCTGCCGTCCTGGGAGCCGAGCAGCCCTGGAGGAAGGGACAGCCAGGTGAGGGCACCTGTATCTGCCCAGGCAGGTGCCCTGAGTTTGTGTCGGCCGTGATACCCTGGTATTATTAAAAGGCATCAGTCCCTGAACTGTGGGGGGCGGGGGGGGGGGGTGTTTAAAGCCATCCACACACTCACCACTACCGCCGGCCCCCACAGCACCTCCCTGGAGCTGCCCAGGGCAGCCTGGACTCGGCCCCAGAGCCCGTCCCCAGTCCAGCCCCACAGCCTGCCACCAACAGGGCTTGGACCCCAGATTGGGCGCACAGGCCCGAACCCTACAGTCCGCCACGAGTGGGGGGCTCCCCATCCCACAGCCCATCACAGGCAAGTTTTAGCCCCTCAGTCCTTCAGATCTAGATCGAGACCCCTCGGCTTGCCACGGGCACGTATCAGCCCCACCGCACCGGCGCCGCGAGCGGCCGCAGCCACACCTCCTACCCCAGGCCGGGCGGCCGCGCTTTACCCTTCACACGGGGGACACGCCCCCAGCCCCTCTCCCGACCAATGGGCGGCTTCTAATCTGCATATAGCGCAGTGCACGCTGGGTAGCGCCGCTTCTCACCGTGAGCTAAAAGCAGCAGCCCTAGCGAGGCCGTATATAGCGGCCGGGGCGCGTTCGCAGGCGTCCGGGGGAAGCTCACTGCCGAGGCCACGCACGGGGTGCGCGTCACCCGCGGCCCGCCTCGGGGAAGGTCTGAGGGAAGGGCCGCCCGCGGCCCCAGCAGGGCCCCGCCCGCGACGGGCGAGTGAGCCACCAGCAAGGGGGGGCGCCGCGCGGGCCGGCCCGGGCAGGAGAAGCCGCGGCGGTTCCCCCGCGGAGCCCGGCGGATGCTCGTGGCCCCGCGGCGCTTTGAGACAGACTCACGGCCGGCGCGCTGAGTCCAATGGGTGAGGTGGGGCAGCGCCCCATAACCCAATTCAGACTACTCTCCCCCGGACACTTTTTCTTTTCCATTGCCCCCACCCCCCCCACCTTCCCCAGACACCCCAATATTCCACCCCTACCCCTATTCATTACTGACTTTACAACCCCAAACCTGACACCTTAATATTCCACCCCTACCCCTATTCATTACTGACTTTACAACCCCAAACCTGACACCTTAATATTCCACCCCTACCCCTATTCATTACTGACTTTACAACCCCAAACCTGACACCTTAATGCTCCACTCCCACCCCTGTTTAATCCTGAGTTTAAAACCCCGACCCTGGGGCCCAGCAGAGGGCAACAAAGATCATTAAGGAGCATTTCGCTTATGAGGAAAGGTTGAGTGAGTGAAGAGGCAGCTGAGAGAGGACTTGATTAAAGTATGTGTGTATAAATATTTAAATATTATCAAAGAAAGATTAGACAGGGCTTCAGGAACTATACATAAGGGATGACAACGAGTTATACAAACCAGATCTAATTTTTATGAAGGAGGAAGGTAGAGGCCTGGGGTCCCACCTGGGTGGCCAAACTGTTCAGCCCCATCCCAGCTCCACACCCTCCCCATTTATTGACTTTGAAACCCAGAAACCTCCCCCTTATTTTACAACACCCCTCACCAAGCAGGCCCAGACTCTGCCACCCCATCTGAAGTAACCACAGACACCGTTTTGGTTAAAAAAAAAACTTCCATCAATTGGTCTCTGCTGTCCCCACCCACCACCTCACAGTGGCTTGGGGTAGCGATGCTGGGAAAGCAGCCTGGGTTGGGTGGGTCGGGCAGCAACCTGGAAAACAGAGAGAGAGGTGGTGTAAACAACGGGCTGTACCCCAAAGTGTTGATTTGCCATCATCAGGATGCAACCACAAGCATCCTTCCTCCATTTCGCTCATTCATCACACCCCCCCCCCCCCCCCCATCACTGTTCTCCCACAATTGATTTTCGTACAATAACCCTTATACCCAGGACTGGTATCACCTAAATCCCCCTGCCCGCAGCAGATCACCTGAAATCTGGCACCACTCCAAAATCCAGGAGACAGCTCCTCCCCCAAAGTCAGGAGCCACCCCCAGCCCAGTGCAGCACCACCCCCTCAGGAAAATGCTCTCACCTGAGACACCTGGGCTGGGTTGAAGAGAGGGATTGAAGCCAATGGTGGGAGAGGTCCAGGGTAGCCGGTCTTGAAGGACTGAAGAGAAAGAAACTTGACAGACACACCCCAGTTTCAGAGCCACCCCGAGCAGAGCGGTGTCCTGGACACCCCCATCACACTCGGATACGCTTCCCTCCTCTCCTCACCTGCTGTCCTGCTGACTGCCTTCTATCCTCCTCCCATGAGCCTTTCACCTCTGCAGGCACGGGACTAACAGCAGAGGTACTTTCAGCCTGCGTTCCTCCTAGGGCCAGCAATCAAAAACAAAAGCCAACTTAAAATTAAGAGGAGAAACTTGTAAAAGGCTGATGGGGGAGAGAGGTGAGGGGACCCGTGCGGTATTTACCGGGATTTCTGGCGAGAGGCTGAGCGACGGGGTTTGTGCCAGCTGGGAGAGGGGCATCGGGTGGGGGTGGCGACGTCTGCTCCTGAAATCACATCCACCCGTTTAGAGCAGAAGCTCCTTTTGTGGGGAGATGACCTCTGCACCAGACACCACACCAGGCTTTTGGGGTACCCCTTCTGCACCTGTCCTGCTGGAGAGGTACCTCAGGAGCTGCAGGAAACATGGCTAAGGAGGGGCTACAGGGTCAGGGCAAGCAACCCTGGCACAAAGCTAAACCAGCCTGAGAGTTCAAAATTAGGCAGGAGGCTGGACACCAAGCCTGGGTACAGCGTGACGGGCCAAGGTCCCCTTCCGTTCTCCATCTCCTGCTTGTTTTAGAAGAATATCCCAACATTTCTTGCTCTGGGACTGTAGGTCATTCTCAACCGGGAAGAAATTTCCAGGGGAGGTTCTCATTCCAAGCCCCACCACCAGGGATGTGACACCCTGAAGAGTTGGCCAGGTCTGGGATAACCACGTGTGGCTGCTTCCCCTTCACTGCTGCACTTCCAATTAAAGAGGTTTTCCCTTCCCTGCATCTCCTAAAACCTGCCACAGCACTGCCGCTCACAGCTGCTGCGTTCCGCTCCAGCGGAGGGCAAGCGATCCCTGCAGAGTTTGCTGAGGGCTTGGATGACCTCATGGATCAAAGAGGCTTTGTGAATTTAGAGTTATTATTTATCAAGGATTCACTTCCAGGCTAAAAGGGCTCCCAGTCCCACTCTGTCCCCACAGAGAACGGCCACGGCCCCTGCATGAGGACAGAGGGAGAAGCAGTGGGTGATGGGGAGATGTGTCGCCCGTTCTCACAGCTGCACCCTGCGTGTCACCAGGGACACGATGGCTTTTTGTCCCCTACCTGTGGTCCTGATGTGAGAGAGTCTGGGTCTGTCTCAGACTCAGCTTTGGGAGAAGTCTCCTTGGTGGGTTTCGACCGAAACCAGCCAAACCACCTGAATCCAGAGCTCTGGGAAGTGGAGGAAAGGAGTGGAAAGGGATAAGAAGGGGTGGATGGATGCCAGCGTCCCCCAGGTGCCTGCTGGGAGTGGGCACCATTTTTCCAGGGGCAGGGCTGGCATCAGAGAATAGGCAGGCTCAGTGCCTGAGGCTCATGATGACTCTGGCATGTTCACCTTGTCCTCCTCTGGCTTCACGGCCTCCGCCAGCTCTTGCGCAGCGTCCTCATCTGCGCTGTCCAAGGAGGGCCGGCTGTCCCCCAGGGAGACTGTGGAGGTCTCCGAGACCGTCCGGATCCTCGTGGGTAACTCCTCCTGGCATCAGACAGCGAAGCTGCCACGTGCTGTTCCCAGAGGAGCTGCACCCAGCATGGTCAGAGTGCCCCTGGGACTGCTCAACACCACGAGTCATGGAAAGCACCCCCAGGGACCCCCACATGCCTTACACAGCAGCTGGGGAGCAAGAGCACCCACAGCAGGATACAGCTTTCGCCCAAGGGAACAACTGGCACCACAATGGGGGGATTCCATGTGAGTTCCACACATGGAAGGATGGCTCAACATGTCCCAAATCCAGCCAGGACCCTCACTGGGATGGTCTCCCTGGCTCCTCTGACTCACCTGCTCTTCTGGGAGGGCTGGCTGCAGCTCTCCAGGGGACAGCCTGGCACCCCAGGGCTCCCCAGCTTCTCCTGTGGAGCAGAGGGAAGGACACAGTCAAGGTTTGATCTGAGGAGCTCCGGATGTATCCATCAGAGGTATTTCCAGAGCTTCTACCATGCCCCTCTCCAGAGCACAGCCACCCATGTGGTGGCCAAAATGTCCCCCAAGAGCTGCAAAAGGCCGTTCTGGTTCCTGTCCCTGCTAGCACCAGGGAGTAAGTGGTGAGGCTGAACTGGTGCATCTCAAAGGCGACTTCTAAGAAAGAAATTCCTCCCTGTGAGGGTGGGCAGGCCCTGGCACAGGGTGCCCAGAGAAGCTGTGGCTGCCCCTGGATCCCTGGAATTGCCCAAGGCCAGGCTGGATGAGGCTTGGAGCAGCCTGGGACAGTGGGAGGTGTCCCTGCCTGCAGCAGGGGGTTGGAAGGAGATGATCTTTAACATCCTTTCCCAACACAAACCATCCTGGGATTCTGTGATTTTTGCAGAGAAACAAGGCTGTAGCTCTTACCTGCCAGCAGCACCGGCTGCGGAGGGGGCTCAGCAGAATCCCCTCCTGGAGGGACACGTGTCCCTTGGCCAGGCACAGGGGGCTGCAGCTCTCTCCCAACGCTGGGCAGCGGCGGTGCCACGACCTGAGCAGGTGCTGGGGACCAGAGGGACACGCCCTCCTGGGAGCTACGTGCCTGGGGTGGCACAGGCTCAAACCACTGGTCATACTGGTAGTCTTCACTCTGGGGGATGTCATTGCCAGGCTCTCCATCTGAAAAAAAAAAAAAACCACCAACCCCACACCTCAGGAGTTTACAATTTTTATAGTGTTTATAATTCTAGCAGGCTGTTGCTCAGATTTCTCCCCTTTTCCACTGCACAGCAGCAGGAGCTGGGGGAATGAGGAAAGGCTCCAGAGACCAGGCAAGGGAGGAGGTAGGACACAGTAAAGCAATAGGAGCCTTCCAGAGGTTTCAAGGAAGGTGGGATGGGAAAGATAGGGGCGAAAAAAAATTTTAAATCCTGGGAATGTGCCTGATGTTATAAATGAACTCAGGAGGGGAATGCTATGGAAGCAAAGAGCCCACAAGCAGCATGCACCAGCAGCTCAAAGGAGTCTGAGGCCTCCAGCCTTTTCCCCCACTCCTGCTGCACACCCTGAGCAGGAAAGATTCGCCAGGCAGCCTTCATTCCTGTTCCACAGCAGCACCCACGGATGAGTTCCTCGCTTTAGGCAGATTTATTCAGGGTTGGGATTTTTTTTGTTTGAAAGGCAGGATGAGCGAGTGGGATTTGTTTTAACACACACCTTGGTCCCAGGTGTGTGTCCTGCTTATTCCAGCTTGGCAGCCTCCTGCCAGAAACACTGGGCACTGAGAAATTCCTCTCCCATTGCTGCGAGACGGGGCAGGCAGGACCCAGATCCCATCAGGAAGGACTATGGCACCTCCTGATGCAGTGCTACCAAACCTTTTGCTTTGCTGCCAGCATCACCTGCAGCCCACTCAGGGTTGGCTTCACACCTGTGAGCTGCTCCCACATGGCCTGGAGATGTTCGAGATCCACAGGGAGGAGGATGGATGCTCAAATTCATGCTGCCTGGCAAGCTCAGCTGGAACAAGTCAGGGAGGACAGCCCAAGTTGTAAGGATGGAGAAGGAGGACCGTGTGGATCCCAGCTTGGCACCTGCTTTGGCCTTTATCTTTCCAAGATGGATGGATTCAGCACCAAGCCAGCTTTCTCTGCATGCAGGTCCCTCAGGTGGTGACTCTGGACAGCCTTCAGAACGAAGAAAAGGGCCAAGCATAGGGAAGGCGAGCTGCGGAGACCACACAGAGCAGACCTGGCTGCTCGGAGAAGCCAAGGCAATGGGATCATCACACCTGCAACTTCCTTCCAGGGAAGGAAGATCACAGTCTCAGCCCTGATGGCAGCAGAAGGCAATCAGGATTGATGATCCTTTTTACTGCCTGGCAGAGCTCTTTGAAAAGGAATTTGGCAGCAGCAGGGAAAGCTGATAGGAAGAAACGGCTTGAAGGAATTAGTTGTGTTTCATCCTGTCTGCATCAGCCTCTGTTCTCCACACTTCAGTGCCAGCATTGCCAGCAGAAAGCCAGATCCAAGGAGCAGGGGACTGTGTGGGAGCGTCCTGCTGGTGGAGGTGGATGTGAAGGAACACCGGTGTGTCACCAGAGCCTGACTTCTCCTCAATGGGACATCCCAATGGATGCCTGCCCAGCTGGGAAAGAAAAGCTCCCCTGCTCTTCCCTGGACACCAGGGGATGGCTGTGTCCCTCATCTTGTGTTTCTGGGCCCTCTGGGTGGGTTGGCACTGGAGGGGACTCTTGGGGTCCCCAAAGGGCGAAGCAAAGGGATCAAAGAGGCAGCAGGGAAGGAGAAATGCTGGGTCTTCAGCCACAGGCATCCTGCAGCCTGGCACACGGCAGGACGGGCTCCTTCCCGAATCCTTTGCTCTGTAAGCGTGAAATCCCTTTAGTTCGGCTCCAATTTGCACCCTCGGAGGACTGCCTGGGAACGGGGCCGTCTCCCCTGAGGCTCAGCTGCGAGGCTCATCCAGCACCCACCCCCAGCTCCTCCTCTCCTCCCACGGCACCCTGAGGGACCCCCGGAGCTGTGGTAATTAGGCCCAATTACTCAGCCTTTGTACGAGGACAGAGCACCAAGCCCTCGCTTTGCAGCCCATGCCTGAGGGATGCATCCCGGCAGGAGCAGCAGCTCCGAGTTCTGGGGGGGATGCAAGGAGCTGCTGCTGGTAAAAACTCCAGGGAGGGGGAAGCTGCTTCCCAGCCCACGGCAGCACAATTCCACCCAGGGAGAAGCCCGCTGTGGTGACCACAACCTGCTGCTTTGTTTTATTTACCTGCCATGGGTAGAACAGCACAGGGCAGCTCGAGCTGAGCGGGTGCCGCCTCTGGAGGAAGAGCATCTTCCACCTGCAGAGGGAAAACAGAGTAAAATGGAGAGGAAAAAGGATAGCACAGGACAAAGACTAAGGGAACCACGAAGGCAATGCAAAGGAAAGCACAGTGCTCGTGGATCTGAGGCTCACAGCCCACCCCAGGCTGCAGGAGAGACCCACACCAGCACGGACACAGCTCTTTCCCAGCAAGTGAGAGGAGCTGCAGCACCCCTGAGGGCAGGCAGGAGGGGAAACGAGATGGAAAAGACCACAAAACCAAAAGCAGATGTGAAATCTGAATGAAGGGCATTAATCCGAGCACCAGACCACAGTTAAAAGACCCAAGAGGACACGCACCAGTGACCTCTGCCATGTCCTCCCTGCAAAGGGAGACCATCGCTCACCCACCAGCCCCTGCCTGCCCTCCCGGAGCCAAAACAAGGAGTGTTTTGCCCTGTGTGAAGCTCTGCAGCCCTCAGGCACTTGCTGCCACTAGAATCTGCAGAGACCACATCTCGGAGCTCACAAGGCAAAGAAGTACAACAGCTTTTGAACCTCCATCCCCTCGGGTTCAGGGAAGAGCAGGAGGATGCTCCTGCAGACAAACCACCATACAGAGCAGCTGTCCCACTGCATCCTCGCCCCTCCTTACCTCCCACTCCCGGCAGCAGGCTCGGAGCTGGTCCAGCCAGTCGGGCTCCAGCTCCTGGTCCTGCTCCGGCATCTCCAGGAGCAGAGGGTCGGAGAGCTTCAGCCGCTCGGCCAGCTGCAGGGACAGCAGGGTCAGACCCACAGGGATCCCTCACACCTGGCTGGGCACACGGGCTCGGGGAAACAGCATCACTTTGTAATGGGGGGTAAAAGAGCTTTGTAATGGGGAGTAAAAGAGCAGCAGCCTCTCGTGCAGGATTTGTTCCCTCTCCCACACTGCCAGAGGTGCCGGCCCATCCCGTGCCCCGCAGTCTCAGCAGGGCTGGCTCAGCACCTCCACAGAGATGCCAAAATACCTGTGTCACAGATGCTCCTCACACCAAGGAGACAGGTAACTGTCACCCTCCTTTCTCCCGGCTGAGGAAAAGGAGTGCCTTCAATCCCACCCTACAGCCATCCTGGGGCACTGGCAGGTGTGCAGGACACCCCACCAGGAGCCTGGAAAGAGCCCAGCTCCCAGGACAGTTCATCAGCTCCTCACCTACCCCATGAGGACGGATGGGAGCTGGTGTTTGTCTGATCTGCATTTACAAATCTCTGAGAAGATTTTGCAGCCTCCCAGGCTTGTCCTGATGCTTGACGTCCTTAGAGCTAAAAAGTTTTTTCTCACTACCTGAGTGAAATCTTCCCTGCTGCAAATTAAGCCTCTCTATGCCTGCTCCCGTGGAAGCCGTGAGAAGAGCCAGGCAGCATCCCCCACGAGCAGCCTCCTGCGTGCTGGAGGGCTGTTATCACATCCCTCATACCCCTTTCTCCCCCACCCTATCTTGCCTAGAAGAAATAACCCTGAGGCCTTCTTCACAGGTCATTTTCCCCTCAATCTCTTATCACCCCAGCTCTCCACTCCCATGCTTGCTCCAATTTAGCCCTGTCTCCACATGCAGCAGCACAAACAGGCCCCAGCCAAGACCCCTGAGACCCCAGCATGGGGGGATTATCATCTCCTTGTCTCAGATATGCCAGCTGTGCTCTCACAACCCAGAATAACACTGTAACACGGGTGGGTTATTTTTTTTCTTTTGTAACAGCATCTTGTTATGCTGCTGCTCAGTATTTTTTCCATGCTCCACTATCTCCCCCAGGTCCCTCTCTGCAGTATTGCTGCTGTGTGTTTGATTTCTCCTGCAGAAGAGGGGGCTGTGCTGCCCTGGCTGCAGCTGCCTCGGTGTCCTGGGGCTTCAGCTCCCATCAGCAGAGCAAGTCTCCTCCAGGGCGACCCAGGAGTCTGAGGTGAGATGCAGGGCTCCCTGCAGAGCTAACTCCCTGTCTGGAGGAGTTGTTTAGACAAGGATCCAGTTTTAGGACAGCTGGGTGAGGGGAGATGGCACTCAAAGCACCACTCTTTTTCCACGTCTTTACTGAATTTTCTCTCGCTGGTATCAGCCCACCAGCACCTTGATCTAGTGCAAGGTGTCCCCCACGGCAGGGGAGTTGGAACAAGATGATCTCTGAGGTCCCTTCCAACCCAAACCATTCTAGGGTTCTTGGGGATTTCTCCAGTTTCCCCTGGATACTTCATGCTCACTTATCCTCACTTAGCTTTGCTATGAGGCTGCCACCTTGAGGGCTGCCAAAAGCCACCCAGAGGTGACTGTGCAGCTCAGCCACACAAGACTCAGCTATCCTCCCTGTACCAGTCCCCAGCAGCCATTTCTTTCTGTTCCTGAACCTTTCAAAAACAAACTCCAAACCAGCACAAAACACACTTGAGTTTACAGCAAGACAGCTGGATGCCAGTGTGGGACTGGGGCTGGCCACGAGAGAAATGTAACCCAGCGGCCAGCCAGGAGCCTGCACTACCTACAGACCCACTGTCCCACCTCTCTACAAACACACCTATGCTCGTCCTAAATCAATCACAGGAAAAAGGAAATTATAAGCGTGATTACTCCTAAACGGGGGGAATGTTTAATCCAAAAGCTAATGTGCACTTTGATCCAGTATTAATGAACCAGCACCTGGTTGTAGATCGTCCCCAGCTTCAAAAGAGGGGAAGTCTTAATCAAACACTAATGTGTATCATAATTTGTAACACAGTCTAGAACATCAAAGACAAGAGCATCTACGAATGCACTAGTTTTCCAGATGAAAGTGTTTTCTCCCAGGAGAAGCATTATCCCCAGCAGAACAGCAGATCTGAGAGGCTGTTAGACAGTAAATAGGCTTCAGTGACGGGGTGAGGAAGCAGCGCCAGCCAAATTTTGGGTGAACTCAGCAGCACCCACTTCAGACAGGCATCTTGCTGCCCCTCACCTCACAGCACCATGGCTTTAGCCCCTCTCATAGAATCAAAGAATGGTTTGGGGTTGGAAGGGACCCTAAAGCTCATCTTGCTCCAACCCCCCTGCCACTTGCAGGCACACCTTCCACTAGGCCAGGCTGCTCAAAGCCCCGTCCAACCTGGTCCTAAAGGCTGGAGGAAGGCGACAAGCAACCTCAGCACTGCCCTCTCCTCGTGAGAGCCCAGCCTTCCTGGGGGACCTGGGACACTTTGCTTCACCCCTCTCTGCCCCAGGCCCCTCCTCAGGCAGAAGAGGGGCTGCACTTGGTGCTAGAAGCTGGGCCATGCTCCCTCTCACTGTCACCCCAAAACACACCCCTCAGGAGGTACAGAAAATTGTAGATGGTGTGCTGGAGGGGAAATGTGCTTCTTAAGTCGGTGACATTTAGAAGTTCAGAAACCCCCTCCAGACTTAAAAACATCCTTTGCTTCCAAATAACTCTGCTCCTACTTGGCAGGCAGCATAACACCTTTGTTTCCTACCCTAAATCCACAGGGATTAGAAACCCTGTGGAGGTGTTGGCTTTGCTGTACTTGGCAGCAAACCCTGGGGGGCTGCTCAGAGCTGCCAACCACTCCCACCCACGGGAAACCCTGAGGATGCTTCCCACCCCAGCAGGTCCTGAGCAGGTGTCAGGCCCTGCTTGGGATGCAGGAGGCCCAGACTCACCCTCACCACCTGCTGGGCCAGGACGGGGTGCGCGGCCGGGTCCCGGCGCAGGAGCGCGGTGCCGATGTGCTCGCAGTACTGCAGGGCCTGGGCTGGCAGCCCATGGTCGGCCAGGCGGGAGGCGTAGAGCAGCTTGTACACCTTGGGAGAGGGAAGCAGAGCAGCCACAGGTGGGAGCAGGGAGATGGGTAAGTCTGTGGGTGCCCTATGCCGTGGCACGTCGCCCCAGCGTGACTCGGAGCACCCTGGAGCGTGTGCCTCAGCACCCAGAGGTCACCTGCAGCCAGGGGCCACTTCCACCCATCCCTATGGAGGCATCCAGCCCCCCCTCCTTGAACCAGGCAGGGAGGAGCACGGCAGCTTCACAGAATCCCAGGATGGTTCAGGTTGGAAGGGACACTAAAGCTCATCTTGATCCACCCCCCTGCCATGGGCAGGGACACCTTCCACTAGGCCAGGTCGTTCCAAGCCCCATCCAGCCTGGCCTTGAACACTTCCAGGGATATATACATCCAAATCCATGGTGCCCAAGGCAGCAACAGCTGGGTGCTGCTTTGCAATAGGAAAAGCTCACCAGAGAGCAGGAAGGCAGTGAGACCTGAGCAACCACTGGTCAGACACACTGTGCACCCCAAAATCTTCCCTGCCTGAATCCCTTGGCCAAGGCAACTTCCCCATGATTCCCAAAGCCCAGTAAGGGGACAAGCCTCAGGAACAGCTTGAATTCCAGGCTTCAGGGAGACGGGTGCATGTTTTTGGGCAAGTCTGAGCTGCTGCACAAGATGTAGTTGAGCATATCCACTACCTGGAAGGGGAGCAGGAAGGATTCGGGCTGTCGCAGCTGCTGGCAGTACTCGAAGATTTCCATCCTCTGGATGGCCTCTGTCCTGGCAAACTGGGAAAAGGCCTGGCTGCAGAGGAGAGGAGCAGGGTCAGTGACCAGAGCTCCCTCCGCAAGCAGCTCCACACAGAGCACACATTGGCAGCAGGAAAAACCCCAAACAGGGGTTGCTTTTGCATAAAAGTGAGATCCCAGGGATGGGGAAAACGTGGGACAGGGGACTCTGGCAAGAACCCCAGCCTCCAGTGCTCGCTCACCGGCGGCTGCTGCCCAGCAGGGCCATGCGATCTGCCTTTGCTCCGAAGTAACCAAAAGGAATATCTGCCATCAGGTAGCAGAAATGAGCTGCTTCGACTGCTCCTTTGCTGGCTGCATGGCAGGAAAAAGACAAACCCTTAGTCCTGAGACATCACCACGTGGGCAGCTTTGCTTTGGAGGCCCTCAAGCTCACGCAAAAACCCAAACCCAACTGCCTCACTTTCCTGCCCACACAGACCCTGATCCCTCCCTTGTCCCTGTTTTTTGTCCGTTTTCCCCAATTGCTGCTTTTTGTTTTGGGACGTTTCAGTTCAGTGGTAGAACTAGGGGAGCCCAAGCAGGGCCAGCTCCAACTCTTGCAGGTGCCATTACTGGCATAAAATCCCACCACTGGGAGCAAGGCTCAGTCCCTGCAGTCACCTACACCTTCCCTGGGCCCAGCTGCTCCAGCTGTCTCCACGAGAGCAGCTAATGGATGTGCCTGAGCCCGATCCATCTGAGGATCCACCGGCACCTCACCCCTGCCATCCCGCAGGCACTGCAGCTCCGGGGGCATGGGCACAGCCATCCCAGCACCACCCCCAGCACGGTGCCACTGCAGTGCCTGCCCCTGTTCCAGCTGCTCCCACTGCTCTCAGCTCACCCAAAGTGTCTCCCATGGTGACGATGGCTCGCTGGTTGAGCTCCGTGTCTCCAACCTTGTTGGACAACATCACAGCCAGGTGGGGCCTCCAGTCCCCCCACGTGGCATCCCCGCAGCACTGGAGGGAGATGAGGAGAGCAAAGGTGAGCAGAGATGGTCACTAAAGGCGGGTGTCACAGGCAGGTGACAGCACAGGGGAACACATGGCAGGGCCAGCCTCTTGCTCACGGACCAGTGCTGCCTGAGGGATCCTTCCTGACATGAGCTGGAAGAGGGTCTGCAGTGGGTCATTGGTAGCCAGTGTGCTGGTGAACCTGTGAGGACACAGCAGAGAAGGGCTGCAGAGCAGTACCCCAAACCTTCATTCACCTCCCAGAGCACATCCCAAATGCCCCAGGAAACTGATGCCTTGAGGGGTTTCCCAGAGAATCCAAGAATGGATTGAGCTGGAAGCCACCTTCTAGTCCAAGCCTCCTTCCACAGGCAGGGACACCTCCCACTATCCCAGGTTGCTCCACGCCCTGTCCAACCTGGCTGTGGACACTTCCAGGGATGGGGCAGCCACAGCTTCTCTGGACACCCTGTGCCAGGGCCTCAGCACCGTCAGAGGGAAGAATCTTTTTCTAGTATCTAATCCAAATCTACCCTCCTTCATCTCCAGCCATTCCGCCCTGTCCTATCACTCCCTGTCCTTGTAAATAGGAGTCAGAGAGGATCATCAGCCCCTGCGGATGAGGATCTGTATTACCTTCAGAGCAGGCAGGTCTCCAGGACAACACTGCATAAAACCTCCTTAAAAGGATTTGAGTTCCAAAAGACAGAAAATTTCTGCTTAACTCTCTCTGAAGGGATCAGCCCAATCCAGACTAAGTACATTAAATTCCTCCAGAAAACACTCATAGAGTGGGATGAACAGCTGAGACGGGGCTGGGTCACAGGGAAGATGGCTCAGCTGCCCCTGCCCCGAGGCTCTCTTTGCTAGGGCAGCATGGGCAAAGCCAAAGACTCAGAATAAATTAACCCTGCATCTCCAGGGAATGGCTTTCCTCCTGCTTTCCAGCCCCCCACTTGGTTTCTCCTGTCCTGTTGGGAAGCCTAAATGACTCAGGCCTATCTGGATGGATGCCCTCTGTCCCCTTTGCCCCCTCTGGAAGGGCTCCAGCTGGAATCAATGCTCTTTTCCAGATCAGGGGGCACTGAAGGGGATAGAAGGCTTGGAAAGCCAGCCATGGAACATCATACCTTGCTTTAGCTTCTCCAACTTACCCGGTGAGGACCCAGCTGTATGTCCGAGGGTCCATCTTGCTAGAGAGGAACAGGGCATGGCCCCACAGCTGGTTTCTCATGGCCCAGACCAGAGCCTCCTGCAGTAGAGGGGGAGAAGAAATAGGGTTAGCACCAACTCTGCTTCCCCACCTCCTCTGCTCCTCTGTTTCCCCAGCTCGTAAAAGAGCCCAATAACTGCTCTGGCTTTAAGAAGCATCCTCCAAAAATCTTTTCCATGTTCAAATCTCTTCCAAGTCCCTTTGTCTTTCTATCTTGAAAATTTACAAGAACTTGGACCTTCAGAGCAATGTGGTGTCTCCTAGATTTCCAGGTCTGTGCTGCCTGTTAGCTCTCCATGCCGTGGGTTCCCAGTCTGGGCACCCAAGCTGCTCTGCATCCAACCCTCCTCTCTTCTCCTTGTGCCTGAGGTATCCTGTGAGATCACATAGCTGCAGATGGGTTTGGAACAAGATGACCTTTAAGGTCCCGAACCATTCCAGGACTCTGTGAAACTAAACGTGGTACAAGTGCCAGTAAAAGCCTCTGCATCTCATCTTCATTGGGTCCCCCATCCCAGCTCCCAGTGGTGGGAAATCACTGCCATAAGCCCTGTCGTACAGACACAGCTTGGAGCGTTGATCCCACAACCACAAGCCACTTCTCGACCACCCTTCCCTCTAAAACCTGCCTGAAGAGGCCCACAGGTCCAAGGAAAAAACCTTCAGCCCCATGTCCCAGATCCCACTCACCACTTACTTTCTTCCTGCCATAGTAGAGGAGCTTGGTGAACTTCTCCACTATCTGTGCCTGTGTCTCCACGACGGGAGGGACCTCCCCGGTGATGAGGTCCAGCGTGCCCGGCTGGCGCGACGCCCACTCGTCGTCCGTCAGGCCCATCGCAGGGTCCTGCCTCTTGTACTTGTCCTGGCGCCTGCAGTCCTGCATCAGCAGCTCCGCCGTGTCCGAGCCCACCATGGACTGGGGAGGGGAAGGAAGGAGGCGCGTGGAGGCCGCCCCAGGAGCAAAGGCTGGCGGCACGGCCAGTCCGCACCCTTCTCACTCCTGTATCCTCCTCCCAGCACATCCCCCTGCGGGACCGGCTGTGGCCACCAGCACGCGGGTTTGGAAGGAAAGGGGTTCAGCACAGTCAGCGAGACCTTCCCAATGCTCCCTCTGACGGCCTTGTCCACCTGCTTCCAACAAGCAGCTACAGACTGGGCTGGGTGGATTCCAGCAGATTGAGGGAATGGCCCCCTTTTAAGTGTAAGTGCTGGCTCCTCGGTGGAGGTGGCACCAGTCCACCCTTGGGAACCCCTACCATTGGGCTGCTGGTAGCTCCCAAGGACAAAAAGCAGTCACGGAGAAGGATTTGCTCCAGACATCCAGGCAGCATCAAACTGATGGACAGTGGCATGGGAATGGGATTCTCTTAAAAGGTACACCCCTCCTCCCCAGAAATAGCAACTAGATCAAGAGGCACCTAAGGGACGTATTACTTGTTTCATTTCTGAGGTCAAAAGGGTCATCCCCCTCCATGGGATACCTACCCCATTCTGCCGGCAGAGGAGGACCAGGAGTTTCCAGAGGAGAGAGGAATCTCTGCCCCTCTGTGTTGAGAGATCACAGCCTGTGGTTATCTTCTGCTGGCAAAACGTCATCACATCCACCTTGTGCAGATCTTCCCTACAGCAGCACAAAGAGGCATCAAAAAAACCCAAGGCAAAGCAATCCAGGACATCACTGAGGCTCAGTCCCCAGGTTCACTGATGGGGATGCCAAAGATTCCAAGCAAGAGCTGGAGGAAAGATGATCCCCAGTACCAATGACTACTCTTAAGTTCAAACACACTCAAATTTGTAGTGACTCTTGGAAGATTTCTGTGTTTCAGGGATGCAAAGTACATTTCAAACCCACTCTTTGCCCTCCTGATAATACTCTCCTCCATCCATCTGCAAAGAAACTGCTTGGATTTGCTGTGCTGCCATTACATCTGTGGATGTCCAAGGCTGCAGAAGCAGGCACAATCTGTTGTGGAGGCAGAGCGGAGGGTCACCTCCCTTTGGGACCGAAACAGAAACCCCTAAGCTATGTGCAAGCCAGGCAGAACCACTGCCATACAATAAAATAACCATACAGTTAGAAAGAAAGAGTGGATGAGACAGGAGAGAGAAGAGACTGCAGATGGAGGTGTCGATCCTGGCTCGGTCATTCCAGCCTCTTATACGGAGATTCCCGATGCACCCCTTGGTACGAGCGGTAACCCGGAGTCATACAATGGTCTGGGGGTTAAAAGGGAGCCTAAAGCTCATCTAGTCCAACCCCCTCTGCCATGGGCAGAGACACCTTCCTCTAGACCAAGCTCTGTCCAGTTTGGCCTTGAAAACTTCCAGGGATGGGGTATCCACCGCTTGTCTGGGAAACCTGAGGCCTTGCTACCCTCACAGGGAAGCATTTTGTCCATAAATCTAACCTAAATTTCCCCTCTTTCCATCTGCACTCATTCCCCTTCGTCCTGTCACTACAGTCCTGGCAATGAGACCCTCTCTGGCTTCCTTGTAGCCCTTTCAGATACTGGGAAGTGCTGTGATCTCTCCACACAGCCTCCTCTTCTCCAGCCCCAGCTTCCTCGGCCTGTCTCCATAGGGAAGTTGCTCCAGCCCCTTTATCCTCCTCTGGACTTGCTCCAACAGTTCCATGTCCTTCTTATGCTGGTGGCACCAGAACAGCTTGCAGCACTCCAGGTGGAGACTCTCTGCTCACGAGAGCAGAGCACAGGGGGAGCTCCAGATCTCCCACCCAGCCTCTGTGTATACACAGCTCTTCTGCTCAGTGAGTGCTTTTTCCTTTTCTCTCCCTGCTTTGAAGATGTCCTGGTTGCACCAGGATGAAACAGGGACAACCTGGTCCACCACACCCTGATTCATCCCCAGGCTCACACTGGGTGAAGGTACGTACTGGGTCTGACCCTGCTGTGGCTCAGCCTTCTCAGGCTCAGACAAAAACCTTAGGAGAAGCTAAACCACAGGTTGACCCAGGGCTTTAGACATCCAAAGAAGCCCAAAAAAATCATTTTTCTGGGACAAAATGAGTACGAAACAGGGTCAGATGTACAAACCACACTAAACCCACATCCTATGAATATTCAAAAAAAACCTGTGTCCTACAGCCCAAACCAACCCACACTGCATCAAAGGGGCTGGGCTCCCAACCTGAACTTAGACATGGCCTTTGCAGACACCTCAAAACCAGAGTCTGCCTTGAGCTTACGTCTTCTTGAAAAGGAGACAGCCAGGAGGACACAGCTCCTGGACCTGCTGTGCTGCCATACCTGGCCAGGGGCCCTGGGAAGGCTTGCAGCTCCTCCAGCTCTTCTGTGCCATGAAGGATTGCCTGAAAAAGAAAAGTAAATTCAGCAGCTGGACTCCAGCAATCACACCAGTCCCAGCTGGGCTGTTTGAAAGCCAGTGCCTTGGCCAAGGGCTCAACAGTGCCAGTGAACCCTGGGCTGTCTTAAGGGGCAGAGCACAGTCCCTGAACTATCACATGGACTCCAGGGCTAAGGTCCAGCAGAGAAATGTCTGCTGAGATGGCACCTGCCTCCTTCTGGAGGTGAAATAGGAGACTGGCGTGCTGTGGTAGACTCGGGGGATGGATGTGGCCTCTGTACGGGAGCAGCTCAGGAAGATGAGTGGAGCTGTCCTCTGGAGAGGTACAGACACATCTGTCCCCATGAGAAGGGATCACTGTGAGCAGGTCACAGGCACCAAGGGTTACGGAGCTGAAGGCTGAAAGCAATGCCCAGGCACAGGCTGGCACCGTGGAGACTCAAGAGTCCACGAGGGATGGAGAGAAGACGGGAGCAAGGAACGGGAAGGCTGCTGAGGAGGCTGCTTGGGTTATGAACCATGTTTGCACCCCACAAGGCAGGAGGAGCCACTCCAGGGAGGGGACCAAGGGGGCTGGAGGGCCAGCTGTGTCCTACCTCCAGGCTGTGCAGCTCCACACGGGGTGGCCGTCCCTCGGCAGGGCGCTGGGGACACGCCAGCACCAGGTGGCCGCTGGCTCCGAAGCACAGCGCAGTGTGCAGCTCTGGGAACTTGAGGGGCACTGCTGGGGTCGGGGTGGACATCGAGGGCCCCCCTGCAATGACACACAGGCCACTGTGAGCCCCTCACACTGATCCCACACCACATCCACTGTGGAGGACTTGACCAAGTCCCAACCTTGTCTCCCAACTTAAGTAGCCCTCCACTGACCCCTCAGCACAAGAATTGTCCCCCAAAGCAGCAGATGTGCCCAGCAGCTCCTACACCTGCCCAGGCAGAGCCTCTGGAACATTCACCCACCCCACAGCCCCCCAGTCATGCCTTGTGCCTGCACAACCTCCTCCAGGAGAAGACCAAGCTGAGAGACAGCCAATATCCTACCAGCAGCCATTTATTCCCTCGCTTCCCCCTTGTCAGAGCCCCCCATCACACCTCACCTGTTTGTCCCACGTTCCAGGACCCTGGAAGCACAGGGTCGTAGTGGTCGGCACCATCACGGATGTACTGGCTGAGCTCATGGCTGCTGGAGCTGAGTCCTGACTCGTGGTACTGCAGGAGCAGGCTGGGCTGGCCTGAGGGCTGTGGGGAAGGGAAGCACACAAACCTGGCTCAAAAACCAGGGACACTGCTGCTTTCCTGCTCCCAGGCAGTGGGGAAGGCTCTGCTGCTCCAGGAAAGTGCCCAGCAGGAACAGCACAGCCAATTCCCACCCAAGCAGCTCACGCCCTGCACCAGCTTGGGTTCACCCAACAGCTTAGAAAAATAATTTACATCAGCCACAGCTGATGTAGTCTGACAGCTTTCCTAGCCCTGATGTGAGCTCCTCAACACAGCCAAGGAGATGGGGCTTGGAAACCCAAAAAAGCATCACCCAGGAGCAAAATCAACAGAGCAGCTTTGATCTGATCTTTTAATTTTCTCTTGGCAAAACCCAGCAATCAGGACAAAAGAGTGATAGAGCATGACTTGGGGGACAGAGCTGACAGTGACACACAGCTGTCAGCTCCCTAGGAAGGGTGAAATCATGGAATCATGGGATCATTAACGTTGGAAAAGCCCTCTAGGATTGAGTCCAACCATTAACCCAGCACTGCCATGCTCACCACTAAACCACGTCCCCAGCTACCACATCTACATGTCTTTAAAATCCCCCCAGTGCCTCTACTACCTCCCTGGGCAGCCTATGCCAGGGTTTGACAACCCTTTTGTTGAAAAAACTTTTCCTAGTGTCCAATCGAAACCTTCCCTGGCACAACTTAAGGCTGTTTCCTCTTGTTCTGTTCCTTGTTATGTGGAGAGGAGCCTGGAGAGGGACATATGGACTGTTCCTAAACCTCTGAGAGATTCCTGTCCTCCACCCCTGCCCACCTCGAGGTTACCTCTTTGGGCTGGCCACCAGCCTCCCCTGAGTCACTGCTGAGGGTTCCTTCCCCTGTCCCTTCCCTCCTGGCAGTGGAGATGTAGCTCTCCTCACAGGAGCTGTAGGTCTGGGTCCTGCAGGTGGGAGCAAAGGGAGACACGCTGAAGGTCTGAGGTTTTTGAACCACCCACCAACCGGCTAATTTAGCAGCAGGGGGTTTCACGAGGTTGCCCAGACTTCCCAGCTTTACCTGTCCTGCCCTGGGGGGCCCGTGGCCAGGTTGGGGTGGTAGCCCCTGTAGTAGTGCTGATCCCGGTAACTCTTGCCGTAAGACTCTCGCTGTCTCAGGTCTAGAGAGAATCAAGATTCAGCATTATCCCTCCAGAGCAACAACGAGGGTGCAAAGGAAAAGCCGTGAGTCAGGCAATTTGCCATGCCCAGCCAGTTTGCTTCCAAATTATCCCAGCACACTGGAGATGTGGTAACGCCCTGGACACATTTACCAACACAGCACTGATGTCCTTTTCTCTTCCCTCCCTCCCCTTCTGTTCAGCCCAGAAAGAGCAAGGAGGAGGCCCTGGCCGCCCTACTCACACAGCACCATCAAACTCAGGCTGGAACCAGGAATGACACAGGTTTTTAGCCATGGAAAGGAAGACCAAACACCCCTTGGGTACACCTGGCTCCTGCTCACGCTTCCTAAACGCAAGCAGGGAGGCAGTGCTGCACAGAGCACCACCACCCAGGGGTGTGGGCAGGAGAAAGCCCTGGATATGTGGGAGAAGAACCCATCCTGGAGAAAGCATCACTTCTCCCACAAGCTGCCTCCATCCCCAGAGCCACAGGATGAGCCCATACCTCTGTCATCCTGCCACGCCACCGGCTGCCACTGGTGGCTTTGGTAGGGGTAGCCATCCCCGTAGCCAGCTGCTGGGTACTGCCAGGGGGGGTCTTCATAGCCTTGCCTGGAAAACAACACAACACACTGATCTGGGGAAGGAGGGGCACCTCTGCACGGCCCGGGGTCACATCTAGGGTCCCTCCTGCTCAGGACCTTTGGAGGCAGAAAAGGTGATGGAAATAAAGCCAGGTCCTATTACGGCAGGCCTGGTTCCTACGGTATATCACCTTGTCCCGCAGCTATAGGGAGGAGGAGGAGAAGAAGATCCAGCAGGCAGGAATTGTGCAGCAAGATTGATTTATTTAATTATCTTACAAACTCTTTTATAGACTTTTTTCTTCATAGTCTAATTGGACAAAGGACCAGCCACCCCTTGGGGTGATTGGCCAAAATCCTAAAACATCCATTATCAAAATATTTTCTACTATACCATAAACAAGACTTTCCAAGGTTGCAGGTGGCTTGGTTGTTTACATTCCCTGCTACCTCTTCTGTGAGAGAGAAAAGTCTCTCACGGACTTAGAAAAATAACAAGATCCTCACTAACAGCATATTTGTACCTACAAGGTCCCCTGCTCTGTGGCAGGGCCAGAAACTGGTCCAGCATCACAGCTGGAAGGAGCAGGAGAAGGTCTGGATGCTTCCCCATCCCCAGCTATGAGAAAGCTGTGCACTGCAGCTTCAGGTGATGCCCAGTTTTATAGAATCCAAGAATGCTTTGGGTTGGAAGGGACCTTTAATGGTCATCTCATTTCAACCCCTGCCATGGGCAGGGACATCTTCCACTATCCCAGGGTGCTCCAAGCCCCTGTGTCTAACCTAGCCTTGAACACTTCCAGGGATCCAGGGGCAGCTTCTCTGGGCAACCTGTGCCAGAGCTTCACCAGCCTCAGAGAGAAAATTTACTTCCTAATATCCCATCTGCATCGTACGACCTCAGCACAAAACCCCACGTGCTGACTCCATCATTCACTGAGGGCAATAACTCAGGCAAATCAGCCCAGATTTGCTGGAGCGCTCGAAGCTCTTTCTCAGCACTGAGAGCATCCTGCAGCCCACATTTTATCCGTCCACTCTCCACTGTTTCAGCAGCTGAGCTTGCAGGCTGCCTCTTGCTCCTATATTACCACTTGTATTTTTATTGTTCACCTTGCACTTAGGAAAAAAGAACTGCATTTAATCAAATCTGTAAGAAAAAGGCACCTCGGGACTGAGACGGAGCTTGTCAAACAGCAACCACAGAAGTCACAGTTTTAAGAAGAAATCAGAGCTGCAAATGCTACACAGCCTTAAATACAGAAGTCATGGGCTGCTTGAATAGCTGGACATCACCCGCTGACATGCCGTGTCCCTGTGCAGCCACAGGGGCAGGACCCGTGAGCAGTGCAATGGGCAGTTCTTATTTTAAGCAGGTTTCCAAGAAGAGGGCTCAGCAGGAGCAGCTCTCACCTGGAGCCGGGCTGGCTGGGGTAGCCGCTGTCGCAGCGCTCGGCGCGGGACGCCGGTCGGCGGGTGTCACCCCGGGGGTGGTGGCCCTCGTCCCGGGCGTAGCCGGGGAGGTGGCTCCCGTGCCAGGAGCCGGGGCGAGGAGCCTGCCCTGCGCGCAGGAGCTGCCGCCGGAGCGGTGCCGGGGGGCCGTGGAGCCCCTCTGCCCATGGCCCCCGGGCTGCCGGCCTCTCCCGGGGCTGGGGCGGCTGGACGGGGGCCCAGGGCTCCATCACAGGCTTGCCAGCAAAATCCTCTCTGTTTTTGGGGAGCTTAAGCCCCAAATGGCTTTAGTGGCCTGCAAATGATAAGTCACAGTGTGTTGGATCAGCAGCTTTTCAACCCCCGCAAAGCCCCCTTTGAAGCTCGTTGCCAGCTAGTCTCTGCTTTTCAGGAGCATGCTGGAAACCCAGGATCCTTTCCAAAATGCCCAGAGGCAAGGAAAAGTCATCTCTACATCTTCCTTAACTTGAAGCTCCCCTTAAAACACCAGGATGAAATGATCTGCCTTTGAAAGCAACAGACATCCAGCTCTTCCCAGAACAAGAATCTCAGAATGGTTCGGGTTGGAAGGAACTTTGAAAATCATCTGGTTCCAACCCCCTGCCATGGGCAGGGACACCTTCCACTAGACCAGGGTGCTCCAAGCCCTGTCCAGCCTGATGCTGAACATTTCCAGGGATAAGGAGTTTCCCTGGGCAACCTGTGCCAGGGCCTCACCACCCTCACAGGAAAGAATTTCTTCCCAACACCTAACCTAAATCTCTCTTTCCATTTAAAACCATCACCCCTTGTCCTATTGCTACAGGCCCTGCTACAAAATTTGCCCCTCCCTTCCTTAGAAAGCCCCCCTATA
The DNA here is from genome assembly GCF_000738735.6 of Corvus cornix cornix. Taxonomy (NCBI): domain Eukaryota; kingdom Metazoa; phylum Chordata; class Aves; order Passeriformes; family Corvidae; genus Corvus; species Corvus cornix. The sequence continues at coordinate 30,597,460 of NC_046338.1, forward strand.
CCCAGGTGGGGCCCTCCTGCACTCCCAGCTGCAAAGCCCCAGCACTCAGAGCCCCCTCAAGCTGTGAGAGGGTGAGAAATACCCCTCACCTCTGTGAGACAGCACTGAAACCCCGTTTGATATGCAGGAAGGGAAGGGGCAAAGCCATGAGCAGGACAAGGAGTTTTGCTCAAAGAAATGAGCAAGCAGGGGGAAACGGAGGTTTGTTCTTGTGAGCTACAGGATGGGGTGGAAACAGGGGTTTCCTCCTGCCTTTCAGCTCCAGCAAGAATTCCAAGCGGAATTTAGTTGTATCTAGCTATAAATTTAGTTATATTTAATTATACATTTAGATTTAGTTACAACAGTCCCATGAAGAAGAGGAAATCCCGAGGGGAGCCCCGGGTAGCACATGGGTGAAGCCCCAGCTCCCGGGGGATGTCACCCTCAAGCCCCCCACCTTTCCTCTTGCAGCATCAGTACCCAAAGTGCCCCCAACCACTGCAGGCCTCCCCAGTGCAGGGAGATGGCCAGATCTCCTCCTGAACCCCTCCTCACTCCTCCCACTCAAGGTCTAAGGCACTTAGGGGTAACTTCAGGACTGGAAGACACTCGGGTCTGAACAGAGGTGGCTCGGTTTGTGCCCTTCTAGGTGCCATCCAGGCAAACCCTTGCCCTAAATAGCCCCCAGGCACAAACATCCAGGCACCCATTATTTCAGTCCCACCACGGGCCCCCCCCCCCACCCAGTTTTTGGCCAGGGGTTCCCACCACCATCCTCCCCCTGCAGCAGCCACACACACCTGCTCAGAGGCCGCCGGGGCCCTGCGTCTGCTCCCTGTTGCCACTTCCAAAGTCCACTTCCACATGGGCCAGTGGGCAAAGGGCAGCCTCCGCTCCTCCGCCCCACGCTGGCCGCTCGCTCGGCTCCCGGGGGATTCACGCTGCCCTCGGCATCCTGAGGGTCACCTTTCCCATCACTTGGGTCTCCTCCCACCCAAGATAAGGAGCACGCAGCCCTCCGAGCTCAGAAAAAGCCAGATCCTTCTCCTGGGGAGTTTTTTAATGCCGTGAAGTAAGCAGGGGCTGATAGCGATGGGACAAAGGTGAACAGCTTTAAGCTGTAAGAGCAGAGATTCAGATTAGATGTTAGGAGGGAATTGTTCCCTGTGAGGGTGGTGGGGCCCTGGCATGGGCTGCCCAGAGGAGCTGTGGCTGCTCCTGGATCCCTGGGAGTGTCCAAGGCCTGGCTGGATGGGGCTGGGAGCAACCTGGGATAGTGGAAGGTGTCCCTGCCCATGGCAGGGGGGTGGAACAAGATGAGCTTTAAGGTCCCTTCCAACCATTCCAGGGTTCTATAAAGTGTCTTCCTCCATACATCCTCACACTTCCTAAATAATAATAAACAAAACCTGATCAGTTTAACACAGACCCAGCCACAGGCCAAGCAGATAACGTCCATCCCACCATGTACTGCCCAGGGCAGAATTTGGGCAGGGTGCACTGCCTCATCTCAGTCATTACAGCACTATAATGGCCTTGGTCTCTGAGTGACCAGGGATTCCTGCCTGGACACCCTACCCTGAACTCCCCTAGGCATCTTAAAAACTGAGAAAATCAGCAAATTAAGGTAAATGATATCATAGAAAACCACATTAAAAGCTAGATATAAGGTCCATCATCTGCCACCCAGCAATTTAGTGATGTGTCACCTTCTCCCCCTTTCCCAGAGCCTCCAAATTACCTCCCCTGTAACACCACGGCACGGACTGATTTGGGATTCACAGGCAGGAGAGTTTGCTTTGCATCGTGGTGGCACTGTCAGAAACCCCCTCCTTTAATGATGTTGAAAGACCAAACACATTATAGCTTCAGACCTTGAAATTTCCACCCTGCTGGGAGAGTGAGAAATTTTCCCTGGTGATCCTAAGAAATAAGCGCTCGGTCTCTGCAGAATTCAAGATTTCAAGTAAAAAAAAATACCCTCAGCACTCAGCCGTACAGAAATCTGACTGGGAGAAACACAAACCAGGGCAGCGCTGTCTTCGTGCTGCTGAGCTGCTGCAGCAGAATGAAATTAAGCATCTCCTCTTCACTTCACAGCTGCCCTTCAAAAGTTCGGGGGGTTTTGAAGTGAAAGGTCTGTTATGGACAGGTCAGGTCTCGGGGGAAGAGAGGCAGGATCCCTAGAAACCACGAGGATCACACTTTAAAAATACACAAATTGATAGGACATTTCATAAATACAAATAACATCATTCCACTTGGTCTCTGGCTAACAATTTTAGGTTTCTAGCCGAGAGGTGACTGCTGGGATGTTTCCAACCTGTTTTCTAGCAACAACACTAATCTGCATGGGGAGCCTGTGGGGCTCAATCAGCATCACATAAAGTCGTTGAAAAGGGAGGTGAATTTAAATTAGATATAAGGAGGAAGTTTTTTACAGTGAGGGTGGCCAGGCCCTGGCACAGGCTGCCCAGAGAATGAATCTGTGGCTTCCCCATCCCTGGAAGTGTTGAATGTCAGGTTGGATGGGGCTCTGAGCAACCTGATCTGGTTGAAGATGTCCCTGCTCACTGCAAGGGATGACCTTTACAAGTCCTTTCCAACCCAAACCACTCCAACTCTGTGATCCTCAGGCTGCTGTTGCCAGCCTAACCTGGGAGGTTTGGATTACAAGGAAGATTTGGGAGCTTGTCTTGCACAGAAACAGCAGCAACTTGTGATGCTGGTGTTTGAGACGTGTGGGAACTCTGCTCCTGTTCTTGCTAGGGAGGGAGAGGTAAGAAATTCTACTCTCATAAAGCTTTGAGCAGAAGTGGTTTAAAATGGGCAGGGGAACACCAACTTTAACGCAAGAGCAGGAACGTGTGTTGGAAAAAGAGCCAAGGAAAGGGGCTGGGGAATGAAAATGACAGGAGATAAAACAGAGATAAAAGGCTCAGATGGGCTAGAGAGAGGGGAAGAAAAGGACAACCTTCTAACGTCATCACATCTAGCCAAGAAATTACTATTTTAAAGGAGTCACAGCTTTCCTGGGAACACAAGGCCTGTGCCCCGGGACTGCCATCAAGGCCACAGGACTATTGCAATGCAGGCAGCACGTGCTACAGACAGCATTTGTCACAGAGCTGAAGGGACACCTTTATCGCGCTAAACCATCGCATTCCTCTGCTTTAAAAGATTTCACTGCTGTTGTTACACTAACAAGATCAGGCGGAAAACATTTTTCTTCATGCCCAGGGTGTGTTTGTGCGGCTCCTCAGGGCCCTGATCACAGACAGCTCCAGGCTCTCAGGTCAGTCCCCCTCACCAAACCCAACCTGATCTGAAACCTTTGTAATCTAACAGTGGAAATCCAGGTGGCTTCAGCACCTGAAGCTATTTTGAGGTGATATATGTTGTTTCTACTCGGTTCTGAGATTAGGTTTATTTATATTTTTTTTTAAGCAGAATTGATAGGAAGCTTTGTTAATCTCTGAGCTTCAGCCCCCTATAAATGTGAGAAATATATATGTAAACGAACACTTTTTTTTGGCGGAGATGTCTTGAGCACCACGCAGGGCAGAAATGCAAGTAGCAAATGAGCTACATAAAATGTGAAAACTCATCTTAAATATTCTACACAGCAAAACGCCAGCCCTGAATGTGCTGCCAGCTTCTGAGACACTTGACAGCCTACTTCGTGTCACATAGAGCAAGAAAACAAAAACCACCCAGGCCTCAGGTTCCCAGGCAGGCTGAGCACCTGCACCACATGGGGAGAACCCTCATCCCCAATCAGGCTCAATGGCAGCTAATTAATAATTGGTTTGATCACCCCTCCCGGGCTCAAAGGGAAGGAGCTGTGAGAGCCCCTCTCCAGCTGGGTGTGGCATTTGGAGCTTCCCAGGCCACGGGCATCCTGGTGGGAGGAGGGGGTAGCTCCTGAAGCAGCTGAGATGGGGTCTGCTCCCACCTACAAGCACCAGCACCACGCCGTGGGTGTGACCCGGCCATCAGAGCATCACTCCACGTCTTCCTGCAGCCACTGTGTGAGCTCCCGTTCCCACCGATGGTTCTGCACCTTCCTTCCCCACGTGAGGTCGGTTCCAGCTCGGGTGGACTGAGCTGTCCCTCCCCCCCCCCCCCCCCCCTTGCACACACACAGCTGTGTTCAGCAGCTTCCAGACACGCCTATTAATTTTTGGAGACTTGGGCAAGAATATTAATTGCATTCCAGAGGCATTCGGCATATTTGTAAAAGCATTTTATACCCTGCATTGTGTCTGGTGAAGAAACAGAGCTGCAGAAAGCTGTTCTTTGTGAAAATCAAAACACATCCCCAGTCTGGATGCAGCAGAACCGTGACCTCGGCCTTCTGCGTGAGCTCCTGTTACCAAGCAAATCCCAAAAAACTTCCTAATCTTGGCCTTACTTCATTCCCACTTCAGCCAGCCCTCCCTAACTCTTGGCTGTGAATACTAAGTCCTGGCTAGGAGAGGCTGTGCAGCTCCTGCATCCCATCACGGCCGGCTCTGCAGCATCTCCCGTGCCTGGAGCCACCGCGGGAAGGGGTTGGGATGCACAGGGGCCCACGGAGAAACGAGAGCTAAACCCAACAGCAGTGAGGAGAGCTTTCAGTATTCAGGTCCTCTCCTTTTCCTGTGCAACACCCCTTCTGTTTTCCCAGCCATAAAATTGATGTTTATCTCGCTTCTAAGTGCCTCGCAGAGATCATTACACATTGCAAATGCAGCCATTTGCGGATAAAACGAGCACCAGCAGCCTCGAGACTGCCACGCCGCCCCTTCCCGTGCCACACGGCAACGCCTTACGACCTTTAGGCTGAAAATCAACACATAAAACCAAGGGACCCGGAAACATTTGTCAGGCAAACGCAAAAAACCAAGCAGAGGTGATTCTTCCACCTGCCCCACACCACTCCCTGCTCAACCACGGAAAATTAATTTGTAAGTGAGACAAACCCTGCAGCTCTGCTTGTGGCATTAAGTAAAGAAACCAAAAATCAAGAGAAGGTTGCTACTCCTTGCTCTAAAATGTCCCTCTGGATCTGGGTCTCTTGGAAGGTGCGGAGGGTGCAGAAGGCAAAGAGGGGGATGCAGATGTCAAAACGAGCCCCAGAAGGAACACCAGAAACCCACAAGACACTTCCAGGCGTCTGTGCCACGAGGGAGCAGGGCAGGGATGCCGAGCTCTGGGTCGGAACACGAGCCCAGGGCTACGCCAGCCCCCCACTCACCCTCGGGCTCCTTTGCTGGTGGCCACAGAGGCAGCGAGCCGGGCACAGACCCTTTCCCAAGGCGTCCACCAAGTGCCAGAGCGAGGAAAACTCATCAGCTGGAAATCTTCGGCCCCGAGGAGTTCCAGGGCGTCCTTTTGAAAACATTGCCACCTTGTGTCTCGCCAGACACTCGAACGCCGGTGCCCTGCCTGTGTGAGCCACGGAGGAGCTTTATTCCAGGCAATCAGGGGCAATAAAGAGCCGTGACAGCTACAGATCGCTCGGCTGTGTCCTGCTCCTACTGCTACCTTGTAAAGTTGGACAGCGACGTTTCCCTCATTTTTTTTTTTATCTCAATTTATGGCTCCTCTGCCATGAAAAGCCACTTACGCCCTCCACAGTTACACGTACCGTATCCTCCAAGGCCAGTAAATCACGCTCTCCAGTCATGTCAAATTTTGTGAAATAAAGCTAAATTGCGGTTGTACTGCAAGGCGAGAAGCTGCAAAATTGAGAGAGAACAAGCTCTGCTTAAAGCCAGAAATCCAGCTGAATATGGCTTGCAGAGGCAAGGATCACACAAACCTCCCAGTGAAAGAGAAACTCCTGACAGCAGGGAGCCCCCAGGACCCTCTGTGCCACCCCAGGCTGCCTCTGTAGGGCTTCTGTGGGGTAATGCCAAGAGTTAAAATAGCCCAAACTCAGAGGATTTCACTCTATAAACTGAGCTCCCTCACAGCCAGAACACAGAGAGAGGGGCTGGGAGCAGGGCAGAGCCAGGCTCCAGCAGCATTTATTCATTGAGGCTTGGTCCTCAGCCCGAATTTGGGCTTGGAAAGAAAACTGGGGAGCTGACGGGGTCATAGCTTCTTGTTTTAAGTTTTGGGGTTTGTTGGGGTTGTTTTTTTTTTTTTTTGGTGCAGACAGAAGTTAGAGAAGAACTGACACAGCAGGGTTTCACTCTGCTGAGCCCATCTGGGCTCACTCAAAGTGCTGGGCACTGCACCAAGAACTGGGGAAACTGAGGACAAAAAAAAAAAAGCTTGACCCCAAACCACCCTTTACATTTTTCACGGGCACGGTGACTTGCCTTTTCCCTTCTGCAGCAGTTAAACTTTCATGAAAGCTGAATTAACTTGGACAAGAGCCAGCTCCAAGGACAGACAGCAACAGGATGGAACGAGAGCAAGGAAGACCCAGACCACTGCTGCTCCTGCTAATTCCCCTGCCTGCATCCCACACCGGTAATTTCCAGGGGGCTCCAATTGCTCCATGCACTGCAGCTTCTCCATCCCACCACGACAGAGCATCCAGCCTGGCACAGGCACCGGGCACCTCTTTCACCGTTTCTCAGCAAAACCCTTGCAAAGAAAACCGCTGCTATTTGGGAGAATATTCCACAGTCTAAGCTCAGCAGTCTCCTTCCCTTCACAAGGTGACCTCGCAGCCCACTGCACGAGCCCAGAGCACAAGGTACAAGCTCTCCAGGTGGAAGAACGCCTCCCCAGAAGCAGAAAAGATCCGAAGCGCACACACACACACAAAAGAGGAAAATTATGAGCAGCCATGACAGGGACAAGGAAAATCACAAAACATCTCATGGCAGAGTCTTAGCTGATAAAAACCCAACGTGCACAGCACACAGCTTCGGGCTGGGATACACTTAGTCCTCTCTGAATGTTTAATGGGAGTATATGCATCAGTTAATCAGCAGCACAAGACACAAAGCGTTTTGTACCTCCTCGCCACGTGTTGTGCAATTAAAAGGCTTCTCATTCAGGCACAGAAAGAAAAGTCAAGGGACTTTGGCTGTGAAACATCCATTATTCAAAAGTATATCCATTATTCAAAGTTTTTCTTAAAATCCTATTGTCAGTTTGAAAGGAAAAAGAAAATGAGTTTCTGAAAGCTGTGCTCCGTTGATATTCCACTCCAATTTTTGCTGATTGTAAGTACTAAAACTCCAGACATTTTGAGGAACTAAAGAAATCCTTCACAGTTGCTGAAAAAGGCAACACCCTGTGGGTAGTCACAATTTCCAGCCCCCCCGACTTAACTCTGCCTAGCAGGGGTGTGAAACACCCCGGCCAACAACGCACTCCTTTCCCAAATTGCTCGGCGACCCCAGCGTGATGCTGAGGAGCAGCTGCTCAGGAGGAGGCAATAGCAAACTGCTCAGCAAGCAAGAGCAGACACCCACCACCACTGCCCCCGAGCAGCTGGCTGCACTCCTAAGCTCGGCTCAAGGAAGCCTGGGTGGGAGGCACAGCCTTCCCACAGCACCCAGGAGCTTCCACGCAGGGTGCCAGGGCTCAGCTACAGGAGCTCAGATGGGAAACAGATCCCAAGGGTGCCTCCTGCCATCCAGATGGGAGTGAAGGGGAGCATCAGACCCCACGGAGCCACTGCAAGGGAAAGCACCCAGCTCTACCACAGCCCCTGCTGCACAGGGAGCAAATGCTGGGACAAACAGCACTGCTCCAGGAATGATGCCACCCAGGAGCCACCTGGGCAGCAGAAAATATTCAGCAAGGGCAACAAATTATGATAAATTTGCTAGCGTTAGAATATAAAATAAGTAGCCAAGGTTTTACCTCCTCTTGGAGCTAGAGGAGAGAGTGCTGACACCCCCTGAGAATCTGGGCTTCAGGCACCTCTGTAGGGATGGAACAGGTCTTAAGTCCAGGTGGGTGAAGTCCCCAGGCTGGAATCTGGTCCAGGGAAAGCACCCAGATCAAACATGCTTGGCCAGGCCCAGAGCAGCGGGGTCTAAGGCCAGGCTGACAGTGCTGAGCTGATCTAGAGATCAGTGTTTCTACTCATGGCTTAGAAAGAAGCCAAGCCCCCAGGCTGAGCTTACATAGAGCCCCAGCCCATGGGTGGGGATGCAGCAGAGGCACAGCAAGGGCTTATGGAGAGGTAGAGCGGCAAAAGGCTGCTGTGCTGTAGGGCTGGCTGTTGAAGAAAGAGCTAAGCTGAAATTATTATTGAAGTTATATATCAGATTAAGAGGTAGGGGCTAAAACCTGAAAACTAATTGAGAGTTACGAGCCAATAAAGGCGCTCATTGTTTTAATTTAAATAAACATGCGTGAAAGAGGAACGGGAGCCTTAGAAAGGCTTCTCTGTCCTTGGAGAGGTAAGGCTATAACATATAGTAGTCTCTCAAGGATTAAAGATTCTTTTGTGTGAGTAAAGGAAGAACAAAAGAAAACATGGCAGAGGGAAGCAGCATTCAGTGATAAGTACTTGTAACTGTAATACTGTATAAGAATATATGCTGTTAGGTGGGCTTAAAACCTGCTTCTTCAGGATTCCAGTATGTACAGTGTGTAACTGAAATGTGAAACCTCCAGTGGTGTGACCTGAGCACACCAAAGACACGATTCCGCCAGAGCAAATTGATGGAAGGGTGATGACTGACAACTAATAAATGCAGTAAGCTGGGTGTAACCTATTAAAGCCCTTAAACACTCGTGGGAGCTCAGTGGGTGCCACAGGGTCGGGGTCCTGCTCTTCCCTAATCATGCTGACTATTTTTCTGCTGTCAGACTACCAACTGTAGGTGTTGCCAATAACTTGGGGAACAGCCTGAGTGTATAAAATGAAGGCATTATTCAGCAGTCTGTGCTGACAGCTATCTTTAAGCAGCACATTTATCTGAAGTACAATGATGCTCCAATAGCAGTCACCTGTAGAGTGCTTCCAGGGCACTAAAATGAGCTGGATGTTATCTGCAGGAAGGCTACGGCTCACAGCTTATTTGGACAAATTCTTTGCTGCAATAAGCCATTTTCTGCTATTACCAGTGAAATAAGCTAAACACCCACTTCTTTTCTTCTGCAATGAGAAGCTGTGCGTGATGAGACGAATTTGCAAAGCTTTTAAAGGATGGATGGGAGTTAAAGAACTTCCTCCAGGCTCTCAGGCACTGGCAAGCAGGACCGGAGTTGCTGCTGCAAAAGGAAGCTGGGAGGGGTATTGCAGCACAGGCAGCGCTGAAGCGGCTCGTGGAGCCAGAGCCGATGTGATGCTGGAACAGCAGGGCTCAGCACAGGCAAACTGGAGCACTGACAGATGAAATGGTTTGACTGTTGTGGCTCCACAGTCCGCTGTAGCTCAAATTTCTCTCGTTAAGCTTCAGAGAGCAGCAGCCAGCTCGTTAGTGGCATCTCAGGGTCCCTTTGTTGGCAGCGGCTCTTATAAAGGTAACAGTGTCTGTAATGGCCCCTCCTGGGACCAAGCTGGACTGAGGCAGGGTCACAAGCACATTCATTCTCCCCAGGCAAAAATGCCTGGGAATGTGGCAGACTACATGGAGGGAAGGCGGGAGAGCACTGTCCCTTCCTTGCTGGCCACTGCTGGGGGTGGATGGATTTCACTCCCTGTTCAAAACACACAAATCTGTACCCTGCCATCGTTCTCATTTTGGTCCCCATTTCAGCTCAGACCTTCCTGTCCAGCTGCTGCTGGGGCACTGCTCTGATCCAGAATCACAGAGTGGTTTGGGTTGGAAGGCTCATCTTGTTCCACCCCCTGCCATGGGCAGGGACACCTTCCACTATCCCAGGCTGCTCCAAGCCCCGTCCAACCTGGCCTTGGACACTCCCAGAGATCCTGGGGCAGCCACAGCTTCTCTGGGCAACTTGTGCATCACCCCTGCCATGGCAGTGGCTCCCAAATGGGCACCAGTGGGACCCTGATTGGCCTCAGTTGCTCTTTGTACAGCTCAAACCGTGAGAAGCGGCTGGAAATGAGCCATGGTGCTCTGCTCCCATAACCAGTGACTGCAGCCCATGCACAGAATTAGGCTGTTGCCGGGGTGGGGGGGGAAGTGGCCCCCAGCCTGCTGATGGGGTTGGATAAGCAGTGTGAGAGGCCAGCTTACACCTGGAGATGATGACCTTTCCTGTGGCCTTGTGCCGGAGCAGGTGGTTGAAGGCTTCATTTAGCTGCAAATTCAGTCACAGGTATTTATGGTGATGGCCGTGGGGCTTTGCAGGGAAGGAAGGGGCAGAATGATGTATAGGAAGAAGTCTGTATCAGAGTCTGGGCTTTCCACTCCTGGGACCCACTGCTGGCAGTGAAATAATGCAGGACCAGACCAGCTCCTGGGTATTCCTCTGCTCTACATCCTTGAGTGTGCTGGATGGTGGCTATGTAAATATTTCTGTGGAGCTGAGCCATTACTTAAGGATTAAAATACCATTGAATAAGTAAAAAAATGATTTGAACGCCATCAAATGTGCTCTGGGGGGGAAATGCAAATGAAGGAGCATTGGGATCCACTAATCCACTTCTGAAGCATTATCCCAACACATTATTCTTTAAGAACACAAGCCCCTTGGTATGGGAATGAGCGGGTCTTTATGGCATTGCCACTAAGCACATCACAATTCTGGCCTTGCTGTACCCATCCAGGAGTTAATGACTCCCTGGCTCCAACCCAATGAGAGAAGATTTAAAAGGGTGAGGGGAAAATGGGATTTCTTGATTTAATATTTTTGTTTCTTAGAGAACCAGGACTCTGGAGTTCCTGTGCTGCTCACAAAACTCTGTTTCTACGAAGGAAAAAAGAAGGAGATTTGCTAGAATAATTCTGAGGAGCCTTCCCCGTGCTTACCCCTTCAAGCTTGGAGAGTGCTCCAACATGGGGATGGGTATTGCTGGGGAATGGAGAAGATAAAGGAAGAACTGGAAAAAGCATCCTCCTGGTAGGGACTTGGAATTCTCCCACAGCACAAAAGGTTCTTCAGAAGCAACAGGTTAGGGGGAAGAGGAGGGTTTTTCTTCTTGCAAAATCCACTCTCACAATCCTGCCCTCCCACATGAACCTGCAAGGAGAGTGAGGAAAGAAGATGGACCTGCTGGAGGTCTTGCATGTAGTGTTGAGGCATAACCTACATGCTGAGGAGGGCTTTTACTTCAGTGCAACTTTCCAGAGCTTCCTTGATGCTTAGAGGAGGGGATAATGGGGAAAAATTCTTCCCTGGGAGGGTGGGGAGGCCCTGGCACAGGCTACCCAGAGAAGCTGTGGCTGCCCCTGGATCCCTGGGGGTGTTCAAGGCCAGGTTGGATGGGGCTTGGAGCAGCCTGGGATAGCAGAAGGTGTCCCTGCCCATGGCAGGGGGTTGGAATGAGATGAGCTTGAAGGTGCCTCCCAACCCAACCCTTCCTGTGGTTCTGTCCCCACTGATGGCCTCGATGGCCGTGCCAACTGCTCTGCTGCTTGTGAGTGTTTCACCTCCCCTCTGCTCCAGCTGCAGTTCATGCTGTGGCTTGTGCTGCCCTTCGGAGCCAGCTCACGTTCAGTGTCATCCCCAGCTGCCACTGTCACCTGAGACTGAAGGCACACCCAGCAGCCCTGCAAAAGCTGCTCTGCTCAGAGAAGCACAGAGCACCTCAGGCGGGATGACTGAGGTTTTTCTCAAGCAAGTGGGAAGCTGGGGTGTGACCAACTCTTTCTCTGTACGTATTTAAATGTGCATATGGCACAGTGGGAAAAACGTGCCCTGACTTCTGAAAGGTACAATGTTTCCAGGCTGTGGGAACCCCTCTGCCACCAGGGATCTGCTGGGTACTGCCATCCGAGGAGGACGTCTGCAGAAAGGAGCCCCATCCCTTTCCCTCTGCCCCAGCACAAAGCTCTGATGTAGTGAAGTGAAACGTTCTGCTAAGCAAGGACCCGTGTTTGCTGCTGACTTTACAAGCAGGAGTACATTAACTCCAGGCTGTACTGAAAATGTCACTCCTGTACCATCCAGACAGCCCATATAATTGCCTCTGCTGTGGAGCAGGAGGAGGAGGGTGGCGTGGATCATGGTACAGAAATGTTTCCTGCAGCCTGCCCCCTCCTCTGCTGCCATCTCTCTGTCAGAGAGACATTGCTTCATTTCAATGGCTTTGTCAGGGGATGTTCCCGTGTTCCAGAGGAATGGAGAACTTGGCATTTCAGCTGGCGGCTGCTGCCAAAAATTGCAGGAGTTGGACACCCCGCTACAGCTCCCTGGTGAAGGCTAAGTGGCACAGACACTGCTGCTCACAACCAGAGCTGCTGCCCTGGAGCCCATCAGGGGAGACACGCGGACACGGAGCTCCTCTGTGGTGAGACAGCTTCGTGACAGGGCCTGCTCAGGATGCTTCCCACCGAGGGGAGTGGGGAATTAACTCACCACTGCACGTGGCCTGTGGTGTCTCGGCACTGAACAGGTTCACCAGGAATGTCAAATTCTGTGTAGAAAGTTGGTGTTGAATAGTTCTGAAGTTTGCACTGTATCTGTGTGGGTTTAGTTTGTAAGAGTTGCCCTTCCTGCAGCCCCCGACACCTTCAGACTGTTGAAATTCAACAGGTCAGGGCTGCTGACTGAAGCTCTCACAGGCTGCACCCACCCGGGCGCTGTGCAATCCTTACCCCTGTGGGACCTGCATGCTTTCCCCTGCTTAGAGGGAGGGAAAATCAAGGTGCAAACCTGAAATGATCACCTCAGCTTACACAGATACATGCCAAAGAGACCAGATGCCAGCTTTTTTGACAATTTCTGACAGCTGAAATACCCAGGTGTAGAATTATGCTTCATGTGCTGCCCCCCGAGCAGCTGCTGCTGCTGTTTACCCTGGTTGAGTCCACGTCCCGTGGCCAAGAACCAGTGAGATTGTGCCACAGCGGGCTGGCAATTGCACCACGTCCTCATACAACACCTGCAGGGATCTGCTACAGCATCTGCTTAAAGACCTGTGACAACGAATCCCAAGGAGGGATGGGGCCAAAGATCTGTTGAGCTGAACCCATGGTGGGGCTTAGTATCTGAAAAAGTTTGTTTTAGTAGGTTTTTTTACATCTTTTAACAGCCCGCTGTTTGGAAAAGCTTCCCCCAAGCATCCCACTCTGCCAAAAATGACAGGGTAAGGGGGAAAAAAGTAATCTGAGGGTTGTGAGGCAGAACTAAAGCCCTGAACAAAGAGACAAAAGTCCTTGCAGTTCTGGAAAACAATGGCTTTGTATCCTTACCTTCTGATCAACGACACGCTCTGCTGCCGCAGCTTTAGCGCCAGTCACACCACTTCCTCTGCTTCCCTGCCAAAAAAAACCCCTTATTAGATGGGTGTCAGGAGAGAAACCGCGCAGTCCTGCTGTTCCCTCTGAATTAAACATTTGATTTCCCTGTGTTTTCAGGAGGAACCGTGAACGGCTCACGCTGTGTCTAGTAACAGTCCACTTAGCAGTTGCATTAGCTGCGCGTATTTATTGCCTTCCCCTCCCGCATGTGGCTCCTCAGGCAGAGCCTGCGCCTCCTCCATCGGCAGCGCTCGCCATCCCCTCGTCCGCATCCACAGCCACGGTGCCAAGGCTCGAAGGGGGCAACCTGCACGGCACACACCTGGATCTGCCCCCACACTGGCCCATGAGGGACCACGAGCCCGTTCCTGAACTCCCGTGCGTTTTCCTCAGCGCCTTTCCCCCGGCATGGGCCGAGGCGGGGGCAGCTGCGAGCGGCGGAGTTCCAGGCGGGCAGAAGATGGCAGCAACAGCCCAGCAACCGCGCTGCTTCACTGGGCAGGGATTGCCTTTCTCCGGGAATACCGAGTATTTTCACCCCTCTGGACTTCAGGATTGTGATCAAGGCACGAGAGACACCGCGCACGGACTGGGAAACCAAAGGAGACGGCTCAGCATGAAGAGCTCGGTGCGAGAAGGACCACGTAAGCATCGCCCAGGCATGGAAAGGTGTTTGTTCTTCCGGCCTGGGTGGATCTTTACAGAGACTTCTGTGGATTTTAGCTCCTTCGTGCAGGTACATGAGGCCCGGCAGATTTTCCACATGGTCTTCCCAATACAGGGGATGTTGTCCCATGGGAGGCGGTGGGAAATGGGCAGCAAGCATTAAGGAGCAGCAGTGCTGGGACAGTTCTGTGCTATGCTTCCATTTGGGATGTTTTTTCTTTTAGTCTTTGATCATTGCAGGAGACTCGTGTGGATTTTTAGCTCCTAGGGGGTGCAGGTACCCGAGGCCTTTTGGATTTTAAGCTTGGCATCCCCTTTCCCCAGTGCAAATATTTGGGAAAAATTAAAACCTCACATTTTTAGAGCTCTGCTTTTTCAAGGACAATGGCAAACATCCTGAACACTCCACCGTGGTGGGCGTGTAGGCTGGGATGGGCTGGCAGACACTGTAAGTGACATGTGGGACGGGAGGGAGATCTGAACATCACGCTGCCTTGCATCCTGGATTTGACCTTCCTCTTTTCTTCAGTCTTCTACACCTTTTGCAACATGCACGTAACTTCTGTTTCTGTTCTGTTCTTAGGTAAGGTCACTGGGATGGGACTTACAACATCTTCCAGCTCTGCTGCTGCTTCTCCTCCTAAAGATCTTGGCCGAGTCACCTGTGTCAATTCAGTGTCCACCCTTGTTAAAGGGAGTCCGAGACTCTCTGTTCTCCTTGGTAAGAGCCTGGAGAGGTGTCAGTGAACAGAGGTAACTTTTTCTTGCTAATGCAGCATTTAAAGTGGCTGACTGCAAAGCAGGGCTTATGCTGTTGTAAGGTGTTGCCCAAATGCTAAAAGAAATAAGCGGGTTCTCATGTTAAAGAGGATTTCAGGGCAAATGGCCACAGCACAGGGTTTGGAGAGGGGGCTGGAAGCACTATCGAATTCCCAGAGCAGGGCTTTCTCTGGTGTGTGAAGCTGGTGGCCACTACCCTGTCAGTGTTTGTAGAGGGGACAAGGAGAGATCCAAAGTAGAGTAGGTTATGGAGAGGGAGATGATTGGAGCTGAAAGAGGGGAGCAGAGGAACAGCAAATCCTGGAGCCAGGCAGGGCAGGTACAAGCTCCCTTGAGAAACATGACGCAATTTCCTTCCCCAGTGTGAAGGTATTAGATTATTCTCGGTGATCCAATAAACACCACAAGCCTTTGCAGTGATCGCTGTACCTTGTGGGGCTGCAGAGGAGGGCATGGGGCATCCCATGACCAGGAGCTCTGCCACTTCGGCAGCCTTGAGCATCTCCTCTTCAGGAGGCTTGTCCAGGGATGAACAGCAGAGCCTGCAGCAGAGAAGGCTCTACCATCCTCTTGCCAGGGCAGTGTTTCATAAAGCTCTTACAGCTAAAGCCAAGGAGTACCTTTGGAGTGCTCCAGCATGGTGGTGTGGGAGCAAAGATCTTCAATGCTGGGCTTGGGGGGAAAGCAAAGGAAGCCCTGTGTGGGCTGAGCTCAGGCACACCTGGGGGAACCAGAGGGTGCTGAAGGGGAGAGATGAATGATGGGGAAAAGAAGATGGGAAAAAAGAAAGGATGCTCTGTCCCAGCTTGGGGGGACTGGAGAGGCAGCAGGGTCATTGCAGCTCCTCACAGTCCTGCTCCCAGCACAGCTGTGCATCCCCAGGGGACTGGGCACTGAGCACTTTCAATATTGGGTAAATATAAAAATGCTGGGTAAATATTTAGAGTATCTAAGTAGATCTTTGCAGCTCCAGTGAGCCACACCAGTTGAATACTTTGCAGAGGAGCATTTTGAATTCCAAAGGCTTGGGTTTTTTTTGGTTTTTTTTTTACTTTTTTTTTTTTTTTTTTTGGTAGTGAGAGAGTGCCTTTGCAGAAGCCTGTGGTGGTTCCCAGCAGCAGAAAAGGGCTCTGTGCTGCCATCGCAGTGTGTCACCACACCGGTTTTCCCAATGGGGAAACCAAATATTCAGGGGCCATGGGTTGAGTCAGAGCTCGCAAAGCCAGGGGATGAGAACCCTGATCTGCTGACTCTCCATCCCTCAGTTTAACCACAGATTTGTCCCTTCCCCTCTGGGGATCTCGCACTCCAAAGCTGCGCTGCCATTTGCGCATGATTTTTGGAGAAAACTATTTTCGGAGAAAATAATGTGCTTCTCGGGCTGAAACATCTTATAATAACTCTCTGTCCAGAAGGCAGATGGGAATGTATGTGGGGGAGGGATGATGAGAAAAAAATTGGGGTGGAGAAATCAGTATGGCTATTTGTTAGAGGAAGACCAGAGCACACCCAGCAGTTACTGCTCCGCACAGCAGCTGCCGGACAGAGACCCAGGGCCAGGGCCGGGTGTGGCTGTGCCACAGGCACAGCGTGGCTGTCCAGCCCGTGCCATGCCAGGCGTATTCTCTGGCGCGGGGGGGGCTTGGCTGGCTGATTGTGCTGGAGGCAGCTCCCAGCTGGCAGAGGTGATCACAGCACCTGCGTGTCCTTATCTGCAGGTGAAGCAGCGTGTCTGCATGTGACCACGCCTTTGTGTGGCATTCCGGATCAGGAAGAGAGGTGGCTTCCTCTCACGAAATCCAGCAAGAGCTCTAAAGAGCAAAGTAACAGCAGGGGGACTGAGAGACAGGATCTGCGCCCCGATCAGGGCTCCAGCTGATGTGCCACAGTGAGGGATGCACTGCAACTGAATGGGTGTGATATTTTCTGTGTATCCCCTTCTTCCTTCCAGGATTAGCTCCAATAGGTGGTGTTTTATTGTTTAGAGAGAGAGTGCCTTTCTTACTATGCCATGACCACTAGCCCTGGTGCCTTGTGGTGACGTGAAGGAGAAGGGAGCAGGCTCAAGCTGAGCGCTGGTACCATTTTTAGATATACCAGCTTGGTACTAAATACCATGCACAACTTGGATTGGAATCCTGCAAAAGGGCCATGAACTGACTCTTCTCTGGAACAAGTGGATTTTTTCAAATAGCGTCCGTGGTCATAGAAGTGCTGAGACTACACACCCAGGGAAAATACAGAGGTGGGAGGAAAAATACCCGATGCAGCTCCCGGACGCTCAGTATTTCTCAGGCAAAAATGTGCGCTCACACACAGGAAGCCCTAAACATTTTGGACTGTACCTGCAGAGAGGACTGGGCACTGCACACCTGGACAGTGGAGGCTTGTGGGAGCATTAGCTGTGGTTTGGGAGCTCAGGCTCCTGGAATTCAGGCTGTACATCTGCAGGGCCGTCACAGCATGGGCTCTTTCTGCTACGCTGTCCTTCATATCTGCCCTTGCCAGGCGTCAGCCCTTACCTGTGAGCTCAAGTGGACAACTTGAGAAGCCTTTTGCTGCACTTTGCCACAGGGAGCCTGTCAGCTCATTTCATCAAATAAGCAATGGCCAGCAGTAATTGCTTCTTGTCTCTTCTGTACAGCCCTGATTAAAAACCAGGGGCACAGCCATCAAGTGTCATTGCTGTGGTATTTGCTGCCCAGAGAAACAAATGCACCTTCCCACCACCTTCCAGCTTCCCTCCCACAAGCAAGGAAGGTCTCACCTCAATGTACCTGCCATGAAGGCAGGTGCAACCAACTTAAATGTCTGTGAATGACCGTGCCTCTGCCCAGGATGACTGTCTGGGGGACTGGCCGCTGTTTCTTGGCTGGCAGTGTAGGAAACAGGATAGTCATCTCCACCTTGAAGCAGTTCAGATGCAATTGAAGTGAATCCCTTGCAGAACCCTCCTGGCTTCTGCTGAGCTACCACACAGATGGGTCTGGCTCACTGCATGCAGCAAAAGCCACTTAATTACAGCAGCAGCTCAATTTATTTGTTTTGGAGCATCCTTATTAGCCATCACTTAAGCTTGTAATTAAGGGAAGAATAGGGACTGTAAAAAGGGTACCATCCTGTGCTGCTGGTCTTGTCCCTGTGCTGCAGCAGCCCAGTGTTGCTCCAATCTGCTCAACACCTTCAGGACTCTCTCCCCTCTTGCATGGACAGCACTGCTGTCAGCTGTGCTCCAAATGCCTGCTTTATTCCTGGAAAAGCATGGCAGTGTTTTTTTCCTGGGACACTCTTAACTGACTGGGGTAGAATATCTGATGCCCCAAATGCTACGTAGGCACAGCATGAGCAGCAAGTACCTCCTGGAGGGATGTTGCTGCTCATCTCTTACAATAAATCCCCAGGTAGATTAGTACCCTCTCACCCAGTGGGAGAGAGCATCAAAATCCTTGCAGAGACCGTGGCAGGAAAAACAAAGGCCTGAGGAGTGAGACCTGAGGCTCACGTGGTAACCAAGGGAGCCCAGACCGTCTCCTCAGGAAAGAACACTGCTCAGGAACACAAAGCTACATCGCTGCTCTGACTGTGGCTGTTGTCATGTGCTGAAATCCTTGTGTTCAGTGGAGGTGTGGCTGCTCAGGTGCTTCTTCTCAAGTGCCCAAGATGTTTCTGTGATTTCCAACCTGCCTCTGTACCACTGTCCTGAATCTCCTCCTCGCAATCCTACATCTTGATTGCACTCTTGGGGCTGAAGGGCTGCTCTGACAAGCACCACACAGCCATTTTCCACCCTTCCTGCTCTGAGACTCTGTTTTCTTTCGTATAGACCAGTTTTGGGATTCCTACATCTTATTTGAAACGCAGCCTGAACAACTACCAGCACTGGCAGGAAGCTTTAATCATCTCTGTGTTTTTCACAGGGACTGAGTATCTCATCCATGTCACCATGATGCCTGCTCCTGGACCAGGGCCCACCATGGCCATCAACCCTGTGGGATTGGCTCTGCTCCCAGGAGGTTCACAGGTGAGTGTCAGGGATGCATCTCCAACCCAGCATCTTTGCAGGTACTCTCCTGGTGGGAGGCAGGGCTGGACTTGGCTTTGACAGCTGGCAGCTCCGGTCAACTACTTTTGTGTGGTCCAGGAGGAAATTCCCTAAGCTGGCAGGAGCAGCTCCTGTTTGTGGTGCAAGGGAATGTGTATCAACTGTCAGGGTCTGCTCACAGGACAGGGGAGAAGGCTGGATGCTGCATTTGTGTGCGTGTGAGCTGTCACAAGCTCCAGAGCAGTGTTTTCCTTCATTTATTCAAACATCTCAAGGAACAATAGGTTGCTGGACTGGGAGGGGAGAGGAGGAGTTTGCTCCTCCATTCTTCTGAAGTGTCAGCATCTCACAGCGCTCTTGCTCACTCCTGATTGATGAAAGATCCCGTGGTAAACATGGAAGTGCAGCGTGGAGAACCCCACGGCTGTAGTTGGAGTGAAGAGCCATCTCCAGGCTACACCAAACGAGATTATTTGTGTCCTGGTACAACCTTTGCTCGCAAACAACAGCCTCCCTGGGTAACCACACAACAGAGCACAAGTGCCTGTTTATTTGCCTCTGCTCACAACAGTGAGGGAAGGGAACCCATCTGTTTGGGCAAGGGAGAACAAAAACACAGAGGAGGGAAGTTGGTAACATTTGTAATATAGGCAGCCCAGAGGAAGAACCGTGTGATTCTAGAGATGTGAATAAATCTAGTGATTGCTCTTTGCTCAAAGTTCAAGCCAAGTCACCTAACCGGGAGCCTGGCAAGGAAAATAAGGACAAATAAATCATTCCTTCCTTATTGGCCTCATTTCTTGCTCAAAGACAAAACCCAAACCTCTCTGGCTGAGTTACAGTCCAGTAAGTGCATCCTTTCACTGACCCTATGTCCATCCCACGACCTTTTCTGCACTGACTCATCACAGCATCTGTTGTCGTCACCTCCCCAGTGTCCTGGGGACTGGCTTTATCACAAAAAAAGGACCTGTTCAAAGGCTACATTTTTAAGTGCCAGTCCTGGGCTCCCTGAAGATGATCCAGCCCATGAAGAGAAAGCTGGCAGGTTTGTCACAATCTCGCCTTTGCTTGTTAGAGTCAGTTGGAGAGTTTTACAGATCTGTTCTGAAGGTTGCTGGAGGCTGGTTTTTTTGTTTTAAAGTCGAGGCTGCAGCAGACAGGCAGCCACTACTAAAAGGAGAAATTAAAAAAAAAAAAAGTAATTTGGGCTTTAAAGCCAGCTGACTGCTTTTCACAGGCTGAAGGATTTTTTATGTCTGGATGTTCCTGACCTGCAAGGTGAGGGGACGTGTTGTCATGGAAGAGGATTTGAGCAGCTCCACCTTCTTTAACAAGGGTCCTGTGCTGACTTGTGAGAGCCTTTGATCGGACTTCAGGTACCCTGGCATGGCTACATCCAGCCATTCCTCGAGCTTTGTTTCCAGAGAAAAGATCCAAAATCAGACCTTTCTATTCCAGCACCAGCCTTTCTTCATTTCCCTCCTCCCTAGATCCCATGAGGACGGAAAAAAAATTTAAACTTAGTGCTGCATATACTTTCACATTTGCTTTTTATAAAGAGGTTGGGATTAAGGCACATTTCACCCTAAGAACACCCTATTGGAAGGATAAGGTGCTGTTATCTCAGGCTGCTCCCTCAGTCTCCTCTGAATAGTTTTGCCTAGGTTGAGAGAACGTTTCTCAGCAATTACACAGAAATTGGCCGGTTTGGTGCACTTCTGACACATTCTGCAAAAATACTTGATGTGCCACAAAAGGACTGACTCAATGAGGGGAAAAAAATGTTTCTCATCCAGAAAAGTCATGGAAGTGAAGAGCTCACAAGGCTTCAGCCAGTCACCCCTCACCCCAAACAGTCCACAGCATCACCAGGGTTTATATTTGGATGATGTTCTCCCAAGACTGAGTCATATTTCCTGCCTCGAGTTGCTCTGAAAGGCTGGTGTTTCAGGCAGGGTCCACATTTCTGTCTGATTCATGCAACAGGCCCTATCTGTTGTTTTCGGGCGGGCTTGGATTACCCAGCGCATATGAAAATTAGACCCAAGCTGAGTCAACAAATATTGATCTACTCAACCTCAGGTCACAGCTGAGAACAGTGTTCTGAAGGAGTACTTCGGAGGGGCAGGATCACATCAGAGGGTGAAATTCAACCCTGCTCCAGGGAGTTTGCAACCTTAGTACAATCAATAGGAGCATCTGAAAACGCTGGTCTCATTCGGGTTACAAAGCCTGGGGTCTCTGAGCGGTTCCTCCTCTAGCAGCCGAGGGTAAGAAAATAATCAATGAATGATTATTCATTATATACGAATAATAACATATGAGAAGAGGAGGGGGAGTGATGCTGAAATAGCTGCGTGTCGGGGGCACGTGGGGCTCTGAGCAGATCAGGATGGGAGCAGAGGGAAAAGCAGGGCAGTGGGACAGACTTGCTTGAGATGATTAATGCCCACCCACACGCCATCATCATTCACGGTGTGAGCGTTCCTCTCAGACGGTGACTTGCGCTGCTGAACGTGCGATGTGCTGATTTTCCAGGTACTTGGCCATTTGACTTGAGGGTTTTTCTGAACGCGCCGGATGAGATGCGATGTCTTGCGAGCACTGGAGTGGAGGCAGCAGAGCGGATTTTCCCCACTGCGGTGAATTAAGTAGGACGTGCTGCCTTCCCGAGCAGAGTCCCCGAGCCTCCCGTGTGTCGGCAGGGTCACAGTTTATTTGCTAACACCTCAGAGAAAAGCCAGTTTGTGTATTCAGACCAATGAGGCTGACTCATGGCAGGCCTGATCCCTGACCAGCAAAGTCTCTGGGATTACCGAGAAAATTATTTTCCCAGTCATAGGATGGTTTGGGTTGGAAGGGACCTTAAACATCATCCAGTTCCAACAAACTCTCTAGTCAGACAGGTTTTCCCTGTTTTCTCTCCAGCAGGATAGAAGGACAGGAGCAACCATCCATCAAGGCACATTGTCACCAGCCCAGCAGACAGCAAGCCCCAAGTGTGGAGAGGACAAGCTCTCACAAGCCCACATTTTTGGGCCTGGTTCCTGTTTCACGTGGCAGCAGGCTGGCCCCAACCCGATGCCTGCCCCAACGGAGCAGGACACGGCAGCTTGAAAGGGGCTGTCGGGAGAAGAACAGCTGAGAGCCACAACGATCCCAGCGCGTGTATAAATAGAGACGGAGCTGTTATCCTGATGAAATGAGACCAGATGTTTCTCCCAAATCCCTCCTCTCTGCTAGGGAAAATTATAGTTTAGTTACAGCAGGGCAAAGCGGGCAGCAAAATATTTTAGACCAACTAATGTTGGGAAGTCAAAGGGGCAAAATGCCTCACTGGGGCAGGGGTAGCATGGCCTGTGATGCTCCAGAGATGGATCGGGCATGGTCAGAGTGGGAACTGGAGGAGTCTCTCGCTGCTTTTGTTCTATTTTTCTGCTTCCTATCCCAGTATTAATGGGCTGAGTTTTAAAGCCCATGCTGCGGCCGCTTTTGTGAGGTAGAAATTCAGTGTCAGCACATGTATCCTGGAGGCAGTTGGCACGAGATGAAGGAGGGATGGCAGCAGCAGTTAAAACTGGGCCTTGGCTCTTTAATATTTAACTTTCCCCAGTGCTGGGGGTTTTTTTAAATCAGTTTGTGCATTATCTGCCATCCCCGTTCAAAGAGGGTTTTAGCACAGAGATTTCAGTGCTTAATCCCATGGGCAGGGAAAGCGGAAGAGTCTCTGTGAAGGTTCCAGGGCTCAATCTGGCCTCAATTACACCAGCCTAAATCAGCAAAGAGTGGCCACGACAGACTTTGCCGTGACCGCATCGGGCTGGAGGTAACAAAGTTAGGGGTCAGT
This sequence comes from Corvus cornix cornix, assembly GCF_000738735.6. Taxonomy (NCBI): domain Eukaryota; kingdom Metazoa; phylum Chordata; class Aves; order Passeriformes; family Corvidae; genus Corvus; species Corvus cornix. Next base: position 30,620,057 of record NC_046338.1, read on the forward strand.
CCTCTATCTCTCCCAGAGATGCCTCTGATCCCTAAGGCTCCATCCATAAGGGAGTTCCCAGGAGGATACAAACACTGTCAGACTGGCTCAGAATAAACATCCACCTTGGGCAACAACTAGGGCCTGGCCGTGGCCAGCTGCAGATGCTTAGGAAGGGATATCGGAAGAGGGAGAGTATAAAGTGATCCTTCCTCTGGCATATCCTCCCAGCTCCTGGTAATCAGCAGTTGAGGGACTTCCTAAGCTGGAGGTTGCATGAATTTGTGTAATCCCTTTTGTTTTTTTCCTCATTCGTTTATACTTTTGGCCTCCGTGACATCCTGCGGCAATAAGTTCCACAATGTAATTATGTGTTGTGTGAAAAAGTACTTCCTTTTGTCTGCTTCAGTCCCGGCTCCTGAACATTTCTCTTCATGCTCTTGTGTTGTGAAGAAAAGGGAAAAGGCATTCCAGGCCCATAGCAGACCTCTCTTGACCTCTTCAGACTTCTCTGTCTTTATTTGCCCCAAGGTTTTGCTCTTCCAAACTGGAGTCTCCCTGTTTTTCTAGTCTTTCCTCCTCATATGGTATCTATCCCATCACCTCCACTGTCCTTACCGCCCTCCTCCACGTCGCTTCTCATTTTATTATTGCCTTTTTCTTTTTGAGATAAGATCACTGAAGTGAGACTTGCCCACTCCTGAAGACATGAATTCATTCTCCTGGAAGAAGGTCAGCTCAAAAGCTTTCTTTCCTCAAGCCACACTGGTGTAGTTTGATTTCTTCTACAACACATACAGTCTTGGGCTTAATGAAAATACACATGCAGCTCTCTTCAAATGCCTGGCTTTTACCTATTCTGAGCAAACCCCCAGCCCTAATTTAACTAGAGCCTGTGGGTTAAAATGACATCCCCAAGCAGATCAACTAATGGGGCTGGTTTACATGAAGGGAATTTCATGCATGTGCTTATATTACTGCTCATTTATGCCTTCACAAATCCCCTGAGCACTACTGGTGGAGAAGACCCCCAGCCAGAACAGCTGAACTGGTGAGCATGAAACTTGGGAGTCTCTGATTTCCAGCACATCTTTATTTATAAAATATGTCTATTTTTGCTCCTGTCATGCCCGCAAAACCAGCCTTCCTATTTTAGTCATCCCTGCTCTTTATTATTGTTTATGTTGCCCTGAACTCCACGAATAAAGGCTGGAGAATGGGTTTTGTCTTCTGCTGCCATGTGAATTTCAGAAACCACACTAGCCAGTCCTTCCAGACCTTGCTGTTAGGATGGCTTCATCACACTTGCAGATACAACCAGTCCTCACTTGATGGGAACCAGTTGCTGGTGTCTTGTGCCGCTCCTGCGTCAGTGTCATCCTAGCTTTTCAAAACTCTGCTTTTGGCAGAAGCTTAGCAGCCACATCCTTCCCTCACAACACGCCAGCTCCTCTCCTGCTTCCCAAAGAGGCTTCCTCCCCCTTTCCCCCCATGTCCACTTGTGTGAGTTTCCTCCAGCAGGGAAAGAGCCCGGGCTCATGTGAGGGATGGGGATGTCTCTGGGAGGCTGGCGGCACAAAGGGGGCTGTGGGGAGAGCAGGAGGGAAAAACCTCGAGGAGTTTATTGGATCGTGGCCACTAAAGCATAAGCTGGGAGAATATGTACATTTTATATTACGAGGAGCAGTGGGAATGAGCAGGGGTAGAGAGCATGTAGGAGGGGAAAACTGCTTTTCCTCCTGCTTTACGGCATTATTATGGCAATTTATGCAGATGTCTGCTCTGGAAGGAGTATCCCGCACACCCTCAACTCCCAGAACTTTGGAAACCACGCTGCAGAACATGTTTTAGGGTGGGAAGGAGCAAGGAAATATTACTGGGTGTCCCAGCTGTGCTGCTTCTGTGCAGAAACACCCCTGTCACAGTGGTGGAGGGTCAAATCCTCACCAGATTTCATCCTGGTTTAACTCTTCCTGATTACAGGGGTAGTTTTAAAATCCCTTTTGCCCAAAGAATTAAGGCTGACACCATTAAACTCACTGGATCTTTCTTCCCCCTGATCCTGTCTCTTACCTTCTACAACCTCAGGAAGTGCCGAACTCACGGGTCTGTTTTAAACAAAACAGAGGGATACAGGTCCAAGAGCTAATCCTGGGGAACCCCTGCAGGAATAATGGAAAATGGCAGCAAGGTAAGGCAGCGAGATCCTACAAGCCTCTTCACTGAGGGTGTCCCCCCTCTGCCAGATATCAGGTATGAATCTGTAGGAAACCGGACCACACCAGTTCTGCCAATCACGAAACAACCTAACATTTGGAAGAAGGTTTCTTCGTTTTCCAGCTCAGCTTGGAAATCACAGCAGGGTGCATGTGCCCACCATGGAAGAACTCATCCTGTTCTCTCCCAACCAGGTAGAGAATGACCCAGTTGTAGGGCAGGATTCAGGTCAAGCTCTCAGTCAAGCATGAGACAGAAGCTCACAGAAATGAGGTTTCATCAATTAATCATGGGGCTGGCAGGACTTTTTTCTTCCTTTGAAATAGTTAATGCAGCTTCCATCGCAGACAACTGTATGGTGTGAGGGTACTCCAACTCACTTGGATCAGAAGGGCACTGTTCACTGCCACTTTGCAAGTCCTCAGCTCCCAAGAGGAGCTTTCCGGAACTCCTAAGACAAACCTTCAGGTTCAGGCAATGAATGGGGAACTGCCCAGCTGCAGAGCTCAGAGAGTTACAGTGCTTCCTTTCTAAGTGAAGTTGCTGTTCTTCAGCCACAACTTGCAGTGTGAACCCTCTTATTCTGCTCTGCTGCAAAGCAAAACAAGATGACATGAGTGTGGCTGGAAGGTGTGGGAGCTGTATCTACTTTGAAGCAGCTTTATGACTGCTACAGGTCCACACTAAATCAACTGCTCTTTCAATGAAGAAAAAATTGTCAGTGCCTTTATACTAATGGAGAAATTGTGTGCAGAGGCGAGGCCTTGGACACTGCCTGGGCTAATGGAGATAATCACTGGATCTGAGCGCTTGGGTGAACCCACCCAGGTCTTATTGATCATGGGCAGGCACAGACTCAGACCAAGAGGTTACAGGGACGGAACCCAGCGTAAGCTGAACCCCTTTGCCCACCTTCCCTTTTGAAAATTCGAGTCACAGTGCCATGATTTAAAAGACACTGCAGGATGCATGCTTTATTCACAGCTATTCTATTCTACACTTTTAAAGAACACGTACCTTAAGCACTGGGAAAATCACGAGAATACCAGAGGGAAATAGAAAATTAAAACATGGTGTACTCAGGGAGGTCAGTAAATAGGCATTCAGGACAAACCAGCCCGCAAATCCCCTAAATGAAATGCATTTAATCAAGCCAGTTGTCCTCCTTTCCCTACAGCACATCTCTTCATGTACCTGCGAGAAACAGCCTGTGTGAGTGCATGAAAGATTTATCAGTCTCGGTCAGGCGTGCGAGCGCAGGTCTGAGCCTGGGCAACCCCACGGCAGCCGCTGTTTGAGCCTCAACCCATCACCCTGGCGTTCCTGCGGCCTTACTGGGAGAAAGGGCCGCTGTGAGCGGCGTGCGGCTGCGGCCCCAGCGGGATTATCCCCTGATTTGTATTCCTCTGGAATGCCTCTCCCGAGCCGCGACTCCCCTTCCCGCCGCTCTCCCGGCGGGGCTGAGGGGAGGAACCATCTCGAAGCCCCTCCGGGGCCGCCTCACGAAGCCCCGCGCAGCGAGGCGGTGCCGGGGCAGCCGGGGGCCGGGGAAAGGGCCGCCGGCGGCTCTGAGGGCAGCGCGGGCAGAGCCTCCCGCCATCGCCCGCCTCCCCCTCAGGCCAGGGGCGGGCAGGGGCGGGGCGCTGGGGCCCCTCCCGCGCTGACGCGGAGGGCGGGGAGGAGGCGGGCCGGGGGAGGGAGGATGGAGCCGCACTGAGGCGAAGCGGGGCTGGGGCGCAGCGCGGGCGGCGGCGCCTCCTCCTCGTCCCCACGGCAGCATGGAGGCGGCCGCGGGAGCGGCGGCAGAGCCGGCGGCATGGGCGGCAGAGCCCTTCGCGGAGCCGGAGCCGGAGGCGGGCTCGGAGGAGCTGGAGACGGGCGGCGCGCTGGACCGCGTCCTGAGGGAGTCGGTCTGCCAGCAGCAGGGCTGGGTCCGCGTCTACGGTGAGGGGCGCCGGGGCGGGGAGCGGCGGAAAACTTCCCGGCCCCAACTTCTTTCTCCCTTTCTTTTTCTCCCTGCGGCCGAAGCTCCCAATTCCCCGCGGCTCCTTGCCTCCCCCCTCCCCGCCCCGTTCCCGGAGCCCCGGGCTCACCCCGCGCCACGCCTTCCCTCTTCCGAGGTGCAGGATGCTCCGGTGTTGGGATCCGCGTCCGAAGCTTTTGTGTGCCCGCAGTCCCAGGATGTGCGCCCGGGATGCGGGTGCCGGCAGGGCTGAGCGCTCGCGGATCTAATTAGTATTAATGAGCTACTAAAGGCCTGGGAGGTGCTGATACGGTGGGTCCCTGGCCCCAGACTTACTGGTCTGTGTTAGATTGGCACCTTTATAATTTATGAAAAGGATGTTAAAATCTACAGGACGCGGGGTTGTTTCCCCTTCTTTGTCAAACTCTCCCTGGTATGTAACCTTTTAAAATTAGCTTGATTTATGTGGCCGGGGCTCTGGTTTGTTTAGGCTCCCAGCTGAAGTGCAGTCGAATTTAATCTCTCGATCAGCACCTAAATAGTGGAAATTCTGTTTTATCTTTTCCTTGTCTCTGCCTCTTGTTTGTCTTGGTAATCTGATGATAATTACTCCCACGTTTCAGAGTGAAGAGCGCTGCAGGCATTATTTTGTTTTCCCTCCTGTAACAAATTTGATGGTCCAGCCTTGAAAAGGCACCAGTTGTGGTGTGTGCGCATGTTACCTTTGTCTGATATTGTTATTGTTGCCCCGTCCCTGGAAGTGTCCAAGGCCAGGTTGGACAGGGCTTGGAGCAACCTGGGCTAGTGGAAGGCCTGCCTGCCCATGGCAGAGAGGTTGGAACAAAACTGTCTTAAGGTCCCTTCCAACCCAAACCATTCCATGTTTCTATGACTATGCAAACCCTTTAAAAACACTTTTTTTATCGGTACTTTTTAACATCTCTTACACTGGTGATTGTCCCTTCTGTCTTCCTCCCCGGTCCTGAATCCCAAGGAGATTCTCCAGGTTCTTCCTGAGCTGTAAAACTAGAAGCAAATGCTCTCTGTTACTGGTGTCATTGATCTGTTACTTGGTTGTGTTATTCCTGAAACACAGCGATGACATGAGTAAGTTATCTGCAAGAACTCTGCTGCATTTCTTGGCTGATGGCAGGTAATTATTGTGAGTGCCACCAGCCTGAGCCTCCACACATATCAAATGAGGAAGATCAGGCTGCAGGTTTTCTGGAGAGCATGGTCTGTTCAAAGACCTTTGTGTTTATTTTGGAAGCTTGAAAAGCTGGTGCAGTGGGATGAGGTTGTCTGTCTGCTTTCTGTCTGGTGCATCAATGAGCAAAGTTATACTTAGCACAATTAATTGTAATAGAAGTTTGGGATTTTTAGTAGTTTCCACTGTGTTTAGCTTGCTGCTTCTTGCCTAGCTTCCTTTTGTTAATCCCAGCCTAAAGCTGAGACTATAAATGCTGCCTTATGCAAAAACATCTCTCTGCTGTTGTCAAGAAGAGCTCCTTCAGATTGTTTGTTGAGAATACTTTCTAAAGGTAAAATGAGAATGTACTTAAGAAGAGGATGTCTGGCACCAGCCTATCTGATCGTTACCCAAGGCTGTATCTCCCATGAGTGGAAGCAGGAATGTGGTTTCAAAATTAGCCACAGTGAGGAACATTGCTTGTTGATAAAGTCATATGTTGTGATGTGCTTGTAGTTTGACACTAACGTGTAGATAAATGGGAAAAAATTCCCTGTGACAGGGCCCAGCTAGCTCACAGGCTATAAAAATCAGCATACACTTCAAGCACGTAAAAATACATCTCGTAGCCCAAGGACAATAACTAATTATTACTAGTCTGTGTTTAAAAACAACTCGTTATCCCTCTCCCTCATAAAGAATCTGATGTGGTAGTGTCTTCTCTCCTTCCCTGAGAAATTGCAGTCGGATTAGCTAGTATTTGTTTGTTTCCTCCTGCTTATTAGCCTTTTTCTTTCTTGCATGAGCACATCTGGAGAAGTTTGCGGACAATGAATCAAGCTGAAACTGTGCCATGTTTGTGCACAGCTAAATATGGGTTACAAACCTCTGAGTGACAAGTGTTATTCATAGGATTAAAAGTAAAGCCTTGCACAGTTGTTTGAGGAACCACAGCAGCATAGCGAAAGAAAACAGGAGCAGAAAGCTTAGCCTTATTGTCTGTATTGTCTGATAAACAATGAGAACACTAACACTAATTATTTCACCATGAATGGCTGGGGGAGGGAAGGAATATCGAACACATGAAAAGTGGAGAAGCATTTTCTGGCATGGCAAGAAATACAGCTTTTGATGTCACTGCATTTCTTTTCCACGTGTGTCTGCGAACGTGAACCGCTGTGTGGGGGAGTTGTTCCAGATGAAAGGTGACTGTCTGAAAAGTGCCCCTAGTAGTGGAAACATGTATTTTAAAGGAAAAGAGCTCAGCAGCCACTTAAAGACAGACAGCTGTTTATTTCTGTGCATCTCTGCTTGGTGTTGGTGTGCCATCCACTTTGTCCAAAGGGGTAATTACTGCCACGAGGGGAGCTGGTCTGGTTGCAGAGCCTGTAAAACTTCATCTGTTAGCACAGAGAAAAGAATTTAGCAGTAAAGTCCCATCCTTGCTGGTCTCTGCGGCTTGCCAGCAGTATGACAGTGATGCGAATACAGTAGGACTTTACAATGTCTGGGATGTGATTTCAGTGTGACACTGAGGTCTTGTCTGACTTCACTACGAGATCTGTAAATCACAGTCTGGCTATTTTTGCATTTCCTGCCTTAGCTGCACTAGTTCCAAGGGTGGCTGTTTCATTCTGTGTTCTGGAGGTTCAGCAGATTCTGCTGAAGGGAATTAGCCAGGACATTATCATGGAAATACAGTTTCCTCACCCAAGGACAGAGTTTGAAATAGAATTAGTTTCCTCTAACCTGATGTTTGAATAGTGGACAGGAGCAGCAGATTTGCTTGTCAGAGTGATAGGTCTAATTGCTCGTGAAACACAAATCATGTGAGTGCTGTTAGATGATGTTTCCAAGAACTGGTTTTGACACACAACTAATGTTTCTGTAAAATATGTATCGACATGTGTTCTGGGTGACGGCTTCCATTCAGACTCCTGGCATGTGTGCAAGGGATAGGAGAGGGGAGGTGTCTTGCCTGGATTAATGCTATGATTTTTTTTTTTTTTCTCTGTAAAGCTGATAACTGACTTTCGAAAGCATCCACCCATGTTTCAAGGTCTTTTTCTCTGCTCTTTGAAACAGGTTTTGTGAGGAGGAGGCAGGGCAATAACTGAATAGACAGCATTTTCAGTGCTAACTGTGAAAACAGAGCAATTACATTGCCTGGTGTGGCTGACTGAACATCCATGGATTTTGCAGGAATGAATTCTAAAGCCAGCATCACAGCATTGGTGTTAAATGTTGCATGTGATGGGGGCAGAATCGGTTTTTGCCTGATGTACAGTCTGTGTCTAAACAGGTTGCAAACTTCTGTGACGGGGTTGTCAGATTCATTGATAATGTGCCTGCTCTAAGCTCACTGCAAACGCTCCTGTGCTAAAATTGCAAAAGAAGAGTTGCTGAGATATGTAAAAAATAGCACAGGGAAGAGTCTGTTCTTGAATGCTCATCCTGCAAACAGACATCGTTGCTCTGGGGCCTTATCTGGACTGGGAAATGTCTTTCTCTTTTAGCAGCAGTGCTAAAAGACGATGGTAGTTGTACAAACTCGCGTGCAGATAGGATGTGGACTCTTTCATCACCTCGGCCTCTAATCCTGAGGGCTGTCTGGAGGCATTCCTCACTGCTGCAATGACCCTGCTCGCCCCCCTTTCTCCTGGCAGAAGGAGAAGGCTCTTCAAGCACAGGCTAGAAGGGCTCCGTGCCTTTCCATGGATATCGATCTGCAGACAGAGCTGCACTGGCTTCGACTCCAGAAAAAGCCCTAGACCCTGTGCAAACAGACAGAAACATCTCTTGGCTGCCTCAAACCCGAGTTCCAGGCTTTGAAGTATTGGCCTTCAGAAAATACCAGGCTCGAGCTCAGGACTGAAGCCACGGTAATGTACGTAATGTCACGCAGAGATTAAAAAATAGCTGTGGCTTGGGCACTGAGCAGAAGCATCTCCTAATCATGTGAAATTCAGTTCAAAAGCCCCATTTCTGTGAGTTATCCATCCCAGCAGTTCATTATCTGCCTTGCTCAACTCTTTTGTATCAATGATCTCAACTCTGTTCTGAGGGATTTCTGGTTCTTTACAGCCTGCCTCGCTATGACTTTGCAAGTAGCTTTATATCTACCTTTTCTTTTTATATTCTTGTTTTATTCCACTGTTTGCAGTCATAGCTGAAAATGCAAAGATTATCCATTTCCAAACCATCTTGCTCTGGATGAGTACCAACAGGCTTTGGGAACGAGCAGCATCTTGCTGTCAGCAGATCCTTTCCTTCCAGCCCTGCTCGTACTGCTGGCCGGCTTTTTCCAAGCTGTGCACGCCGGCATGGGGACTGTGAGCCGCGACCCTCCCTGCCCAGGGTCCCGCCTGCCCCCCGGCCTCCACCCGAGCCCGAGGAGGTCCCACCAGGTGGCGGCATCTTCATTGCGGTGCTGCAGGACCTGCCGAGGATGCCCGAAACACGCGGGGGGATCCCGTCCTCTCCGCTCCCAAGCCTTACCGCTCATCTCCACCAGCTCGCTTACAAAGTACTCCGGAGGCCGTCTGACAAGGGGGAGGTGGGAGCGGTGTCGTTAATATAAAAACCAAAAAAAGCCTCGCAGCCAGGCAGTCTGATAGGTGAGGTGGCTGTTACCGAGGGTCTTCTCCTCCTCGAGACGCGTGCAGATAGCTGGGCTGGGGGTTGTGTACTGCTGCCTTTCTGAGTGTGTATGGAGCTGCAGTTCCGTGCAGGAGAGCATTTGCTCTGAGGAAAGACTTAGTGGGAGATAAGGGGAAGGTGTGGCTGAGACCCTTGGAAAGCTGAAAGGCAGCTGGAGAGCTGCACGGTGCCTTGTGCAGCCAGTCTTGTGTTGGAAAGGAGGGAAGGTCACTGTTCACGAGCGTTTCTGCCCCTTCTGATCAAGAGGTTTATTTTTAACTTGCCCAGAAAGCTGGTGCAAAAGCAGGCTTGGAAGATAAACCTTGTTGGGCCGGGAAATGTCATTTCCTGAGTATTTGGACAATGCCTGTTGTGGTGATATTTGACCTTATTGTAGCCTTCAGGTACGGAATGAGGGACAGACACTGAATACCGTTTGTTAGTTTTGTTGAGCTGATAAGTAACAATGATTTTTAGTTGGAGCTCCATTGAAAAAGGCAGAGTTTAATCAAAACCAAGGTTTTAAGTGACTGCATTTGCTAGAGATGAAAAACAGTCGAGTGTGTTGTGGGCAGAGATGCTGCTTTCCCGTGTCAGCCAGCAGCAGGGAATATCGAAAGATGAGTGAAAGGGCTCTAACAGGTGATCTGCTCATGCCTGCTCTATGACAGCTCCTCCAATAGCCCCTTTTCGGCTCCGGAGAATTCTTCCAAGCCTGCAGGGGGTGAATTACGGATCCTCTGTGCTCATTTTCCTGTGCATTGGCAGAGGTGACTTGGAGTGGAGCTGAGGGCTGGGCACAGCCTGTTTTCTCCTTGGTTGCTTTACTCCAAAATCTTACTGCAGAATCAGCCCTTTGACATTAAAACTGTTTGCCTTTCCTCTTTTTAAAGAACATTGATAGGAATTTATGCATAAATGAAGGTTTAATTTTTTTTTTTTAGGAGTTTTTAGCTGGACTCCTTCAGCTGGCTGTGTTGTTGCAAATGTTGCCTAGGTTACTAATTTATTAAGTCACTTAAATATTTGGAGGCATCAACAATACTAGAGTATGCAGGGGAAAATGAGGATGACATTATTTTGAAACACTGGTTTCCTGACTCCTGTATTTCAGTCACACAATTTATCTCTGGCTGAACGTTTTCATGTGGTGCTGTTTCCTATTTTTAAACAATAGGGGAAAAAAAAGGGAAGATAAGAAGAGCATAACTGTGCCCTGTTGACTTATTATGAGATCACGGATTCCTTTTAACTGATATTTATAGATTTTTATAAAAAATAGCTCAGACTTCAGTGTTTTCTGACATATATGCCTCTTTAGCCTCAGGGTCAGAAGTTAAGCTGTCATCTGAATTCTTTCGAAATCCTCTCTGAAGACACATAGTAATCTTGGAAATACAAATTGTATCTGCAAGGAAAGTAACCAAGTGAAAAGAAATATTGCTGCATTTTGGTTTGTAAAATTCTCACAAAGCCCTTTGTGTGTTTTGACACCATCGTATCTCAGAAAGCCTTTATAAAAGTGATCAGGAGGCAACAGCATTTGTTAATTCTCTTTAATAGGGTTTCAAAAGGTCACAAAACTGTAGAAAGGCTCTTCTCCAAAAGTCGGGATTATTTTTAATTGTAAAGCAAATTGGAGCAGTGCAAGTAATGAGCTCTTGGAGGTGGAGGGGTCTTTGCACTTAAGTAAATGTAAAACCAAGTCCTAGATTTAGATCCTTTATTATCTAAAGGGATTTTTTTTTTTTTTTTCCGACTGGGAATACCCCATTAGAAATTAGCTCTTACACTGCAAGCACTGGCAGGCACTTAGTTAAACACATTAATTCTGCAAACTGTGGGAAAAGGACACCCATTTCAGCAGATGTGCGATGCGCCTGGTGTAGATTTGCATAAGAATGCATATGCTTCTCTGTGAGTTTCTGGCTTGATTAAAACTTGCCAGCACCTTTTCTCTTCCTCTAGCGCTGTGTCTGCATTCTTGGATATTAATGGTTTAATTGAAAATACCCCGTTTTGTTCTGTCTTAAGCTAATTCGTTGTATTTACACAGTACTGCGCTGTAGATGCGCTTGGTGCCGTATAGACAGAGGCTGCTTTGCTTGTCTTTTGGAATTTGTAGCCAGGATCAGAGAATAAAGGATACAGCAAACATGAAAAATGGCAAATGTGTTTGAAAGTGGATGGAGGATTACACGGTGGAGTATCAGGAGCTGGGAGGGGATTGTGTGCATTCAGTCCTGGCTTCCAAGGAGGTGCGGGAATGGAAATTGGTACTGTGGTGAGAAGAAGTGTTGAGGAATCTGTGACTAAAAATGATCTCAGACTTAATCCCTCCCAGTGTTAGGCTTTCACAGTAACAGTCCAAGAGATGCAGCAGAACCTCTTCACCTCGGTCCTGTTCTCAATCTGGATGGCACGGAAATTCCTGCAGGTAGACCGTAGATATGGTAGCGTTCAGTCAGAAAACTTCCTTAACTCTGCTGGCAGGGAATTGAAGCAGGGTACTGGGAGGCAGGACATGGAAAAAGAGGAGGATTACTTGGATTTTGACGTGAAATTTCCAACAAGGAGACAAAACTTTCCAGGAATAAGCATTTTGTGTCCATTGTATCCATGTGTAACAAATATTGGATGCCCACTGCCACCTTCTAGGGCTGCAGAAGGAGCTGTTTTGTGACAGGACTGTTTTTAGGGCCTTCTTGGCATGAAGGAGTCAAAGACAATTTAGTGATATTCCAGACAAGGCTTAATGCTCAAGGAATGCAGGTCTGGAGCCGTGCTGCCCCGGGTCTCCTGCTGGCAATGGCTTTGTGGAAGCCTGGTAGCCAGCAGAGCGCTTTGGGGTTGGCCAGCACCTGAGGGAGCATCATATCTTGCCAGCTAAGTTAGCATTGCCTGCATGCAGCCCCTCTAGCTTTGTCCTTTCATCAGCTGCAAGGTGTTCTGTGCTGTGGGAGTGAGAAGGAAAGGGAGGAAACGCTCTTAAAGCAGCGGCGTCTGTGGGACAGGTACCAGATGGCAGTGGGCCAAACTGCACCACCAGCAGCTTCCTGCTCTCCTGAGAGAGCACTGGTGTTCCCCAGCTCTGGAATAGCAGTCTTTAGGGCTAGGCTGAGTAGCTTGGAAAGCCTGGAAATTTATGACACATTGGCTTTTTGGGAGATCCCTCACGGAAGAACTTGAAGTTACGGCATGGAATATAACAACATAACTACACTTCTCTTCTTGGGATACACACCATCCTTTGCCAGGAAGGGCTTTGAGGAAATGCAGGTGGGTTTGGCACTTCTGGGGGATTTCTACACCATGTTTGATACTTGCATGACAGAGTTAAAGGCCTGCTTGCTTTCTTCAGGATCTCATTACTTGAGTCAGTGGATTGGCTTGAGATAAGTGGAGGTAATTCACACCCTCATTTAGCTGACTCTTTAGTGCACTGATACTGGCCTCAACAAGATAGGGGACAGATGCTGCACTACTCAGCACAGCGTGTGCTGTGAGGGTTCCAGGAAAATCTGTGCAAACCAGCAGTGGCTGGGAGGGCTGAATGCAGTCCTTGAATCTCACTTAGAAATTAAATGATCGCTTTGCTTCAGTTTTCTGTTCCATTTTGTCCTGACAAATGGTGACTGCTTTATTAACAATTCCATCAGGGTTAAAGGAGGAAGGATCAGTTTCACTTACTTGCACCATTCATTGCCTTGCTGTGTGAGTGCATCCAAAGCATTAACGGTTTTATTTGAGAGGGCTGCTCTGAGCTGAGAAGGTGAGGAAATGAGGCACAAATAGGTCAGATAACTTGTTCAAGGACATACAAGAAACTTGGCAACAGAAGCCAGATCTCCTGAGACGCCTACAGTGCTTTGCTTGCATGCCTTGGGTTGCACTGCTTTGTGTTTGGGGTGCCTCTAAGCCTGCTGTTTTACTTGGATGCTATGTAACTATTAATAATCTTCTCAAATAGCCTATTAGCTGTCAGATCTGTAGGTCAGCAGGGCAAGATGCTCTCAGAGCGGGGGGACTTTTATTCAGGTGATGACATCTGCTTTCTCCTTCTATTCCTTCTTTTTTTTTTTTTTTACTCCCCAAAAAGCCAAAGGTAAAGTTTTGTTGACCTTCAAGATGGAATAAACTTGTCTCGTTACAGTGATAGCAGGCTGGACCACTGGTATGAAGATGTTTGGATAGCCAGCTTAGCTCATTAGCTTTTCTTCATTTTTGAGCAGGGCTGGGTGGTGCCTAAATCATTAATTTTGGGTAGGTAACTCTTCACTGCTGACTGGGGGAGGAAAATAGAGCACAGATCAAAACTGGAAAACCAAAGAACAGTGATTAAACTGCTTGGAGCTCCAACATCCTTCCCGTGGCGTATGAGACCCGGTGCCAGCGTGTAACACAACTTTGGCTGGCTTTGCCGACACTTGACTGATCCATCGTGGTTTTCCATGCTAGCTAGGGATTTTATCTTAGGAGTACAGTGCACTGCAGGCAAGAAGAGGAGACAAAAAGCTTCCTGAAAAGATGCTTTTTTACATTATGAGGTTATACCTCAGGCTGCACAGACAAGCTGCTGCCTTCCCTGCGTTTCCTACTTGCTTAAATATACTGGAACATGTACATCATGCACCCAAAGCACAATGTGCTCACACTTGCTAGGAAATCATTAGACTTCCTCATCAAATAATACTGAGTATTTCCTATTTTGAGGTATGCTTCTGTAATTATTTTCCATCTTTTTTTTTTTGTTCAGGATGGTGGGTAGTTGATAGGTATCCTGGGAAGTAAGAAGTCAGGAAAGAAACCAACACCCTTCTAAACCCGGCTTGAGAAGATTTATCTTCTAAATGGCATTGGCTTATGGGGTCCCTTTCTCTCTTGCTCTCTGGCAGCACTTGCTGAGGATGTCAGTGAGGTGTGGGGTGATTGATTACCCTGTTGAATGGATTTCATGGGGTCCTTCCTTAACTCCTTCCATTAGCTAAGGCCTTGCTCACTAAAGTTTTCAAATAGCCTCAACTCCCTAGAGATAATGAGTTTTATATCCCATATAGTGAAGTAGCAGAAAAAGTTTTATGGTCTTGCCATAAATATTTATGTCAGTTTTCTTTCACATACCCTTGGCAGGGGACTCCTCTGCTTAAAGAAGCTCCTGTAGTTGTTCATGTCAAATTCTGTAAGTACTGTCAGAGCAGTGTGAACCAAGGCCATTTCTAACTCAACTCTCCTCATTTTGATTCCAGTGGTTGCTAATTTCTTAATTTATAGCCATTAAATCATTATAACCATTAAATCAAATTAGGAAGAAAGCCTCTTTTATTTTGTTGTCAGCCTAGACAAGCTTTACAGACGGAAGTTAAGCATTTTCCGCTCTAATTTCTTTTTTTTTTTTTTTTTTTTTTTGGACTTACTATTAGGGAAGTCAGGAATGTGAAGTAAATGGCCTCTGTTTGCAGAAATGATGAATGTGTAGGATAAAAGGAGGGACGATAAGAAGGAAACAAATATTTTTTTTATTCCAGACCAGTACTGGAAATGGGGAATTTGCATGTTGTAAAAGTAAAAATATGTCTGAAACTTTGCTGGAAAAAAAATTTGAGAGGAATGCAGTAATAATAGTTAAAAACCTAAGTGGTATGAAAGGGCATTAATCTTTCCAATTCTGGAACAACTTGCTTTCTGCTATTTTATTTTGTCAGAATACGTTGCTTTTTCTGTGTTAAAAACCAGAGAAGGGTGAAAATACAAAACTGTCTGAAAATGCAGTATGGCTGTCAATGATAAATATATGTTGAAATATATGAAATATATGTTTGCTGTAAGAGCAGCGTTCACCTGAATCACCATGTCTCAAATTTTTCTGGATCCCCAGTTCATCGGGGTGTTTTGCTAATTCTCTCAAATTGTACATTTTTGGTAATTTGGGTTTAATGGCTCTCTTGGCACCTTTAACCTGCTGCTTATACATAATGGTGATACAATACTGGTCATGTGTAATTATTACATATGTGAGCCAGTAATCAACCGTGAATTATACATAAGCAACTAGAAGGAGGCTTTCTCTTTAGTCCTATATTTTGACTTACACATTTTGTTAAAAACAGAGTATAATCCTGTCTATATGAAGAATTTGAAGTGCAGCAGCTGTTAGTATCAAGAGGCAGTGGCCCAAATCTCTTCTCAGAATGTGCTGGAGACCAGACAGCCTGGGACACAGCAAGTGCTCTGGTAGGGGTTAAGGTAGTTTCCCCTATGAGCAGGTAGGTGTTCCTATAAACAAGTGCCAAGAATTAAATCAAGCTGCTGCTTCTGTGCTGAGAAGCTACTTGCTCTGATTACAGGTTATATTAGCTTTGATGTTTCACTAGTTCTGGGGAAAAAAAGGGCTGAGTGGACTGCTGGGCCCTAGTTTTCTGTGTGTTCAGGCTGCTGACCTTTTCCAGCCATCTCTGCGGGATGACCACAGGTATCTGCTGGCCAGGCCATGAGATCCCTTGGCTGACATATCCATCCCATTGTAAAACATCACCACCACATCTGTTTGCAGATCAGTCTCTACCTGGATGGCACTAAAAAAGCTTTGGGATGAATCTCAAATGAAAGCTGTGGTGACAGAGGGGTGTTGGGAGGTTGATCCCCAACAACATAAATCTTTGCTGTCAAGACTGCTATTGTTGTTGATGGAGTTCAGAAGGGTTATCACGAGTTCAGTCTAAAAAGCATGCAATTAAGTTTAAAACTTAGAGTAGCTTTGCAGGAGACTTACAAAGGAAAAGCTGTAGTGTATCACCTGGGGTGTACTTAATCTGTTTCATCAGTTTACCAGTTGAGATGTTCTAGCTGTACTTTTGATTTCCATTTATAATAACCACTCAATTCTATAGCTGACACAGTATCCCTCCCTGCTTTGTTACCAGACTTTATTGATGTGGCTTCTTTGTGACCTACTTTTACCGCTTTAAGGTTGCTTTTTTCATTCTCTTCCAAAAGGAAGTGCCTTCCATGGGAGATGTTGGAGGCTCACTAGCCAGTTTTTAATACTGGTAGATGAAAACTTGGACCAGCCCGAGTGCCCTTCTGCTTACACCCAGGGTAGATGTCATGACTGACCCCTGGGTGCTTTCCTTACTAAGTTCTGTTGCTAACCATTTTGGGACCCTGGAGGTGGGTATTGTGGAGAATGAGAGAAGGAAATGCCTGTATTTTCTTGGAAGTCTCATTACTCATGATGGAACTGGCTAGCCCTGTGACTCCTGAGGGCATTGAGTTGGCCTCTTGTCCTTGCAGTATGTCATGTGCTTATTACTAAAGCACTTGCACAGCTGGAGGAAGCAACATCCCAGTTCTTATTCCTTTTTCTCATGCCGGGGTGTTGTTCTTCATTTGTGTTGTTCCTTGTGGCTTTCTCTGCTGGTGATCCAGTTTGAGGCTGAGCTGTTATCTCTCTTCAATTAGTGGTGCCTTTGCTTTTTATCTGGGACAGGAGGTGTGTGTTTACTTCTTTGTGGGGACACTTAAAAACAGTTAGTGTGATGCAGATGTGCAGTTTTCAGCAGATACATAACATTTAGCTAAGTCTTATGGGGGGATTAATGCCTCATTGGGAAAAAATAATTCACTCGTGTAATTTCACAAAGTGGATGTAGCATTTGTAATCATCATCTCGTAAAACTGGCTGCTTTTCCCCCTGCTCCATTTCACTTGGGTGTCAAGTTGGTATAAACGCTGGTTACCCAAAAGAAAAATCTACTCCAGTCCTTTTTCTGGAACCTTGGTGGCTTTCTGGTTTCCAGCAAAAAGTAGCCAGATTTGTGTGTGTGTGCGCCTCTGTTATAAAATGAGCATGCTATTAATTTTAACTGCACAGTTTCTGCTTGGAACAGCAATTCAAACTGTGAGGGAAATTGGTTTTGTGTGTGTTGATGTCGAAGGAATTTCAACAAAGGTGCCATTCACCTCCCGTTAGGGTCTGGAGTTGGACTTGTCCTTGTTCCTCTGGGGTTGGGTGCACAGTGCCCTTAACCCTCTTAGGAAAACCTTTACCAGAAGGAGGACAGAGAACTGGAACTACAAGAGATGCTCAGCGGTGCTGCAGGTAGCAAGGTGTTGGAGGAGAAACTTGTAGCCCACTGTTGTAAGTCACAGTGCTCACTGCCTCCCCTGTCGCCTTGCGTCTAACCGGCTGTGGGCTTGTGTGCTGGGATAAACATGAGGTGGAGTTAGGCTTGTAAATGGAGTGCTGGAAGAGTCTGGGGGCTAAAAATACAGCTGAAAGTAGCTGCAGTGGAGTCATTTGCCTCAAAAGGCAACTTCTGGCGGTGGGCTGAGCATTACCAGGGCTCTGAGGTTAAAGGAGCTGTGTGTGATTGGGGAGAAAATGCAGAATTCAGCAGGCGTGGGGATGCCAGCTGCAGCGAGGTGCCAAGCTGAGTGACCCAGTGGTTTTCTGGGTACACCAGCTATTTCTCCATGTTTCCTGCCAGCAGGATGCTGGGTGAAAGCGGGGTGGTGCTGTTTTTGTTGGAAGCAAGCTTGGTACAAGAGGCCATGCTAGTCCAGAGGCATTGCATGTGAAAGCTGTTAGTGGTTTGCAGCTTTTTAGGATGTTCTTTTTGTCTGGTTGAAATATCCAGCAAAGCCAGTGAAACATCAACACCCATGAGGGATAGCGACTGAGTTTCATACCTTGTTTTTTTTTTAAATCTTTCCCTTCATCAGCATACAGGAAACAATGAATGCAAATCTATTCCCCAGCACGTGCAGATATGCATTTGTTGCTTGGAAGCTGAGCTGGGCAGGAGCTCTGAATTATCAGCATCTGATTCCAGAGCTTTGACAATCTGCAATCTCCTTAATATTCTGATGAGCCACCGTGGGTATTATTCCTCTGTGGTTTTTTTCACTTTTTTATTCTTGAAGCTCATATTGCAATCTGAATGCTGTTGGTTTAGGATTAAAAGAGATGTTGGCTGGCTCTATGCTTTGCACAATTTTCCTGTGACAGCAGAAAGAGGGAGAGTGGATAGTATCATTCTCTTTCCTCCACAGTAGTACAAATGAAGCCTGAATTAGAAACAGCTTTTAAAATTGAAGTGTTATCTGCTGTTCATAATTGTGTCTCTAATATTATGAGTACCAAGGCACATGTATTATTCATGCAAGGAAGAAATCCTCAGAAAGTTTTCTTGGGGAATCACAGTGCTTCCAAGGAAAAACTTTCTGTCTCTACAGACACTTAGCAACTCTGCTCTGGATTCTCTGGCAAGAGTATTATTCCAGTTACAGCTTATCTTTAGAAATAACTGCAGATTAATTTTAAAATACATGTGTCTTTTAAAATGTAGCTTGCTTACCCCAATGGCAATTAGATTCATCTTAGTGGTAATGTAAATCTAGAGTAGCTCTCCAGCCTAAGGGCTGGCCATTTTACTGTCCAGCTGTTTTCCAAATGATTTATTTCATTTTCCCCCTTGGTTTCTTTGCCTCACCCCTCAGCTTCACTCTTGCTGCTCGCTGTACAGTGAGGGAAGAACAGCTGCACTTAGCAGCTCCAATAAATGACTTTATTAGAATTAGAATTGTGTCTGCATTACACTAATACCAAAGGTCTTAGTTCATCTTGTAGCCTCTAAAACAGATTGTCATCATTTCCACACTGCCTGCTTACAGCGGGGGAAGACAGCTCTGACTCAGCCCCTGGATAAATGGGAATACAGGGAACTGAGTGCTGCTGCCGGGCAATTTGTTCAGGCTTTGTCAGTGGCTAGGAATGTCTTTCTCCCCACTTATTGTAACCCTGAGCATAACGTGCAGGAAGAAGACCTGCTTTACAACAGCTCAGGAATAAGGATGAACTACCTTTCTGTCAAAATGATATAAAAAATTCCTTAAGCTTGAGGATTTAATGTGGTTATTTAGAGGACGGTACAAATGTTATCCTAGGACACAGCAAAACCATTTGAAACCTGCAAATTCTTTGGCATTCCTTGCTGACAGAGAGAGAAGGTAAAATGAAAAACTTTGCTCTTTTCAGGTGTTCCAGTGAACAGGCTCATGAGTAGGGAGTTGCCTTTTATTAGCGGGAAGTAGCTCACATTTGGTATGGCAGGATGGAAATTCCTTGCTGCTTCTCCTGGTTCTTTGAACTTTAGAGCAGTGGAAGTACATGCCAAACACAGCAGTGTTATGTGCAATCCCAGGGAAGCCATGCCTGCGGTGTCCTGGAGATGGAGCAGAGCAAGTCTTAGAGGTGAAACTCAACCCAAAGGTCCACCTTGTTGCTCCAAGGTCTGTATGAACGGTGTGAAAGATGAGGTGCTGCTTACTGGTGCCTGGAGAGGCCTCACCAACAGGCTGCCTTGCCTGGGAGCAGGATTCCATTTGAAATGCTACCTCTGGGCTTTGCTTTGAGGCTTCCCATCTTTTCTTATCTGCAGCACCAGCGTCAGCTGTACTTGGATTTGTCTGGTCTTTGGATCGGGGAAGTCTCTGCAGAACCCTGGTGCCCAAGTGGTGTGACTCCCAAGGGTAGTAGGAAAAACCGTTTCCTCTTCTGCATTTTCTAATTTCTCATATATGATCTGTAGCTTGTTATTTTTCCAAATTAGTCTCTCTGCTACACCCGCCATGGCTCCTAAGCAAAACTGTATCCCTTTCAGAAGTGCAGCCCAGACAGAATATTAACATCATTCTCATTTATTTTGGGAAGAAAGGGCTAAAAAGGGAACAATTTGCCTTAGCTGTCTTGTCAAACTTGTTTAATGTCAGTACTGGAAATATTTCACTGGAACATCTCCACCTTTACTGTTAGTAAGTGGATGTTTTTTGTGGCTGGTAAGCACAAGGTAGGAACTTCCATTCACACATCTCTGCCAGAACTCCTTTGCTCTCACTCAAATACCAGTTGTTTCTTTTGAGTAACTTACACAGTGGCAAACAGAATGGGTAGAAAAAAAGGGGGCTGATTTTTGTCTTTCTTAAGGTATGCCTTTGTCTTAAAGAGAAGAGAAATTGTTATTTATAAGCCAAAAAATGTATTTTCAGATGCAGCGTGTGGTTTGGAGGGTTTTTTTTAAACTGTTCTACTTTTAACGGCAATCCTGTGGGTGAAGTGCTAGAATAAAACCCAGCAGCAGCTTGATGCTGTGCACCCACTTGGATGGTAAAGCAGAAAGAAAAATACCAGGGAAGCTGGGGAAAGGGGCAGCAGCCCTAAAAATGCAAACTCTGCCTAATCCCTCCCTTAATCAGTTGTGTTACTGCACTCTCAGGAGCTCACAGGCAGCTTGAAAGCAGAGACCAAAGTTCTTCATGGGAGATTTGACAAATCCACCTGTCAGTGTCACCCGACAACTGATTTATCATCTCTGACAAGTAGAAAATTGCTTTGACTTGTCTGCAGGACAAGTAAAATTTAGTAACAGTGGTGGGGTATTTTAAAAATTGTCATGATCATGTAAATCCTGTTATCTCTGTAACCCAACACTAGCAAGTTCTGAACTGTAAAATGACATTAACTTGCTTGAAAAAAAAATTTAAAAAAGGTCTCATATTAACAGATAACGGGACATTTTCCCCCCTCAGTTCATTTTTAAATCCTTTCAAAGGCTGACACTTCTGTCTTTCAGCCCTATTTCTCTGGTAATAGAATATTGAAGAAGATGTCTTTTAAAGAAAAAACCCAGCATGTAGCTATATCACATCAGAAAATACAAAGGAAGAAAGTCTGCCTAATCTGACAAAGCATCAGTGTTTAGGCTATAAGCTCATTATGAGGCTTGTGTAGTGGGAGCTGATTTTTTCAAATTAATTTTTATGATTACCATAATAAACATTTTAATAATATCCTTTCCTTCCCTCATATCCTCAGCAGCTGAATATTATTTCAGTAGGTTATCTGGTCTTCTGCAGCAGCCTTTATCCCAATCAGCTGTGCATGATCTGTTTACAAGAACACTTACAGGTATTTCCACTTTAATTTCATGTTCCAGGTTATGCTGCTTCAGCAGTTTCTCTCAGTGCATTTGGGATGTTCCCAGAAAAACACTCGGGGAATTTCGAGACCTTTGAATTTCTAATTTTATTTGGTAGTCAATGCAAAGGAGTCGCATCGTATTCTATTTAAATCTTTCAATTGCCTGGAAAACAATTTGCTGCAGCAAACATGCAACACCTCGGCCAGCGAGGCTGGTGCTGCGGCATTTGGTTTGGTATGTGCGTTATTTGCTGACAGGAATAAGTAAAGCCTTGTGTTCTGCTGATGCTGTGACTGAAAGGTTGAGGGAATCTAGAAAGTAGGAGTAAGGCACTGTTAAATGGCAGAGATTTGTCGGCATTAGGGATCTGTGCAGAGCTGCCTCCAGCTCTGGGGTCCCAGCACAGGAAGGACACAGACCTGCTGGAGCGAGTCCAGAGAAGGCACCAGGATGAGCAGAGGGATGGAGCAGCTCTGCTGGGAGGAAAGGCTGGGAGAGATGGGAAGGTTCAGCCTGGAGAAGGGAGGGCTTAGAGGTGGCCTTGCAGTACCTGAAGGGAGCCCCCGAGTCAGGTGGAGAGAGACTATTTACTAGAGCATGGAATGATAGGACAAGGGGAAATGGGCTCAGAATGAAGGAGCGTAGGTTTAGCTTAGATATAAGGAAAAAATTCTTGCCTGTGAGGGTTGCCCAGAGGAGCTGTGTCTGCTCCTTCCCTGGAACTGTTCAAGGCCAGGTTGGACAGGGCTTGGAGGAACCTGGTCTAGTGGGAGGTGTCCCTGCCCATGTCAAGGGGGTGGAAATGGATGATCGTCAAGGTCCCTTCCAGCCCACACCATTCTATGATTTTATAACTCAAGATTACTGCCATCTTCTTGAAGCTGGTGGAGTCTCAGGCTGTTGCACCACATAGGTTTTAGTCTTGCAGCTCAGCATTCTGACATTGCTCTTCTTTGTTCGCAGCTCAGGAGCAGCACCAGAAATGTCAAAAAATATTGTACTGATCTAGGCATGGTCATAACATGCATCCTCTGGCATCCCTCATTTGCATCCAAGACTTGTCTTCAGTACTGGCTCAGTTTCCGTAACAATCTCATGTTCCATATGTTGTCCATGATCGCTCCAAAGCTCCTGCTTCTTGAGTTTCTTTCCCATCAGTAGCTTTGAGTATTTGTCCTCGTGCCTTGAGCATTTCGTCTGTCTCGCACTCTCCCAAGCTCGTTGTCAGCAAGTCGAAGAGCTGCAGCACACCAGTTAAGAGATCTGAAAGCTGGGTATGGGAAGGCTAGGCGAGCATTTGAAATCAAAATAAAATCTCCCAGCAAAATAGTGGCACAATCAGCAATTCTAGCATGTAAAACTGTTTTTTTCTAACCTGTCCCTTTTCTGCCCGTGGCTCCCCCTCACCTCCCATCTTTTGCTTACCCCTGCTGTTTGGGCTTTGGGGGTGCGACACCTATTTTTAAAGATGCATTAAATGCACTAGCTGAATTTAGTGACTAGGAAAACAGCACAAGAACAATGTAATGATTGTCAAAACCTCCTATCAAAACCTCTGTAACAGAAATAAACCCTGGATAAAATGTGTGACACTTTTGAAGTGATTGCATCTGTTAGTACTGAGGATAGACAGCAAAGTCTAGATATGATTTGATTTTATTCTTTTTCCTTTTTGAAACTGCCTGGTTGCTGGTAAGTGTCAGCATTATTGCTGTCTTGAGGCTTTTCCAGTGACGGCTTATTAAAAAATTGCACGCTCTCAGAACTGCACTATTTTAAAAATGGGGGGTTGGGGGGGTTGTGTGCAAATGAGGAACTAAACAAAGAGGCTTTGGAATTCCAGTCTGATGCAGAGGAACAGGTTCACTGCTGCAGGAAGAAATTCTTCCTAAGAAACTTTTGGGAAAAAGGAGGAAGAAAATAGCAGTGCTTAAGCCTGTGACCTGCTGCACACTTTGACAGTGTTTCAACATCGACATGGATACAAGCAGTAAAGATGGAAGATAGGAGTAAAAGCACCTCTTGTGAAAATAATACCACCAGAAGAAACAGGTTTTGCTGTCAAGATTAAATGCTTCTTGCACTTGTATTTTAAGCAATGTTTTGCTCTTTTAAAAGTGTTTGAGGAAGACAGAGATCAAGCAGGAGACATGATAATTACACGAAGCTCGTTTACTTCTGACATGTCACGCCAACCATTAAATCAGGAGATGTGATGAAAACAGGTTTAGAAGGTTGTTTTGCTAAGCCTGAGCTGCTCATTGTTTTTCCATTTTAGTTTAGTTGTAAATTTGTCCTGTAAAATCAGTGAAGGCATAAATACATACAAATATTACGGCCTTTTAAACTTGTGTTTCTAACAAGTGGTGTAGGAAGCTGCTGCTGCCTGTTGACCCTGTCCCTCTGAACATCAATAACAATATGTTTATTTTTCCCCATCTCAAATGTTAAGCTGTTGATTTCAGTGGTTTTGACCTTCATTTCCTGTTGGAATGAGACATCTCTTTTTGGTTTTTTTTTTTTTTCCCTCCTTGGATTTGAAGGCTGACCATCAGGAAGCAATGTTTTTTGCTTATTTAAAGTTATGCAACACATATTCATTCTGTACTTTTTCTGTCCTTGGTTTCAACTTGTAATATCTCAGCTTCTTCCTCATTTACTCCAAACACAGACAAGAAAAGGGCTGTCTTTCCTCTTGCAGGCTCTAAGCCTTTAGTAACACTGAGACTGATATTATCAGCAGGCTGAAGTTCATAGGGTGATGCTTAACTGAGAAATAGAGAGTGAGAAGGAATTGCTTTGCTACTGTACTTGAAGATTTTTCTCAAGTGGGAAAATGGAAGTCCCTGTTAGAAGCTCAGCTCGATGCCATCAGCGGTGCTGGGGTTTGAAGGTACATGGTTAGAAAGCAGGCTGACAGTGCGATACAGAGGAGATGCACAGCATCTGCCATGCCTCAGATTGGACAGATTCTCTTCAGTAAACCTGGTCACTTAAATTTTACCCTAGTTTTACTTGTCCGATTAAATATTTTAGGTGAGTTCTGGCAGCTGCCTTACTTAATGTACATGCAATTGGTTTCTTCATGTCTTCACTTTTGCCCTGCAGTCTTGTTAGTCTGATCCTTCTTTCAGATAGCATCATTAAAATACCGGTGCATTAGAAAAGTGCCAGGTTTTTAACATCATCTTCATGTAGCCTGTGTGCATCTATATTTCGTAGCAATAGTGCATGCACGCTTGCATTTTTTTTCTTCTATATTCTTTTGTTCCTCTTTCCCCCAGTGTATTAACAGCTGTGGTAGATGAACCAAGAGCAGGGACCCCTGCACTATGTCAGGACTCAAGACTTCAGTGGTGACTTATCTGAAGCCTTGCCTGAGTAATGGCTCTGTCAGCATTTGCTGGAGGGGATAAATTTGGCTTCCCTGGTCACAGAGTACTAGCCTGACTTTTCTGTTAACACCTTTGACTCTTTCTTTGCTGGCTCAAAAAAACCCCAACAACTTAAGTAACCTGTAGCCAGGGTGGTGCTGGAGGTACAGTACATTTTAATCCTGTCTTTATTTCAACAGTATTTTGATTATATGAGATGGAAAAGTTTCAGTTACTCTGTGTCTACTTGGTATCAGCAAATCACAGGCACTGTATCACTGTTAACATTCTAAAGAAAAATATTCTTCACATTTAACTTTGGATACATTTTTCCTCTATTTCTTATGCTTGTGATCTGAGAGATGGGAGTATTTTCTCTCCTACTTTCCTCCTTCTCCCCAACCTCTTACTGTTTCTAGACACCGAGAGAGAAGCAGGATACGTCAAAAAATTTACATCAGGTTTGTTTGCAGTGACCTGCCAGACTCTGTGGATGTTGCTTTGTAGAACAGTTACCTAGAAATTTGGGTCCCCTCTTTTAGGATGGACCCATTACCTCCAAACTGTTCTGGCTCACTGACCTTGAATAGTGTATTTGTAGAACACTCATCTTCATGAAGCAAATGCAAATCTACCAGATCCCACATGTCCCAGCAAGAGGCTTTCTGTCACTCTAATTCCCTTATCATAAACAGCAACTTCAGTTGTCCCCGAATTCTGGCCCATCTGTCTCGGATTTACTAGAATAGTATCATGGTTTAAATAACATCGCCTCCATTTGTGGAACCAAACATTTATTGTTTTATCTGCAGGCAGAATTGATGAATATTAGTGTTTGCAGGGATAAATGGCATTTTATCATGGACTCACAGCAATATCCCACCTGGCTGCACCTGCTGTCTGAGACAAAGTACAGGGAAAAGTGATTTACAGGTGGACTTCCAGGCCCAGAGGAGAGCCAGCACTGTTCAATCTCTTCAAAGGACATGATTATAAATGATTTTTTCCCCTAATTTCAGCTGTCTGTTTAAATTTTGAGTTTTATTTTTGTGATCAAATGCTTGTCCCAGCTCCTTTTCCTGGCCAGTCTCAAGGATTACTTTTCCCCGTGCAGAATAAAGGATGATAACGTGCTGCAGCCTGGGGACACATTTGTTTGAGCACTGTCCCATTTGATTAGGCATCCTCGGTGAACCAAACCCACTGCTTTTTTAACCCACCTAGCACAGAGCTGAACTTTGTTTCAGATCAGAATCCCTGGTATTTATGCTGATTTCACAGATGGTGAAACTTTATTTTCCAATTTTACAAGCTGATTTTACAGATATTCGGGGGAAATCATCCTACCATGTAACTAGCATCAGTAAGCATCAAAACTTTTCTGTCTCTTTCCAGTATCTTTTTTGCTGACATTTTTTCTTGTTACAGTGCTTTTTGCAGTACTTCCATATCTATTTTATTCCTGGCTTGTAGCAACTGTGAGGAATCTTTTAAATAAGGACAGTTGTTAGTGTGTGTGGGTTTGAGAAGTTACGAATTCACAGCTACTTGAGTGTGCGGGGAAAAAATAGCCCTTTTTTTCCAGCCTTAATGATTTGAGGAGTTTTGGGGGAGGGCAGGGAGGCATCAGTCATTTCTGCAGTCATTTCATGCTGCTGGATCCCTCTGCATCCTCCAGCCTGTGTTGGATCCTCTGGTGGGTTTATGACTGTGGTCAGCGTTGCGAGGCAGTTTGTGCACACGCTCTGCTGTGTTGGAAAGCTTCATTAATTAGAGGCTTCTTGTTTTTTTCCTTGATATTTTACTGCTCTCACACTTGCTGATCCCAGGAGGAGGTGGTTCCCCAAAGATACAGCCCAAGGCACAGCCACTCCTGCTAGAAGGAAAGGTTCTACTAACCTGGTTTAGTGCAGGGCAAAGGGTGCTGTGAATTTCCTCCATTCATCGATTTGCCACTCCCAAACAAATGAGTAGTCTGTCCTTGTTGGATCACCTGATGACTAGCCAAAGTTTAGGAATAGAAGGACAAAGTAGTATGTGTGCTGTCAAAGTAGCTTGTAAACGTTTGATTATAGGGTTAGAAAGAAAATAATATGACAAGAAAATTCAAGTACAGATTACGCATGTAAACCAGATTCTTCCTGGGCTGTTCGGGGAGCCTGGCAGCACAAGCTGCTGCTCCTCACTAGGCTCGATGGCTTTGGGATTTCTTCAGGCTTACAGTTCTCATACTGAAATCACTGCTGAATGCAGCCTTCTCCTTTAGCCTAAAATAAAACAGCCTAGTACCTGTGCTCTGCCCAGGCTGGGCTTTGAGAGTCGGGTGTGAGCATGGGGGCAGGATAGTTTTCCCCCTGTGCTCTCAGCTAGCATAAAAAACAGGCTGAGAATCTTCTCTTAATTTTTCCACTTAATTTGCGCATTACTCATACATCTGTTGGTTTCTTGCATCATTTTTGGGTCTTCTGTCTGTCTTTGCCTGTTTCTCAGGGTTTGGGACTTGGGTTGTCCACAGACCTTATGTGCTTCTACCTTCCCTCTCCCTGTGAGCACTGCATGAAGGCTAAGTGTCACACATATGACAGGTTTGCCATTCCCTGCTTTTTTTTTCTTTAAGCTACCTTCCTTCCTTTCCCACCACTTCTTTTTAGCATTTTTAGCTGCTGTAATGTTTCTGCTATAATTAGCTCTGAGCATGACTGTTATCTTTCCAGAGTTTAATTTTTAAAAGACAGTCTAGAGGAAGTAATGCTCTCTTGGCTGAAGTCCTTTTATTGTTCTGGCCAAGTGGCCAGCTTGGTGATCGTAACACAACAGGCTTTGAAAAAAGTTATCTGCCTGTCCTCTTCAGGTCCTCAGTCTGGATAAGGACCTGATGTACCATGTGACATTGAACTTAAATATTGGACACACACTCTCCCCCCAGTGCATGTGCTGGTTTGACTGAGTCTGGATTTGTGTAATTTCTCTATCTAGGTCATCAGTGAAAATAAGCTCAGGGTATTATATGCAAAGCAAATCTGATTTTTGACTTGTTCCCTCGTGAAGAAGAGTTCTGTGCAGGGTGTTGATTTTGCAGAGGCTGAGGCTCGACTGCACGGAGGGGAGAATTGTTCCGTGCTTTGAAGCTTGTGCCAATTCAGGCTGAGCTGGCGTGGTGCAGGCCGTGCTGGGGTGTTTCCTGGGCTGCCACAGCCTGTGCCCTGCTCGCTCGGAGAGCACACGGATCCCAAGGGACTCTGCCCTGGCTCTTTTGCCTGCAGCTGCCCGTGGTTGTCCTGGAGCTCTGCTGTGCTCCTTCGCAGTGTTATTTGGGTTTTAATCTGTGCCTTATGTAGGGTAACTTTTTACCCCGTACACCCTTTTCCTTTTATCGTTAGAGTGAATTTTGTCTCCATATTTGCTAGTGTGGAATTTTAAAAATAAATAAATAAATAAATTGAACAGGATACAGGAACAGTAACTTTGACTTCACCTTGCACCATCTTGCAAACAAATCAGCGGCTATCGTCCTGCCCTTCCCAGAACTGGGTGTGGTGGCTGAAATAAAACATCTCACAAAGAGAACACAGCCCTATTGTTTCAGGGCAGCAGAAAGATGACTTCTGAAGGCTGAAGTGAGGGGTTTGGTAGTTATTTTTACTGTGGATGTCTTTTTTTGTGGGTTTTGTATTTTCAAGTAGGATATTTGTGCTAGTCTTCCTACTTTTTTTCCAGTCTTCATTATTTTATTGATTATCTAAATAAAGAAGTTTTACAAGAAGCCTTCAGGGCCAATCTCCGTAATTTGAAGCTCGTTTCAAAGTATCTGCTCCAGTTTAATTGAAGAATTTCAGCGAGTGGTGGCTTAGCTTTGAAGTTTTCCTCTGCACTGAGGAGGGATTGCACGAAGGAGAACCTCCCTCGATATTTAGCCTCAGAGAAATGTTCGCATCCCTTTCTCTTCCACCTCCTCATTGTTTTACATGCTTAAAGCTCATGCTGACATGCTCTCTTGAATCTCAGTTTGAGTTTTCAAGCTGGGATTTTCCTTATGCATTTGATGATACAGTGCCATGCAGGAGTCAGCCTTGTACCTTAAACCCAGTCTAGATTTAGTGCGTGACTAGGAAACAGGACAAGAAGGCCCCCTGCATAACTGGTATAATTTCTCTTGCTGAATAAACCTGTTCTTATGATTATTTCTTTACTGGCAGCAGTCCCAGAAGGCTTCTGACTGGATGTTTGTGCACACCTGTATCCTGTTTTGTGGCTTGTGCCCATGGATGGAGTCTGAAGTGTCTTTGGTGTAAGTGTAGTGTGTACGTTCCTCTTGGAGAGATGCTGGATACTGAACAAGATAGCTGGACTTGGCCCAAGGATGACTTGTGGAAAGCTTGAGAATTGTTTTATGAGAAGAAAAGCCTAATGGACTGTAAGAGAGTTCCTGGGATCTTGGGGTGTGAGTCTCCCAAAGAACCCTGGATGGTGGTGCAGCATAACTGAAGATACAGGGAAAACCACGTGTAATAGAAGTGTAATTTTTGTTTGTGGCTTCTCGTGCCAAGTAACTATGTGTGGAGACCCTTGTTCTCAGTAACATAAGGAGTGGTCTTTGTAGCTTTTGGTATTATTTACTCCAAACATTCACTGACACTGAGTGTGTTAGAAAGGAGGTGATTTTTAGGGTGGGTTTTCCCGCTGAAAACACAAAGGCAGAAAGAAGCAGGAGCTTCTTCCCTTGCAAGCACCTGCTGCCATGGGGCGTTGAGGTGTCTGAGCACAGCCCCAAGTTTGACATTTCAGCAGGTCTCTTACTGATGTAAGTTCACATAAAGTAACACTTGGCAGTGTAGAGCAACATTTTTCTTTCAACTTCTGTTTTCATTTACAAGCAGCATTGCTCAATTAAAAGTTTTCCCTTTAAGATCTGCAGCTATGCCTTTTATAGCTGATATTTCAAACATATTCCTGTGTGGCTTTTCCATCTCCTCTATGTTTTCTGTTGGAGAAAATCTGATACAAATGGCTGATTTAAAACAAAAATTATAATTCAAGTATCCTGCTTTACTACAAAGCTGATGATAAAAACTTTAGAACCTGAACATCTTGTCAGAGCAATCATTTCAGTTTGTTTACTGTGGTGGACTAATGTTTGATCCTTCAGTCACATTTGGAAATACAAAATTACAAATTTTAAGAACTTCCTCTCTGTTTCAGACTGAAAGCTCAGACTGCATAAAATCCAAGTACGGTAGAGCAACATGTGCTCGTCAAATGAGTGAAATATTTGACGTCCTTCAGCTCTGCTAACAAAAGGACCATAGTCTGTGGAATCCCTGATGCCAGCTGTGTTGAAAGTTGCTGACTTGGCCTGTGGCTGTTCCCTGCTCATACAGAATTACACTTTCACAGACACAATTCGAGCTGTGTGCAGTTTTCTTTTTTTTTCCACAAAGAAAAAACAAACATAAGCTCAAATATAAGCAGAGAAGTATGTCAAAGATGCAAAATAAAAAGCAGGCAACAAAGCATGTTTATTTACAAGAGTGTCTTTGTGAGTAATTTTGGTTTCTGACTATGGTTTGCCACACCTTCATTTCCTTATGCCTTTTTCCTTTTGTTCATCTTCAGAAGCACTGCAGCTTTGCCTAATTCCTTGAAGAGGAATGTAATAAAATGATAGTATTTCTAAGGAATGCAGCATCACATCTGACTGTGCAGCCTTCCTCATGTTTGCTCTTCGACTTCTTGGGCTCTGCTGCATGCAAATAATCCTCCTTCTTTAAAGGGCTTTTCCTTTGTGGTGCATATAATATAGATGAAAAAAACCAAAACAAAACAAGAGCAGCTTCTGCTCTGTGCTTTGTCTCTGTTGTAATGGGGAGAGGTGAGTAATGGAGAAGCCTTCCCTTTTTTCTAACCACGGTTCAAAAGCCAGAACAATCTGTAACATGTCTAGGATGCACGTTGGGCTGCTTTGTGTGAAGATCAGGATGTTGTACTATGGAGGGTTTAAACAGGGCTGAGAGCCATGCATGGATTTGATGGCATCTGTAGTGGCTACTTGCAAAAAGAGGAAACTGTGATACTCTTTAGCAAACTTAAGTATTTCCCCTAATATTTTCTGTTCTAGAGAATCATGGCCTTTAGTGGTAGGACTATGATAAAATGGAATTAATCTGAAGTTGTAGAAAACGTGCACGTATTTTATGTGATTTATTTTGGTAAGCTTGACCTGTGAAAGTAAATACCTGGTTTACAGTGTTGTTTACACAAGAGAGCAGTCAGGAACATGTGTTTCTTTGAAAGATGACTCTCCTGGCTGCAACACAATTTTTTGGGGGGCTCTTGGCATCAGTTTGCTCTGCAAAATTCATTGTGCTCCAGTAGTTATTCTCCCTGTGTGCAGGAGGAGAGCTGGTAGGGTTGACTGTCAAAGGGCTGTTGGGCTGAATAATTCCCTGACACATCTTCCTTACTGCAGAAGAAGCTGCCTTCTAAAGTCTAAAGGATCATTTTCCCAGCAATAAAGCCGTTAGGAAGTGCAGCGCTGTGATTTTCACTTTGCTAATGCAGCTGGGAAACCCTTCGGTTTAGAGGCAAGCCGAGAATTTCTATTGCTAATCTGCGATATTAAGGCAAATTAGAGTTAACTGATGTGCTTCTAAATGTGGCCTGTGTGAAATGAAGCTCCTCGTAGTGTAATGTGGGTTGTTTTTTTTTTTTATAGCACAATTTATTATTCTGTAAGTAGGTAATTCCTCATTGCTGATAAGCGCACGTCTGGTCTTCCCTTCTGCCGTCGCGGTTCCCTTGGAATAGCGCCGCGCCTTTTGAAATGCCAGTGATTGAGTTGTGGCCCCTGGAGGGGCTGTATTTAGACTCACTGTTAATAGATCAGCTCGTTCATGTAATTACCGAGCTCTGACAGAGCAGCTTCTGTAGCTCGGAGCACATTATTGCTTTCCATTTGCTCTGAGAGTCGCAGGACAGCCCTTCACGCTTGGTGAGGAGTTTGTGCCTTTAAAAAATGAAGAAATCATTTCGTAGCTCCCAACAGACCTTTCAATAAACGTTCGCGAGTTCCGCTTATCCGTGAGATAGTAGGAAAATGTTTTCCTGTCTGATTTGTGTGTCATGACTTCATTGGCTCGAAATGACACCTTTTGGAAGTGCCTCTCCTGCGGGGATGCTTTGTCTTTGGCGCTTGGAGTGACAACGCCCACCTGTGTCAGTCATGGACTTCACCATGCTGAAGGATCCTCGGTGAAGCCGTACCTGGCTTTGCAGCAGCTCTGTTCACCTGGCTGCAGGGAATACTGGAAGGTGTTGGAGACAGGATTTTTTCCTGAGGCTCTTCCGTTGGTTTTACTTGTGTTTACTTGTCCCGCGTTATGGAGCGGGGTGAATGAGGCCGCGCGGAGACAGGGAGAAAGGCTTTGTGGTTTTTATTAGCAACAACTGTGCAAGCAAACTTAATTTGGCATTCTGAAGCCCGCTGGTGGTGTTCCAACTTTACCCCTCAGCTGTTGCTCGCTGCATTGCAGAGGCCTCTGTAATCTAGCAATTTCTCATTGTCTCCAGCCCCTGCCATTTATAAGTGGGGACTCAGGTTGCATAGCAGATTAAGTGAGCATTCCCTTTTATTTTTAATTTTAATGAAAGCGTCTCCTCCAGTCATAGGAAAAATACACCTGGCACTCACTAGCCAGGGGATACGTGCTTGTTAGCTGAGGTGGAAAATACGTGTATGATCTTGTCCCCTGTGGTTTTATAGGAAAGAAGCAATAATATGCACTTCGATTATGACACTTCCCATATTTCATCTATTCTCCCACTCCCAAAACAACCAGTCTGGTTTTATTATTTCTCTTCTTCCTCCTCTCTCATTTCCTTCTTCTGTAGTTCATGGTATTTCTCGTCCTGCCTCCTTTGTCTGTGTGCTTCCCTTCCTTACTGCTGCCCCACGTGCAGGAGGGGTGCCATCTTGCTCATTTTTAGATCAAAATTCTTATCCTTTTGATAGGGATGTTTTTTAGGATCGCTTTTATCTGCTCTCTTTTTCAGCCTGTAGGAGAACTAGAAAGGTTTGCAGCAGGTGCCCCTTAGAGGCCAAGCCTTCTCTTCTCTCCATGCCCAGGGGACAGTCTCTACTGTCCCCTCACTCAAACTCCAAGTTTGTACTTTCATTCAGGAGAATAAAAGCACAAGAGGACTTGTGGGCATCACTCACCCTAGCCCTGCTCCCTTCAAGCAGTCATTTACATAAAACCATTTTGCACTGGTTATTCTAGGTGGTTATTGACATGCCAGTGGTGAGTTAGCATGTGAAACCATGCCCTGGGGGTCCAGAGTGCCTTTTGCCTTGCACAAAAATGGTATCCCAGAGCTATTTTATGCCGGTGGGGAGGGCTTCTCTCTTGGGAACTAAATTTTTATCTGCCTATTGCTTGCACTGGTTGCAGTCCAGCAGCCTGTCAAATGTCTGACTTACCCCCCTCTTAGAAAAACTTGAGCAGCTTTGGCATAATACTCAGCTGACATTCTCCAGCCGCCTGGTGACTCACAGTCTTGCTCATGAGAAAGCAAGGAGTGGTTGGGTCAACTCTGCTCCAATAAACAAGGCAACTGGTGCTTATGCTTAAAGGTATTCCTAATTTCTGCAGTAAAATCGGCATCTCATAAATGCTGCCCCTGCTTCGTGCTTTCCCCCTCTCCAGACAAACATTTGAAGACAAGGAGAGAGAGGAAGGTTAGTGGAGTTTTTTGCTGCTTGGTAGCCTCTAACTGTAGTTCAAACAAAGCCCAGGACTACCAGCACACAGGAGGGAAAATTCACAAAGTACCATTTAGCAACACACCTGGGGTCTGGTGCGAAGACGTGATTTGCTTTTTTGGGCTATAATATCTTGTAGCCTTTTTTTTTTCCCCTCTCATCTACTCTAAGATACAAGGGCCATGAGGAAGAGTTGTGCAAAACAATTGAAAACAACTGCCTGTCTGTTCTGCTAAAGGAAAAACAATTGCTTCACTAGACTGCCTATTCAGACTTTCACACAGCCAGTGTGTAAATCCACGAGTTACCATAAGGGTCAGTTTTGATTCCCACGATGGCATGGGGCTGAAATGCTCGCTTGAGGTTTTGTGAGGGAAAACACATTCCTTTGCACGTGGATTGCAGTGGGCTTTCAGGGTTATTTCAGAGAGCAAATTACAAGATTCTCCTGTGGTTCTGAACTCTTCTGTTTTCCTTACCAACATGCCCAAGATGAGGGATTAAGAGTAGGTTTCTGGCAGCTGTCTGCCAACAGCAAAAGCACGGCCTCATATGCCGTCACAGCCATTAAGCGTGTCTGGTCTGTGGTGGGAGAGAAGGGAGATTCCAGGAGGAGAAAGGCAGAGACCAGCAAATTTCTTCTGCAGTTATCCAGCAGGACCTAAGCAGTCTGGCCTCTAAGATTATAAATTCCTGCTGGGAGGATCACTCCAGGTGGAGGGTGGCTCTGCACTGTCCTCTCGCACAAGTCCACAGACAGAACAGTTGGTTCTGTTTATTTTGTGCTGGAGAGGTTTCATAACATTCCTAAAGCAGTATCACCTCTCACTGACAGCAGTATGACCTCTCACTGCCACCAGAATTCTTTCAGAAAAAAATCCCCTCTACTCCAGAGCTCAGTGGGCCTTGTTACTGAGGAATGGGAGGTAGAGGAATGCTTCAGTACCGAGGAGTGACTTGGGGCAGCTGACAGGGGTGCATGGGAAGTAGGACTCCTCCCTTTTGGAGGGGCCAAGCTTGTTTGGTGGCCATGAACTGTCTCAAAGCTGCAGTTCCCTGCAGAGGTGACAAGCTGGGGAGGCAAAAGGGCTTGTATACCTCTTGCATTTTTAGTACTTAGCCTTAAGACTTAAGGGAGTACTTTAATATTTCAAACACTATTTTTAATAGGTGAGAGGAAGACACATTGTCCTGTCCTAGAGAAAGGTGGTGGGGTTGTTGGTTGGTTTTTAAAGTGGTCATTTTGGTTGGCTGACCTTCTTGGTTAAGAAAGCCTTTAGTTAAAGATTAATATCTGCATCCTTCTCTTATCATATTGGCACCCACAATAAACCTATTTCAGACTTCAAGAATTATCGATAGAGCTGCAATGAATAAATTTGATATCATCAGGGGGTGATTGAGAATGAGGGAAATGGATACCTCTGAGTCTCTTGTACCTTGCAGAGTAGCCAAAGCTGCAATTACTGTCAGTTAACTGTATGTTCTGTTACTTACAGAGATAAGATTGTTCTCTAACAGAGCAATAGCAGTATTTTGTTCTTTTAACTTGGCACTATCCTACAATAAAATGGGAAATTTATTAGCATGCTAATGAATTATGTACTCTTTCTGCGGTGCACCAGCAAGTGAGCTGTGTGAGGAGACACTTGTTCTTTTGTCTCGTTAGCATCTTTTGGCTAGAAATCCACCTCTGAAACAAGAGGTGCAGGGGAGGCTGAGATCTGATGTGTTTTTCTTTGCACTGGTGCTGACAAGAAAATCGTTTATCTCACCTTCCAGCAGAGCTGGTGGCAAGAACTGGGAACAGTGCTGTGGTAACAGTGATCAGAAGTGAGATGGATGTTCTGCAGGTGCAAACAGCATCTCCTGCCTGTGCTGAACACGGGCTTATAGCAATGCACTTGTCTCTTCTATGCAGCCCAGAACTATTTTTCTAGAGGAACGCCATGTGCATTCCCAGCTTTGCTCACACTGGGTGAAGGACTGCAAAGTCCTGTGTGAGGACCCAGGAGAGTACGTAAAGACTAACCCAAGTATGTATTTCTTCTGGTTTTGCGCCATTTAATCTGTTGTAGATACCTCATCTTATTTTAGCTTCCCATCCTCAGTCTCCCTGACTTCCTGTCTTTTCTTGCCTTTCATCTTTAAAACGTGGGGTTTGATTAGGAAGCTGTAATCTCTTTACAGTTCATTTCATTTAAAAGCACATTAACCTGCAGAATGAGCCACTGGCTGTTT
Organism: Corvus cornix cornix; assembly: GCF_000738735.6. Taxonomy (NCBI): domain Eukaryota; kingdom Metazoa; phylum Chordata; class Aves; order Passeriformes; family Corvidae; genus Corvus; species Corvus cornix. Next base: position 30,655,395 of record NC_046338.1, read on the forward strand.
CTTGTTCAATCTCCAATGAATTCCCTGTTTGTCTGGGTGCTGGGTTATTCACTCAACAGTCAAGGGAGGCAATTAGGCCGCTGGAGGCTCCTTGTGGCTGAGATCTGCCAGGCTGGCACTCGCTGCGGTGTGTCAGCCACAAAGGCTTTACCCCTTACTGGCAATGGCATCGTTTGTGCAGTTCTTTTTCATCTTTTGGTTCAGATTTCCCATCTACTGAATTTAGCTCCTTGTCTTTTTTTTTTTTTTTTTTTTTTGGTCTGGCTCAGATTGCAGCTCAAAAGCAGGCTTTAGTATGTCTTTGCTTGCACGTTTATGCAGAAAATTTCCTGTGTCCCAAGGGAGGGAGAACAGTGGGAGAAGAGAGAACAGTCTACAAATTCTTCCTTATCAAAACCCTTTGACAGAAATTAAAACTTCACTTTTTTTAATTTAAAGTTTCACTTTAAAATACTGTATGAGCTTCAGCAAACTTAATTTGTTCATGAAGAATGTTGTGTAAGAGGTGAGAAATGCTTGTCACTGTGTAGCTCATATTTTGGTGGAATTTTTTGCCTTATCCTTGCGGGTTTTGTGTGGAGGTGGAACAGACAATTGCAGCCAGCCATGGGCTACCTGTCTTGTTCTGCCACCACCTGTAGCTGCTGACGGGACAAGGGAGAATGGCTTCCTGCTGAAGGAGGGTAGATTTAAATTGGGAATTAGGAAGAAATTCTTCCCTGGGACGGTGGGCAGGCCCTGGCACAGGGTGCCCAGAGAAGCTGTGGCTGTCCCATCCCTGGAAGTGTCCAAGGCCAGGCTGGATGGGGCTTGGAGTGACCTGATCTGGTGGAAGGTGTCCCTGCCCGTGGCAGGAGGGTGGAATGAGATGAGCTTTAAGGTCCCTTCCCACCTAAGGACATGGGAGCTAGACTCGCTGCACCTTGCACATCCCTCTGTGAAAGGACCTGACCTTATCTCCCTGTTCTCTTCTCTCCTTCTCTTTTTTTTTCACGGTGGATTGTGCAAACATGGGTAAGAGAAGCTGCAGGGAGAAGGGAACTTCTTCCAGAGGATGTGGGTTGCTGGGGAAGAAAGGGAGACCTGACTCAGGGAAGGAGTCTGAGGTTTGAAAAAGTTGATAGAAAACAGCTCTTGGAAACCTTGGTGAGGACTGCACCACGTGCTCAGACCTCCAGAGCCAAGGTGAACTTCATTGTTGAGGGGAGGGTGAACCTCAGCCCTGTACAGAGAACTTGCAGAGCTGCTACTGGGAAGTTTTGATTTTTGCAGAGACTTGGATAAAATAATGAGCTGCATTTTAGAGCATTCATGCTGCAGAAAAGGGTGACTCCATGTTTGTGACTTCTTTACAGTGTTTTTTTTGTCCTGTCAAGAGTTATTAGGGACATTTGGTTTTGATGTCTTGGATTCAAGAAGACAATATGCCATTTTACCAGCACATTTCTGGAAGGGTATGTGGCTCTCCCCACACCCCCTCCTTGCTCTCTGTGGCCTGTAAAGCCTGATCGTTCTATCAGTCACAGCAGTGTTAGTGCTGCCTGCAGTTACTGATGATTTTCACTCTGTTTCCAATTTTGCTAAAGCAAAACAGAGACATGGAATTGCTATTGGCATTTAAACACAGTAAATAAATGCACTTCTGCTCCCAAATAAAGACTGTCCCTGGAGACAAATTTATGGTGATCTCCCATGTAGTCTCAGTGCTCTTTTCCTTGCCTATTTTAATTCCTAGTTAATGTGCAGAGAGAGGCATGGTATTGGAGAGGCTTAAAACATGGAATTTTTCAATTCGATGGCTTTTTCCAGATTGGACACAATTTTTGAGGATGGGAGGTAGGGAGCTGGTGAGTGTCTGTAGAGTTACACTGTAAATAAACAACTTAGTAACTTTTTTAATAATACTTTGATCTGTGGTTTGTTTTGGGGGAGGTTTTTTGTTGGTGGTTTTTTTTTTTCCCAAAGAGAGTCTTTGAATGCAGACTCTGCAAATACTTTGAGAATGATCGAAGCTATTAATGCATCATTGATTTCCTCCATTGACTTGTCCATTAGATATTAAATCTCTTCTTTTTAACAAGTGTGTATTTTTCTGTTTCAAAAGCAGCCTCCCACTGTCCCTTGCATAGTGGGAAGCATCTCCTGCTGCCTTTCTGTCGCCTTGCCAGCCTTGAGACTTGGTTTCCAAGGGCGGTTGAACACTTTGGACTTACCCTGCCTTTCTGCTGGAGTTGGAGGGGTTGGGGAGCAGATTCACCCATTGCATGGCCATCCAAGCCAGTTTAATCTGTCCTGCCTGAACAGCTCATGCTACAGTTCTGTGGTTTTGTTGGCAGGAGCAATCCAAAATGCATCTCAGTGGTGTCCTGGATGCTCCCTGTGTGCTTTCTTCTGCCCCTCCTCTTTCTTAGTCCAGTTGTAAGAATGTTTTGTTAGATGGTCACTGGTAATGAGGGCTTTTAATAGTAACAGCTGCTGTAAAAAACTGCTGAACCGCATCTGTTTCATAGAGCTCTGTGAAACTCTACTTCTAATAATACATATCACTTAACCCCTAGAAAACCCCATAAAAACGAGGAATGATCAGCCCTGCACAGAGACTGTATTTTTGCAGTTCTGAAACAACTTGTTGAGCTGCATGCCTGGGAAACAAAGTGATTTGACTCACTGCTTATATTTAGTACCATTACCTACTGCATTAGGTTCCGTTTTCTTCCGAGCATTAATGTTTTTTGCTCAGGAAGGTTAACAGGGAAAACGCCCAGCAGAAGGCATTTTTATGCTTATCGGAGGGCAAATGCATGGAAAACATCAGGTCACTGTGCTGGGTGTCAGCTTGTTGGGGGTTTTTTTTCTTCTTTTTTGAAGAGTCTGTAGAAGGAGCAGTGTTTAAGGGTGGGGAGAGGATGTCCTTCCTTTTTGGTAAAGCCTGTAAAGTTAGAGGAGCTGGTGGATCCTTAGTACAAATGTGACCTGAAATCACAATGCCCTCTTTGTCGTGGTCCAGAATTGTGTATCATAAATTTATGAGATCCCAACCTTCAACTATACCTTGTGACTCTACCTACCCAAGGTGATATTTTTTCTGGTCTTGAGTATATTTGTAATTGAGACAAAAATTCTAATTGCTGGTTTTATATGTAATAATAAAAATAACATGTAGTCTTATATTTCTGCTTGGAAGAAGCTTTTACTACAATTTTCTGTGATCACATGGGAAGCAAAGGGGAGATGCGCAGGTTTAAAGTGCTGCTGGTGAAGCTTTTGTCTAAAGTTTAAATCTTTGAAGATTGTTTGAAAGCCTTGGCTCAGCTCAGGAAGTTGCATGATTCCTTGTGTTTCTGGAACCAGGTGAGGAGCTGTAATTGGCTTTTCACCAGTGAAGTGTAAAACATTCTGTTCAGTTTGGTGTGTGACAGGTGAATGAATGCCCCAAACACTGGGGAAGTGGTGTTGAAAGTGGAAGCGAGTGGAAGAGTTGGAGCACAGCTTTGCCGGTCTGAAGCCTGTGTGCTGCTCTCCTTTCTCCTTACAGCCATCTCTTGTGTTAGTGTTGGTCTATCTCTATGCTCTTCAAGGGGTTAACTGACCAAACTCATCTTTCTGTGTGACCTTTAATGGATCACACATTCAAGACCATTTTTCTTCGGCTTATGAGGTTTGAGAAGCTGCAGAGCTGCTCTCACATTTTCCTTTCTGAAGCACGAAGGGCTCTGATTCCTCAGAGTGCTGGGAGCAGCAGTGTTTTCTCTCCTTTGCTCCCAAGCAGTCTCATCCTGGGGCTTGTTATTTTTACTACATGGAACCCCTCTGTAACCAGGCTGGGGAGCCTCTGCTGCCTGCAGTGGTTGCTCTGTGCATTGGTGCAAATCCGAAGTGTCCTGCAGTGTCTCCTGAGATTCCCTGTGATAATCACATCACCCTGCCAAGGAACTCTGTTAATATTCATGTGGTAATCATTTTGGTACTTGGCAGAGATGAGGGTGTTAATGTGAAGCCTTCTTTGGCTAATGGGTATTAAAGAAATGGTTTGTGTTTCGTACTCTAGCAGTGACTTCATTACACTTGAAGAATTAAATTCTGAGTGTCTTTTGGTAGATGTGTACATAAAAAACTGTATTGAGGCAGTTAGGTGGCATGTTGGACTGCACCAGCCTCTCCCTCATAAGAAAGATGGAGACCTGTTGGTGCGAGTCCAGAGAATGGCCATGAATATAATCTGGGGAAGGAAAGGCTGGAGCACCTCTCCTGTGAAGAAAGGATGGCAGAGTTGGGGTTGTACAGCCTGGAGTAGAGAAGGTGCCAAGGTGACCTTACAGCACCTTCTGACACCTAAAGGGGCTACAAGAGAGCTGCGAGGGAGTTTTGACCAGGGCATGCAGTGATAGGACAAGGGAGAATGGCTTCACACTGCCAGAGGGCAGGGTTAGATGGGATATTGGAAGAAATCCTTCCCTGTGAGGGTGGGCAGGCCCTGGCACAGGGTGCCCAGAGAAGCTGTGGCTGCCCCATCCCTGGAATTGTCCAAGGCCAGGCTGGAGCAACCTCATCTAGTGGAAGGTGTCCCTGCCCATGGCAAGGGGTTGGTATGAGATGAGCTTTAAGGTCCCTTCCAACCCAAACCCGGTCTAGAGAAGGGGAACAAAGACAGAGGGATAATTTCTCAGTGCAACTCTTGCATGCTAGCAAGGTTTTCCTGGTGAAATGGAAATGAAAGGTTGAAACTGTGTGCAGTTCTTCCACAATGAAGCATTGCTTTTCAGGCTTGGACGGTGGAATGAGGAGAAGGAGCCCTTTGGCAAAAGGCCGCTGGGCTTTCACACTGCTTTCCCCTGTGCTCCCTCTCCTCTCTGCAGCTGACTTCTCTTATGTGGAGGGTTGTTGTGAAACTTCTCCACTGTGGAAAGATTCATGTGAATTTTCATTTTGAGAGCAGCATTGTTTCTTTATTGACTCCAACCCCTTGATCTTGCAGTTAACCTTAAGGGATATCAGCAATTTAATTGTACTTTACTTCAATCAGAATTTAATTTCTTGAAAGACTGGGTGAAAAGAAGAGGGGGAGAAGAATCTGCTGTTGCCTTATTAAGAGAATAACAAAAAACGGTGGTCTTTCAGTAGCCAGCTTTGCAAGGTGGTAATAAAAAGGGTGTTTGAACAGTTGCAGATCTCTCAGTGTTTTAGTTTAGATGGTAAAAAGCCTTTTATGAGATAAGTGGTCTTTGAGAGAAAGATAAACAAAAGCATGGCTGAACATGCATAGGCTGGCAGCTCTTCCAGACAGGCACTTCTCATCATCTTGAGGCTAAGGATTGCCCAGCTCCCAGCCTTCTCCTCACTCAGCCTTTTGTCCCAGCCACAGTGGGGCTTGGTTTGAGAAACCCTATGGAGGTCAGGCCCTATCTCATTAGTGTTATCAGCAAAGACACTGCCTGCCAAAGGCTCCAAGAACTACCATAACTGGTGTACTTTCAGAGACAGGAAGAGTCTCCAGTGCTGCAAAGCCACATGAATCTCAGCCTTTCCTGCCCCAGCTGGATGGGGGAAGTCCACCTTTGGACTTGTGTTTTCCAAGCACTGCATTACTGTGAGCAGGAGGGCTGCTGTGGCTGTGTCCCAGCCAAGGTGAGAATGGTCGCTGTTTGGCTGACCCTTGGGGATGGCCCAAGACTGCCCTGTCCTTCTTCCCTCTCCTCTCCTTCCAAGGACGCTGGGATGTGGCAGGCTTCCCTGATGGCAGCAGACATGCAGGTTTGGAGAGCTGCTGCTGGACAGAGCAAATGGGCAGTCTGTGTGTGTCTCTCTCCCTCCACACACCAGGTAGGACACGCTCCAGAGCCACCCAGCTTGTCACAGTGTGCAGCAGGGTGTCTGTGAGCACAGCGCTGGACCCAAGTGGCTGCTGCTGTATCTCTCATGGGCTCTGCTTGCCCTTGCTCATCCTGCCTGCCAAGTACATGGACCTGCTGGGGAGCCAGTGGAGTTGTCAAAGAAATCATCATCTTCCTTTGGAGCATTTTGGATCAGTGCAGCTTGACCTGCCTGCTCTCTTCTCCATCAACAGAGCTTTTGTTGCCAGCAGGGGAGCAAACGTTAGAGCCCCCTGGATCTGTGCAAAAGGGTTTGATGCATGCTGGTGGTGTGCTCTGTTTGCTCAGAGATGGAGCTGCTGTGAGGTAAATGCCACAAATGGTGGGGAAAGCCACTGGAAACTGAAGGAGCCTGAGGCTTTGTGTGGTGAGGTGGAGATCTCTCCCAGAACACAAGCAGGCTGTGCATGAAACGTTGTGGGGAGGATGCGTTTGACTCCTGCCACATCCCTGCATGCACACTCATTTCTGCCGGGCTCACCTTGTTCCTGGAGAGCTGGGGGCTGCCTTGTGGGGCAGGTTGGTAGCCAAAGCCATATGCTCTGAGCCACACAGCATCTCAGTGTCCCTCCTCTCTGCTCCTCCACTGCTCCTGCGCTGCCAGGTGCAGCAGCTGTAGCTGCTGGTACAACTTCTTTGGCTTGTTTCTGCATCTGCCTCCCCTTTCTTTGCCTTCTATCCCTGGAGTGACTGGAACACTTTTCATGCACACTTTTTGACCAGGCACTTGGAATGCTTATGGGACGCCTCGTCCTGGAAATCCAGGGGACCTCTCCAGAGGAGGAAGCAGCGTCTCCTGTTTGTCTTGAGTTACCCTGTCACAACAATGGCTTCAGAATCTGCCTAATTTAAAAGCTAGTTTTAATCTGATGGGAAGATGTTTGTGTATTTAAAATAGTTATTCCTTGCTGGAGCCACTCCCTTCTTTTGTCCTTCGCTGCTGGACTTTTCGGCTTCGCTTAGCGAATCCGCAGTGCTTGTTTACGGCCGAGATACTGGAGCATGAAGAAGGAAGTCGCTCCGTTTAACACTGATTCAGTTCCAGGCTTCCTGTGCGTGTGCATGCACGCGTGTGTGTGTGTGTGTGTGCTCAGCCCTGCTCCTCCAGTTGCTCTGCAGCCTCTGGAGGAAAAGCCACGGCGCTGGCATAGACAAGATGCAGGTGTCTTTTTTTACCTCTTCCACCTGGTTTGTGCCTGAGCAGGTTTAGACAACAGAAAATTCCAGTATGGCAAGCCTGATGAGGAAGATGCTGATGCAGGCAAAGACATGGAGTGGTGAGTACGGGAAACATCTTGCCTGATGGGAGAGATAACTGCTCAGAAGAGTTTGGGTGCCTGGGAGGAGAAATGTGGTAGTGAGCAGAGAGCTGTTGGGTATTGCTGCTGTTCCCATCTTTCGTCTCCAGTGTGAGATGGCAACCTGAAAATGCCAAAACCTTTGTCCATGGAGAAGATGGCTATCCAGATGAATGTGTGTTTAAAGTCTGTGTCTTAGCCTGCCCTGGGATTTCTGCCTTAGCTTGGCTCTGTAACAGCAGCACCAGTCTGTCGAATTTGGAAGTTTTGGAGGGAGTGGGGAGCTTGCAGGAGGCGGGCATCTCAGGAGCATTCAAACTGTTGTGTCAGCTGTGACTGCACCAAAAGATGAGGTTGAGAAGAAAACAACGCTGATGAGCTGTAGAAGAAACTATTTTATTGCTTTGTTCCTGTTCTTTTGATTTGGCAGCAGGTATCTGTCTGGATTTCAGTTAAGGTGCTCTCGTGTTGCATGGTTACAGAAATTGTCATCAGCAGTGTTGGGTATTTTGGATTTTAAAGTATTCCAGTAGCAGCACCAGCCTGTGCCTGGGGTTTTTCATTTAAATTTATGGTGTTTATCCAGCTCTTAATTGTGCAAATTAGTGTAATTATGGAGCATGATTATGTGCATACCCGGTGACTGTTTTTAAGAGGCTGTCTCAAATGTCAAGAATTGATTTTATTAGCCTTGTGTCTTTCTGGTGCAAGCACCTTTCTTCATGCTGCTGCTCTGCAAAGCAGGCATATCAAACTGCCTCAGCAGGGAACAATTTCTGCAGTGCCATGTCTGAGGGAATGACTCTTTAATAGGGCAGAAGGCTCTTCAATGACTCTGACTAATTAGGACTGATTAGGTGAGTTATCAAAGACTGAAACAGCCCTCCTGAAGCAGGACAACTTCTTTGCTCCAGGTTGGGATAAGGATAGGAGGACACAGCCTGAGCCACATGTGGTAAAGTTTATCCGAGTGCCAATTTTATCAGTGTGCGGATTTTAATGAAAAGTTGGTTTTGGAAATGAGGGCTTTTGTGTGTGTTACTGGCTGCTGCCCATCTCTGCCAGGGCTGCAGCTGAGAGCATGTTTGTGGAGGGGGCACTTCAGGCACAAGCACTTCTCTCGTGGAGAAGTTACGGACGGGACGTTCCAAGTACTGTGTTGCCCTTTGCTGGGAAGGAGGTCTTGTTGCTGTTCCCTTCTAGCCCAAACTCACTGGTCTCTCCTTACTCACTCAGGACTTCTCAGAATCCCTGAATTTCTGCCTTCAAGAAGAATGGAGATATAACTTGAAACAGAGTAATCTCCTTGATTGCTTTGTGACAGATGTGGTGTGACAAATACAGGAAACTGTAGAGCAGATCTCCTTGATCTCTCTATAAATAGCTTAGGACTTTGGGCAAATTAACCAGTCTTTACTAAAAGAAGCCGAGTGAAAATAAATGTCATAGAATCATGGAATGGTTTGGTTGGGAGGGACCTTAAAGCTCATCTCATTCCAACTCCCACCTTCCACTAGACCAGGTTGCTCCAAGTCCCCTCCAACCTGACCCTGAACGCTTCCAGGGGTGGGGCAGCCACAGCTTCTCTGGCCAGCTGGTGCCAGGGCCTCCCCACCCTCACAGGGCAGAATTTCTTCCCAATATCTAATCTGATCCTCTCCTCTGTCAGTGTGAAGCCATTCCCCCTTGTCCTGTCACTCCATGTCCTTGTCAAAAGTCCCTCTCCAGGTCTCTTCCAGGCCTCTTTTACTTGCTGCAGGGATAAGGAGAATGGAATTATTCTAGTTGAAATTTCACTTAAAGAAAAAGTCAGTCTGAGAATTAATGAAGAGGTGTTTTTTTTATAGGCAAGTCTAGCAGATATTAAGTGATTAGAGCACACATTTGCCTTGTGTCCATACCCTGTGTACATTTCTTCAGAGAAGTTTTAGTCCATCAATGTTTGAAAGAGTAATTTGTTGTTGAGAGAAACAGAGCCAGTAGGGCAACATGAAATAGCCTTGGCTTTGATAACTTTCAGCATGATTTCAGAACCCCTGGAGAGCTGTGTTCTTTTGGTTTTTTTCCTTAAATCTCATTATTTACACTGCGGGGAGGTGTGTTAAACGGGTTTTTTCTAAATGCCTGCAGGATGTTAGGAAGTTGGGGGTGCTGGGAGAATGGGAAAAAGGGAATGTGATCCTGGAACAAGTGTACCCATTGAAAAAGCACTTGGACAAGGTGTGTAAATATTCTGCCCCAGGGAAGCCAGCCTGGTTTCTGTATTTGGGGGGTGTTGAGTGCTGAGACCTCAGTTCCATAATCCCAGCCTGCTGCCCAGGTCTCCACACTAGTCCATGGATAAAAGGAACACAGTTAGCAGTCAGATGGAAAAAGAAATGGCACAGGAAGGAAACATTATAAAGAAGCACAAAGGACACTTACAGTATTTATTTTCCAGTGTATATGGAGTGGGTAGCAGCAAAAATACAGATCTCCACCTTAGTTTAGTCTGTGTTGTCACATGTAATCTTGGCAGAAAAAGTCTGCTGCAAAAGAGGCTGATTTTGTCTTTAGTAAGCAGTCTTTGATGACCATTCTTCTTTATTTAACACTTCTCATATCATTAAAAAATAACATTTTTGTCCATTCTTAGTTGCTAGGGAGAGACTTACTTGAAGGAGATCTGAAAGTGATCATAGGTTTGTGTGGTCCAAATTCATGCATTTGATTAGGCACCAACAACTTAGAGCAGCTTTCAGAGATTTCAGGATTAATGAACTACATGAAACATCAGACTTTAAAAGGGACTTCTAAGAGGTGACTTGTGTATAAGAACAGATGTGGTCACATCCTATTTCAGCAGGATTTATATTCCACATACATTGAGACAGTAGGTTTTTTAATGACCTCTACAGAATGTATTGTTTTCATATAATGAAATATTTTTATTGACTCCTATTAATGTATAAATATGTTTAAGGTTGGTTATGCCAGAGAACTTGTGAACCCTTCATGAAGTGGTGAAACTGAACATCCTAAGGTTTTGATCTTTATTTAAAATAAAAAGGTTATAAAATGTCATGGTCAAAGTCAGCAAATGGCATTTTGCAAGCCTAACAAATGCTGCTTGGATTTATCTCTCCTCTCCTGAGATCTCTGCTACTTTTAAATACTCTTTAATTTGTCTGTCTGATGGTGTACAACTGCAGAGAAAATGCTAACTGTTCTTTGGATTTGGGATAAACTGAAATAAGCTCGAGCCATGCCCTACCTGAAGAGACATTTAAGTCAACTGAAACTGGTTGTTCTTGAACACTGTTTGTCTTATAAAATATAAAAATACAAACTGGATGGAAAACTCAACACGTTAGAGAACAGCAAAGTGACAAAAACGTAATGAGAAGGGCTCAGCTAAGCAGTATCCTTTGTTTTCTGACTATGACACCCCTTATTTCAGCTGCATCCCCACAGATGATGCTGCCATATCACCTGGGGGTTCTGCCGGGTGACAGTGGATGCAGGAAGCTGTTAAATGAACTTTCAAGTTGTCACATCAAAGCTCTGAAATAGCAGAAAAGCAGAAGCCTTAAGGGTTGCACCATCTTTACCTTGCTGTCTGCTGGCAGGTAAATAATGGCAGCACCTGGGATCTCGGGTAATTTTGTTGGAGCATCAGGAATATCTTCTGTCTGGAGTGCTGAGGATGAGACATCAGGGACCTTTACCTTTCTGTAGGGCAGTATGGCTGCTAAGGGTGGTAGCCCCTGAGCTGTCGTATCAGGACCCCTGGCTAAGAGAGTTTCAGGATGGATTTGATCACCTGAGTGCAGTGACATTTCTGCTGCCCGTTCAAGTGGACATGTTCTAGAACAGGCTTACCAGGAAAAGCATCTCGTTTAGTGGCAATCCTGCAGCACAGGTGTCAGCAATATTCTAAATAAATCTGTTCTGCATTTAGCAGTGCTGCGTTCTTCTCTCATGGAGCCGTCAGAATCCTGTCTGCAGAAAGGCTTTTAATATTCTTTAAAAAAAAAACCTAACAAAACAAGAAAGAAAAAAATCAGTTTAAAAATAACGTGGTATTACCTTGTATGTTCATTGTTCTTATGAACCTCCTAGCCAGGCACAGAACGTTGTGTGCTATTTCCTCTGCAGACAGATAATTGCAGGAGGGAGAGGAAATTGAGCCACGTAAAATAAAAAATTTTAGCAAGCTCCTATTTCTGTTTGCTGGGAAACTTAATATATATTTTCTTTTAAATATTTTTTTGCAATAATGAAAACATTTTAGCCTCTCAAAAGCAAAGTTGGATTAGTAATAAATCACTTTGTCAATAAATTGTATTGCCTCTGAGGGTACCTTCTATTAAAAGTAACCTTTTTCCTATTTTCTTGTATCTCTATCTCCCCTTCAGTAAGGGACTGCAAGGAAGCTGCTTGTATTGTTCCAGTCACTTTCCTTGTGGGTAAATCTGCAGTCACTTTCTGACATGACAAAACACTAATTATTGCTGCTGGTGTAAACACTGGAAGTGTTTGGGTTCACTCGTCAGTGTATTCTGTTGTTATTGTGATTAAATTTGTAATCCTGAGGGTTGTTATCAGATAACAGTAAGAGAATTAGTTTAGAAAATGCGGTTTCCAGTTTCAGTTTTAGTAGGGCCTGAGAGGAGATAACAAATTAGGTGATAGCTTAGGTAGTAGGAAGAGTGAATTTAAACTGAGTTTTGCGAGTACTGGAAGTAACTCTGGGGCTGAAAGTTATAATTAGGCTAGCCAGAAAAAATACAAACATTAATTTCCTGCTTGTGCCTGTAGATTTTAAAGTTTTAAAAGTCCCTGTGTGAAACTTTTGCTGTGGCCAGGTACTTTCTGGGGCAATCACAGGCAGCAGCCAGCTCTCCTTTGAGCTAAATTCGGCTTTTTCCTGAGTAAGTGCTTTAAATAACTATCCTTGCTAAATTGCAGCTTTCTACCTGTCAGATTTCCAGAGCTGCACATCAATTCTCAAGTGTGTATGGCGAGGTAATGGCAGCATTAGACCTGTCTGTGTCAGAAGCTGCTGCACTGGAATCTCTTTGCTGCTTCTTTACTCCTTCTGGAATCTCTGGAGTTAAGCTCTTGAGATAATGAACACATGTTTCTTCCTTCTCTTCCCTTGCCCTTCCTCTCTCAGTCTTGTTTCCCCTCTTGTTTCTGGCTCTGTGTTTCTGAGCTTTAAATGCCCATTTATTCATCCTTTAGCAAGGCACTGTGTTGTGTGTCACTATCCTCTTTTGTATTGCTGCATAAACTCTGCCTAATTTAACCTCTAGTGTAGTTTGTGGTGATTGGCCTCAGTCATTTTACAAGGAACCCTTGCATTTAATTGTATTGCATTAAATAATAGGAAAAGAATGTGAGAGCAGTGATTTCCCTTCCCCCTGCCTTTCTCTGGCTTTGGTGGGATTACCCAGAAATTGCCACCTTCTGGTTCATTCAGAAGTTCCCTTAATATCTATGTAGTACAAAATCTAGAGATCTTAATGATAAAAGAGCTGCAGCTTCTATTTTAATATTCTCTCATTGCCAGCTTCAAAAAGAGAGAATGTAAGTTGGTGTTGGAATAGAAATGTTTTGCATTATTGAATCTATTGAACTGTGATTCATTGGCTAGTCTAGTTATAAGAAGGACTTTCAAAAATAGACTGAAAGCAGAGGTGCAGGTGGATGAACTCTCCTGTTCAATTCAATGATCAATCCCTGTAAATGGGAATGGAATGGATATGGACTATTCAGCTGTGAAAAGTACAGTGACTACAACAGGAAAGCTTGTGTGATTTAATCCATTTATTGGCTGTGTTTGATAGTTGTTGCATGGGAAGAGCAGAGGAGAGTGAGAGGGAAAAGTAACTGAAAGAACCCAATAGGGTAGAAGAATGAAGGACAGAAATAAACTCAACTTTTTTTCCCAGTGAATGTGACAAAGATTCTGAATAAGAAATTGATGTGCAATCATCTCTGCATAAATCATGCACTATTTCTGGAAAACTTCTTGCAGACTTCAAATTCCACTGCAGACTGATTAGTTAACAAAGGCAGTTTAAGAGGTGTCTGTGTCCTCCCACCTTTCCTTACAGGTTCCTTTGATGAGACACTTGAAACTGTGGAATTGTAAAACCAGAAGAACCAAAGTGAAAGGTTTTGAAGAGCTCAGAACAACCAAGTGCTCCTACAAGGGCAGCTCACAGACAGGGCTCCTGCAGGGTACAACAGCCCAGTGGGAGCAGTGGGTTTGGGATTTCCTGGCCTTTGCCTGTACTTCTGAGATCCAGTAAATGTCAAGTTGATTCTCTCTGGACTTCACAGACTTAGTTATCCTCCTCTGTCAAGATGACCATTGCAGCTTTGCAAAGTCAGTCTCTGCATATCTGAATTTCCACCTAAACCACGAAGAAATGCTAAATTGGGTGTACGTTCTACCCTTCAAATGTGGTTTAGTGGTTTGGCAGGAAATGTGAATTTTTATTCACTTGATAACAAAAGCTGTTTAATTTAGGTTATGAAGGTTTGCAGAGCGGTTGGGATTTGGGGGGAAAGTGTTGGGAGATCTCGTACCCTGTCTTGTGAGTACACAGTGACTCATGGTGCTGGCTGTGGGAACAGAGCATTCCACTTCTCAGCTGCTTGGGGAACATCGTCTGTGGATGATGGGGAGCAAAGAAAATAGAGACAGAAGAGCTCATGCCTTCCGTGCATCAGAAGTACAGCCTGTGCCTAATCTTCAGTGATCCAGAAAGGAAAGACTTGAAATGCAGACTCAAAAGAGAGCTTGTTAAGGTAACTCTTTATATCTGAAGACTGTATAAGGGTTATTTTACATATCAACAACTAAATTTTTTTTGAAGTGTAAAAGCAACTGTATATTTACTGTAGGGCAGTAAATATCTGTACCGTTACCAGCTCTTCTCAAGCACTTTGGTATCAGTGATTTCTTGCTCATCTGTGAGAGTCCGAATCCGAAAGTTAGATGGCAGATGTGCGTCCCATGGTGACGTTGCTGTGTCTGGTAGATGAATTTATCATAGAATCCCAGAAGGTTTGCGTTGCAAGGACCTTAAAGCTCATCTTGTCCCACCCCCCTGCCATGGGCAGGGACACCTTCCACTGTCCCAGGCTGCTCCCAGCCCCATCCAACCTGGCCTTGGACACTGCCAGGGATCCAGGGCCAGGCACAACTTCTCTGGGCACCCTGTGCCAGGGCCTGCCCACCCTCACAGGGAACAATTCCTTCCCAATAGCTCATCTAAACCTGCTCTCTTTGTAAATAAAAGTTCAGGGAAGTTTTATATAATACAAGCTGAGACCCAAGACTTCTTTCTAGTTTAATAATTAAATATTCAAAACCTCTTTGTTGAAATGGTTCTCTCAGTGGTCCCAGACTGTCTTGCCCACTTTCTCTTCTGGCTCCTGTGTTCATCTGGTGTGAGAACTTCAGAAGTATGTTTGACAGGCCAGGTAAATGCATTAACAGATGCACTGAAAAATCCCCCAGACCAAACCACATTTATTAAACTCTCAAGGTGATTTGTTAAGGCTTATCTTGGGGATTGGCTTTTTGTATTTAATTGCAGCAAATTATATTCCTTGAGGGGTTTATATTATAAGGAGATAAACTCAGATTTATTCCCCCTCCTTTTTTTTTTGTCTTCTTTTACAGTTTATTGCAGAGTAATATTCAGTTTTCTTCTGTCACTTTTCTAGACAGTTGAGAAGGTAAAAGAAGGACTTGATATGCTTGACAGCTTTTCAGACAGGAAGAACTTGGTTTTGTTTTGGTTTCAGTTGTCCCTAAAGGTGTGTTTGTACAGGGTGGTGAGTTTGGCCCCTGTTGCTGGACGTCACGCCAGCTGCACGGTGGTAAAACCACAGCAGCTTCTCATGGGTCTCAAAACTGTGTGTCAATCCCAAGCAGCAGCACCTTTTAGTCTAAAGCTGTTTGTGCCTGGCACTCTGATTGGGGTGCAGGAGGACCCAGCTGCTCCAAAGCCAGAGCCCATGGCATTGGTTGGAAAGGACATTTTTCTGTGTGTTCCATCACCTTTCCTACTTCTCCGTGCCTGGTGTGAGCAGGAGAAGCACTAACTGGGTCCCTGTGTCCCCTCCTTTCCCCTACATCAGGCTTGCAAGCAAGGAGAGAGTTGTTCTGAGCTTGGGGATCTCTTCCTTTCATCCTTCCTTCCTGTTTAACCATCGTTACCCCAAAATTCTTCTGGCTGCTGATGGTCAGAGAAGAGACTATTTTGCAGGTGGCTTGGCCAGTTAGTTTTTGGTCCACAGATGAGAAGTGTAGGAGGAGCTTTAGTGACTCTAAGACCTGACCTGGGTTTTCCTAGTTAAAAAAACCTGGATGCATTAGTATGGAATAGAAGTAAACAGAATAACTCCAATTTTGCACAGGGTTGACTTACAGGGCTTTTTCTCTGTTTGTAGCATTCCTGGTGTTGGCGTTGTCCTGCTCCGTCCTTGCTGGCTGTGAAGTGAGGAGGGAACAGGAAGCGAGGACCTTGTGTTCATCTAATGAGGTGGTGTTGGGAATGCCAAATTCTGAGGATTTCCTGGCCTTTCTTGTTTTTTCTGGAAAGAAGAAAACAAAACTTTAATAAGACAAAAAATAAAATCCTTGTCTGTCTGCCTCTTCCCTTGCCACTCCCCACCACTTCTGCCTTGAGCACCACCAGCCTGGGATGGGATGTTTCCAGGCTCTTTTTTGAAGATATTTATAAATAAGTTGAGGTCCATATGTTTGTTTTTTCCCAAATGATTTCTTTACTGTAAGTCATTGTATTTCTGTGTAATTGATCTATGCGTGGCAACTTGCAACTAGGGAGGGAAGTCGCAAAAGGGTTGGGCCTGTGCTGTGCAAACATGGAGAAAGGAAATAAAAAAATAGTTTGACAATAACCCTAATAATGACAGCTGGGGAGAGCAACTTGTTAAAAAAAAAATACAAGTTAAAACGAACTTGCCTTGAAACAATAAGAATAAATGGGATGCATAACTGTTACGGATTAAAATAGAGCAGGGAGTAGAGGGTACAGATTTCTCTCCTCTAGCCTCAGCCTGCCCAGCAAAATTTGGCTTATAAATATCCATAGATCAAGGAGGGCAAAGACACTTTAAGATGTGAGTATTTTTAGCAAGAAGGAAAAGCATTTCGGCAGTGTTCCTTCCCATACGTTGTGGTTATAAATCCCGTGATCTTGGTGTGCCTCACAACAGATCAGCATTTCAGGTTCGGTGCCCTCAGTGCGTAGATTCTGTTTCCAAACACAAAAGGGGGGAATTCTCCTAGGTTTTTTACGTGCTTTGGGAAAGAGGAGAGGGAATACATGGCTGGATGTGTGCTGCAGGCAGGAATGTGTGGTGGAAAGATAGGAGCCACAGCAGGGCAGGGGGAGCGAGTGCCCTGCCGTGTCCCACGTAAGGAGATTAGGTTTAAGACTGCAGCCTGGATTTAGCAAAAATTAGAAAGGATAATGCTGCATTAATTCACACAGGTCTAGCTTCTGTAGCACAGTGACAAAACAAAATAATAATAGTCTAAAAATATAACCCTGAATAGAAGAACTTTCTCCTCCTCCTTTTGCCCCGTGCTCCCTCCTCCCTTCGTTTCCTGCTTGGGCACCCAAAGTTGGAAACTTAGAGTGGGTTTTGAATGGGATTTTTCTTCCTCCCCCCGTGCCTTCATATGAAAAGAAATTCTTTTTTTTTTTTTTTTTTTTTTTTAAAAAGCCTGTTTCTGTAGCAGTGACTCAGTCCTGCAGTGCCTATCTGCCTTGTGTCAGGCATGGGGCTGTCTGGGGGAAGCAGAGTGTGCACATACCCAAACCGTGAGACAAGCTTTGAAATTGCACCAAGTGCACTCGGAGCATCAAATGTGCCGGATCACGCTGTGATTCCAGTAACAGCCAGAGCTCTCCTGGCTCCCAGTGGGAAAGTGGTCATGCTGCTCGAAAAGGGGAGAGAGGCCAAACTGCACATTCGTTTGGATAATTAGGTAAACAGTAAATAGGAGAAGGCCTCTTCTACTCAAACTCCATTGTTTTTTCCTGAAGTTCTATATTTAGATTTGGCAACCAGATTTATCCCAATGGTTGGTGTGTTGTTTAAACAAGGTCACACTGATGTGTGTGCGTGTTTATCTCTGCTTAACTGGATTGCTTATATGAAGTAAAAATACCTCCGAAAATATTATGCAGAGCTCTTGAAAACTTGTGTACTCGTGGCCCAGAGCATATGGTCTTTATTAGAAAATAGATGCAATTATTCACGTTTGGTTTTGCAGCTTGAAGTCCCGAGGGATTTGTACATAAAACTGTGGAGATTTGATTACATCCTGATTTTATGTCTCACTGGTATATGAGTGTTACATATGCGTAAAAACCTTTTTATAAGGCAGAGATTATAACAAGTTCCTAAGTGAAGCCAGACGGGTGCTGTCCTGTCTGTTGGAATTGGAATACACATGCTCATTAATTTAGTCTAACTCTGGTAGTTGCTTGTGTCTTTATAAAACCCAGAGTGCCTTTGTGTTTTATATTTAGAGCAAATATTCTGGACTTGTTGGCAGGTTGGCTTGAGACTTCAAGGTACAATTTCAGAGTCAGACTTTATTGTTCACAGCAGTTCCATGCTGCTTGGTGAGGATGGAGCACGGTTTACTAACAGTGCTAGTGTGGTTTAGGTAAAAATAGCAAATATCAGCTCATTTTCCCTTTTACCGATGAAGTGAGAAAACAACAAAAAAAAAAGGCATTTCAGAAATGTCAACTTGAGAGGATTTTGCTCTAAGCAAGAGCATGCAGTTCTGGGGGTGTTTGCTTCCTTTGGTTTTTTCATGGTTCTGTTAAACCTTTTGGTTAAATTTTTTTGTAATGAAAATAGTTGAGAATATATATTTTTTTAAAAAGATTGCTGAACAGTGGCTGTCTACTGGAAGTGCTGCTTGCACAGACTTACAAATGGGACTGTGCTCCATTTGGGAAGGATTGACCTCAGAGAGAGGCCGTTCTGGTCACCTGGTGTTCACACCTAATGAAGCAAAACCAGTCATTTTGGAACTTGAAACAGAAGTGATCTCTGGCACCATAATAATGAATGAAAAGGCACAAAAGAGATGAAGTGCTTGTGCACGGCTTGCTGGAGGACAGGGCTCCATGTGCAGCTGATACCCACAGCAGTCCTCAGGATGGCTTTGGTGGCTGGGGACCCTGCCTGGGATGCAATGGCTTGTGCTTGGTGCAAATCCTTTTTCATGATGTCCACTTCTTTGTTTTGTCCTGTAGTGAGGAAGTGAGTGCACGTGTCACAAATTAGTTCCTTAAATAGCATCTGAAAGAGAAATGATCTTCTTTCTCTTCCTCCCTCCTTCCTCTCCCTTCAAAGGCTGAAATTATTCTGTACCTTTCCCTTTTGGGGAGAGCCTTTTTTCGTACATTTGAATTCCTGGGCCAGAGTCAGCGTTAGGGCAGACAGGCTCACCTCTCGGCGATCAGGCGGTGTATCACGAGCCATGTCCTCCGCTGGACATCTGTAACTGTTCTTTAAAGCGCGGGCACGCAGAGGTTTAGTCAAAGAGGGCGTGCTCCCTTCTGTCCCCGAGCCCTGTGCTGTTTTGGTGCCTGCAGGTCACCTTGCTCCATCCCTCGGCTCTGCACGCTGTTGCCAGCGCTGGGATCTCCTGCAGGCCTGGCGCCGGGCTCGCAGCAGGCCCAGGCTGGCAGAAGGTGCATCTTCATTCCAGCGCTTCAGCACTGGCCCTGACGTGGGGCTTCTGCACTGATTCGAGGCTGTTCCTGACAGACAGCCTGCGGGGAGAGAACTCTGCTGGTTAGAAGGTCATTTGCATTTTGAAAAAGCTCTTTTTTCTCCCCCAATCTCTTTTTTTTCCTTCTCTTTTGGTTGTTTCTTTCACTGCTTTCTCTATGCAGGGTGTAGTAGTGCTGCAGCACCTGGAATTTTGCACAGACCCTTTTCCCATGCTTCTCCTAAGTGTTTTAATTTCAGGCTTTTGGCATTTTGAGATACCAGGATGTTTCATCTTTCCTCTCTGGAGTTTATTTCTCCATTTAGATGAAGGTTTAATCTTTAATTCCAGATGTCACTGATTTGTTGTCAGCCATCGCACTTTAATTTGCTGATATTAACACAACATTCTGATGGGGCTGCAAGGTGAGTGTTAGGATAGTTCTCATCCTGCTCGAGGAATTTCCCTACCTAAATTCAGAGCCTAAAATAATTCTGGATCTGTAAATTCTTCCTTGTGTTTTGTTGTGTGCCCAGCTCTCAGTGCCCGTGTCCCTGGCTAATCCCTTAATGCTGTCTAGGGACGTGGTTTAGTGGTGCACTGGGCAGTTTTGGGTTCAAGGTTGGATTCAGTCTGCAAGGTCCTCACAGCAGACAGAGAATTTCTTTTACTGCTGGTGTTTAGATGGTAAATGCAAGGATTTCATTATGCACGTTGCTAAAGTTCTTTATTTATATACACTGTAAGCGTACACTCTCCAGTGATTTTGAAGATTGTTGTCAATTAGCTGGTGGTTATCTTCTGCTGCTAGTTGGCTTTACCATGGGATTTCCAGTGCTTGAGAAGCTTTTAAAATATATTTACATTTAAAAATTTATTTGCAAAACTAGTGTTGTGTGGAGGAGTTGTTGATATAAAGATAGTTTATTCACTCTAAAAAAGGATAAAATAAGATAATAAATAAATCATACATTAAAAAAGAGGAATAAAATAACAGTTACAGCAACTAATTAAAAAATATACAGAATGAAATTATAAACCCTGCTCCTAACATCCTTGGTGGAGAGCTGGTAGGTCTTATTTTTGCAGCAGTCTGCAGTGAGGATGTGTTACTTTCTAGTTATACAAAAATAAAGGCTGGAAAGTTCTAATAAATGCACCTGCTGTTTGGGCATAGTTTCCTAGACCATTTTTGGGATGTTTATCCATTAAGTTGCCTATATAGTATAACTGTATTTCCTCTCTTAGTAGTTTAAGCTGCAGTTGGTTTGATGAGCAAAACGATCCCATCTAGCAATAAAACTGTGTTTTGCTGGTAAAACCCTTGCTTTAAGATTGCAGCAGCAATGATTTTTTCCCCCACTCTCTCCACAAAAATCCCAAACGCTTCAGTTGGGAATGAAGAGGGGTGATGGGAAGTTAATTCTGCCTGCTGAAACACAAAGCTATTAAACACTGAAATGAGCAGCTTGTGCATGATATTTCTGAGGGTACTAAGCCCAACCTGTAATGGTGATGAAATGGATGTCACACTGGGCATAAGTGCTTCTTGCTCTATGTAGTCAAAGTCCATATATTTATATAAACATACAGATTTGTTTGTGGAGTTGCACAGGTTGCCAGTGAAGTAGGCCAGTGCAGCTGTCTTTCCTCAGGGGCTCAGGTTGGTGATGTGTGGCTGCAGAGGGTTTCCTGCCGGCCGGAGCTCCCTGCGCGTGCCAGGGGCTTCACAGCTCCGCATTAAGGCCGCGGAGGAGCCGCCCCTGTGGGGGCAGCTGTGCCACAGGCTGGGGCCAGGGGCTTGCCTTCCTCTCAGAAATCCCAAAATCTCTGCAAATTTCTGAGCTCACTCACTGCACACAGGTCATTTTGCTGCCAGGCCTTTCCATGCTGCAGAGCAGTTTCCGGACCGTTTACCTCCAGGCCATTCATTTATTCATTTATTTATTTAATTAATTATTTATTTATTTGCACCAGTGCATGTTGCTCAAACCCTTGGCTGGCTGGCCTGGCTCGCAGCTGTGTGTGGGCTCAGCCTTTGCGTGTGCCTGGCTGGCTCCTAAATGTACATTTTTATGGCCCTTGAAACTTGGCACGGGCTGTGTTTGGTCATCAACAACAACAACAAAAGATTGCTAGTGAAATTAAAACCTGGCATCGCCATTCTGCAGGTTTATTCGCAATGTATTGAAATGGGATTTTCTTGCTAACATTTCCTGGCATCCATCCAAAGCCCAGCATCTCATAAATTTATATTATCTCTCTGCTCTGCTTAGTTGACAGGGCTGTAGCAGCTTCTCATGCAGATCACAGGAACAGCATGGAAAAATGAAACCAGGAGGCTTTCACGTGGGGAGTTTGTATCAGCAGAGAAACTGTAGCGGTTTTGCCAGGGAATTAGAGGGCAGGAATCACTGAATGGGTCACGTTGGAAGGGAGCACAGCTGGTCATCTGGTCCCACCTTCCTGGTCAAGCAGGGTCATCCCAGAGCACAGAGCAGGGATTGCATCCAGACAGGTCTGGGATATCTCCAGTGAGGGAGACTCCCCAGCCTCTCTGGACAATCTCTTCCAGTGTGTGGTCACTGCACAGTAAAGAAGTTCTTCCTCATATTCAGGTGGAAATTGCTGTGCATCTTGAAGAGTTTTCAGTACCTGCCATCAGGAACTAGACCATGGCAAAAGCAGAGCCAAGTCAGGCTGCCTCGCCACAGCTGTGGCTGTAACAACAGGTTGGGCTTGGAATCGTGGGGCAGGGACAGCAGGTGCAGCCTGCCTTGGCACCGAAATTCAGGTGAGGGAAATGAGGTCCTCTGTGGCATTTAAATGCTCTGTTGTCACCATTTAGCTTGTTCAGAGGCACTTCAGTCTCAGCATAGTGATAGTGGAAACAGCATATCCTGATGTATCTGGGACAGGTGAGCTTGCAGTGTGGTCACTGGTAGGCTCTGCCAGCTCCAGGCTTGGGAGAGGCACACGTGGGAGCCTTGCTCTCAGGAGCTCCAGTTCGGGCTCAGTAAGGGATCTCTGGCTTCCAGCCATGCCAACTCTTAAGCCTGGCTCTTCGAGTCACCCTAATCCCAAATGCAACAATTTCTAAGGTGCTGTTTCATTCCTCCTCTGTGTAACTTGTAAACATTAATTAGCACTAAATATTAAGAGGTCGAGTAAGTCAGGTGCACTGATCTGTGCTGAGCTGAGGAAAAGTCATATCCACCTGCAGGAAATGTTGCAGGGGGAAACAGATGCATCTTGGTGATAGGAGATGGGAAGGGGATGTTAGGTCATTAATTACTTAGCCTTGCATAAACAAAACTTAATATTTTGAGAAGTCTCTAATTTAAAGGGAAGGAAAAATCTTTCATCTTCTGTGCTATTTAACTACATGTCAAGTTGGGTCAATTGGAAAACTTTTGTGTTCATTTCTGCTTTATATATTGATTACTCCTCCATGAGCTGTTCCAATGCACTGAGCATCGGTCTAGTTTTAAATGGGAAAAGAGCTGAGGGGAGCTAGACTGCTAAATCGAGGATCCCTGACCCTCCCTATTCCTTCTGGTTTCTCTGGGCAGGATACAGGGTGCAATTTGATTCACTTTTCTACAGGTTAAAGTTCATTTGATGGCTTGAACTGGGATCTTCTCAGAAGTGGTATTTGCTTTGCCTGCTGATTTTTTCAATTAAAAGAGAGGACTTGATTGAAAACCCAAGCATGGTGAATAAATGTTCAGGGTTTATCACGAATGTTGGTGGTCATGTGGCATTTTGGTTTTGGTTTTTTTTCTTTTTTAACTCTCTTCTTTCCCCTTTTTCCCTCTATTTCTTGGTAAAAAAATCTAAAAAATGTGAAGTTGGTAAGTTTGTTTGGTCCAAAACCCATTTAGAATGGAGCAGTTCAGTCATGGGAGAGTGCAGTTCATCCTTCTTTACAATATAAGCTATGAACTCAAGTTTTACACATTATAGTGCCTTTACTCAAGCACTAGACAGCTCTCAGAGAGCAGGCAAGCATTAAACATTAATTTGTAACATCAGAGCCAGGTTCTCCTCCTTCCAGATGCTTGGCAATGGTGCATTTGGGGTTTTCTGTGGTATTGCTTTTTTACTTTTTTAATTGGCTGCTAGTATTTATTAAACAACATGCTCAGGGAAGTTGCTGAAGCTCTGTGCAGTGGAGCTGGGTACTTCTTCCGGAGAGCTGAATGGTGGAGAGCGGACTTCCCACACAGGAGGCCCTTGCCAAAGATTTATCTTCATATGGTCGGTGCAAATGTAAGGCTGCTTGTGTATATTTTCTGTGAAATGTTATAAAGTTGGGGAAGATTGTTTTCCCAGGACAGTCTTAAAGCTGAGATACAGTTACATTCTGACATAGCAAATCTGCATTTTGTGCATAAATTCTGTCAATATCTAGGAGCAGTGAAATATATGCTGTTAAACATGTCAAATGTGATGATTAAGTGACTGGATTGTTAGGAAGAAAATAGTAATTTTCTGAAAAGCTAAATGAATGATTTGGCACAATGAAGTGCAAACACTACCAAAACAAAAAAAAAAAACCCTGAGGAAGATGTGCTAGTGGAGAATCACGTTTGTAGGCAGTTGGTATTAAAAACAAGAGTGAAAATATTTCAGATTTTCTCAACTTAATTGACAAACTCCTTTCTTCCCCTGACATTATTTTACCTGCTGACAGCTGCGTGGGTGGCTTGGCACGGCTGGGGATCTCACATCACTAACACAGTGGCAGTCACTGCTGTAAGCTGATTTCTCTGTGATACTGAGACTCTGTAAATGCTTCCCAGGATAAACTGCTGCTCTGGAAGGACTGGACTGGAGCCTGAGTAACTGGACTGCGGATCAAGGATAAAGTTCTGCCTTCTGAATCACTCGCCTGCGTGTTCTATGGACACAAGAAATGCTGGAGCCACTTGAGACCAGTTTTAACTTGGTGGCACTGGATTAGTGTAGACAGAGGGGTTTTTTGGACATCATCGTTGCTACTGACGATGTGTATAAGGAAGAGAGAGATCAGTTTGACTCGAAGCCCAGGCCAAAATTTTTAAGTTAGCTGTTTAAAAGAATTGTCTTATTGATAGACTAAGCAAACTTGTGTATCAGTGTTTTTATGTTAATAAACATGTAAACCTTGTCTGCCTTTTTAGAAGCACTTTGAGAAAGACCCTTTTACCCTCTGTAGAGTACACTGTGGAACCTCAGCCAGGCCAAGGGTAACTTTTCTTTGATCATGAAATGTGGTCGTCTAAGCAGTGGTAACATGAAATAAAAAGTGAAATCAGAAGTAAAAAAAAAAGTAAAAAGCCTTGTCAGTGTTACTCAAACTTAAACTAAACTGTGACTTTGATGTTCTTGGGCTTCACGTAGAGTGCTTATTGAAGCCTTTCTCTGTATTGTTAGGTCTGTACAGAGCTGTGGTCCAACCCCTGGCCACACCAATAAAAATAGTTTTGAGTAGCAGTTAACCCGTAACTGGTTTTGCACGTTGCTTCGTGCTGTAACTTGAGACGTGGTTAATCTTTCTGTGTGTTCCCTGGCTGAAAGGGGTGGTCTGTGTGAGTCAGTGATCAGTGTAATGACAGCTGCGTTGGGAAGGGGATGGAGGGATCTCTCTGTACCGTCAGGTGATGAAAAAGGAGGGGAGAATCCCGGTGATCATCTCTGTCCTCATGCAGAGAGCAGTGTCTTGCCTAAAGTTCCGTCCTGTCCAAAGTGCTGTTGTGCTGAATCCCTGCCTTGGTGCAGCTGGGCTCACATTATCTGAGCTGAGTCACTCCTCAGTGGTACCAAGTGCTCTCCAAGGGCTGTTTCAAGAGCAGGGTCTGTGTGGGTGCCCAGCCTGGCAGAGATCGGCAGGAGTTACAAAGCACACTAGAAAGCTGCAGCAAGCAAACCCAGGAGGGCTTCAGCTCCTGCACCGTCTGCCTGCGTTTTCTGTCCTCCTGCCCTTCTGTGCTCCCAGCCCAGAACGAGATGGCAGTGTGTTAGCGGGAACTTGTGCAAGCACGGCTTGCAGAGCTGACCAGAAACCTACCTCACCTTCTCAGCTTTCCCTGCTCATTATGGCTTGTGCCACTGGCGCGAGCCACATTGTCATCCATGGGATTTATTCATCTTTACTTCTGACGTTCCATAAAGCCTGCTTTACCAGACTGCCTAATTCAAGGCATTTGGCCAAAGCACTGCTGCCACATTAGCAGCAAAAGGCTCCACCAGGAGAAGGAGGACTATTGCTGGAAGGGGTGGGAGACCCAGTAACAGCAGACCCAGTTAAAACTGGGGTACTCAATACTGCTGGGCTTGCCTCAGTCTTGAAAACGTGGACTCCAGGGCCTCAGGGGATAACAGCTACCAGCAATAGATGAGGATCAAGTCAGGAGTTACTTTAAAGAACTCATCTGAGCCCGTGGGGCCAGATGGGCTGCAGCCAAAGGTGATCAGCAACCCCTGGGATCAAGAAGCAGAAGAAAAAAGCCAGCTCACTTTTTCCTGGTGGAGTCTGTGTCTCATTTTCACGGGAGTATCTCCGTGTTCATTGCTCCCTGTGCT
Source organism: Corvus cornix cornix (assembly GCF_000738735.6). NCBI lineage: Eukaryota > Metazoa > Chordata > Aves > Passeriformes > Corvidae > Corvus > Corvus cornix. The sequence continues at coordinate 30,680,900 of NC_046338.1, forward strand.
TCCTTGAGTCTTCATTGCTCTGGATGGAAATTGTAGCAGAGTTGTGGTATAGGTACATGTTGTCATTCCAGACTTCTGTCCTGAGCAGCATGATGTTCACAAAGCACGAGAGGCAGCGTCAGTATTTGATGCAGAATTTGTGTTGCAGTATCTGAGCTGTTTCTGGGGTTATTTGTTGTGCCTTCTTGAACACGGTCATTTTTACATAGTTGCTTCTGTTGTTTTGGAAAAGTCTAACTCACTACTGAATAAAGAAGTTATTTTTTTATTTGATGGAGGTTTTAGGGTAACTCCCTCTCTGTTCCAGGGAGCAGTGATACCGTTTCCCATATATACACTTAAGTAAGGAAGTTTTTGCATCTGCAGCTGTCGGGAATGTACTTTGGCTGATGAATGCAGCCTAGCTTAAAGGCGAGATCCCATAGTGGGTCAGTTAAGCTTTATTGGTCTGCCAGAGCAGATTATCATTTTGTTTAACCAGAGAAGTAGTTTTCATTGTTACTTTATTGCCAAGGGTCTGTCAGCGTTTCCATTATAAACCCCCTATTTTCAGGGATTTGAGTAGACTTGAGATTTAAGTGTTCTGGTCTAAAGCTTGGCAAGCCTGTTCTTAGTTCACCAGCGGATATTTTCTTTATGAGATTTTAAAACAGTCAGCTGTTTCTTAAATTGTAGTGAAGGCAAGAGGGCTTTTTCCTCTTGGTTGAACAGATAGGACTGGTTTTTTCCATCTCATTTATTGCAACTAGATTTATAAAAAATAATCCCCTATTCTGTTGTTTAAAAAGGGAAGAAAGGGGGAGGAGAAAAAGGAGTATCTTCCTGCTGCCCTGTTCTGTTTGCCGTGCCTCAAACCCTTCCCTTTGGCCTGTGTTTGGTGAAGTCCCACCCACCCTCTCAGTCCCTTCTCTCCTCCTCTTTGCTTATTTCCCTTCAGTGTATTTACACTCTCACTGCATTGAGTTGCAGGGTTTGCTCTCCTTGCTCCATTCCTCCTCTTCGCTTTCCTGTCTCGTGCTTCCAGCACTCGATTCTGATGAATCTGCCTGTATCATCTATCTCCAAAAGGCAGCTCTGAGATACTCTTAAGTGATACAAAATACCTGTAGTAAATAGAGACTTTACCTGTATATAGTAATATACTTTGCTACTTAACTGAAGAGCACGTGCATGACTCTTAGTTGAGTACTGCAGATTTTCAGTGCTTTTCTGAGACGTTGCTGTGTCTCTAGAGCAAAGTACTTTTGCATTCCTTTTTTTTATTTTTTTTTTTTAACCAAATCTTTAATGTAGACTGAAAAAAAGTGAAGTGTGATTGGCACAGAACGGCCCTGTGGGTTTTCATGGCTGGGCTCTTTTAGTCATTTCCTGAGAGCTTGGTGCAGAGATGTGACAGCCCAGGAAGCAACAGCAAGCTCAGCAGGGCTTCATGTGCTGTTAGAAGTCGGTGTGCTACAGGTGAGGGCACGTCCTTCTCGTGGAGATGTAGGAAATACCCGGTTCTGGGATTGGTGCTCAAGGTCTCTAGGAAGAACCTCTGCTGTTTTGCAACTCACAGCCATGAACAAAGTAAGTGGGGATGTAAAGTGGTGAGTGAGGAACTACGGCTACGTGACCACTAAGCAACAAGGAATGTAAGTGAAGCGCCGGAATCCAAAGGGTAGAAAATGAGTGCTTTCAAAAAGCATCACAGTCTCTCTCCCAGGACCTTCAGGAGGTCTTTGTCAGAGCAAGATGCTGGCACAGCTGCCCTGAAGGACTATCATTGGTACCACCGAATGAAAAGCAAGAAGCTGAATAAACAGATGAGCTTGGACTCAGAGAAACCTCTCGGAGCGTACAGGTGGCAGACACATCCTTGGCTTCCCTGGAGGGTAAGCAAAAGAGAGGGCTCCTCCAGTTTGGAAGGGGAATGCAGTGACCCAAATCTTTCCAAAAGTTCTGCGAGCGTGGATGCTACCAGTGGTGACGATCTCCAGGAAGAGCCACCCAGGACGCTCTTCCCGACAAGGAGCAGGCCGTTGCGGGTTCCCTTCAGCCGCTCTCTGTCCGAGCCCGTGCCGCAGCCCAGGAGCAGCAATGCCAGGCCCTTCCTGCAAGCCGGGCGCTCGCTGGACGCCGAGCAGCAGGGCTACTTCATCCGTGGCATCTTCTCCTCTCTCTCAAGTGGCTTTTCAAAGATACTGGGCCGAAAAGGGGACCCTGCCAGGGAGTCCATAACCGAAGGGACAACAGAGGACAATCGAATTGTTTGGAGCGCAGGTAATGAACTCACTTTTGTTTTGTTCCACTTCTGTTTGTGTAACAGGTGAGTGCAGTGAGACATACGATAGTTGTTTAAGCTGTTTCGTAACTTGGCTTTATTAACATGACATTGGTGATGCTCTGATGTTCTGTCTTGATTTTTAAAAAGCAGCTGAATAAAAGGGTCTTTTCCTGATAAGGGAGTGGTATGAGATGTTTTGGTGTGTGCTTTAGAAGTTGGAGGTCCCTTTAAAACAAGCATCAGCCGGTGGTAGCAGTAGCGTTTCCTTCCCAAGTGCACCCTGTGTGTGGTGTACGCAGTCCTGCAGGCACAGTACCCTCTGTGGTGTTGTGCTGCCTTGGTCGACTTATCAAGCCTGCTCCTGTCAATGAAGTACTTGGGAGAGAGAGAAATTTAGCTGTCTTTTAAACAGAGCTCCAGACAGTGGAATGGATCTAGTTCCTCATACCAGATTCTCCATTTCGTAATCAAGCAGCTGAATTGGTGTCTGCTCTCTGGTAGATGCCAAGGACAGCCGTGTTGCAAGGGATTGCAAGGGATTGAGGTCAGCAAGATGCCAGTCTGAGATTTCATTTAAATCTACCCTGCTGATAACAACACTCTTAAGGCAGGGTGGGAAGAAAGAGGGAGGGAAAGGGGATACACTTGCCTTTTTCCTGAGGCTTTTCTGAAACTTTCTAGTGGGCTACCCAGCTTGAACCCGGTAACTGATGATGCCTGGAAAAAAATCCACCAAGTTTAAATTTGTAATGAAACCAAAAATAAACCTTCCTTCTCCCCAAAACCTCAGCACTTTCCAGAGTCCTCCAGATTGTCATGTTAAAAACCTGGTAACATCTGGATATGGTTGAGGCTGCTGGACAAGTCATCAGTATTCCAAAACATTCAGCAGTACCAATGAAAGAAGAATATACTATGTCTGCAGGGGTGTTCAGTCTTTCAGTCCTGGTGGAATGTCCCTGACAGGACTGTGTTTGCTATTGCAAGCTGTCACGTTGCTTGAAAACAAAAACAAATGACCAAAAAGAAGAAATAACTAAGAAGGACTATATCCGTTCAAGCCTATCTATTTACAGTCGCTGATTCATTTCTCCAAGACCTTTCTCAATAGGAATTTGGCTTGATGATGCTTAATAAATTGTGTGGAACACATGGGGGGGAAAAAGAAAGTAACAGAACTCCTTTTTTTCCTTTTTCTTTTGTGTTGAGGTCTTCTCATTAAGCAGTTGGTTGGGGTATTTTTCTCTCCTCTGTATTTATTCAGATTAGGAACAAAGGTTTCTACTACAGGCTCTCACTGTTGTTGAGACCTTCTGGGAAGGTATTCTGTGTGATATGAGCATATTGGATCAAAATCCCACAGTATATGAAGGGCAGAGCATCCTTCTTTCCTCTGTTCTGGTGCTCTTTGATACCAATGGTTCTCTCCTAAGTATTGCCAGTGGCTGCATTATTGGGATGCTTTGCTTTTAGTAGTGTGTAAAGTAAACAAAGGAAAAGTATTATTTGTGGGAAGGCATCACTTGGTAAATACTTTGTGTCGGCTATGGGACAGTGACGGGGCCTTTTGCCTCTTTGGGGTGGGCCAAACCTCTGTCTGAGCCTGCCAAAACTGGTTTTGCAAAGAGACTCACAATTCAGGAACTGAGAGAAAAACAATGGGTCTCTAGATTAAAAGTCAAACTCTCTCGAGGGAGGAAATTGTAGCTGAGAAGGTGTTTGGGGAAATAAGATTGATGAAGTCACCCATAAAATCACTTGCAACAGCCAGGTCCTGCTTGGGCCACTTCACAGGAAAACAGAGCTTTTGGTGGGATGGACAAACGACTCCATGGGGTTTCTTTTCACCCCTTGCCATCACAGACGTTCAATGTCTGATCCCTCAAGTAGGTGACAGCTTGTGTTTAACAGAACCAGTTCGCCCTGTAAGAGGTGCAGCTGTGTGGGATACACAGTCAGAGGACAACTCATTGCTCTCCACTGGTTTTATTTTTCCTTAAAGAAGTGCTGCCTATGCCTTAATTAGCTGGAGCTGCTGGGCAGAGGCTCCTGCCCCGTGCAGGACTGTGGGCTGAGAGCTGCTAAAACAGTGGCAAAACTTGTGAGCTCCTGGGGTTTAGATCTGAGGTCTGAGGGAAGTGACTTGAAGAGAAAAGGGGTGACAGAAATACATATCTGTCGTGTTCTTCAACCACAGTCGAGATGCTTAGAAGGGATCAAATCTTGTGTTCTTCCAAAAACCACAGGAGTTTAATTCTGTGGGGGTCACTGAACTGTCCACTGACTGTTTTGGTGCTTGGGTGGGCAGAGAGTGTCTTTCCGTGCCTAAAGTCCTGTTTACTGTTCAAGGAAAAACCCAAGAAAATGAATGTATTCCTGTCCATGAGAAGCAGAACTTGTTAATCCTCGTGCAGCTGAGATCTGTGGTAAAAGTGCTCAGGCACTTAAACTAGGCACAGGATGGTGTGAGACATGGGGTTTCTCCAAAGTATGCAAGCAGCTTTACACGGAAAAGCTTCATCAAAAGTCCCCCAGGAAATTCTTGTCACAATGACTGAAACCCGAGAGACCTTTTTTGTGTTGTGAAATCCACAGTGGGAGAGGCATGCTTTGGACTTGAACCAGGAGAACCCAGGGGTGCACGTTCCGTCTCTCTTCTGTCCAAGGAGCCAAGTCCTCTACTTCCACAGCCTCACTCAATTAAAACTCTGAAATGCTTGGAGGTTATCAACTTTTTTTAAAAGTTTGTCTTTCCTTCTAATGCTTGCCTGGCCTCTTGTGTTTTGCTTCATCTCTGTGACGGAATTGCAGAGGGGTTGCCTTCTTCAGGAAATGCTTAACTCCCGAAAGAGAACCAGTTGTTTTCATGGCAGCTTGAAGAGGGAAGTGGGATTTAAAAAGAAAAGAATAAACAAGATCTGGATAAATATTTTCCAGTTGGTCTCACAGTCTAGGAAGCATGTTCAGACACTGTTTCATCGGTTCTTGGCTGGGGAAAACCCTCCTGGATGGACTCACTCATCCTCTCAGGCGATGAAAGGATGCTGAACCCCGGGAGAGCTGCGTCCTCCGGCTCTGCCCAGAGCCCTGGCGAGATGCAGAGGCGCCCCGGCGTGCATGGCAGGCTGTCTGCATCCTGCTGCAGCATGGGTTTGGGGAGGAAGGGCACAGATGGAGTGGACAATTAGCAGGAATAGCAGAGCTCTCTCCTGGTGTGCTGTGTGGCTGTGCCCAGGAGCAGCCTGGGCTGGCTTTGGGTGTGAATGAAGTGCTTTTGGTGTGCATCTGCTGATTTCTAACCACTCCTAGAGCCAGATGTTTGGAACCAGCATTCCCACTGGCATCTGTAAAGCCTGAAGGTAAAAGGTCTTTTACTCACTTTTATTATTATTTACTACTTAAGAAATCTAAGAACATATTAATTTCTAGTAAATTTGTCAGCTTGAGGAAGGAGAAGTGTCATTCTGATAAACTTGTTGATTGAGAACGTACTATGACATGGGTAGAAGGAAGATAAGGAAGGAGCTATGCAGGCAAAGCCTTGGATACCAGGGCTGTGGGTGAGCAGCTGCACCTGTTCTTATTATTTCTGAGTGTTACCAGTGACCCTTTCACACTCTTGGGAATGGGTTTGTGAGAGGGTTCTCAGATAACATTTATTTCACTGTTGCTTATCTGGATCTCAGGGTGCTGTGCGTTTAATTGTAGGCTGATGACAAAATAATCCTTCAGCAGAATGCCTTACCTATATCTTCCCTGGATATCTCTGTTTTGGTTTGAGGGGGTGAGGGTAAACACTGATTTCTTTTATTTAGTGTGTGTTTAGTTTTCACAATTGGCCCCTTGTTAATATTTTTATAAAGACAATTCTTCAGAATTCCTTCCTCCTCTTTTGTCGCCTGGATAAAAATATGTTTCTCCAGTCTTTTAATTTTGATTTCAAGCTTTCATTCATTTTACAGAGGATTTTTTGTGCCTTGAGTGAGAGAGAATATTTTATATCCTTGCTTTTTCAGAATTGTTTGGGGGTTTTTATTATTCACTACAGGTATTTGAACTCTGTGCTCTTCTTAATATCTTTACAGTCTAGGTTTATTAAATTTTATTTCTTATATATTTCCATATAAACTTATCTAGACATTTGTATTTTCCCATTTATAACTCAAAACCGAGACAGGTCCCTGTTCAATTTCTTTCAGCAATTCCCAAAATACAAAGCTGTTTCTTCCTGAGTAGGAATTTAGTATTTATTACTCACTGGAGCAGCTTTTCTGTATTCATGTTTTTAAAACCACTTGCTCGTTTTAGAAGCCCTTCTACTGACTCATGTTCCTCCACTCCCAAATCTCTTCTCCTCTTAAGTAGTTTATTTTTGGTGAGGTTTTTATTAGGGAAGTTTTACACAATTGGGCTTATTCATGTGTTCCTTTAAGTGCTGTACTAATGCCTTGTGCTGTGAAACCTGATGTTGTTGTTGAAAGGTGTAGCCTTAATGTTCAAACTCCTTCACCTTTAATTATCAGAGCAGATTCAAGATAGCTGCTTGTACAAAATCCCTTGTTGCATTGAACTGTAGGTTTGTGTAGTTATAAACCTGAAAATAACACATTGCTGTCCGGTTTCTCTCTCTTTTTTAAACTGTAGTGTGCTCTCGTGGTAGTAAATGTTGTGTTAACATGGTATATTTGTGATTACAGGGGTGTGGGGATGCACAGGGAGCATTGCTGGCATTTGGCAGCTTTAAGTATCTCTTAAACATCCCTCCCCACTGCTTCCTTTTGCCTGGTTCATCCCAGGCGTTGTAACGTTTAATGTGGGCAATAGGCTAGCGCTGTGCAGCTGAATATTTATGAGCCCAACACGAGATAATTAGCCATAATATCCGAAGCCAATAAAATTGTGCTTATCTGATTTTAATTCCATTTAACGGATGGTGTCTCTGTGCAAGTAGTTGCGGTCACTTCAGCGTTGGCTGGTGATTTCCACGCATTTAGTCCCCAGACCACTTAGTCAGAACCAAAAATTCACACTCGGTGGGATGAATGAGGATGTTTCTATTTGTGAGAGCTATTTCCTGACTCATGAAATCATGGCAAGTGAGTGGCAGGGTGTCACGTTCCAGGTTGCTTTTTGTCGTTTCTGTGGTCGGTATCCGTGGGGCCGTCGGGATGATGTGCTTCATGCTGCTCGTGCGGAGGAGTCTGGCAGCTGGCGCATGCAGGAATATTATCTGTGATTACCTTGATCATGAGAAATTACTGCGTGGGAATTATCTTAGGAGAGGGTAATCGTGTCCTGGAGACGTCTTGTCTCCTGTGTTTTCTTTGCAGGGAGAGAGGGGTTTGAAGAGATGCAGCTTTCTTAGAGGCAGCCAAAGAGTAGAAGTGTGGAGATTAGGAGAAAGGGCTCCCGGTGAAGTAAAGCTCTGGGGTTTTGGTGGGAGAAGCTTTTCCTTTGATAACAGGCCAGACAGGGTCAGAAAGAGGTGGCTGGAGGAGGAAAAACAGTCTTTGCTTTCCAAAGGAGAAGCTGTGTCTGCAGCGGGCGGATTTGGAGTCTTTGACAAAGCTCTGTGTTCCAACGGTGGAGCCTCCAGAAAGAGAAGCTTCAGCTGCGAGACCCAACGGGGAAGGATGTCCCAGAGGGCAGCAGGAGATGCTCGTGGCCCAGGGCTGTCTGCGGGATGTCAGCACCTGCCCCACAGCCCAGGAGGGGCCCAGACTGGTCCTTGCCAATCCCCTCGAGGGGTCAGCAAGCCCAGGCTTTGTCAGTATGAAAGAAACTGTGGTAGACTCTTCTCAAAATTCTGTGTTCTTCTTAAAGACAGGCCTAAATCGCAGCTGCCAGAGGGTACAGAAAGGGGAAGTGTACCCAGTGGTTCGGTTCCTGCTAAGCTTATTTGACACTGGAAATGGGAGCCTTAACTCTTCCTGACACACATACATTTGGGCCTTGCAGGGAGAGGGTAAGTTCTGCCGTGGTAAAATTTTCTTCAGGCAAAGCTCCCTGGTTTGCATTTCCACAAGTGCTGCCCGTAATGGAACTTGGCGCGAGATGAGAATCGCCTGCGTGCTTACAAAATGAGCGCTTCCTAGGCACATTGACCCTTTTTTCCTTAAAATAACAAACCCGGAGGAAAGTATTTGGGTTTTAGGCCTTTGGTTTTTTTCCAAATAACGAATGGTGCAGATTTGCAGTGCTAACAGTATGTGATTTAGGACTCAAAGCAATGGCATTTTATAAGTAAACATGTGCAAGATTATCTCTGTGCACTTATTTATCCCATTACTTTGGTATAGAGTTACTTGATTGCTTGCTTTAACTAATTAACTTGTATTATCGTTCAGCCTTATGCTTTCTGTGGTGATACGTTCTCTGTGGTAGTTACCCAAGAGGCTCTTTAGACTCTTCTGAAATAAATACTTAAGAATCCTGTAAAACATCACTTGTTTAAAGGAAGCTGTTTATGTAAACAATAGGCTAATGCATGAAACTCTTGACATGTTAGCATCGAAACCAACTGTCCCCCAAGTGGTTTTGTTCTTACTCTGAGGAAAGCTGAAGCTCGACATCCGGTTTTCTGTGGGCGAGAGAGCTTTTTACAAGTTACGGGACCGCTTGTTCAAATGAAGTTAAAAAATATTTCCTACGAAGGTGACAAAAAAAAATTACTGAAATAGCTTCTTAAGGAAGCTCATGTTTTAGAGAGCAGGCATTCTCTCTCTTTGTCCCTTATGGGGAATGAGCTAGTCATTTAAATCTGCACTTGGTATAGAAGATCCTTCTCAAAACACAGGCATTTAGTAAGGACTAGGGGGTATGGTTTTAAACTGAAAGAGGGCAGGTGTAGTTTCCATATTCAGAAGAGATTCTTCCCTGTGAAGGTGGGGAGGGCCTGGCACAGGGTGCCCAGAGAAGCTGTGGCTGCCCCTGGATCCCTTGAAGCATCCAAGGCCAGATCGGCCGGGGCTTGGAGCAACCAAGCAGGTGTCCCTGCCCATGGCAGGGGGTGGAACAAAATGATCTTTAAAGTCCCTTCCAACCCAAACCACTCTGGGATTCAATGGTTCTGTGAAAAACCGCTCGCCTGAAAATTGCTGCAGAGAGGAGCCAGATGAGTGACAGTGATGTGTGAGAACAGGAGTGAGCAAACGCACTTCTGCAGTCAAATGCGTTTATTTGTGTCAGCTGTCACCACACATCGCTACCGATGCTGTCTGTAGGTTTGAGACTTAGGGGATCAGAATTACGTGGGGTTTTGAGGTTTGAATTCTAGTTCTTGAGATTTGTTGATTGTGCAAAGACCTCTGATTCTTTTTGCCCTTCCTTGCCACAGACAAATCCCTCTTTCTAAGAAGTTAAGTGCAAGAGAGTACCCTGTCAAATGCAATGGCAAGTTGTAAACAGACCTGCTTATTCATTTTATGTCTGACTTCAGCTGCTTTTGCATGTTTTATAGATATTGAAGAGCTTTCCTGTATCCTGTACTCTGACTCTACTCCCAAGTAAAATCTTCTGAGATGATCAGATATTTCTGTGATGATGGTATGGTCAGAGTTTTAGCTGCATCTCACTCATCCTAAGATGAGTTGCTGTCTATTTTCTTCTACTTACGTCTATGAATTTACAACCCATTTTCATAGAAAAAAATAGTAGCCCTTTTGATGTAGATACCCTTAAAAGCAATTTTCCTCTAACAGTCATTTAGTAACACAGATGCTTTGGCAGGCAGGTTTGGCAGGTTTTGACAAAGCACTACAAAGAATCTGCCGAACTTTAAACTCATGCAGTGTGTCTCCATCTACCTTGTTTTTCCTGTTAGCTCTGGCTGCACTTGTACACAAGAAGAGGCTTTGTTGGCAGCACAGATCCAGGCAGTGCCACTGAGGGGGAGCTGCCTGTGAAGGGAAGAAGGTGAACACACAGACCCAAACAGCTCCCAGTTGCCTTCAGTTACCTCCGCTCACGCAACGCTTTTTTTAACATTACTGCTGTTGTATTTTGGCTGTGTCCTGTATAAATAGCCTCTCTCAGTAACCAGTTCCTCTGCCAGCTTTATGAAGCAGTGAATCCTTGCATGCCTGATGTACCATGGTGCTGCTTTTGCAGGCTGGGCTGGCTGAGAGCATGGTGCTCAGCCAGGGGAGGATTTGGGCTGCACTGCGGTGCGTTGTAGGTTTCCTGTCAGCTCTCCTGTAGCTGATAAAAGGAGCATGGTTCAAGCCACTGATGTCCTCTATGGCGGCCTGTTCCTTTACTGAGGTAGTACTTAAACAATAATGAAACTTACTCTTACAGAAATTAGGACAAAGTTTTGAAAACGAATGAGGAAGGAAGGGATAAGTGTTCAGGCTGTTGTGGCAGAGACAAATCATTGTCTCCATGTTGGTTTTCATTATTTCCAACTGTGACTTCTGCCCCCACTTGCATATGCAACAACATATGATAATTTGGCTCTTCTTTATGGCATCCCAGTGTTAGGCCTGACCTGTGTCAGTAAAAGCCTTTCGGTCCAGAAGATTTGGTTGGCAGCACCGGCATCTAGGAGAGTGTTGAGTACCCTGGCAGGGTGGCAGGTGAGGCCCCTGTGCCTTTGTGGGGTTAGGCATCAAGAGGTTTGTGCATCTTTTATATGTCTTTTTTATACCTTTACTATTAATACATAATCTCAAGGAAATGTCCGAGGTGGTCACCCTGGTCCTTCAGCAAAGTCAGAGTATGTGATTAATGCTAAGGAAAGAGCGAACCTACATATGTCAGGAAAAGGTGGTGCAAAGTTCTCTGTCTTGGCCCTGCCCAGGCAAATCCTGTTCATGGCCAAAATCAGGCTGGTGCCCTCCCACACATTCGAGTGCTGGTGGGCACAGGCCAGGGCTGGGGAGCTGGGACTGCTGTGGGGTCTGCCCAGACCCAACGCAGCACTGCTAATGAGGTGTTCCCCCTCCTCACACAGACGTGACTGCTGTGTTCCCTGCTTTAGCTGTGCTAACAAGGTGTTTTCAGCTGGTGTATGCACAGCAGCAGGGAGCCACAAAACCTGCCCGAGGAGCTTGTTATTATAATGACAGTTCCTTAGCTCCTGCTCGGATATACTCTAAAAGGGGAAGACTTCTTTCCAGGAAATACGTTTTCCCTTCTTCATCGGGGAGTTTCTTCTGAGCTTTCCGTGAATGCTTCATGCCTACAAGCAGAAGTGGAGGTCCTTAAATATAATTGTAAAATGCCATTGGTTTTTGTTTCTGGGGGAAATTGTCCATGTAGAGCAGGAGTTTTGAGTTAGTTTGACATAAGACATGAATGGCTCAAACATATCAATTGAAAAATTTGTGTTTGCACAGGAACCAAAACAATTTATTGGGTGGGTATGTGGCATCTTGTAGAGCCAGCAGCCACCAAGTGCAGGAGCCTGGCTGTGCTGTGCAGCATGTGTGCCCAGACTTCCGCCACCTTCCTACTGTTACTGTGGAAACTATAATTTCCACCCTGGCCCTGAAACAGGGGGTTTCTATCTGCAAAAGGGGACAAGGTCTGCAGATGAGAAAGAAATACTCCTGTGCAGTATGAAGCCAGCTGGGGCACTGACTGTACTGGGTTTGCATGGTTGTGCTTGATGTGGAGTTCCATATTCAAATGGATGTTGATGTGTTTGTTGTCATTTTAATGGTAAAAATCCAGGTGGGTGTGTTGTATATGCACTTAGACATATGGACCTGAGGAGACCTGTCCTGAGAAATGGAAGCTAGGGAACGCAAGGGAAAGGAAAACATCCTTAGAGAGTCGGACAATTCTGAATTGTCAGGTACACAGATGGAAAAAAGTGACAGTGTAAAGGCTCATCAGACTCCCTCCCTGCCCCCGACTGGCCTGGCCTGAATTAAAAACACATACAGCAATCTCCACTCTGAATAACTTCTGCATGGCTATATAATTTCAAAGAGAAATGCTTTCAGGGTGATGATAGGTTTTGTCTACATCTGTAATGTCTCATTTGTCTTTGGATACCCAACAGCCTTCGCTTTGTTTATTCAGAGCTAAGCAAACATGAGGCTGAATGTACTTTTCAATGATCAATGTAAATCAACTTGAAAAATGGAAATCGTTACGAAACATACACACACGTATATATTTAGCGAGGTTTGCTAGATTGATTGCTCCTAAACCTAGAGCTTGGCTCCTCTTACGTGCAGGGAATTCACAAAGAGACAGCCATAGCCCAGGGACAGTGAAGTGTGGTCACTGATGGATAAAATAAAATTCAAGTCTGTTTGCATTTTAATGGATTTTAATCACATGAGAGTTTGGAGGGAAAAAAAATAGATTTTTTTTTCTTTTCATCATTTTGTCTGATTGCTTCAGGGCTAACAAAAGTGGTCCCAGGTACTGAGATACCATTTGCAGCCCTTGTGCTCCTGTTGAAAAAGGCTTTTGCAAAGACAAGGGATGTGCACAATCATCATTAGTCACTGAGAGCAGGACAAATAGTGCTGGTCTGTAGATGTGGCAAGGAAAGCAGAGCTTAAAGTTTTTGGCAGACTAAGTAGTGAGGAGGAAATGAACAAGATGCCATGGATGGTTTTTATCACCAGAGATTTACAAAAATAGGCTTGACATCCGTCAGGGGTTGGGGGGTAGGGTACCATCCAGCTCTAACCATGTGGAAGCAGCACCATCTGTCTCTGGCAAGCTAAAACTCTTGAAAAAAGGGAGTTGTTCCTTAGTCTTTCACTCTTTGGTGCTGCCTCTCATCTGTTTGTCATTCCTGCTGTCTGTGGCACGATCTCCATGCGTATTTTAAACGTTCTTGCTTTGTGCTGGTGGCAGGGACCAGCTCTGCCCGGCTCACCACTCCTTCCTGCTGTCCCTGCTGCTGCTGCCTCATTCCTGCTTTGTCAGCCGCTTGTTTCCTCTGGAACCCCGTTCCTTGTGCCGTAATATTGGGTGAGATTTAACCCTCAACCCTCAGAAATAATTTTTTGTTCAGGAACACCATTAGGACAGCTAAGCCAGGTATTTTGTGATAATACTATCACTAAAAAGGAAAGAAAAAAAGAGAAGGGGGAGCAGAGTGTGTGTAAAATGCCAAAGTATTTCATGAAGGGCAGAAAATAGAGAAGCTCAAGCTTTTTGCCCCGTATTTTCTTTTGTTATGTCACTAAGTGGGATGTTTGTGTCTGTTTATACTCCGATTTCTTGTGTGTTTTGAAATCTCATTGTACTCGGTGGAAAATTGGCTGCTTAAGTAAAGGCATGTTAAGGACAGCTCTCTACAGTAGCTGGAAGGAAATGCTTCTCGAATGTATTGTCCAAGTTGGTTCTAGTTAATAGTCTCTTGGGTATGTGAACTTTCCTTGGCTCCTCCACCCATCTTCTGGCAGCAAACAGAATTCTTAGCATTTCAATTTAAAAATAAAATAATTAATAAAAACCTGGGCTGCCCTTCTAAGTTGTTTCCCAATAGGAGTGAAATGTACTTCAGTAATAACTCATAAACCCACTGGTGTGGGTTGATTGTTCCTGCTGGGGAGGGGATCCCCACTAAACAGCAACATAAAGCAAATCTCTTCAAAATATTACAATTACTGCATTTCTATAAAAACCCTCCTCTCCCTTTTCCCCTGCTCTGGTTGGATTTACTGTTATGAGATGCAATTGCTCAGCAGGACTGCTAATTAGATGTTACCAGGCCTGTTTGTGCAAGGTTGTGACCTATAAATTTCTGTTTAGCATTGCTGGAGGACAGACATTTTCTCTCCACTGGTTATTATTTATCCTTGCTGAGTTCATGTGTTCTCCTTCTGGGATTTTGGAGAGGGCCACCTGTGGCTCTACCCTTCGGACAGAAGGCGGTTTGGATGTGCCGTGGGAGCTTTGTGATGTCAGTTTGCAAAGCATACAGCAGGGAAGACGTCTGGGAACAAGTGCATGTTTGTGCTTAGGCATGAGATGTAAATATAAACTAAAATATAATTTAAAATATAGATTTACAGTACAAAAATCTGGCTCAAAAATACAAATCAGCTAAAAAGCAGCGTAGTGAAGAACACGACGTTTGGTCTTCAGGAGCTTTGTATTTTACAACTCTTGGGGAACAGAGCAGGAGTCAGGAGGAAGAAAGTAAGTAGGTGAGGGCTCAAGGGGAGAGAGTGTTTGGGGTGAGGATGTGGCCTTTATTCGTCACAGCCTAAGCTACTGGAAAGAGGAGGAAGCATTAAGTAGAGGGAAAACCCAGCTGAAGAGTACCTGAAATGCTGCACCCTGCCTCCAGATCCTTTTAATTAGCCAGCCCATCCTCAAAGGATACATTAATCATGCTGCTTGGGGTTTGCCAAAAGCACAGGGAACCTGCTCCACCCGTTGAGGTGGTACCTCAGGAGCCTTGAGCACGGCATGGCAGAAATGTCCAAACCAAGAAACGTCCTTCCCCTGGCACAGGGTTAGCTCAGCACCTGCAGTTCTCTGCCTGGTGCTGTTACTTCTTCCTGTGTTGCCTCTTTCTTTCACGGCTGGTTTCCCACAACACGGAATCCTAAAGTGGCTGAGGTTGGGTGGGATCTTAAAGATCATCCAGTTCCAGCCCTCTGCCGTGGGCAAGGACATCTTCCTCTCGACTGGGTTGCTCCGAGCCCTGTCCAACCTGGTTTTTGAAACTTCCACACGGCTTCTCCGGGCAATATCACATGGAGTAGGCAAGAAGAAAGAAATCACCCACTATATGCTGAACTTTTGGAACAAAATTAAGCTTGATTTGCCAATCCTGGCATTGTGTGGTAATGAGGAGAGCAAAGCACTCTGAGTCAGGAGGCTCCTGAGCCTTGATGCCAGCCTGCAGCTCAATGTCCTGCTTTGACCATGGTGGTGGTGACCTCCTTATGCTTAACCAAAGGGGATTTTTCTGCCCAAGCCGGCTTTCCCTCCCTAAACCAGGTGCAATAGCTGGGTTAAATTACACAGGGAAACCAACCTCACATAACCCTTAACTGAAGGTTAAAGGGTAGAGCTGATGAAAGAGGTACTACAGGTCGTTGCTGTACTGCATGAAGTGTGGGATTCAGGTTATTTGCCATAAGACATCTCTTTGCATAAATCTAAATATGGCTCAGGATCCCCATTGCACTTTTATAAGACCCAGTCTCCTTCCTCTAAAGTTTTGTGTCTGAACTATCATTAAATGATGAAAAAGGTCCAATCTTTTGTTTATTAGCATTGATTTACTGAGATGCATGGAGACTTTTCAGATGTTGGTGAGGAAAATGGAATGAGGAGCGTTCTGGTGCTTTTGCTTTTAAGTAGGCTAGATCAACTAATTGGTATGTAATAACCTGGTGGTTCCAGGTTCTTCTGAAGACATTTTGAAGGTGCCAGAAGAAAGCAGAATGGATCTGTCTAAATAGCATGGGGAGTACTGCAGGGCTTCTTGTACATTATATTTGAATCCCTTGAGGAGGTGCCTTACTAAGTCATTTGTTTTAGGTGGTTAAAATATGAAAGCTAACTTTAGCCTATATGCCTGAATGACCTGGTTAATATGCAAAAAAATGCACATTATTGCAGCAGGTTTTAGTGTCCTGTGAACTCTCCCTTTGACAAGGGAAATAAGCTCCCCTCTATGCGACGTCAGCAGTGCTCACAACTCCTCTTTTCCCTTTTCCCCCAAGTCTGTCGAGGCAAGAAAGAACCCAAACCCAAAAGAAGCACCTAATTGCTTCTTGTGTCTACCCCAGCCATGAGGAAACATTCAGGCTGAAAATAGCTAGAACTGTACAGCAGCAGCCAGCTGTGCAGTGGTGGCAGGGTGAGCGAGCATTTAAAGCATCATGTGCGATCGTTGTGGGGGTTTTTTTCATATTACTCTTCTTTTTTCCTTTATCCTTTCTTGTCATAAACACCACCACACACAGGAAGGGCTGGTTTGAGATCACCTAGGCTGTATTTCTGTAGAGGTGGGTTTCAGAGAAGGGGAATTCAGCAACCCTGCCATTGCTCTGGCAAATGAAGTTTATAGGGTGGGATCAGTGACAATGAAAATATCTGCTTTCTGGAAAGGAAGCCAAAGATGAAAGCTTGTAAAAGAGACAAGCCTGCATGGTATAGTTTGGGCTGCGCTGGAAGACAGCGGGTTTGCTTGTCAGTCGTTCATCTGGGACTTGTTGTGGGCACTGTCCCATCACCTGCTCTGTTCCCGGGGCTCCTCCTTGTCTCCGCAGAAACGCTTCCCTGCCTTTGCCATTCCCATTCCTCCCTCCTCGACAGGAGAGAGCAGAAGGGTCCTGCTCTCTTGAGAGAGGTCTGTGACAGATGAATGTCAGCTGGCTGATGCCTTCTTGGCAAGGGTGGGGGTAAAGGGGTCTGCGAGCTGTGGTGTTGGTGCTTTTGCCAAGCTCTGTGCCCTGCTTGTGCCACACACCCTTAATTTTGACCTCAAGCACACTGGTACGTTTTTGTGTATGTGCACCAAAAATATGTGCAGGAACTGAGGAGCTTTTGCCTTCAAATTGTTTTGTTGGGGTTTTTTCTGCACAGCTGCCTTGGGCCAAGGTCCTTTTTAAGTTCAGGACATTTTTTTCTTTTGTCCTCTTCCTGCACTGCTGCAAAAAATAAAGAATAAAGAGGGAACAGCCCACTCTGGATGCCTGCTGCTGAAGAGGCTGTGAGATGGAGATTAGGGGTTGGTGAGAGCAAGCACTGCAGAGGAGAGAACAAGGTGAAGGGCATAGAGCTGGGTAAAAAAAGGACCATGCATAAATTAAGAGGAAAAACTGCAGACTTTTTTTTCTCCCACGAATAATTAACTTTTCTGCTATTCTTCACTTTTCTGCTTTCTAAACCTCTCACGAAAGCCTCTCCTTGCTTTGGGGAGAAGTGTCACTTGAGAACCTTCTTAGAACTTGGCAGCTATGTAATAGGGGCATGTAATCTTTTCTAATCCTCTCTACAGGTTTGTAATAACCGTTTCTGTTTTGAGATTCCAAAGTGTTTTGTAGGCCAAGTGGGAATTCAGCTGTGAGAGAAAAATGTACTTAATATTCAGGAGCAAAGATGAGTGGTCCTGGGCAGGGAGCGAGACCTGAATAAGAAGGAAGGGAAACCTGCTTAGCATTGAAGGAAGGGTCACAGCAATGGCTTCAAGCAACTGCGGCTTATTTGAAATCTTAGGTATCCTGGGAACCAAATTGGTTTTTCACACGGGCAGCAGCTTCTGTTGTGGTGATGTCATGAGATTTACACGGCTGCACAATGAGGCGCTTGTTCGCAGGCAGGGGCGCAGGGAGCACGGGGCGCACCTGCAGGATTTGGGACATCCCCACCTTGATTGGGCTGTGATTTCTGGTTCCGCTTGTTGAGCCACCGAGCGCACGGTGATTGCCTGATTGGAGGCGGCTGGCACTGGTCCACGTGGGAAGGTGCTGATGTCTCCCAACAGGCACATCCTTCACGGTGTGTCTCCTGGACCAGGCTCGGTGCAGCCCACGAGGACGGGGACAGGGAGCGAGGCGCAGCGGGGGGAAGCGAGGATCAATTACCCTTTGTAAGTTTAGCGGTTAGCAATCGGCTAGGCAGCAAGTAAGAAGCTTAGAGGAGCTCAGTAGTATTCAAGCTAATTGGTGGCTTCAAACTGCTATTAAGAGCTCCCACACCTTTTGCTCAAAGAAGCTGCTTGGTGACAGCAAGCTGGTGCAACTTTCTGCTTTCTAATCAAAATTACCCTGCCAGGCCAATCTGAGCTTTTTGCCTAATTTTTGCCTCTGCTGTTAGTTCCTTAGCTCTTATTTTTTAGGACTTTTCAAGAAAGCTTGAGACTGTTGGCACACTCAGCATCTGCTCACTAAACTAGTCGTAAGATTTTAAGACTTGCGGTTTCTTTTTTGGAACAGCTCCATAAATTTTGCTTTTGAAAATAAAATCTCGGTGAAACTGCTCGCATGGTTGTGGCCTAACTGAATTTGTGCTCTCGAGCTTCTGCAGAGCCCTTGGGTACCAGGGAACACTGAGCCCTTTTAGGAAGTATCAGGGGCTGGGGGTGGCAGACGTGTTAGCGCAGGCCTTGGGAAAGGTTTGGGTTTGGAACTGCGCATGTTACGGGGAAGGGAGAAGGGAAATCTTGGCTGATCTCTGCCGTAGTCTCAGGCCTGGTGTGAAAACTCCTGAGCTGTAGATAGGCACAGTGGTGACGTTGCAAGAACAGGGCAGATGTATTGACTCGGGCCCAAGGGAAGTTGGCAGAGCCGCCTGGGAGCTCAGCTGCAGGAGGGAGGCTGCTGTACCTTGCTCGCTGCCGGCTGACTCCTGTACAAACAAGTCAGATCTCTCCTAGGGGAGGAATTGAAGGGCTGGGAATGATGTCAGCGAGGAGAGGCAGCGAGAGCCCATCCTGCTGGGAGATGCCAGGCTTGTTGAACAGTAGCATTCTGTATTTTGTCTCCTGCTGGTTGCAGAGGAGACAGCCCTTGGCTGCTAAGGCATTCGCTCATCTGATGGTTTATTGCTTCCCAAGTAAAAATTGCTCCTGCCATATTTTCTTAGTGCAAAAAGTCCGTAGGAAATCCAAGAGTCTGGCTGGTAGCTCTGGTAGCGGACAAAACATTGATGCTCACTCTTTGAGTTTTAAAGGTTAATCTTTCTTCCTTGGTGCTGAGGTGAGAGACTGCTGCATGTGAGAAATTCCGAGCAGCCAGGTGACCCTTCTCCCACCCCATCACAGCTCTTGGCAAAGCTTTCAGCGGTGGGTGGGGAAAAGTGATGCCTTTAGCTGTTTGCAGAGGAGACACGCAGTCCTCATTCAGAGGAAGCGAAAATCCTTAGGACCTCACCTGTAAGCAGTGAACAGCAGATACCTTCGGACCTCCCATCCCTAAATTTTAAGAGATTCCGTCTCCCAGAGCTGACATACTGATGGTAGGGCAATGGAAGCACACACAGCAAGCATGAAAATTGCCACAGTCACATGTCTTTGAGGACACAGGGCATGAAAACTGCACCTGACTGAACAGTTTTCACTTTAATCTCTCTGTGGCTTATGAGGTTCTTCATTGGGGGAGTGGAAAACCAGTCTTGAGACTGTGTCTGATCACTGCCACTCAATAAAAGAGCAGTGGAAAGTTAATAGGTTCGATTGGCAAGATTGGCCTATGCTAGAAAAATTAAAGATCTTGTGAAGAACATGTGTCACAGTGCCAAATACGTCGGAATCTGAGAAAGTCATGGCACTGGTCATGGCTTCTGCCAGCCTCTAACATACTGTTTTCACCTACTTAAACCCTTTATGACTTTATTCTGTGCAGAATGAGTTTTCCAGGTAGTGTTTTGGCTGTAAGCGGTTGGCGTGAGAGCTTCTGGGATCCCTGAAACCTGCTGGTTTGACTAAGCTTTCTTTACCTCCTACCCAGGATATCAGATTTCCATACCAGAATTTGGTCATCATTGCATGCAGCTGCTGGAGGAGAGCAACTGGATTCAGCTGGATCGAGGGCTGGCCAGTGCATGTGTACTGAACTTCGCTGAGTGTGGCTATTAAATGTAACGGGAGGAATTCACACTAGATACTTACCTCTGTAATAATATCCTACATAAATGGCGTGCCTCTCATCCCAAAGGATCTGCTCACGCTTTCTACACTTAAAATGCCACCTGCTTCGCCAGGGATCTGTTGCTGACCATGAAAATGTGGGTACCTCTTGGCTGAAACAGAGCCGTGCCACAGAGTGGTTTAGAGGGGCAAGTGAGCACTGCCGTCCCTCACGGGCAGCTGTGGGAAGCTTCCTAGAAAACCTGCAGTCAGTGGCCACATTGTGCTTTGAAACAAAATGCCAAGATTAATGGTGCCGTTCCTAATGCGTGCTGGTCGTATTTGTAAGTGCATTGTGATTCAGAGAAGAATTAATCAGCCCTGAGAGCACCATGTTTTCTCTGTAGCATGGGAGTCTCTGCATGGCCACACACAGCGTGTGCTGAGTTTTCCTGATACCACGCCATTAGTCATGAGCATTGTGTTTGCTGTGTTGGGGCAGTGTGGTGGTTGTCCACACAACCCTGGAGGAGGAGGGTCCCTTCCTCTTCCCAGTGAATTTGTACATCATGGTAGGTTTCTCTTTGAACGGTTGTTTTTGATAGTGGCTGTCTGCACTGTTCTGATCTCGGCTGGATCAGAAACCATTGCACGTGGCTGGGAGTTGGTTTGAGAAGTAAGAAACGCAAACAAGAGCTCTGGGTATCAGCATGAGAGAAAACAGAAGTTGCCTGGATTGTGCTTTCCCTAGCAGCCCCTCGGTGGCTGACCATCCTCTCTCATCCTCTACCCTCTGTGCAAATGTTGAGATTGTCCCTCTTACAGCTGGGCCAGGATTGCTCTGACGCCTGCATCTGCTCTCAGGGCAGGGGCCCTTGAACTCCCTTCTACATCCTGCAGATCTTCATCTGAGCATCAACAGCTGTCTGAACTAGGTGCACATGCACACACAGCTGTGTGTCACAGAGCTGCTGTTGCTGTTTATTTTCACTGACATTAGTGACTTCTTTTGCACAAATCCTGTCTTGTTCCAAGCTTCGAGGGAATGGAGCATGCTGTGTATTTCCCTTTCTGCCACATCTCCCTTGAGTGCCCTTCAGGGGCTTTGAGATGGTGGAAGTTTAGTGAAAGGACTTGTAGTTGGTATTTATCTTTGAAGCTTCATGTCAGTGGTAAGGCTTGTTTCAACTTCTGCTCAAACGTGCTTGAGGAAAGTTGGAACTGCTGGTTACTCAAACTGGATTGTGTGGTCATGCACAGCTGGGTAGGTTGGGGTTCTGACAAGCTCTCAGATGACAGCACATACCTAAAAGGCTTTTCTCTCACCCTGTCTCTATGGCAAGTACATAAAACACTGTGGAAACATTGACATTGCGCAAGCAGACCTGTTGTCAAAAGGTGTTAGGGCTCCTACTAATCTCTCTTCAGGGGAAAAAAATTCCTCCCAGCATACAAACTTGGCCACTACATTAGTTACTCAGCTGCTTGGCAGCTCCTTGTTGGAAATACTAGGAACAGAATACGGACCCTAATAAAGTCGAGGAGAATTTGGCAAGTGCTTCAGTTAGCCCTTGATTTCACCATAGGAATAGTGCAGTTCAGAAAAAGGAGCTCTGAGGTGTGCCAGGGGTGCTCTTGTCATCACTGGGATGGAGGGTTATTTCTGTGTTTCTATTGATGGTAAGTAGAGAGTGCTTTTTGGCAGAGACTGAAGGCATGGATTTGCCTTTAATGTAGTTCTGTTGGCTTGATTTCTGGTAATTCTGTCCTTCTCACTAGCTCTGAGGAGAGGAGATGCCGCTCTTCTGGTTGTAGAAGAGCTGTTGAGGACTAAATGGCACTGAAACACCCATTATCCCTTGGAAATAATTTTCTGATTCTGCCCATTGCCTGCTTTTTTGGAAAATATTCTCCACTCATGAATGCATTTGGAGTTTTAAGGAAAATAACTGTTGCATGTTTGCAATGGAAGCTTTCAGAAATGTTCCCATCTGACAGCCCTGTTGTGCTCCATCAATACTACTAAACTGCCATCAGTTTTCCTAAGATGGCCTACCCTGTCTGTGGGGATTGGCTTGGCACTGGCTGCTGCTTTCCGTGTTCCCTCGCCCTGCACCACTCAACACTTCTGTTGTTGATGTGTGATTATGGCATCACTGTCCCTCTATTTCCCCCCTTCTTTAAAAATAAGCCCTGTACTTCAAGAATACTAAGGTACAAGTTGTCATCTGACTGAAAGAAAGGGAGCTTTGTGGGTATTTATAACATGCCTAGTGGCATTTCAGAGCCCTGAGGAAAAACAACGCAGTTTCCAGTCTTCAGCAATGTCTGATGTGGCAGGAGGCAGCGGCAGGGATGTACCAAGAAGGGGATTTTTTCCAAGCTGTTACTTAACTGATATTAGCATTTGAAGGCACATAAGGCCTGACCTTTAATCCTGTGTGTAGACTGGCTGATCTGCTTGCTTGAATGCCTCATTGTAGTGCTGCAGAATGAAGGGATTGCATCAGACCCGAGAGAAATCTTCTGTCACCAGAGCTTGCCTATTTAGGTGTGTGGCTGCACGAGCCCATCCCTCACGTAACATCTGCAGACTCAGAGCTTTCAGATGCACCTCCCTGATCTTCAGCTCCTGTCTGAAGTTGCATTCATCAGTGAGTGATCATTCATCTCCAGAGCTCAAGCCTTGCTGTAGGAGCTGACAGAGAGCAGCCCCACAGTTAGAAAGGACAGTCCTGACCTGCGGTCTTTCCCAAAAGTCTGTTCCTAGTTACACATGGACTTCTTGCAATTCACTTCTATAGCAATTCAAATGGTGGTTGATTAGTTTTATGGGGCTTCAGTGGAAGAGCTCAGTGGGTTTTATTACATTCACGTGAAAAGTTGGAGCCAAGAACGTAAAATGAAAACCAAAGACGAAGAGTACCGGAAAGCAGAACAGGGTTTGTGAGGCGACCAAGTGTGTATGTGATACTGTGCAAAGTCCCAAAGAGTCTTCTGTCTGAACTGGTAACATACTTCAGAATAAATTTTGAAGTCACAGCTGTTGTGAGAGGCTCCAAAGATAGCAGCCGTGCAGGAGGGAGAGCTGAGAAATAATTTAAATAGGTGGGACTGATGCACCAAAGCTGCGCTCAGGTCTTTGTTGCCGTGAGTTTTCTGGGAACACGCATTCTGCGTCCGTGTAGTTTGCGATGTGCTTGCAGCGTCAGCTTGGGGAGAGGACTGAAGCTCCAGGATCTGATCCTCTGGAAAAGCAGCGTGCTGAAGAGAGCACTTGGTCAGGCTTGCAGGGCTGGTGGGGCTGTGCCCCGACATGCGTTCAGAAGGATCCCAATACAAACACAAAATGCTGTTGCTGTGGTGTTCTCCAGGGCTGATTGACAGCTCCAGACACCAGCATGGCATGTCACTCTGCCAGCAGCCTGTGCAAAGCTGTTCTGACGTAGCCAACCCACTTGGCAACAGAGCTGTGGCTGGCTCACAGCGCCCGATGACTCAGTGAAGTCCTGGAGTTGTTGTTGCAGTGGAAGAAGTCGTTCTGTTCTTCGATTCCTTTGTGCAGCCCATGGATCAGTTGGATGGTATCCTGCCAAGGCCTGTAGTTAGAAGAAATCATAACGCAAAAATCTTTTGGGGCTGGGCAAGTCGTGACTGTAGATTCTGTGTCGGAGCCGACGGTCCGGGAGGGTTTTCTTTTGCCCTCAGAAAGTTTGCTGGCAGTTCCAAATACAGTTTACTTGGTTACTGCTCAGCGCAGCAGCTGGAGGCACTCTCACTGCCAGCCCACCCACACGAGCAGGACAGGGCACGCACGCCTCCATCCTTTTCTCCCCCTGCTGATTGATTGTGTGCTCTCCTTGCCCAGGAGACCAGATCCCCAGAGCTCTCCTCTCCCCGTTTCTGTAGCACACTCATGCCAGGAGCTCATGGCTTCGTCCTCCTCGCTCCTCTGCTCTCTGCCAGGTCTGTCATGCTGAGGCAGGGGTAGGGCTCATGTGCTGCTGTTTGGGAAGCCAAGGTCTAAGCAGGAGCAGCAGTGGTTTTATTTTACATCTGGTTTGGTTTTTTGGTTGGACACCATGATAAATGTGAGTTGCAGTTAAGCCAAAAATCTACCTGGAGGGTTCGTGTCTGTAAGATGGACTAATACATAACTTGTGGGAGAGTCTGCTGTGCTCCAGGAGTGTGCACAAATGCACTTTTGCTTCACAGAGCTTATGGTGGTTTCCCTTAATTATGCTTACACTTAATTAGAGTTTGGGGCAATTTTGAGACACACAGCCCTAGTTGCCACTCTCACAGACTGAGTTGTGTTGGAGAAGTAACAGTGTGGAGCCTGACTCTGCATCTCAGCTTCTTCCCTGCATTATTTTACCTGAAATTAAGGGCGCAGAGGCGCACTTGTTCATTATTCAGAGCAGCAGGAGCCACGCAGCCCTCTCCTTTCTCTTGCTTAAAGGTTATCTGTTTCAAGCACTTCTCTGAACCATCACAAAAATCCTAACGCAGCTGAAAGGCACCTTCCGAGTCTGGCTCTAGAAGCCGACGCATTCCCTGCAGTGCAGACGCAAAGGTGCAGGAAGGGGGCATGAAGATGTTGCAGCGTTTTTGATAACGAGGTGGCACATGCAGGGGCTGCAAGCAGGGAAGTGAGCTGGAGGGGTTCCTTAGTGCAGGTTTAAGGCTGGCGTTTGGGCTGGCTCTCCCTGGAAGGTGCTGGGTGATTGAGGATTCGCTGGCCTCTAGTGGTGGCGCTGGGGAGAAGCGACGAGAAGCAGCTGCGTTATCTCCGTGCGTATTACTGTGTGTGCTGAACGGCGGGTAATGTTGCAAAACATTTTGGGTTTGAACGCTCAGTTTGTTCCTGAAACAGCTAAAGGAGGTCCTGGAGTCCCTTGGTTTTTGCAGTGTCTGTTTTAGACCCTTGAGAGTTGAGGTATCTACAGTGTCTACGTTGATGGTTTTTAGATCGTTGCAAGCAAGTTGCATAGAACTAGATTGCAAGATAAAAGTGAAACTTAATCTTACAAAGCAACCAGAACTTAATATCAGAACTTTATAAAGAGATGAATCACAGAATCCTAGAATGGCTTGGGATGGAAGGGACCTTGTTGATAGTGAGAGGCACGACGTCATGCGCAGCACAATCATGAGAGACTTATGGGAAATTGATTTTAAAATGAATTTTAATAGATCAGGACCGGGAACCAAACAAGTTGGTTTATGGTTTGGTTTGTGGTTTTGGGGGTTTTTTTTCAAGTATGAGTTTTTGTCGCTGTAGTGTCTGTGGCTAAATGAAAATGCACGATTTCATCAAGTAGGTTCCCCACCAAAAGTTGCTAGTAAGCCCTTCTCAATTAAATGCCCATCCCTTTGAATTTTTCCTTCCCTTCTTCAAGCCTGCCTTCCTTGATCCCTGTCTTCCTTCCTATATCTCTCCAGTCTCAAATAATCCACTTTATTATATTTATAATATACTTTATTAAGATTTAGAGTACATTCAGAGCAGTACCCCTTTGAACCATGGTTTTGAGAAGGGAGTGGAAGGAAGATTAAGTTTTCATAAAAGCTCTTGGTCTTTTCAATATATTTTTCAGCCTTTGACAAAGACATTTATATTGATCTCTGGTATTGCCATTTTTGTGCCTCCCAGGATTCCCATTTTGCCTTTTAAAATGCTGAAACAGGCCCCACTAAGCACAGAGTGCAGTTGTGGTTCACATCTCGCTGCAGAACGGCAAAAGCAAAGCAGGTGGTTAATGCCACGTGCTAACAACGTCGTGGTTTTCTGTTCCCAGATGTGAAGGGACCACCTACCCACAGACTGTCCTGCGGCCAGTCCCCCTACACCGAGATGACAACATGGGAGAGGAAATACTGCATCCTGACCGACAGCCAGCTGGTGCTGCTCAACAGGGAGAAGGAGGTGAGACAAGCTCACGTTGGCACCTTAGTATTTGCCTTTTGGCTTTTATTGGTGAAGGACAAGGCAGCTTTCTTCATCTTCCCTTTATTCCACTCCCAAATCCCTTGAAATATGTGCTGATGCCTGAGGTGGCCACCTAAAACACAGAGACCAGACAAGAATAAGAGAAGAAAAGGAGGTATTTATTTGAAGGACCTTCAAAGGTAAACCCTGGGCAGTCCAAAGGCTGCGGCCAGGATGGACCCTGGGTCACGGGTTCTTCACCCTTTTATAAGTTTGGTCCATTTGCATATCAGGGTTAATTCTCCAATTATAACCTCAGTCCATTATGTAATTACCCCAAGTTTGCCTCCCCTTCAGAGGCTTTCAGTTTACACATTTTGTGGCCTGGTGTCCTTGGTGTGGAAACCTAGAGAGGTTTGTCTAACCAGCATGAGAGAACAGCAGCTAACAGGCCACAGGAAACTTCAGAGTTAAACACTAGGCAGTGCAGGATTTGAAAAAGATAAAAGTTAAAACCTAAGGCATCAGTGCAAGGGGGAAAGGGAATTTAAGAAGAAATTCTTTATTGTGAGAGTGGTGAGACACTGGAACAGGTTGCCCCATCCTTGTAGGTATTCAAGGCCAAGTTAGATAAGTCCTTGAGCAGCCTGGTCTAGTGGGAGGTGTCCCTGCCCCTGGCAGGGGGTTGGCACTAGATGATCTTTAAGGTGCCTTCCAGCCCCTTACTGTTCTATGAAAAGGGGAGCTAAGCTCTCCTGTGCATGAATGGTGTGGTGCACACAGTTATCTATCATCTAGCTGGCCCAGATGCTGGCTGCATGGAAGAGGTGACAGCAGCCTGAGTGCAGACTCCCTCCTGCAGTTCTACAGAGCCTGTGTTTGTCTGCCACTGTGTCTTCATACCTATGTTAGTACTTCTTTTAATGGCAGCTAAAGCCACCACAGGTATGCAAACCTGCCTCTTTATGTCAGTGCAGCATAAAGGTAGGGAAAAGTGAAGGCTTTTTATCCATGAGATTTAGTCTAATACCACAGTTTCCTGTATTTGGAGATGGCCCCAATTTTTGCGTTTTTTCTTGATTCTTTTGAAGCTCCTGTATGTGGCTGTTACAGACTGAGAGTGAGACCTGTTTCTGGTGTAGAACAAAATATCAGTCAGCTGTGCTCAGGTTTATTTGCAATGAAATATCCCCTTGCATAGGGAGAGTGGGAAGAAATGGTTTAGAGAAGGACTTGAGTTATTGGAAGAGAGCAGCATTAATGCTGAGGCGTAGGTGAGGTGATCAAACGCAGGCAAAATGGAAGGCCCATTTAATGGTATCTGTTTACTATGTAATTCCTTTTCTAGTCTGACAGGACTGACACCTGAGGAATTAAAGTATACACTGAAGAAACTTGAGGAGATGTGAGAATCATTTCTAAAACAGTGCTGTAGCAGCATAGCTGGACCAAAAGGATGCATCTCATTAGGGAAATGTGACTGAAAACAACCCTGGCTCGTATCACAAATAGTTACCTGAAGGTGGTAACCATGCACTATGGGATTCTTATTTCTCCTAACACAGACAGTTGAAAGCATTTTGCTGGGAGTAAGATGAGTCTTTTGACGAGATGGTGAGGAGTAAATGTGGGAAATCCGATGTGTTGCTGGTGTGTTAATTCACTATATGCTATGTTTAAATACACGTTGGGTTTTGTCAGAAGCTGAGGAAATTCAATATCAGGCTGTAGAGAGCCTGAGGTTTAAGTGTAGCAATAACCCCAAGAAAGCAAGCAGTAATGTAAATTCTTGCAGTGTGCCCTCAAAGGAATCTTCCTGCACTATCACAGTGAGAAATTGCTTGTTTTGGGAAATGCGGCATGCAGATGGGCCAAGCAGACATGCCTTTGGTGCAGGTGTGACTCTACATGCTGCTAATGGGATTTGTTTCAGAAGCCTCTAGCTGGAGTCAGATTTGCCATTCTGATTTTCAAGTAATTTGTGACTACTGTGAAGTGAAAGGAAGAAGGGAACTCCTTGCAGAGCCATGAGTGCTGTGTAGGAAAACAAGAGGTTGGTTTAGCCTGGCTTGTGAGTCTGTACACACAGCAGTGTGCAGACAGCCCCTCACAGAAACACACAACGTACAGAGCTGCCAGTCGGCAGAGAGACTGATACTCTGGATTTACACCTCCTTCTAGTTTTTCTCAACTAGGAGTATCCCTTTGCAGCCTTCCTGAGAAAGGGGAGGAGTGGCAGCGCAGTTAAATTTTTCTTGGCAAGTCATTCAGAGTTGAAAGAGGCTCCATGAAATGTGATCTAGAAACAGGAGTGCACAAAGGCCTAAGGCAGCAGTGGGGAGAGATCCTTGTTAAGAGCATAATGATGGAAAAGTATCTGCAAGGGGAATCGTAGAAAGCTCCTGGGTGGGACCACTGGGACAGGGAGCCTAAGCAAAGACCAGGTGAACAAAGAAGAGGGAGATTACTTTAAGAAAAGAAATGAAGATTATGTTTAGAATAAAATTATTGGAAAGGTGATGCTGGAGGAAGTGTTCTGTTAACCCAAACCAGGCGACAGGCATTGCAGGAGAGATTCCTGCTCTGAACGTGGTCATTGCTGGTAGAGTGACTAGGTCAGAATTCCTGTGGGCTGCTGGAGAGGATCTTGGGAACAATGTCAGGACAGAAGGATACCCAGCAGTGAGTGGGAGGGTGTGTGGGAAGAAGGAAGAGATGGTAACAGCAGGGTGCCCTTGCAGCCCAGAGGAGCACTTGCATCATCACAAGGCTGACATAACTTGAAAGGTGTAAGTCTGAAACATCTTGTTTTATTCTCTGTGCCTCTGCTTTGTTACTTCATGGAATACAAATCCAAGAAGCTTGACCCGTGTGACTCTGGAAGGGAACAGAAATGTGTGTTTACACTACTTTGTAAAATCCTTCTGCAAGTGTGTGTGTCCGAGTCAGGAAGTGAAAAACGTGTACAAAATGTAAACAGGTAAATGGAAGAGTTCTCCATTGTTTCAGGTATTAGGCTAAGTTTGGTTTCTTTCAGTTAGTGCTGCCAAAATACAGCATTATGAATTGCAGACTTCTAAGAGCAAGGGAACAGTACAGAAATAAACAGTGTACTAAAGAAAACTCATTTCTCATAGCGTCCCACCACTATGGATTTATTGTCAAGGCAGTTTGAATAAAGTATGTGCAAGAGAAATTTTGTGCTTTGCAAGAGCAAGAGTAGGTTGAAAATCAGGTGTCTTTTGAAGTGCAACTTGGTCCAAAAATACCTGTAATTACTTAGACAAAAATAGTCTGGCATATCACCTTGTGTAGTGTAGAAACACATTAATTACTTGACACCTTGTCAACTTTATAGAATGAGAATAGGTGAGACTGAAGAATGGAAATTATTAATGAAAGGAAGGGATCAATGCCCAAGAAGTCAGTAGAAAGAAAATGAATCCCTGTAGGAACATGAGAGACAACTTAGCAAAGAAGGAGTCCTGAGTGACAGGAGATGTGCAATTGTTACAACCTATCCCCGTGTGATAACATTTAACAGCATTTTCCAAGACAAGGAGAACAGGTCTAGATTGATGCCCATACAAATCAGGGAGTTTTTCTACAAGGAAGAGTTTCCCCCTGTCAGGAAGGTGTAGATGTTTTCACCTACTCTGTGAAACCTTTTCCATAGGGTGGGAGGAGCTGTGAGGGTACAGTCGAAGTGTCTGTAAAATCAGAGCCATTCAAAGAGGGAGAGGGAATGAGTGTTCGTGCAGAGTGGTTGCAGCCAGACGACACCTCCACTCTGAGGGGTGTGACAAATGGCTGCGCCTGCCTCTGGGCTGCTTTTTACTTAGGCTTTGTCAGCACCTTGGCTGCAGTCCTGCAGAACGTTTCCGTCTTGTGTTCGCTTGGAAGTGAAGATGAATGACACTTTTCACTGTGTTTGACACTTCCTTTCTCCTCCCTGCACCCAAACCTCATCTTTCTTCTTGGATTCAGAGGTGGTTTTAATCAAGGGCAAAGGATAGCGAAGACCTACATTCACTGTGACGAGATCTACTGCTCACTGGTGCTGGTGACAGAGGCCAGCAGCAGGACACCTGGGATGTATTTTCCTACTCCTCCATCTCCTGTGACTGACACCAGTAGTGGTATGACAGTGGTGATCCCAAGGGAAAACAGCAGGAGCAAACACTGCTGCACGGGGCCCTAGGGGAGGCTCTTCCCAGATCCCACTGCCCTGCTCAAAGGACTTGCCACATTGGGGTCTTACAGCAAGCATGTTTCACCTGTAAAGAAGAGTTTGTCAAAGCTGAACCCAGCCATAAGATAAGATTTGTCTCAATTCCCAAGTTAATATGGTTATTTAATTTCCAGGGGCCCAGAGAAATGTTTGCTGTCAACATTTTTACAGTGGATTTCCATGGCAAAATTTTAGCCAGCTTCTAACTTTCTGGAGGAAGGTAAAAAATTAAAATGAATTATTTAACTGCTTTTCTGACATGATTCCAGACTTTCTGACTGTTAGATCAGAAGAGTCTGCAAATTCTCAAATTTATGTCTTGAACCACTCTTTCCAGTCTTGAAAAATCTTATCTGCAACAAAGAAACTTTTTTTCACCTGCTTTGTTTTAAGGAGACTATCTTAATTTACCTTTAAGAGGCATTAAATGCTTCAAAAGCTCTTACTCCTATTTCTTCTGAAACTCCCTCATCATCAAACTGATAGAAATCCCAGATACAGACTTTTTATACTTTAAAAGTATGTTCCGTGGCAGGTGAGCTGGGATGCTGCTCAAGGATTTAGAGTCTGAGCTCTGAACCCATCCTCATTAAATTGTGAAGTTTGTCACGGAAACGTGACCTATGATGAAAATTGTTAAGATTGCTGAAATGATCAGCATTTGGACTGTCCCTGTGTATCTTAATCACAGAGTTAACACTGCTCAGATCCCAGCCCCGAACCAGCAGCTTCAGCATGGCAGCTCAGGGTCAGAGAATTCCCAGGTTGGTGAAGTCTCAGCAGAGCAGAGAAGAGGATAACAAAGCTGGATGGGGGGAAAAAAAAGAGCTGAAAGGCTGAATCACCATTAGAGTCCTGACTTTGCAAGACTCTCTCATTCTCTTCGATCCTTTGCTGAGCTGCCTGCTGGAGTGGTGGGGACTAAAGGAGTGTTGGGAAGGTGGCACATGTCTGCCTTGGTCTTCACAGGGTATTTCTTTGTGCACTTGCTCGTGTTTTGGTGCCTCCCCATCCATTCATCCATTTGCCCCACCACAGAGGACTTTATACTGCTGTTTAAAATGTGTCCAGTTCCAAGAGATGCAGAGGGGATCTTTTTGAGTTACTTTGCTACTTTAATGTTGTCAGTTAAATTGGGGGATGTTTCTTCTCTGGTGTAGAACAAGCTGTGTAGCATTAGCACGTTTGGAAGGCTCGCGGGAGCCCCGCCCAGCCACAGGTTGGAACGTGTGGTAGCCAACAGACAGAACGGCGAGGTGGCCAGTACCGAGCGGTGCGGCTGCCTGCGTGGCTGCAGGTGCCGCAGTGTCTGGGTTGGAGCGACCACAGATCCAGTGGTTCCCCAATACCCAGCTCGGTTGTTACCTGACCGTGCCAAGACCTGCTCAAGCACAGCCATGAGCGCGTTGTTCAGGGGTCTTGATGTTTGAAGGAGGCTCTCCGCAGCCTGGGGCCGCCTGTACAGCGCCTTTGTCCACCAGGTAGCTGCCGCAAGTTTTGCTTCTCCAACGTTTGGCGTGTAGCATCTGACCAGCCGCCTCTGCCTGGCTTTGGCAGCGTGGAAGCAGCCACGGGGCCGGCGCTGGGAAGCAGTTTGGAAAGGCAGGAGAGTCAGCCGGGAGTGGGTTTTGTTAGCCGGGGGTGGGTTTTGTTAGCCCGGGGTGGGCTTTGTCAGCCGGGGGTGGGCTGGGTGGTGCCTGGGCCCCTGTGGAGCAGGGGCTGCTGCCCTCTGCTCGCGGCCATCGCCGGGCTGTGTGCGCTCCTCACCCGGGGAGCCTCCGGAATTCTGCGTTAAGGCCGCAAATGCCAAACTGTGCCCGAGAGCTGTTAGCAGAGGAGTAGCAAATGGAGTCCCCTGTGAAGGTGGCACATTACGGGCGCGGCCTGGTGGCGAGTTCACAGCTGTCGGCGTGGTTTTTCCGCAGGCGCCTACCGAAGGGGTCCCGGAGCCGCAGGATGCCTCCCGCGGGCGCTGCCTGCGCCGCACCGTCAGCGTCCCTTCCGAGGGCCAGTTCCCCGAGTACCCGGCAGAGGGGGCCGCCCAGCCAGGTAAGAGAGACCTCGGCCACGGGAACCAGGAATGGAGCAGCTGAGCTGCGAGCTCCCGGAGGGCAGTACCCTGCCACAGCAGCGGCTAGCTGGGTACCACCGCAGGGTGGAGGTCGTGGGTGAATGCCTCCAGCAAAGTGACTGCCCAACACGTGGGTTTATCCAAACACCAGTGAGATGGCTGTGGGATGCTGGGGGAGCGTGGCTGTCGCTGCGCACCGGGAGCTTGGTGGCTGTGGTTTTAAACTCACCGGGCAGCCCTGGGATTTCCAGGTGAGAGCCGCTGGATGCGGGTCAGTAGGAATGCAGCTCTTGCAGGTGGCACTAAGTGGTTCCTGCTGGTTTAGAACTGTTAGGCGGTTATGTTTTACCTCATCTCTGGAATTTCCTTTGCTTCATATTTTCACAACAAGCACCGAATAACAGGTTTTTCTCTAACTTACCTCATGCCTGTTCAGGGTGCAGTTCCTAAAAGAAGCAGACATCTGCCTGCTGCCGGCTTTAATTATCCATGTTGAAATTCAGGCAAAGCCAAAGAAGAGATAGGTATTAAAAATGACAGACAAAGGCTGTGTTGCAGTGGTTTCCCAAGTCCAGGTTTGGCCCAGTTCCCTCTCTTCTCCACTCCACCTGTGGTTGCATAAAGAGCACCATTCCAGGTTGTATAAAGAGCACTCTTTCCAGAAAAGAAGGAAGAGGCAGCAACCACACACAAGCGAGCTCTTCTTCCTCTCCCCAGCCTATGCAAGAAGCTTTCCTTGGCATAGGCTGGGGAGACTTAGGAGCAATTCTTCCCTGGTTCAGCTGTGAAAAATGTCACTTCTGGGAGAGTGAGCTATGAGGAAAAAACATGCATCTGTAAATAGTAAAGCAGCCTTGATAACTGCTATCAAAGGTAAAGAGCAGATAAGGTATTTTTTAATTTCACAGCCTCAGCTGGTTTGTTTTTTTTAACTAAGAATTTTATTCTGGGAGTATATTGCACAAAAGTAAGGCAAATCCCACTCTTGTAGATAGTTACTTAACACATTGCAACTGTATTGCTTATTTATTTGTACTTGTCAATAGCACTGTTTAACTCTTCCTTATTTGAGGAAGGCAGATAAGGTTCCTTTTTCTATTTGTTAGATTCCTGGATTGGAAGTCTGAAAATAAACAGGGCAGAGTTGGGGGTTTAGAGGGAAAACTGCAAAATACTTTGAGATGAGCAACATGAAAAGAACCCTGACTGGATTTGTTTGTGGCATTTCAAATGTACCTCTAAATGATCATCTTGTTTTGCCATATGAATAAATGTTCATTCTTTTTTGAAACTAAACCCAGTATTAATCATGTGTAGGCAAAGTACTTTTTTTCCAGGTGTATGGCTAGTGGTGTGAATGAAGAATTGTATTGCAGCCAGTGTGCACTAGGCAATGAATATTATTTGTAGCTTCACAAGCTAGAAAGACCTTTAAAAATCTAAGATTTAAATGCCTTCTTCTTCTTCTATACCATGTGCAAAAAATGTGTAGATTTTCTAGACTTCACTGAGCATCTCAATAGCCAGAAGTCCTAGTGTTATGTTTTTAAATGGAACCTTGTAACATTCTTGGTTTTTCTGGTGGGCCAGAGAGAATGGATGACTCTGCTGTTTGGTACCTGCCTGCTGTGTATTTTGCTTCAGTTTTATATGTAAGTGGCGTTTTGTAGTGTGTTATTTGATATCTGCCTGATAAGAATGTATTAAAAGTACAAGATATCTACATGGTCTTCTCCGTGTGAGAGCTGCAGCTGTAGTGAAGTCACAAAGTGTGTAGCCAAAGCAACTGGGCGTGCAGTGGGAAGGGAAAAATTGAGCAATGCCCTTTCTGTGAGTATGGATGAGAGTGAGGGGGAGGGAAGGTTGTATATAATCTTGGATATATGGATTATGGATAGTTCCCTTGTTTTCACATCCTGGTTAAAAATGACTCTTGTCATGATTATGGAATTCCCGCTAATGAAAAATGAAATGAAAAAAGTGGGTTGATAGCAAGCAGTGGGAATAGCTTTGTGTCAAGAGCCAGAGGACACATTAGTGAAGGGAACCATTGCACATCTTTATACAGAGAAAGAAACAGATGGTGGCAGCCAGGACGTGTCACAAGCAGTAGAGATAACAACTGCACTAAAATAGCTTTGGAATGGACACCAAAAGCTGAAAGGCGCAGCAGAGGCAGCTCCAGTATCTGGTAGAGAAATTGCCATGCAGACCTGATAAGAATATCAAGCTTGTCCTAGGGAAGCACGTGGATAACATGGCAACTTCAGGCACTGCATCTGACAGTGATACCTGAAATTACTCCTTGCAGAAGAGCTCCTTAGGAATGGCTCTAGTGCAGAGGTGGAGGCGTAGCAATAGCATTTGCACTTTTCCCTGAGTAAGGTTGCCACGCCTCTGTTGTGATTTACTACTTAATAGATTTGTTTATTAAAATTATTATTTTAATTTATTCATTAGAATGAATTATTTATTTATTAAAAATTAAAACGGGGGGATAGGTGACGGGGCTCTTTTTCATTTGTAGCAATGAAGTTCTAACTTACTTGTACGAGAATCTTTTTGTTAATGGAGCAAACGGAACGGTGCGTGTTCTTCAAGGGCTTTGCATAATCAGCAGTAGTACCCATTCTGCAGATTTCTGTGGCGTTCTTTACAGAATTATGCACACATCCGTGTAGCACCATTCCTAGGAAGTGTGTGGGAGAGAAACTACCCACGTTACATCTGAGAAATTGAAGCAAGAGATGTGTAACTCCCCAGAGTTCAGCATTAAGTCAAGTGTGACATTCACCCGCGGGCTGCTGGAGTCGTTCTCGCCGTCTCTGTCATTTTTCACCCTTGCTGCAGGGTTGGCTCAGCTGTTTGGGAGGCAGCTGCTGCACCACCGTGGTTACAGTCCCGTGTACTAAGATAGACACCAATTTCCACATACTTCAGTACAGTAAGCCGTAATTTGTGATGGTTCAGCAGCTGCCGGCAGAGCAGCTGAGCCATCCCTTCTGTGCAGGCAGAAACCACTGTGGTCACCCTCAAATGAGGGCCAGAGGGGCGGACACAGAAAAAACCACAAGATAGAAAGTGACTTGTTTAAACACTGAAAACTAATAAGATCATTTTAAAACTCTAACTCCAGAGGCACTCAGCATCTACTGCTAGCTTCGGAGCTTGCCCTCTGCTTGCAGGCAGCGTTGCTAATGTTGAGATTCTTAATTCCTGTCTGGAAGATCCACTGTACGCTGAGTTGTGTCAGCAAGCCATCCGTCAAATATATGCCATAAAATTTCCTTGGTGCATAATCCCTGTCACTGTAGTTATACCTCTGTGAGTGAACAGGCATACTCTAAATATGTCATTTACTTGCTGGGATTTCATCTTGGCAGCACTTAACTCAGAGGAGCCTCCATTCAAGAAAGCTAAAAATGTAGCTGTAATTTCTCCCTAACTCCAGCTTGACAGCCTCTGACCTTCTTTCAAGTGTTATTTGCAACGGGCCAATTCTGTTCCAAAGTGTGATGCAGGCCCTGGAGGCCAGCACCTAAATGTCATAGGAAGAGGAACTCAAGCTGGTCCATCTCCGTTTTGCCTCCATTTCTGCTTCAGATCCTGCTCTTTTTCTAACAGGTGTATTTTTTCCTGTTAGGGAGATTACATCCTTTTAAAGGATCATTGTTTATGATAGTGTGTTGGAATTAGCCATTCATACAGTAAAAGCATGATTCAGATTTCCACCATTCATGCTGTTTGACAGGCTAGTAGCAGTTACCACTTCCTTTCCCAAAATAATCGTCTTCTCTCTTGCTCTGCTTCCGTCTCGCCACCTGCTCACTCTAAATGAGAGTTGTTAAGGAGAAAACACAACAGAAGTTTGGATTCTGGCAGCTTTGTGACATTAATAAGAGATTTTTTTGCCTGCATATGTGAAAATATCAGGAGGAATTGACAGTGGGGAAAGGCTTTAGGGTTTGGTCTCTGTTGCTGTTGGTTTTTTAAATTATTAGGAAGGAGCATCATCATCAGGGAGAATTTTTGAGATTCTCTGATGCTTAGAAAGGCTAGTGGTGATGCAAATAAATCTTCTTTTTATATTTGGAGGTGAAATCACCCAAGGGGAAAAAAAAAAGACTGTTTCACTTGTTGAAACAAGTTAACCCTGCTTTTTCTCAAGCTGAATATGCATCTCTTGAAAAAAAGGTTGCTAAAAGCAGGTCAGAGGTGAAGATGCTCCTTGCAAATTTTAGTTTTGTCCTCACCCTGTATCACTAGCATTGAGAATGAAGCACTGATCTGTTTTGATGCCAGGCCCAAACTGCACTGCTACCAGGTGAGCAGTTAGCTGGGCAGAGATCCTGCCTCTGTACTCTTCTAAAAATCCAGAGGCTTTGGAAATGGAGTGAGCAACAGAAGATGAGTTAAGCAACATCTGGTTTCATTGCTGCCTGGTGTATACCTCTTAGAACAGTTCCTGCAAGTCTCTGCTGAGCCCTCCTGCCTGGGGAGGATTGCTCCAATACCCAGCCCGTGCTCTTCTTTCAGGTAAAAACCTGGCAGGAGAGAACAGACAAGAGCTAAAAAGATTTCTGGGGTGATTTTAATAGCTGCTGGTTTTAAGACAAAGTTGTTTACAGCTAAAACTATCAAAGCTGAGCCTTGCTTTCTGTATATTCCAGCTGGAATGAGTATTTATGATGAAAGAAGAAATAGATTTACTCTGTGCTCGCCACATAATTATGATCCTTGCACACTAAGAGCTAGGATAAATACCCGGAAAGTGTTACTAGTTTTAGAGGTGGGGAGAGGGAGACAGTTTGTTTTGGTGGAAAAGGGATTGTTTGTGACCTGCTCAGTGGAAGAACCTGCAATGCACCAGTTTTTACATTCAGTAAAGATTTTTATGTCCAGCAAAGATTTACTTAGGAGATATGCAGGAATTTGATATAATGGAAGTCCTGTAACTCCTGAGAAAACTGTGTGCTGACAAGAGGGCTGTCCTTCACCTTCCACCACTCAACTTGGCCTGAAAAGAGTATCTGTTAGAAAGTAGGGATGAAAAAATGCACTTCACAGCTCCCTGTATCTCATCTGTAGGGATTTACAATGTGTCTTGATGAAGTAACTTTCCCAGTAGCACTGTCTGCTTTGTCACTGTGCTGCCATGTGCAAAACACCCGTCCACTGCCAACTGCTGCGCATGGCAGGGATACAAAACAGGCCTTGGGTTTAGCCCTCACACAGAGGGGTGTGTTTGGCAGTATCTCTGGCAGGAAGATGGATTCAGATGTGCTGACTTGCCATGTTTGCAGCTCTCGGGGTTTGCCCGACCTGGGCTTGCACGAGCGTGTTTGTGTGTACCTGTGAGAGATTCCCATCCTCCTCTCTGCAGGCCCAGCAGTCTGAAGGAGCAGATGCCTTTCTGCCAGTTCCCTTTGTCACGTCATTTAGCAAGCCCCAGTGAGTGGCTGGGGATTGTTTTTTCTCTTTGACCTGTGCTTTGTACCACAAACCTCAGTTGCAGTGGCCCCAGCAGCTGCAGGACGGGGAGCACTGTTCTGCACCAGTGGGATGTGACACCACGCGGTGTTTCCACAGGCTGCAGGTGGTCCTGTGCGTTTTGAGCCCCGTGGCTCCATCTCTGCTTCCCTTTAGCCCAGACCTGCCAGAGGTGCCAAAACCCATGCGTGGGAGCCTTCAGTGAGCTGAGATCTGAAGCCTTTGGCTCATGTAATTACACGAACAAGGGTTTGCTGACAACTACAACCTTTGCCTGCTTCACTGTCTGGTGCCTTGGGTCATGATCTCTTAGTGTTGTGACTTGGGTGTTGTTAGTAGGGAGTGTAACTATGCCAAGATCACTTGAAATTCTCAGACTTTTAAGTCTTTAGGTGACTTGTTTACCCATCATGTTGTATCCGGAAATGCAAATGCATACAAACCATGAGTTGCCTTTTAAAAAACCCCCTGTGAAATCCGGCTGCTCCTCTTGGACATCTTTGCAGGCTACACAGGGAAACATCTACTGTGTGCAAAGTGCCCTGCTATCTTTTGCATCCACAAAAGAGGTTAGGAAACTTTGGGAAAAGCCCTGAAGTAATCTGAAATTTGGACAATGTACAGTGCAATTTGCCTGCCTTGGAAGGATGAAGAGTTTAGACAACTCCGCTTGAAATTAAAGCTGACTCCAGGGAGGCTGGATGTAACAAACGGGATGCCTGGATCTCGGTGACATTCCCCTGGGCAATTGGAGTTATTTGTATACAGAAAATTGCCAAGCTGCTATCTTTCTTCCTCTATAACGCAAGCGAAGCCAAAGGATTTTGGTTTGTTCTGAATGCTGCTGAAACTTTATCCCCTTGCACACAGATCATTCTGTGCTGAAAGCCGAGTTTCATCATGGAGCAAATTTTATCTGTTTAGATCTTAAACCTTTTTAGGGCAGAGGTAAGGGGTAAGAACACATAATCTCAGCTTTCTAATATTGACACATAATCCTTTAGGGCTCTTTTTTTTTCCCCCCTTGGAAATGTATATTACATCCCCACCCACTGCTTCCAGAGCACACGCAAAAAAATCACTTTAGTGATTTTTAGGTTTTATGTTGTGAGCATGAAAAACACTTTGTAAGGAGAGCATGTTGTTGTGCAATGTAGTAATTTCTAAGAACTGGTAGCTCTTGGGCCATCTGGGGCAGATTTGTTGTCTGTGTTCTAACCAAACCTTGGTTTATTATGAAGGACACGGTGATTTTCCTTTGTTTTCTCAAGAACAGCAATAAAAAATTATTTTTGAAATTCTTTCGAGAAATCTACCTTTAATCATGCATGAACTCACTGTGGATTGTTCAGTTTTGTAGCTTCTCTTTTCTAGTTGTTTTATCTTGTGGCAAAAAGTAATTACACTTCACCCAACCATGTATACTTAACTTTTTTCCATCAGTAACAACTGGCTTAATACTTAATGGAAAATTAGCCTTCCTTCCTACTGCCTGAATTTCCCTGTCTTGCCTAGAGTTAATTTGAACTGTTGAGCTAAACTTAAAAATACTGATCTGGCTCAGAGTTTGCTATTAGTTTACAGAATGAGCTGTTGATCAGCTTATTGCTTTAGCATAAATTGGTACTCAACAATGCAAATATTTACGAGATTGGCTTTGATGCATCTCCTTTGAAGTCTGTATGACATTAAACACACAAAGCTCTCTCTGCTGTGCAGGGGTGTGCACGTTCCTGTCTCCCTGCTTTCCCACCCTCCTTGGTGCTGCTTCTGTCGCTTGCCAGGGGAATCGATTCGGCTTCACGCAGTGAAGTCGTGCTCACATCCTTGTTGTGTTGATGGGTTGGCTTTGAATCTGACCTGGGAGATGTTCCAAATTACCCCCAGTAGCAGCCTGCAGTTAGAGCAGCTTGGGTGTAATAGGAAGCTGCTCTCAGTGCTGGCTTTGACGGAGCCAGTGCTCTTGCAGTGGGAGTGGAGCCACGGCCCAAGCGCGCACTGGGGATTTTACTGACCTGCCACCCTTTGTCAGTGATCCCTCTTTTGTGGCACAGGGAGAGGAAAGAATTAGAACTGTGATTTTTATCTGCAAAATAGACAAAAGCGTTCCAGCAGCTCAGCAGAGATACAGTTTACTTAAAGGAAAAATAATAAAGCCACAGAGGGAAACTGGGCTACTGAACTCCACTGGAGTTCATTGGGAGCTCTTCTGCCAGGCATCTCTGTGCTCCAAGCTAATCCCAGATTCCCAAAGCAGCCTCGGAGCTGGAGAGGACTCTACGTTCTAGCAGTGATCAGTGCCCATTAAGATACAAGTGGTGTCCAGTAAAGTGCTTTTGGTACAGACTAATGATTCTTGATGCATGTTTGAGGCTGCTTTATCTCATGCATCACCCAGTGAAGAAGTGAAGGGTTTTTCTGCTTTATTTTTTTGTCTCAGTTGAAACTGCAAGTATTTCCTTGACCTTTCAGTGAAGGATGCAGTTTAGGTAAGGATCTGACCATTGAAAACTCCAGTCATCTCGCTTGTTCCTCCTCACCAGTGGTCTTTTCCCACTGTTCTGTGGCATGGACAAGCTGAAGCAGTAGCAGAAAAGTCCTGTTATTTGAACCAAAGTCATGTAATATTATCAGGGGGTTCTAATAATTTTTATTCAATGTCCCAGTCTTTTGGAAACAGTTTTTATCCCTAGACTTTGCAAATTGCATTTCAAGTTTCTGAATCTGGGTAGATTTCTAGAATAATTCCAAATACTTGTATAATATAATCTGCCTTTCCCCCTCTAATTTATTTATTTATTAATTGCCCCATTCACTCCTTCTGCCTAAGTCTTCAGCAGATGTCTTTGCTTGAGTCAGATTCTTCAGCATTTCAGAAATCTTTTTTTGAGGTCCGTGCAGCAAGTTGTAGGATTGACAGAAATAGATACCATGACTGAACCTTCCCACATCACTAAAAATGGCTTCTTTGGGAGAAATAGGCAGATTATGGCCATATTTCAGAGCTGAAGTTTTAGCCCTTCTGTTTGAACCTGATTTTAAAACAGAGGATTCCTAAATGATAGAAAAAGCAGAACGTGGAAACAAATCCAGGCAGATTATGAATAAATAAATAAATAAGAAGAAGAAGAAGAAAGAAAGCAAAAAGGCAGGATTTTCCCATAGAAGCTCAAGAACCCTTTGAAGAGACGCACAGGCTAACTTTCATGTCCCAGTGCTCAGTTTTTGCATCTTTCCATCACACATGGCCTGTGTGGTGGTGCCCCACCCTCCGGAGAGATGCTTTCCTGCGGTGCTGCGGAGGCCGCTGGGACGGAGCGAGGAGCGCCCTGTGATTGATCACCGGAGCGTTCACGGCTCTCCGCCGTGCCGGGGCGGCCAGGGAGACGGGATCCTGGTCGCTTAGCAGCTCTTGCTGCTCTTCTGCAGAGTCTGGCTCCACCGTGATCCCAAGTTTTCCCTACGGCTTCCAGCAGTTAGGCATTTCCAAGCAGCAGGTCAAACCAACGCGTCCTTCAGAGGGACTGTTTATTTTGTTGTGCTGCTGTTAGCGACAGATTTTTGGGGGAGAATGCCTCTTGTTTTTTGGAGTTTCTCTTCTGTTCCAGTGCTACTCTTGGTGCAGGATCCCTGGGTGTAGTTTAGTGATTGGCTTTAGAGGGCGAGGGAGCAGGTAACAATTTTCTGTTATTTATTTTGCAGTCAGTATTGTTTGAG
Organism: Corvus cornix cornix; assembly: GCF_000738735.6. Lineage (NCBI taxonomy): Eukaryota > Metazoa > Chordata > Aves > Passeriformes > Corvidae > Corvus > Corvus cornix. The sequence goes on from NC_046338.1 coordinate 30,722,110, forward strand.
CACACATTCAGTAAGTTTCTTCCCCAAGGGCTAGGCTTGCTTTTCCTGCAGATTTTCCACGTGAGCCTTGGCAGGAGGTATGGTGACCAAAGCTACTGTTTTCTTCCAGGGGAAATGCTGAGGGTGTGGGAAATGGTTACCTGAGAGAATGTGCAGGAGCTCATCTTGAGTAACCCTGCCAGAGAAAGGTCATGGAAAAAAGGACTGAATCAGAGGAGAATATTGTATTGCAATCAAATGGTAAAATTAGAGAGAATTGGGGGGGGGGGGGGGGGGGGAAATGAATATAATTAAAAATAAACAAAATACTCACTCTTGACAACAGCAAAAGTTAGGAGGAGGGAGCATGCAGCCCCTCAGCTCTTGGTGAGCAATTTTAGCCCATTTAGCAACAGGCTGAACAACTTCACATTCTTGTTGTGTGTGTGTTTGTGTGCTCTGGTCCCCCTGGCTGGCAGGTGGGACCTGCTGGAGGCCAGAACAGGGGCTTTTAAACTGACCCAACGTGACACTCTCTTCTGTCAGGGGTGCTACAACGTGTAAAGGACAGTGTGGTGGCAGCAGCAACCAAACCGTGTGGGGTTTGGCTTCTGTGCCTTAAAGAGCTATAAATAAATAAAAACGCCGTGCCTGGAAGTTCAGCTCTCGGCACTTCTAAAATGAAAAAAGAGCAGAGCTCAGGAAAAGGCAATTGGTATCAGACTTCACCATTTCACTCTCAAAGCCACAGATCTTCGAATTTAAAGACAAAAATAAAAGGCAGTGCACAAAACAAAGAGGGGGAGGGAAGTTCATTGTTTACTTCAGTGACTCTTGGGGCTTTTTTGGTGCTGTGTATTTTGTAAGTTGTAGAAGCATTCGAAGTGGGGAAACAACTTCAAAGGAACTGCAGTTTTTTGGACGCATTCAGATGTAGTTCCTGGTCCAGCTCATGAGATGTTTTCATCTGAACTGGCTCCTTGCACTCTGGACAGTGTACGCAGTGATATCCCCCTCTTAAGTTTCCCTGTAGCTGATTTTAGACGCGGAGTCAGCTGCTAGAAATCGCTGAGTTTTCTCAGCATCCGACGGGTTTTCACAGGAGCCTCTCCTCCTGCCCACACCCCTTCCACCCCGGCCCGAGTGCTTGCGCTGCCTGCCGGCTCCCCCGCACTCCCCTGGGACGGGAAGGATGGCGAGCGTGCCCGAGCCGGGTGGGTTCGGGGGGGCACGGCGCATCCCCGGCGCGGAGCGGGCAGGCGGCTCTCGGGGGGCGGCTCTGGCTCAGCCCGGGCGCAGCAGCTGAGCAGGGAGGCTGGCGCTGCCCGGCTCCGGCTCTTCTGCATTCCTGCCCGCCTGGGAGGGGAGAGCGCAGGGGCTGCGCTGCCTTCCTGCTCGGCATCCCGGCAGGACCATGGTGGAGCTGTTAGGATTCCCTCGGAATGCAGTGCGCAGGTGAGACGGATCCCTCCTGGCACGGCCGCGCTTCGGGGGACGGCATTGCCGCGGTGATGCCGGCGAGGCGGGGTTGGCTCGGAGGCACGGAGGTGTTCTGCTGGGTTAAAATGACTTGACTCAAAACAGCTAGGAACTTGCAGGGGTTTTAGCCATGTTGAGTGTGTATATCAGCTCATTTATTCATTATTTCACCCTTATGTACAGGTTTCTAAAGAGATGCTTGCATTGGTACTTTTCTGCTCACTGCTGCAGAAATTAAATGTTAGCATGATGCAAAGATGAAGAACAGGTTTTTGTAAACAGCTTTCGGAGCTAAAAATCTATTTTATTGCCACATAAATCATGAGGTTTATTTTTCTGTCTCTCACTGAAAGCCTTTACCCAAGTCGGTGCATTTTTAAATGACATTGGATTTCCAGATAAGGCCAGACATCGTCCTTCAAGGGCACACTGCGGGACTATTTGTCAGTGTTTACTTGTGGCTGGCATTGTGTGATGTTTCCAGCCTAGGAGGGATGTTGCCAACCTTGCTTCCTGTCCTCCAGAAAGTGATGGTAAATCAAAGCAGTTCAGGGAATCCTACAGGTGGCACATAAAAACCGAGAAGATTTGGGTTCCTTTCAATATAAAGGGCACTGCCTTAGCAATGCCACTTGCTTTTCCAGCAGCTTTTGTCCTAAAATGTATTAGGTGATAGCAAGCTAGAAAGCATTAAAGTTTCCTGCCTTGTCCAGTAGGTACAAAACCAAAAAATGTTGTCTAAGGAACTGGGGAATGGAATCTCCTGAGTCAAATGTTTTCTACCTCGGAAACCTCCTTTAATAGGTGCTGATTATGACGTCCTCCTTAGTCATTTTCCTCCTCATCCGTAGACAGGGTGAATACTAATTTACTAACTTGGAGAGACTGTTTTTGTTAGCCTGAACCAATGGGCTTGTTCTGCAGCTGCTTTTGAATTACACGATCACAAAATGAAAACCTTCTGCCTTAGCATTTTTCAGATAAACACATGTTTCTTTGAAAAACAAGCAAACTTCTGCCAAACTGCTCAGGAAAGTTCAAGGCAGCACAATGCCTATCCCTTCCAGATTTCATTTAGGTGATTCTGGGGTAGTTACCACAAGGTTGCCTTTAGACTTTCCTGTCTCTTTTTGGGGCTCTTTCATATGATTAACATGTTAATAGGGTAGTGAATTAAGAGTACAATACTGGGGAGTTGTGGAAGGCAGACGTGAGCAGCAGCTTACATTCCTGCAGATTCTTCGTGTTGTGCCCAGCTTTATCTGATACTCTGTGGGTGCTCTCACTCTTTCTCTCTTTAAAATCTCTGGGGAGGGAGAAAAAAGTGGAATTGCAATGAATACTTGAGGTGACTTGTGTCAGAAAGATCTGTCATGGCTCTTTAAAGCTCATGGGAGCAAATCAGCTTGTTTTTTGCATAAGCAGGAGGAAGGGACATTCTGCTACACAGAGCCTTAGCCTGCCCCTTGCCATTTTCTGGTAGCCGGGAGTCAGTGTAACATGTAATATTGGAAGTCAGAGAATTTGGGGATGCAGCAAATTGCAGGGTGTGGATGGCATTTGTAAATGGCTCGTTGGCATCAAGAGGCAGATTCATTTTCCAGCCTGTAGAGGTACGTACCTTGTCCAAGCTTTAATTCTCCACAAAGGGAATGCTTCCTTTCATCTAGATTTCTTGGCTAATTGGCATCAGACAGCACAAATGTTTTTTAGGAGGACTAATAATGGTGGGATTTGAAACTGGGCCAATGGCAGGAGGGAGACCTAATGATCCCCTTCCATTTAATTTTCTTCAGCTATGGGTGACTGCTTCTGGTAAGGGAGAGGGAAATCTGCACAGGAAGTCAGCAAGCAAATGGTGCAACTACAGGCAGAGCTTATGGTTGCAGCACTATCACCTCCACGTGTGAAAGTTGTACAGGCTAGGGGTATTTATGTTACGGATTTAATGGGAAATGGTGCTGAAATTGTCGTGGTACACATAACTGCAAAAACTGGGTTATAGAGGAATAGCTGCTTCTCTGAGCAGGTGCTGGCAGCTGTGAGTGGCTGTGGTGAGTCTGTGTGGAACCATGGAATCATTAAGGTTGGAAATGATCTCCAAGATCATTAGCTCCAACCCTTAACCTGGCACCTTCGAGGCCACCACTAAACAGTGTCCCTGAAAGCCACATGCACACGTTTATTGAACGCTTCCAGGTGACTCCACCACTTCCCTGGGCAGCCTGTTCCAGTGCTTGACCACTGTTTCAGTGGAGGAATTTTTCCTGATCCATTCTTCCCTAGCAGAACAGTGCTGATCCTTGGGCTGTGGGCCTGCTGTGGTAACACATGATACTGCCTTTTTCTTCTCCTTCACCTGCAGTGTGCTCAGCAGGGACTTTAGGAGGGCAATGTTGTGATGTGAACACCTGCCAGAGAAGTGAAACAGCTCTGTGTTTCTTTGGAGTCGAGTCTCTGGTCAGCCTTCAAAAGTGGCACCAGCCACAAGCATTGAAATATCAATGTCTGGCTTAAAAAGAGGAGATCAAAACTATTTTTTTCTATTTATTTATCCATTCTCCTAGTTGTTTTGATTCATTTTGGAGTAGGCTTCCGTCAGATTTCCAAGCTCAGTAGCGCTGAAACAGTGACAGACAGGTCCTTTTTCTAGAATAGATGTTGTAATTGTCTCCACATTTGTTTGGTTCCAGGGGTAATGGCAACAGAAAAATGCCAACTGTACAAAGTAAAGCATCATCATTCTAATGCCAGCTTTCACAGCATTCATGCTCTTAAAGGCCTGGCCTTGGATGTCCCAAGGTCACTCCAGAATGTCATCTGTATTTTCTCCAGGGAAACTCTCCCCAGAGTGTCCAGGAGGAAGCTCTAAGATACTGCATCAGTCAGAAATGAAGCCCATGTCCACAAGATGGAGGACTTGGCATGTCCTTGTAAAAATTCCTTAAACTATGCAGTCTCTTCCCTTGCCGTGCTTCCGTGCTTTACCACTAAATCTGGTCCCTAATTTGGGAACAGATTAAAAAACCCCTCCATATGCTGCCTTTCTTGCACCAGTCTCTAGTGTTTGGCAGGGCCCTGGGCCTTGGCAGTGGCTGTATTTTGATGCTTATGCAGAGATTAACACAGCCTTCCTATAAACACAGGTGGAACTGAGTGGTGAGAGGGAGGGAGACCACATGATTCATGGGCAGGGGTAGGGAATCATGTTGCTGGTCACAGCCACTCGTTCTCTGGAATGCTCCTGCTTTTCTGCTGCCTACCTGGTAAGTGCAAGCCGCGTGCTTTCAGGCTGCTGCACACTAGGAGCTTTTTGGTGGTGGTTTTCTGTCTTGTTCCATGGTGTTAGAAGTGCAGGTAACTTCTGTGCCAGTCAAGGAGAGTTCAGCTCCCACCTGGTGGTGTTGGCAAAGCTGCGGTTTCTTGATACATAAAGGGAGCGAGCAGTGACCTCAGGGTGGAGTAAAGCTCCTGTTGGCACGGCACCCTCAACCCTGCTCTGCAGGAATCGCTGGTATTTAGGCTGTGCTGAAAACAAGCAAGCTGAACTCGTTGTGGGAGCGCTACGTAAAGCTGTTAGCTGGTACCAAACGCTGTAGGAAAAGGGTAAATAGTGCTTAAGTTGATGGGTTGATGTGGCAGTTCCTGTGTGAGCTGGCCAGAAGCTTAAGTGTCATGGTCAGTAGATTATCACATTGATCATGGTGAATGGCATCCCACAACACTTGGGAGCCATCCATGTGGGTGTCAGGCATTCTGATGGAACCAGGGTGTTGCAGACTGAATGGTAAGATACTTGCTTCTCTCTCATATTTAGTTCTCTGTCATGTGAACTGTTTTTATCAAAATCCTAGTTCTCTGTTACCCGTGTGATGATGTGTAGTCATCGAAGGACAAAAGATCCCAAACCAACCACCACCCAAACCCCAGCCCTCACTAACTTGTTCTTTCATTTGTTTGCTTGTTGGAGATGTCATCCAAGTGAGTCTAAATAAGAAAAATCATTCCTGGGTGTTCCCCAGCTCTGGTTGAGCCTGGGTGCCCAAGGAAAAACAGTAGGTCCGGAAGTAATAGTAGAGACCAACGCGAATGGTGGAAGCATGCCAACAAAACTGCCTTCATCAATTATTTTCACTAAATACAGCCCTTGTGAGGACATGAATTGTGCAAACAAATTGTGGCCTGCAAGGTGAGCAAGAAAAACTCTTGGGAGAAATGTCATCTTGTGAAGCCAGCATCGGAAATGAAGCACCCTTTACATTCTGCTTGTTAAATATATAGCTGGGTGTATTCATACTTCAGTACAAGATGTCTGTTGACATGAGGCATATGGTTCACAGTCTGGAAAGGCACTCCAGAGCGGCTGGCTCTGTAAATAACGTCTTGGCCCTAATTTGGAATTAAATTATCTTAATATTTTTGGAGTGGTCATTAATAGGTACTTAAAACTTGCCATCCTGCTAGCAGTGTAACTTAGCTGAATCCCTTGGCTATTCTGAGGATACTAAGGAAGTTGGACTGAGTACAAAAATGTAATTAAGTTGGTGTGGAAGTGGGAAAAAATACCCCTTGGTTGTTCATCAGTGAAGTTCTGAAAATCCCACAGTTCTGCCCAGCTGAATTACCTGTATTATTATATGCTAGAGAACTTCAAGGTTTGCTGTTTTTTCTCACTTCCACTTTGAGCCCTTCTGTCCCTATTTATCTTTCCAGGCTGTCAGCAGGCACAGCTTTCACTGCCCCTTGGTTCCTCTCTGCTCTAGAAATTGTTATTTAGGAAATTCTTTTTTTTCTGCTCCCCTCCTGAGTAACCACTGGTTCAGGCCTCTGATCTCAGCTGGGCTGGAAAGGCTGGTGGTGCTCACTCTGGAACCGAGGGGAACAATCACCCGGCTGGCTAAGTGATAATATTGCATCAGTGTGCAGAGGTTGTCATCTGCAGCTGGGTAAGAGCTGTTGAGAGTGAGTGTAGAGATCAGTGACTGTGCAAAAATCACTTCATTAGGCAATCTGAAAGGATAAAACACTAGACGATAATGTGTATGTGTGGGCTGGCACTTCATCAGCAGGGTTTCTCTTTCCACAATAAATGAACTGGCTTGAAGAGACACTTGAGTGTCCATCCTTTTTTTTTTTTTTTGATTAAAAAGGGCTTTCTGTGTACTTTGCCATGCTCCAATGGGGCTGTCCACATCTTATATGTGTCCTTCTGCATAAACCTGCTACTGATTTACACTGCAACAGAGTGATTCTGCTCACAGCATCTTCCTAGGATCATGTCACAGCACTACAGGCTGCTTTTGCTTAGGTAGCTTAAGCCAAAAAAGTTTCCCATGTTCCAAAATAACTGAATACTTCCATCATGATTTCCTGATACAGACTGAGTTACTCAGCCTTGTCCACTGGGATCCTCTTGAACTAGATCACAGCTTGGGTAGGAGGCTGTTATATTGTAATGCTGCTCCTCAAAGCAAAATTACTTTCATTATAGATAGGCATTTAAAATAATTTAATGAAGGAAATGGAGCCTTGTGCACATAGAATTGACATTTTTAGGTGTCTAGGAAACTTATTTTCTAGCTAGCTCCTTGTTCCATGCTGTGGCATTGAAAATAGGCTTGAAAAGTTAGTACTGCTTTGCATTTTTCTGGGGCAAAGTGCCTCAAATAAGTACTGTTATTTCCTAATGGGCAGGTGTGAAGGTGAGCAGTTTTGCCTGACACATGACATTGATCCAGGAGTTGGAGAAACAAACATTCATTGTTTCTTATTCGCTCCTAAATTATCTGTAAGACATTTTAATAAGAATGACTTGGGTGTACAATACCTAAAGTATATTGCTGTGAGGACATCATCTACTGACTAAAGCAATATCCATCAATCAGTCTGTCAGCACCTGTCCCTAGTGCATGTAAGACCCATTTTTCCTCCCCTCGAAAGTGCCTCATGCAGAGAACATTAATACATTATGATTTATAATACCACCATGACTATGTGCTTACAAAGCATCTGCATCACAAGGCGTCTGTGCTCTATTACTTGCGTATGTTTTGAATTCTCATTTACTGAAAGTTCCTGCAGAAGACTTGGAGACTCATGCTTCTGGGTAGTTTCACTGATCAAGAAAGCTAATTTTTAAATCTGCAGGATGGCAAAGCTGCTTAGCCTCCCAGGTTTCAGACTCCTCACTGCAGGAGAGTGACATTTGTGACGACTGCAGAGTTCCGTCAGGGGCTGTAGCGCAGGAATTACCAGGGAGGGATGTGTACAAGTTTTAAGTGATTCTTTTTTATAAGATGCTCCAAAGCAGAGGGGCTTGGTGCAATTTCCAGGCTTGCAAACTCATCTGCTTTTAGAACTCGGGGGTGAGGGAGATAAACACCGTGAGCAGGTTTTCTGATGTTCTCACCTGCTATGCTGTACAGCTCCTGGTGCTAATTTTGGAAAGCAGTATCTCAAGGGCAGACATTAGCTGCTTGTTGCCCCTGCTTTTTGATTAGTTTTTTGGGGGTTTTTTATCACTACTTTGCTGATCCTTCCCACCTCTCTATGTTTTCATATTTTCCATACTTCTGCTCTGGTCGACAGAGCAGTTTGTATCTGGATTTGCATTGGTTCAACAAACCCTCAGTGTAGGTAGGTCCCACAGCATGAAAATAAGTTAGTCCTGTTTTGAATAGCCTTCTCCTGCTGATTTGCATTTTATCTCACAATCTGGCTGTCCTGGAAAATTTGGGCAAGACTTTTTTTATGGTTTTTGGAAAGCTTTAGAGTACAAGACCTCTTTTAATACAAATTTAAGAAGCTATTCACAGTATAACTTCTGCTGTGACCAGCACTACATCACTCCTGCAGCTGTGGAGCTGTGTCTCTGGCTTTCTTGCACAGAAAAGGTTTAAAAATCAAAATCAATGCTCCAGAGGAGTCCAAAGATGTATTTGAAGGGATTGTTTGAGTATTCAAAGGATGTAAGCAGAGAGGACATCTCTGATACCAGGGTTTCAAAGCATACAAACGTCAGCCAGAGCCCAGTGGCTGGGAGATGAGGCTTGATAAATTCAGTCTTGGAACTAAGGAGCAATTTGCTAAGCAGGAGTGGAGTTAACCACTGGAACAGCTTACAGGGGATGTGACAGGCTCTTTGTGTCTTTGCTGTGTATGGTGACAACTGGATGTCCCTTTTCCTGGAAGACAGGTCTTTTGTTCAACCAGAAACAATCCAGTGAGTGGATGAAGTCACTGGGTGACGTTCTACAGGTGTTTCAAGTCAGGTTAGATGGATTTGGTGGTTTGTAGTGCCAGTGGCTCTTCTACATCTTATTTATCACTTTAAATTTCCAGGATTTCTAGTGGGACTGTGTTCATGACTTACTTTATTAGAAGGACGTTTTAATTCTTGCCTTTGTTCTGATGTCCGTCTCCGCCTCCTGACGGACAGACACTTGCAGGCAGGTGACCTGCTTGAGAGTGTGACCTGTTAAACCACACAAAACCAAGATAAATAATAGGGATGTATTTATGCAGGTTTTCCCCCCTCTGTGGGTTTCCCCAGGAATGCTAATTCACAGGAGAAATCTGCTTATCAGAAACTTCACTGTCCTTTCAGTTCCTAGTTGCATCCTCCTGACTGAAGTCTTTGTCAGTTCTAGCTCAATTTTTTACAATTTTTTTTAATGTTCCCATATTTTAAAATACTCCAATAAGCCAGTTTCATATTTGATATTTAATATACTTCCCCTGTTATCGTGAACATTTTAAAATATTGAAAGGGATTAATAAGGCTAAGTTATTAGACAAGATGAGGCAGCCAGGGAGGAAAACAGGATCTGCGTGTGATTTGTACTCCTAGAAAGGATGCAAAATTGGTAAGCATTCATGGGAAATCAATACTCACAACTCTGTTTTCTCTAGAACCTTTTATTTATGGAGCTGATAGTTAATCTTGCAAGTTTTTAATGGAAAGACACCCAGGTGATTGCAGGTACAGTATTTGATTAGGGAACTAAAAGAGAGGAGTTGAAATTTTTGTTTCATATTGGCCAACGAGATAGACCAAAATAACTATCTAATCCTTTCTCTAAAAGTTCTGTAATTCCATTCCTGTTGCAAGCAGATTTACGTCATCAGTTTGCACAGTCTTAAAGAAAAGGTTGTGGAAGTTGGACAAAATGTGATTCTCCCACACGCAGAGGGAAATCTGGTGGAACAGTTCATTTTGTAAAAAAAAAAAAAAAAACAAACAAAAATTCAGCTCTTTTTGCATAGACGGGAAATCCACCTTTCTGTCAGAGGATTTGGTGGGATGTGGGGAGTGTTTCTGGGTTTTCATCCCTCTGCTCACACTGGGGTGGGGGTATGCACTTGTTCTGCGGGGCAGGAGGACAGCTCTGCTCAGTCCAGCACGCTGCTCGGGTACCTCGCTCCTGAGCCACCTGTCCCATGTCCCCTCACTAATTGTGAATTCTGGAGAGCATCTGCCCTGCTTGGCAGGTGTTTTATGAAAATATCTGTCCTGCACAAACAATACTTGCTACAGTTTATCTTGGTAATTGGAATTTTCCTCCCTGCTGGGACTTGATAGCTGGTTTTGTTTTTTCCCCTCTTCATTTGTTGGTTGGTATCGAATTTTTTGCTTTGCTGATCTAATGGCTTTTTGGTGTAGCCTGGGTTTTAGTCAGTGGTCAGCAAATGTCCTTGTTTGTAATAGGGATTGGCAAGTGTATAAATTATTTAAAATAAAGACAGGTTCTGAAACTGGTGAGCAAAAGGCGGCTGTCTCTTTAAAGAGCGCAGTTTGATCAGAGCATCAGCCCCATCCCCTGAGGACAAAGGCAGTTTTGATTTGTGGGGCCCAGGAGTCCCTCACTTACCAGGATTCGTCACCGCTCGTGCATGTGTAAACCTGCAAAATGCTCTTTTGTGTGGAATAAATCTTGGGCTGTACGATTAAACGTGGCCCTTCATAAAGTCACGGCGGCGAGTCCCCACTGCAGAGCAAGCTCGCTGTCCAGACAGGGCAGAATTATTTCCCGTCTAGCTGGCTTTTTATTTTTTTCAGTAAATAAGCACCCATCAGTGTTGATGGCTCCTCGGAGCCCCCAAGAGCGCTGCTGCCTGCTCAGCTCTCCCGGCTGTGCCCCGTTGCCGTGGGGCTGAACCCGGGGGCTGCGGGCGCTCCCGGCGCTGAGGAAGAGGAGCAGTTCCCCCGTGCTGCTGCCCGGAGCAGCTCCCCGTCTCCCGAGTCCAGCAGATTCCATTATTGCCGATCGATGCCGCCGCCATGCGGGAGGAGGGGGGAGGGAGGGGTGGGAGCTTCCTATTCACGGATTGATCAACCTGCCCTGCATGAACAGATTCCTTGCAAGGAAGGCTGGGATGCTGGGATAATAGCTGGAGCAGGAAGGGGCTTGTAAACAGGGGAATGCAGGCTCGTCAGTAGTGGGGAGGGGATTGAAATTGCCTCTGAGGTTGCTGGTTTTTCTTCTGGCATAAAGCACAATACCTGAGCCTTCAAACAAAGCCAACACTGTGAGGAGTGGTAGGGCTGTATTGCACTTAGCCCATGAGCTATTGTGCTGACTTATTTGAGCTTCTTCAGCACTGATATATTTCTACTTTTTACTTAAGTTGATTCTGTCATTACCTGCTGCCTCTTCTGGATTTTGAGACCTCAGTTTCCCCTGCTCCCCTTTTTTGCCTTCTTTCTGTTGCTGCTTGGACTGAAACCTGACACAAAGGGACAAGTACAGATCCCAGTTGCTGCTCCCACCCATGCCTGCTGTGTCAGATGTAGGGTTGAGAGAACAGGGCAGGATCACGCTCTAATGTTTGTCAGTGTAGACAATAACTGGAGTACTGGAATCCCAAGACCATCAGCTCCTCCCCATCCTTCCTGCCCTGCTTCGTTCACTTACTGTGTTCTGTATGGAAAAGTTTTCTGGCTGGAGAATAAGTCTTCTTTCTCCTGGGCATGTGGCCGAATGGCTGGATAGCAGCACGGAAGATGAGAAAAGCCTTCTCTCGTTCCTTGGTACGGTAGGGTACAAACTGTATTTTTTGGGTTTTAACACTTTACTGGGAAGCCTTTACTACTTTGGTGCTTAATTTCTTCAGTCTTTCAGTTACCTGACCTTATTTCTTTTTAAGAGCTTTTAGGTGGTGTGCAGTGTTAATTAACCTTGGTTCCAGCCTGTTTGGAACAGTTACAAACACACTGGACAAAGGTTACCTCGTAGGTGGGCATGTGCCCTGCAGCACATGAACTAAACTGGACTAAGCAGTGTACTGCTCTGGTTTTCTTCCCTGTGCCGTTCGACGAGCTGGTCACTGGCTTCAGTCCACTTCATCTCATTCCTGTCAGCTTGCCTGACTCCTGAACTGTGTGGTGGTTTCAAGATAAATCAGGGGAGACTGCTCAAAGTTCCTCTTCTTGAGAGAAAAGTGTGGATGCGTTTAGAATAAAAATTCCCAAGTGGTGTCTTAACTCTGGGACTGCGTTTAGGGTGCACTGGTACCTCTTGGACGTTTGCAGTACATTGGGTCTTTTCCTGTGTCCATAACAATAATTCTTCCTGCTCAGGGACGAGAAGTGCTGAGGCTCGGAGCAGCCTTTCTGGGCCTTGGAGAGGAACAGGCAGGAGCTGTTGAGCTTCGGTGCGTTGGAGAGCCAGTGAGGCTATCCCAAAGGGGATTACATTTTAGAGAATGCCTCTATTCATAGCCCTTCTACAGGCAGTAAAAAGATTGGTTTGGAAAGCTGTGGCTCAAGGCTGTTGTTTAATAATGAGGACAATAAATATTGATATCATACTAATGTGTGTTTAAGTCATAAGCCTCTAAACAAATTAGGCTGCAGGAACAAGTTACCATGCGTCAGCTGATCGGCGTTAATTGTCTGTGTGCAATCTCTGCAGCAAACACAAGGTAATTTGAATTAGCAGGGGCAGTCCAAGATCATTAGGAACTAACGAGGACATCAGCATCTCCAGGTCATGGGCAGTAGCTCCTTGTCTCTGCTTTTGTGTTGGCACAGTTGTCCGGGCAATTTGTTTGGCTGCGTGTGGAGTCAACCATTAAGGGAGGTTTTAGAGGCTGCTGCGTGAGGAGGTCAAAAAGGGGCAACTATCTCAAATTACGTACAGCCACGCACATCAGGCAGAGGATATGTTGAGCAGTTTAGGGACCTGCATCTCTTCGTTTCTGACTTGGTTTGCAGAGCTGGAGGATTTGTTCCTCCGCTTCAAAGCGAATGCATCAGTCTAAGAACAGCTGATGGTGTCCTCTCTCAATGCCGTGTACAGTTTCCTCCAAACTTTCAGGGAAAATAAATCATGGGAGTTTATATTTGAAACCCCAAAATTGTTCTCTCCCATGGTATCTGTGCCCTTTCTTCCAGCCTCCTCTAGTATTCATCTTCTTCACTTGTTAGGTCTTCTCTTTCAGACTGTAAAGTCGTTCAGGAATCAATGACTTAAGTATCTTTTAAGTGACTTAGTGTGTCATTTAGGTTGCTTGCTATGCACCTTCTATACTGGGCACTAATTCAATTACACCTTTTTATTATGCCAGCACAATGCAAGTGTCTAACACCAACAGAATTGCCTGTCTGTAAATTAAAAATCTTTTATGGTTACCTGGATCATCTTCCAAGACTTACCTGATCGACTCAATCCCTAGTAAAGCACAGTATCTTCTTTTCAAACCCCTGCTAATGGACTGGGAGAGTTTTTGATCGTAGTTTGTATCTAGCAGTTGTTTGATGCTGGAGTTCTACAGCCAGTGAGCTGTGCAGGGTTCCCTTTGTATTTCCCTTTCCAGGCTTGGCAGCTTTTGTGCACTTCAGTGTCCGGAAACTTGGTTGCATTCGCTCTGATGTATCTTCTTGTGATTTTTTTCCCTGTCTGGTTGCCTTGATAAATGTGGAAAAGCTATCTCTGCGAATTTCCATTTTTTCCTCTAAGTTATACCTTGCAGGATTTGCATAATGTATTTAAGTCAGAACACAAACTTGGACTTCAAGACTAAAAACAGATTAGGGGAGTTTGAGTTTGCTTTTACCTTAGGCTTCTTGTACAGGCATTTAATGAAATTTTTATGACAGTCTGTGAATTGGGCCTAAGTCTGAATCCTCCCTAAGTGAGCAAAATGAGAGAGAATGCTTACTGCAATATAAAACATTAACACTTCTATTTATTTTGATATGAGGCTCCCTATTTCACTAGGTAGTACCCATCTGAAAAACGCTGTTCAGGGAGCTTCTTCCTCTTCTTGTTCTTTCTCCTATACCTGCAAACAGTTCCTACCTGGCGTGGCTGTCCCGCAAAGCTGGGAGGTTTGTTTAGTGTCTGCTTCTCCCACCTGCAGGGAAAGCTCTTCACAGTGAAAATACAAATTTCCACCACAGCAAGGCTTTCAAGTGGCCACAGCACCCAGCAATAGGAAATTTAGGTCAACCCCCAGAGGCCTGTGGTGACCAGAGGTTGCTGAGGCTACACCACTGTGGCAGAGAGGGTTCCCTTCAAAGGAGGGCAACCCTCACCACTACTCCCAGTAGTAAGTGGCACCTGGCTTGCACAAACCTGCTTCGTGGCCTACAGAACGAGCGTTGGTGTTGCTGAGGGTAGAGAGTGGTGCAACAGGATGGGAGAGGAGACCTGCCTGCATTGTATCCCTGGGCAGTTCCCTTCTCAGAGGCATCTGCCACTGCAGGGTAATTGGCTCAGCTAATTTGGAACTGACTGTTGCTATTTAGTGTGTAAATACTCGTTTGGGTAAATACTTATTTACATAAATATTACTGCATATCACCAAGATGTCAGGTGGTTACAGTGACCTGTTGGGATGTTTACAACTCATTTGTTTGGTGGTATAGTGGAAGGTGTCCCTGCCTGGATGATCTTTAAGGCCCATTCCCTCTCAAACCATTGTAAGGTTCTGCAATTCTGCAAATTACTTGTTGAAGGTTGAAACGGGGAATATCTGTCAGGTGGGGTCTTTTTTTCCCTTTTGCCTTTTTTTTTCCTCCCAGAAAGAGAAGGGTTTCAGATCGTTTTGATGGATAAACAATGTGATTTATCTGTAGCCTTGGTCCCTGAGAGTGAGCAATGCAGAAAGCAGTTGTAATTTAATACTAAGCTGATGAGAGGTGCATTGATTTTTACCGCAGGTGAAGATTATGCAAGAGTAGCCCCAAGCATTACTAGTGGAGCAGGGGAGGGAACTGTCTAATTTTTTGCCTGGTGGTGACAGTATAGATTTCTTTCACAAGACTCAGCAAAAATACTGTTCTACAGGCGCCATAGAAAGTTGCTTCAGCTTTTGATTTCCAGTTAACATATCCCAACAATTTTGCTATATCTGGGTCTTCCTTTTCCTAGGGACTAAGCGTGTCTATTTGCTCTTGTTTTTCAGAAGGAGAAGGGAGGGGAAGGTAGTTTTTATTTTTTGTTCACTGCAGGCAGCACCTAGTGAATATTTCATTTTCCCTCTCCCATTTGGTACACTTCTGTGACGGTGTGAGAAAAAAAGAAACTCATTCTACTGATGAAATGTCAACATTTTATTTGCAGAAAACTTGGATTGCTGCTGAGTGGATGTTGGGGGTGAGAGGGAAGGCAAGGGGAGCCCGGCACGTTCCTTGTGGTAGCTTTTCAACTCCATTCAGTTGAAAGTTAAGCTCTTTCCCAAACTGCCGCTCCTGCGGAACGTGTGGTGGGATATAGTGGGGAATTTGGGCTGGTGTTTTCATTTATGACTCAGCAAAGTTAACAGACTGTTTTAAATTACCGGAGCGGCTTTGATGTGATTTCCTGCGCGTGAGAAGCGGAGGAAGCCAAACCTGTGACGTTACTCGTTACTATTCAGTGTAACATAAAAGGTGCTCTCTCTAGCCCTGTTCCAATGGAATATATCACTCCCATTTGCCTTCATGGCATGGACATGGGAATGGCAGGGGATGGCAGAGGCAGTTCTTTAAATCCCACCTGACGCAGCTCTCCGGGCAGAGCGGCACTTGGAGGTGCTGCAGAAAATAAAGTTTCCCTTCATCCAGGCCAGGCAGGCAGCCGGTGGCATCAAAGTGCATCGTCAGGTAAAACCGGCGGCGCCGCAAAGGCTCCTGAGCTGGTGGGACTGACTCAAAACCCTCGGCCCTGGCCCTGCTCCAAGTGCTTTGCTCTCCAAAGGTGCCCCGATGGGGACTTACCCTCCCGCTCTGGAGCAGGTGATGCTGTAGCAGAACGCGGCCGGTGCTGCTCCAGAGGAGGGCTCTCCCCACAGGGGCATCTCAGTCGCGGCTCCCGCGGGCTCTGGCGGGCCGGGATGTGCTCGCTCGGTGCCAGCAGGGCTCGGGCATCGCCCTCCCGGCCGGCTGTGCCCTGCCCGTCCCCCAGGGGCACACAGCGCGCTGTGTCGGGCTCTGGCTGCCCGCTTCACGAGGCTGCTCTCCCTCCCAGCTGCCCTTTCCTCAGGCAGGCTGAGGGGCTCCGTGTCAGCAGTTTGCTTTTTTAAAAAGATAAATATCTACCGAGTGAGACACTAATACTGCAGGGTCCAGATTGCTTCGCCTCTCCTCCGCTATGCTCCATTTTGTCGGTCTCCAAGCATCCATGGGAGAGACGTATTATAACTCTGCTGAAATCAAAATCCGGTATGCAAAGACATCACAAGTAATGTTATCCCTGAAGAAGGCTTCTCTCCTTTTTTTTCCTCCGGCTCTTTGGAGGAAAACGCTGCTCTCGTGGCACCAGCTGGCTGTCTCTCTCCATAAACCTTGTTTTTTGCTGCTGTGAATCAGGATATGGAGGGGAAATTTCGGTAGCGGAGGGAAGCCGGCAGTTGGGCGTCTGTTAATAGCCTGAAAGTAACTAATGAGGATGTGCAGCCGGAGCGATTGATTGAGGAGCTGCAGTCCTGTGTGCTGCTGCTGCGCTCGCTGGCTCCCGGGGAAGGGAGGGCGGACGGAGACACCCGGGTCCCCTCCGCTGGAAGTCACGGATCCCCAGGGCCAGGCGGCCAGCGATGGAAGTTTAAGCGGCATCTGGCTCTTGAAAGGAGAACGGCAGGAGTCAAAATGTCACTGCCTGGAGTCACGGCTTGCTCCTTTTCTCTAAGACTCAGAAGATAACAATGGACTTTCTGCTAGGAAGTGATTTTTTCCCTCCCAGTGTTGGGGGGTGCTTCGTGAAGCTGGATTCCTTAAAGTCTGGCAATTGAGCTGGAGATGGGCAGCACTTGTGATAAAGGTATCTGGATGCATACATATGCATATCTAGCTCTATATAAAGATGCATATATGTGTGTTTGTGGAGAGATTTTCAATGCTGTCTGTACTTCATTATGCTGTTATTCCAGTATTTGTACTAGTCAAAGACATCAGTACAGCTTTTATGAGTATTTGTGCTCATCAGATCAGTGTGCATGGATTTAAGATGCCAAAGTCATGTCTTAGTAAGGTCATACTGCCAGAATGAGGAGAAGGTGACCTATTTTTTTTTTATCTGCAGAGATATATATGTCATATTACCCGGGCACTTATAAGTCTTCTGCTGGTTGCATGCTCTGAGCAAGTAGTGTGATCATACACGACCGAACTTTGACCTTTGCCGAATTACGTTCAGCTGGGAGTAAAACTGAGCTTCCCTGGGTCTTGATTGTAGTTATCTGTTAATTACTGCACTGCTTACGTAAAAAAAATTAAATTTGAATTAAAAATAGATTTGAGTTTTCTGAATACTGTCTCTCAAACAGTAACAGAATATTAAGTATGTCTGGGTGTTGATCTTTACCAGCACTTTTTATTTTAAACTCCCACAGTCAAGTCAGATTCACAACCTTGAATCTGCCGGTGAAAATGCCATTGCAGGTTAATAAGCGAATAAGAGATAGGTAAATAGGTGGGTTAATTCAGCAGTTTAGTAATGCACTTGAAACTTGCCTGAGGCTTCTGTCTTACAGAGCACAAAACCTGACTATTCCCCACCCCTGGGCACCCATTCACCACCTTCTTCTTCTCTTCCTCAGAGGTCCCAGCAGAGAGATCTCCTCGCAGACGGAGCATCTCGGGGACCAGCACCTCTGAGAAACCCAACTCCATGGATGTTCCGAACACTTCTCCTTTCAGAGTGCCAGTAAGTGTGCCTGCCCTGCAAAGGGCCATTTGTCTCATCGGATGGGAGGAGGAGATTAAAATATCACAGTGTACAGCCAGGCTGGGGCAGCCTGTGGGGAAGAGGAATATTTGGTTCATATTTCCAGCGGACCAAGAGGTTTTGCTATCAAGTGTCATATATTATCAATAAGATGCCTGGTAGATCCCTAACTTGCTCCTTTTTGTTGCCTTGATCTAAAGTTGCAGATAGAGAAACATCAGCATTAATGTGGACAGCGACCTATATAAATACTTTTGAAGTTGCCTCCGGGGATTGCATTCCATATTCAATCTTGACAAGGAAACAAGTTCCTTTAGGTCGATGGTAGCATGTTATTTTTTCCTCTTGCCAGTGAAGTACATGGAAAATTGAAATGGTTTTGTAGTTTATTCAGTTTATGAGATTTCTGCAGGTGTGTTAATTCCGCTTTAGCTCTTTGGGTTTTCTCCTGAGTTTGGTTGGCTGTGAGTCTGTGTGAGAATGGTTCAGCTGCAGCCTGGATTTTGCTTGGGTCGGTCTTTGGTCGGTGTATCCAGGAGCACAAAGGCATTTCTCTTATTAGACTGAGGACTTCAAGTTAAAATGAGGTGCTCAGTAATTTTTAACAATATTTGTTCATGTTTTAAAATATCTAACTTGAATATTGCAAATATTTTCATGCCCTTCTTTACTTTTGGCAAGTAATCTGCCTACTTTGAAATAAATCTTGCATCGTGTCATTTTAAAAATAAAATTTAAAAACAGCCAAAAGATTTAATGAGAGTTACTTAAATTATTCAAGGACTAAGGTTGGTCAGAGTGTGTAGAATTCATGGTGTTTAAAGCAACCTGTGAACCTGTGGTGTGTTGGAATGGAGAAGGGGACCGAGGAAGCAGTGAGTACGCTGGGTATCCTTACTTGGTCCCTTTTCAGAGTCATAGAATAACACAGATTGGAAGGGACTAGGCAATCTCCAGAGGTGCTTTCCCACCTCAGCTGTTCTGTGTTCCATGAGCAATCCTCTGTCACTTCAGAGATCTGTTCTCTGGATGGTACTTGGGGAAAAAAGGGCCTTGTTCTAGTTGTATGTGAAGTTGATACAGGAATATTCTGTTATGTCAAGTTCTGAGATTTTGATACTGAGCCCACGATCCGCAGAGTTGCAGGAAGATTTCTGAACTCTGAGAGCCTTCAAAGGTTTTATCCATGTCTTCATTTAGAAGAAATTCTCTGTTTTCTTTGCCTTTATCTATAAGAAATAGCCCAGGCCTTTAGATGTGTACGTGCATTGTAGTAGCCTTTGTCTAACAACTGCAAGCTGTGGATCAGAAGTGTTTGATGACTATCTGTATTGTTTATTTTATATGCCTCCTTTTTTCCTCATTTTTGTACCATTCCTTTTAATGATGATCCTGTCTTTTAAGTAATGTTTTAATGGTTCTCTAGTTCTTCTCTAAGAGTTCTCTAACACTTCTTAGCTCCTGCTCCCTTTCAAAACAAGAGCCTTGCAGAATGTTTCTCGTTTCCCCTGGTTGGTGTGTTGGGCTTTCAGGACTCTGGCAAATAGGCTCAGGAAGCACTACCTGGCTGCTTTTCTTGGGCATAAACCAGCAGAGAGCTAGAAGCTATTTGTGCCACGTGGAGCTGGGTTCTGCTGCTTTGTCTGCCTGACCACCTGTGCAGCCAGGAGCATAATGCACCCTCCTGTCCTCCTCATGGGGACAAGGCTTCTGGCTTTGGAGGTTTTGTTCTGAGTAACCCATTTATACCCTGTTACTCCTAAGTGGAGGCTGAGGTCGCCCTGGTTTAAATCATGGTAGCTTGTGATCTGTTTAAAAGAGCGAGCTGCTATTAGAAGTCAGCTTGCTTAACAATGCAGGTGAGCTCAAGCCAAAACTGCTGAAACTAAGCACGCTGGTAACTTGGTAGATTGGCACACATCTAATAGGTGGCTGAGAAAATGGGGAGGAATCATGTTCCTGCCTCTTTTGACTGATAATAAGAATTTCCCAGCTCTCAGAAGGAGGAAAGGTGACTTGGGTGCCTCGTGAAAGTCGCAGTCTTGGATCACTGATCTGAGAAGAGCTTCAAGTGAAGGATGCTAAAGGTGCCTGTAATGGCTTCAAATTTGTGTCTGTGAGGTTGTGTCTATTTGACAAGCATTTATTCTACATATAAAGGAGATTATAAGGGATAGAAGGGAACTTGGTTTTTTGTTTTTTCAGGCTTTGTTACCCACAGTGCAGGTCGCAGGGCTACAGGCAGCTGCAGCATAGTGCTGTCTCAGTTATTCTTCCCGTGGCCGTGACTCTGTGCCATACCTCGTCTACTCACTGCTTGGATTTCTAGCAGAAAGCAGCTTAAAGCAGGGGACAGCTTAACCTTCTTCCATCCTGATGGAAAATTATGCTGAGACTTTCATAGTAAGTTGCTTTTACAGCTTTTTGTCTCTCAGAACAGCTATTTAAAAGCTGTCTTCTCCATAGGACAGTAGCTTCCAGCATGTTCTGTGCAGGTTTTTTCCTTTCAAGCACAGGCAGTGGTACTCCCTCAGAACAAGGCATCTGGTTTTTAATACTGCTAATTGGCATTGCTTTAGCATCTGGAATTTTGATTCATAACAGCATAATTGCCTTTAAGCAAATATTTCCTTGACAATACATTTTTTAAGTAGTCTCTTCAGTGGCAGTGGTCAATGATGGATTTATTTTTAAGGGCTGATGTGTAAAGTTCAGGAAATTTGCCTTTCTACCTCCTGCATGGGCACTGGAGGAAAAGATGTATGTTTAAATTTGCTAGTGTGTGAAAAGCAGAACTTCAGTAGTTATACTCTTTCCCAGGATGTGCCACTGCATGGAGTGTTTGTGAGGGTGGGGAGGCCCCGGCACAGGGTGCCCAGAAAAGCTGTGGGTGCCCCATCCCTGGAAGCGTTCAAAGCTGGGTTGGACGGGGCTTGGAGCAAGCTGGGAGAGTGGAAGGTGTCCCTGCCCATGGCATGGAACGAGGTGATCTTAAAGGTCCCTCCCAACCCAAACCATTCTGTGATTCCATGATTGATTCTGGTCATCTCCCACCAAGGGGAGTAAAGGGGATTCTGCTAATGCTGACACTGCACAGCCCATGCAGAAAGAAGTGTGCATACAGAGAGAAGAGCTCTTGGTGCCTGTCCTTTCTTTTTCTTCCCCGTTGCCCCAAATTTTCTTGTCTGCACTCAAAACATTAGTCTCCATCTAGGTTCAGCTGTGTACTCTGATGTTTGACCATTTCCAGGCATGTAGAAAATAATATTGAGAGAGAAGGAAAGGGCACAAAAGGTGGGGAAATGGAGGTGAAGAAATGTGTCTTCTCACATATAGACAGATGTGTGCTGCTTATCCATACGTATATAGGAAAAGTCATGTTTTTCATAATGGCTATTATTTGCCTGAACAAATAGGGAGGCAGAGGGAGCTGGCTCCAAGTAGGCACTGTGACGCATAGGTGGGCGAGAAACCAGCTTTTCCCTTCCCACACACACCATGTCCTGGCAGCGCCTCGGCCTCTGTGCATCCCGTTCCCTGCTGTGGCCCTGTGGAGCCCCGGTGGCACTGCTGCAGCCTGACACATTTCCTCATTGCTCTGCCCTTGGAACTGAGGGGCCAGGGTAGATGTGGGGCTGTCCACATCCCCAGACCTCCTGCAGCAGCAGGATGGAGAGGAATCTCTAAACCACCCTTCAGACTCTTCACTGCGCTCTCCAGTTTTGGCTCAGAGTTGTTATTATAAATAATATGATTCATCCGTGTCTGCTGGCTAATGGGGAAAGAAAGATGAGAAAGAGGCGAAGAAACAAGTGCAAATGAGACAGGAAAGGCAGAGCACAATCTTTGAAGTAAATAAAAGGATTTTTATAGGAACCCTGATGTAGGATGCTTGCAGATTGCCTTCCTTGGTTTGTTCCTGGCCAATTCTGGTATAATTGGATCTATAGAAGTGCTGTCTGCCTCTTTGCTCTTTAAGAGTACTGCTAAATGGAACAGAAGACAATGCAGCCAGCCCGAGTGAAGGTCAAAGCTTGATGAGATCTCGTGGCTGCCCAGCCTCATCTTTTATGCAGTCAGCAGGATTGTTGCTTCTCCAGAGCACTGCTCCGCTCCCGCCGCGCTGCCAGGGCAGGACAAGTCCGAGCTGTGCTGCCCGTGTGACCCTGTGGCACACAAATACATATTTTTAATTCTGCATTGGCACCAATGCAGAGATGGAATTGTTGATTTGCATTAGTGTGAGGCACCACAGCATCCTCCATGAAAAACTGGCTGTGCTCCAATCTGTCCCCTCAATACGAGATTTACATTTTTCCTTCCACTTTCAACTCTTTTCTTCCTGTGACATGTTTGTTTGGATCTGCTCTAGTTTTTATCACTTGCCTGTGCTGGGATGGCTTAGATATGCTGGCTGTTCCATGAATTCTGTGCCAGAAAGCAGAAATGGGTGAGTGGCTGTCTCCAGGATGCTCACCAAGCTTTCATCCATATCTTTATTCTGTGCTGTTCATAGGCTCTATAACCTTCACAGTGTCCTGCTGCCACAGCAGATTTGTTCATCACATCAAACTTCAGTGTTGAGTCAGATGATGGGGATATCCAGGCTCTGACACTCTCTGGTGGACCTCAACAGCAGGAACATTGTTCTCATGTTTGGTGTAAACCTGACTTTATCCAATTCCCTTTATTCCTTAGTTAATGTAGGGGAGATGTGAATGTACATAGCTTCAAATACTGCTCACATTCTAGTTGTCCTTGGCTCGGTAGTATTTAAATATGCACCGACTCATTTTATTCTTCACCTCCAAATCATGACTTAGTCGAGTTATGCAAAGTTTAATTAATGCATCCTCTGCAAAAGAGTCCTTCTGGCCCTTTTATCACTTTTCTTGTTCTTGTGTTTTTAATTCCCTTCAATTGATTCTCCAAGTTCTGGTACTGAAGTTCACAGGAATGTGTGTTACCAGTTTCTAATTGCTCCTAACCCTTTGTGTTATTTCTCTGTCCTCCCTGGCCCTCGCTTCACCTCCTAATTTAATATAGCTCAGTGTAATTAATGTGCTGTTTAACTTTTCTTCCGGATGATTAACAAGGATGTTAAGCAGAAGCAGTCAGGCCACTATCCCCACCACATCCCACTGGACCCTTTCTTCTACCCTGATACCTTATCACTTGTTGTAATTACTTTTCTACATATTCCTGCAGCCATTCCTCAGGTTTATGTTACGAGCTTTAACAAAGCTCATGTTTAATAATTTTTGTGCTTAGCGTGCGTGCTGTGTTATCAAAAGGTGTTCTGAAGTGTTGGGCTGCTTAGTGGCTGCCTGCCAGGGAAGGAGCCGGGCTCAGGCAATCATTGCCCACCCTTCCTGACAGGCTCAGCTGACCTGTTTCTTATCATGTTAATTTTTTATCACCGTCTTTTCGGCCTTCTCCAGACAGACTTTTTACCTTTATTCCTTAATTCCCGGATAGGCCCTTTAAGGATGCTCTTTCCGTCTGCTGTTCCTGCTGTGGGCAGCTCCCACAAGGGCAGCCAGGTGCTGCTCCCAGTTGTGACTGTGCTAAACACCTTGCTGAACTGGGATCTGAAAAGCTGATGTGGCCCTCCTGGCTATCAGGTAGCTCTTGCTTGTTCATGAATTTTTCAGTATAATTCCCAGTGACTTGGAAATTCGATTCCTGTAGGACTTTTGGCTGCACATCGTGCAGAGTGCATGCAATCTTACGATGCATTTTATTAACAGGTGTATCATCAACGTGCCCTTGTTACAGTATCCTCAGCATTTCCTTGGGCTTCTTATTACTGTTCCTAAACTTGTTCCTCCTATTCTGCATCCCTCCTGTGGCTGTAGGCCATTTTTCATTGGAAAGTTGAAATTGTTATCTGGCCAAATCTGCAGTGCTGTCCCATCAGGGGAAAAATATCTTTCCTGATCCTTGCTGTTGATCAGCTTGTGTCCTGAAGCATGATTATTGCTCACTCTTGTTATTTTTAAACCTGACTAATGCAGCTACATATGTTATTCTTCCTTATATAAACACATAATCCTTTTTTAATCTTGCTGAAAAAATTCGTCTGTATAATATCTTGTGGTGGTGAATTGGATGGGCTAGTCTATAGATAGCATTAGGAGAGGTCTCCTGACAATCAGTGAAACGTGCTGCCTCTCGTGTTAAATTGCCCTTTGGTTTTCTTATGTAACAGGGTGCATGAGGAGCTTAGGTAATTTCCATTCTATTTGTTTTATACATCTATAATCCCTTCTTGCCTTTGTTCCTAAAATAAATAGTTGGTCTTTAAAACATATCATTTGTAAATCCCCCTCTTGTCTGCCTTTAATCAGTTTATACTTCTGGAGTTCTGTTTTGTTCTAGTTTTTCTTGCTGAGATGAGAAAATCAGAAGAGTGATGCATTAGTGTGAAAGCTATGGCAGATTTACATAACACCACTCTGCTTTTATTGGGCTTTATCCTCTGTTGGTACATTCAGACATGGTTTTTAT
Source organism: Corvus cornix cornix (assembly GCF_000738735.6). Lineage (NCBI taxonomy): Eukaryota > Metazoa > Chordata > Aves > Passeriformes > Corvidae > Corvus > Corvus cornix. Next base: position 30,746,226 of record NC_046338.1, read on the forward strand.
TGTTCTGTGCCTGTGCACAAACCACCTCTTCAGTGACATAGTGCCAGGTTTTTGGATGAGTAGATGGTGGAACGTGGCTGTTGTAAGTCCCTGTCTTGTTCTGTATATTGCCTCCAAGGTGTAACTAGGGTTGTTTTCACCTGCTTTTCTCCTGTGTGGTTGAGAGTCTTTTTAAAGGGAGTCACTGCTAATATTTTAATGCTGAGTGTTACTGGGCTCACAAGCAAACTTTACCTCCTCGCTAGTTAAATTGGCCTTTTGCTGTTGTTCTGCAAGAAATAGTAAACTTCACCATTTTGCTGCTCATTCCTGGAATATCCTACTAGTTTGATCTTTCCATTTTTACAACCTGGTGTTCTCACCCTGCTTCTTTGCCTCCTGTAGCTTTACAGCATTACTGGCACAGGACAGTGTTTTCACTTGGCTATGACACTATTTTTTTCCTTGATAGCTGCTTGTGAACAGCTTAAGAAATAAAATGCCTCATGTCCTCACCACGCACAGTAGCAGGGAGGCAGTTCTGCTGTCGTCCACAGTCGCTTGAGGGTTATCTTTGTACCCATCCAGTCCTTCCCCTCAGAGAGGATGAGTCTCGTCGCTCTGTAAATGAAGTTACCCACCTGGCGTTATTAATAATGCATTGGTGCTCCTCACCAAGAATTACAGATGTTCAGGAGGCTTTGCAAGGCTCAGATGCAGTGTGTTTGTCCCCAGAAAGAACTGATGTAGGTAACAGCACGGTGTGTAAGATGGACCCTTTTTGTTGCCCATTTTACCCTAATACCATTGCACGTTATCGACGGCTGATTTGTGCTATGGTTGCACACTTTCCTTCGTTCATGGCTGAATTAACCTTTCCCTTCCAAAGCAGCCAGGACAGTCATTATTTATTATGCATGGGCTGCTCTCCCCGGAGTGGAGCTTCGTCATGTCCAGAGGGAGCAGCAGTCCAGGAGTTGAGTAGCTCGTACTTGGGCTGCCTTTGAATTTGTCAGACAGTTCCTGTGCTGCTCTGCTCAGGTTAAGGACAAACAGCCAGCTGGCATCTTTGGCACAAAGTGAGCATTTCCTAAAGCCAAAACTGCCCTCCACGACCACCACCCCTGGGGTGGAAATACTTGGGGGTGAGAGTTTCTGTGCTTTCCCCATGCAGCTCTGAGAGGAAGTTCCAACAGCCTGCTGAATTATCCCTTCTCCTGTGGAGATTGCTTCTTGGCAGAGCAGGAGAGTCGAGTAGCTTAACTTCCAAATGAGATGAATAGAATTCTCAGTGGGATTGAATTATTTTTAGATGTTGTATGATTGGGATTCCTTAGGCCAGTGTTTGATGCTTTTTGGATGAGATGACAAACCTGCCCTGACCTATTCCTGACTGCATGTGTGGTTGTGGACCATCACTCTCTCCCCATCTCTCTCTTTTCCTTCCCTGTTCCCCCAAACCTGTGGTTCTGAGGGCAGCTTGTACCGAGCTCTGTCTCGTTAAGTGTGAATCTCAAATCTGTCTCTTTTCAAATGTCATCCTGGCTGGTTTATCCTACCAAATATTTTGTACTTTTTTGATTAAGAACATAGTCTCATCAATTCAGGTAGTTTGGGTAATAATTTACATCTTTTGTCTGAGGGTGTTTGTTCAAGCAGTAAAATTCCCACTGTTTTGAAAGAAGCTCCACGATGATTCTTAAAGCTCAGACACTCCTTTACCTTTAGGTATCAGAACCAAACAAGGGTCTGTTCTGTGCTGAAATAAGTATTTAAGAGAAATACCTAGACAGTAAGAAAAGCAGTAAAAGTGGTTTTGTCTTTTTAATGGTGCAAGCTGTTTCATAAACATTGGCAGGGATTTTTTGTCTATAAGAGCAAAAGGAAACAAACCTTTCAGTTAGGTGGTATTGTTGCAGATAGAAGTTTATTTTTCATCACTGCATCTTTTTTTATATCTGCATTTGGTATTTAAAAGCATTTCCTTTGGCAAATGGAAGTCGAGAAACTCTGCTCAGTTCTGGCACGTGTGAATTTCTCATGCTGCTCCCAGGTTGTCCATCTGTAATCACTGGCCCTGCATGAACTGCCAGCACAGAGCAAATATTGCAAATTCTTTCAAGTCTTTTGAGGATGACCAATAAGCCCACCCTTTGTTTGAATAGTTTTTGCTTTTAAATATGTTCCTACCCAATTTTTTTGTTTGTTTGTATAGTCAACTCTGGATGGCCTTATTCAACCCCACATAGAGCATTTGTTCCATTGGGGTATAGATTATGTTCAATTAAACCAAGAACATGTTCCATGTTAAAGCGGTGCCAATGTAAAATTGTACATGCACACAAAAATGAATACTCATGGCCCTTCTCTGAGTGGGATTTGGAATTATTCAATATCAATATTTCTGGACCCCTGCTGAATTGGGTCAGCTTTGTCTTATTTACCCTTAAGGGGAAAAAGCTGTGTTATTTCTTGTTTGCAATTTGAGTAGACTGAGAGGTACTGAACTGAAGCCAGGGCCCACCAGATCTGAATCCCTGTGGCTGGGTTTGTTACCTTTTATGCTGAGAGGTCAGAATACAGGAAAGTGCCTTTGAAAGTGCTGTACATCCTCTGCTTGAATTCCAGCAATGGCCCCAAGAGAAGCCCAGGAGCATCTATTGATTACAGGGCTTTTTCAAAGGCACTTTTTCAATACCAGAGCCAAGAAAAGTGCAGCATCATGGGCAGAGTGTGAGTGGCACACACAGCTGAGAACCCTTCTTCCCTTTGGACAGTACCTTTTCTCCCAGCACATAGGATACGTTTGTGGGGTTTGGTTTTTGTGGGTTTTTTTTCCCTGCAGTATTTAGTTATCAGGCCCTTTCTTTTCCACTTTATCAGAAGAATGTAGCAGCTTTCACCCCTGAGGAGCCTGCTGGCTGGCAAGCCTCAGAAACTGAAGGGCAGTCTTAAATGCAGCACTGCCTTCAGATGCAGAAAGCAGATTCCCCTTCCTTTGTTCCCTCTGTCTCCAGAGGTTTTCAATACTTGGCTAGACCAAGTCAGAACTAGGCTGACCTAGTGCTGGCAGCACACCCCCATGGAGCAGGAGATGATCCCAGAAGCTCCCTCCAACTAACGTGCCCCTTTGGGCTGCGATCACTGGGTGAACAATTGTAGTTTGTAGACAGATTCTTCAAAGATTTATTTTATTTTTAGACCCTAAGTAGATTTTTGAATTGAGCTTTGCTTCTTACCAAGACTATAACTGATATCTGAAGCCACTGGTGTGTGAAATGCTTTGAAATTGTCCATTCTGGCTCACGAGAGCACTGAACTGACGAATTATTTTAACATTTAACGTGCTATATCTAAATTAAAAAGGAAAACGTAGCTGCAATTGTGGGCTCAATAGAAGCTCATAATATAAAACATCTGTACTCTTAAGCTCGCCAAGAAATAAAAACATGGTACGTAGAGGGGAAGTAAGAACAAATACTGATATTGATGATTACTCCTCATTAAATGGTAATTGTGGGGTTTGGGTCTCCTGTGTAATAGTTGGAATCCACTGAAGTGCCCCCATAATGTGAGTGGTGCTAATTACTGCAATTGGAAGCTCTCACCTCCTGGAACTATCACTGACAATCCAGCCCTGCCTTTCTTCCTGCTCAGAGGAATCCCAGTTGGGCCCGTCCTGTGACCGGCATCAGCGGGAATCACCTCTGTGTTTGGACTCGGGGACAGTGCACTGAGCCATTCAGTACTGGCATCAGTTTCCCTGTTTCACTTCTGCAACTTCTTGTTTCAGGGCTTCTTCAGCAAGCGCCTGAAAGGATCCATCAAAAGGACAAAGAGTCAATCCAAACTGGACAGGAATATCAGTTTCCGTCTGCCCTCTCCCAACAGCTCCGAGGACAGGTAAGGGGCGGTGCGGCCTCAGAACTGACACACAGCACGCGAGTGCCCTCACAGAAGGAGAGCCAGCAAGGGGATTTATTGTCCAGCTGGCAGGCTGGGGGGCTGGGGGGCTGCCTCTGGCACGTTAGAGGTTTAGTGTGCAATGTACTGCTGATACAGGGTGGAAAACTGCTGCTCTTCACAGCTGTCGAAAAGCTCAGGTTAAGCAGATGGACTCCTAAACCTTCTTCTGCATCTGTTTCAAATGAGCTGCAGACTTCCAATTTCATGATACAAAACCCTGGGATTGATCAGCTGGAGAGAAATTGGCCTTGCTACATGCAGTGCTTGCCTGCAGGCCAGTGCTGTGGTGAGAAAAGGAGTTGTGTTGGTGCGAGCAGGGCGGTTCTGCCAGCCCTGGCACAGCCCAGAGATGTGCAGTGCAATTCAGGCACACCCAGCACCCTTGCAGTGTCGGTGTTTTAGTTATTGCAGAGTTGCTACAAGGAACAGATGATCTGTTTTTCAGAAAACTGGAAAACTCAGTAATTTCTCACCATCTTAGTGCTCCATTTGGTGTATCTTTGCTTGTTTAGCTTTCAGCTGGAGATCCAGGCTGTGAATGGATTGCATATGAGGCAAGCAAAGGCTCTTACACACAGTGTTTCCTAACTATTTGCAAAGGCTCTTGATTGTTTTTGTTAAACATGTTCTGTGTTACATTCCACGGTAGCCCCGCAGGGGAACCAGATAGAGTGAGAAATGAGTTGGCCTGTACTCGAGGCCACGGCAGGCTTCTGTGATTTGACGTTGCTCAGTGCATTTTCCCTTCTCCTTTAGCCGAGCTGAATTCATTAGTTGTATCTGTCATGCTGTGCTGCTTCAATCAACGGGGCTGCCTTCTCCATCTGAAAGGCAGAGCAGAAAATCACAGAGATAGCAAGGCTGTGGATGCTGGAGGTCTGTTAACGTCAGGAGTTACAGAAAAGCCTGCTGCTTACCAGATGTGACTAACCATCTAGATGGCCTTGCTCCTGTAGTCCGCCCGGTCTGCTTTGATGCAAGTTTTCCTATAAATCTCTATTTTCAGGGTGCTGCAATGTGGCTATAAAAGCAACTCAGTGAGCATAAGCATCTTGAATAATGCCACCATGTCATCAAGTACATCAAGTGTTATTTTTACCGTTGTTTGAAACCAGCTTTGCTTGAATTTTTGTAATGCAAAAATCTCTTTGCCATAAATAATCTGGTTGTCTTTCCTGAGCTTGGTACTCATGCTGGATACTTGCTTTTGTAGTGTCAGGGAAGCACTGTTGTTCTGGGAAAGCTAATAAATGTAGCTATAATTAATTCCTACATCTTTGGGTTAAGACATGATGTTACACACAGCAAAGCTGCCTTCTCTTTTAAAGCAGAGCCCCTTCTACTCCCTGCCCATGTGGGCACGCATTTTCAACTAGGCTCAAATGAAATGTGAATTTTCTCTGATGGCCTGAAAGCATTAAAGCATAAAATCCAGGTACTTGATCACATGGTGGCATTATTGAACATGGAGCTGACTCTGATTCCATGAGAAGGAATTGCCACTCTCTCACCTTCTGTTCTCCCCACATTCTATATGAGCCTCGGATCTGTAGCAGTGAGAACTTTCCTGTCCTGCCCTGGTGAGTCAGCCCTTTCCCATTTCAAGCAGGTGGTTCTAGGTGATGTCATGGTGTAACAGGTTTTCAGGGCCAGGTCGACTGATAGCATCTCCCTTTTCTTGCTCTGACAAACACAAGGGTCCTGCCTTCAAAGAAAGTATTATACAGCTTTATAAATTAAAACCCTGCAAGGATTAAAATGAAATAGAGGCTGCTGTCATACTGCCTGTTCATGCTTTTGGGGTGTTTGGGACTTTCTTAAAAAGTGGGGATGTTTATAGATAGATACCTTTAAAATTCTGGAGTAAGGAAGATTGGTTATTGTGGTGCACAGCAAGGCTTGGGATACTGTAACACTGCATGCCATGCTGAATGGTGACAGAGGAGGGATGCTGTCTGTTCAGAGTTGATTTAAAACAGAAAGGAGCCAGGGGTGCTGTAGGGAGCAGTGATGGAGATGAGTTGCAGATTTTTCTGTAATCAGATTTTCTGTTCCAGCAGAAAGCAATTGGCCAACATACCTTTTCTGGGTTTTAACTTTATTTCAGTGTGTCTGGGTTAGTGGGTGGGGAGAGAAGAGAGTTCTGGTGCCCCTCTAGAAACACGGATCAGCATCCAGGTGTCCTGTAGAAATCCACAACCTCTCCGCCTGTAATTCACATCCCTCCTGTGACTCAGGCTCAGGTTGTTTGCCGGGGGCTTTTTGTCCTTGAACACGTGTATGTTGTCTTTACAAGAGACTGATGTGGGAGGACTCAGACTGTGCTTGTTTGTGAGCCACGGCAGGTGGGAGGGAGGCTCTTCAATGTGTGGCCAGTGCAGCATCTCACCGGGTTGCCAACAGCTCTCACCATGAGGCGACCTGGCACCGTGTCACTGTAGCATCTTTCACAGCTTTTCCAGCCTGTTTCCTCCTGCATCCTTTGAGCTTTTCAACTCACACATTCATCTTTAATGTTTTCTCAGCGTCCATAATATATAAAACATGTTAAAAAGCATGAGAAGAAAGGAAAATTTCGTTGGAAAGGAGAGACCAAATTAACACTTCCAGTTTGTGGCCAGGAATTTGAGAGCATTTCCAAGGGACCAGCAGTTTTGGTTACAGAGAGGGAGCGAAGATGATTGCGACTGGCTGCATATGGTCTCGGTGCCTGCAGCAAAGCTCTGCAGACAGCTGGGAGGGCTTTGCCCTGCTGGGATTTACGGCCACGTGGGAATCGTCCTGCTTTGCTAGAAGTCATTCCGTGGCTTTGTGAGGTAGCGGGGCGCGGGATCCGCTGCGCTGGGCTCGGGATGGGCTCCGGCGGGGCGGGGGACGCAGGCAGCCATGGCTCTGGGCTTCATGGTCAAACGGTACCGCTCCTCCAGCCACAGCTTCTTCTACTTTCGGTGAGTTGCCGCTCCCTCCTCGCCTCTTTGCAGTGAGAAAATAGCACAGGTCGTGTAAATAATAGAAGCAAAACTTGCCATGGTTTTCAGGTGCCTTCTCATTTAACGCCGCTTTTCAAAAAAGGGTGGGGGATTTTCACCCTGATTTAGCTGTCAGGATAGAAATCTGTGTTACACAATGCGTTATTAAGGCTTGACTCACTCCCAGCTTGCATTCATTCAGCATATCTGTTGCTATCAGCACACTGGAGTGTGGGGAAAGAGGAGGAGTGGTTTGTTTCTGGAGGGATGCCTCACTCCTGATTTGGTGAACGTGTTTCTTTCAGCCAGTTTTTTTTCCAATCCTCGTGCAGTTGTTTGGTTTTTCACTGGAAACTGAACAGGACCCCAGTGTTTGTCACAAACCTTCCCCTTAGTGCTGGGCTGCTCTCTCCCACCTGCAAGCTCACTTGACCCCTTTATAAATACGTATTTCTTAATGGCTGATGCTTCTCTGCAAAGCCCAGGCTCCTCCACGTAGCATTCACCTTGAGCTTAGCAGGGAAATGAAACTGAATCAATTAAGTATTTCTGGTCCATCAAAACAAACCAATTAGAAACGTTAATAGCAGAGACCAGGTGACAGAGGAGAGAGGAGAACTGTCCTGCTGTGAAATTCAGCAGCCTGCTTGGCTGCCCCCTGAGAGGTGTCTGCTAGACAAGCCGTGATCCACAGGGAAAGCGGGCAGGCAGGGAAGGGGTTTGCAAATCCAGGATTCAAACTATGAGGCTTTGGGTAGGACCTTGCCAGAAAAGACCAGAATCTCAGTAGAAGACTAGAACGATACACTCGGAACAACCCAGCCTTGAATCGCACCCGAGTGTAACCTGCAGATAAATAAGTTACCCTAAGTTTCTGATTTAAAAAAACCAAAAATTAATAGTGAAACTGGTTAGACTTGTAGAATTGTTGACCAAGTAATAGGATGTTCAGATAATTGGCAGTTGGAAAATGCAGTGGGGTGTGGTTCCTACCAAATGAGCGTTTGGACGGGGAAACCTGGTGCTGCAGCAGGGGCAGAGCGCAGGTGAATTGCAGGTGATGCTGGAGACGGTGGGGTCCCGTTCCTCAGGGCTGGGAGCTGGGATAGCAGCAGAAAGTTCACTGCATTGCAGTCCAGGCTCTCTCCTGTGACTTTGCAGAGCGGCTAATCTCGAATTCGACTTTCTGCTCTCAGGGAGTGTCTCTCAGCACTTGGGGATTGCTGGAATTATTTGAAGCGTGTGGACGAACAGCTTCGTGGAAGGACAGCTGGAGACTTGGCTGCAGCTGGGTGCTTGGGCTGCGTTCTTTCCTTTCACACCAGTTTGGTAAAGGAAAGTTCATTGTTAAACTTTTTGTTTGTTTGTTTAAATCTTTTGGATTATTGATGTCCACAGGCTTGTTTTACAAGTAATATAGTGCTCTCCCTGGTAGGCTCGGTAATTGGAAGCCTTTTGTACCATGTAGGTTGGCTTTTAAATAGGTCAAAATCAGCAGGAGAGCTTCATAACCAGAGCAATTAGGATTTTAACCCTTTATTCTACGTGCCTTATAGACAGTAGACTATAACAGAACTTTGCTAATAGGCTGCTGTGTGCCATGGGCAGCCAGTGAAAGCCAGAGGTTTCCAGCTGCTGGCTTACAACTGTCACGGAAAATTACTGAATTATGGTGTGCAAGGAGAGAGGGTCAGCTTGGGGCTGGGCCAGCAAGATGGGGTGGTTGGAGAGCTCTTTTTCAGTGGCAGTCGCATGCTGCTGCCAGGTCAGGGGTTTAGGGCATTGTCTGGGCTCTGATTTAGAAGGAAATAATGCAGCTCTGAAGACCAGTACTCCAAAACGTGTGAAAAGAGGTGAGAAGTTTAAAATGTTCCCTAACATGCTCCTCCTCCATCTGTTTTTCCTATGGGAAAGAAATTACGGAGAATGTGTAGGAATTATTTGGTGCTTTGGTAACTGTTTGCTCTGAACTCCCATGTAGTTCTCTGTTGTCAACAGGCGTAGACAGCAAAAGCAGCAGGAGAAAAAGTTGATCATGGGAGGTTAGTTGTAATTTAAAATGGGATTCGTGTTGTTCATGGAGCTGTTTAGCAGAAACAGATTTGTACAAACAACCCTTCCCCCACTTTTTGCATGTGTGATCTTCCTGTTTACGGTAATCTGCTTCCCTGGGATTACCTCTCTCCTGACAGAGTCTGAGCAATACTCATTTTACCAGTAGCTTCCTACCTAATACAGGAAGGACCCTGTTAATCCAGCTCCTTTGCTGGACACTGGGACATGAATCAGTGGCATCTCTGCCAAAAGGAAGCCAGCAGGCAATTTTCTTTCCTTGTTACAGATTCAGCACATCAGATGAGGCTTTAAAGCAGCAGAGAAGTATTATTTCTGTATAATTATTGCCTGTATTGGTTGGGATGCTGCTGATACAGGCACAAGCCAATGATTTGCTTTGCAGATCTATCAATAGATGAGATCTATGCTGTGGTGCTCACAAATGCATGTACTTGTGTGTGTAAATGCATGTGGTTGCATCTAACAGCAGCTTTAGGATGTTGCTCTGATGTTTATGGAAGTTAAAGTGCCAATTCTAAGCCACTTAATCGGTTTTATTGAGCTGTTTTAAATATGGTAACTTCAAGGGATTGCTAGAACAGGCAGACATTTGTCTGCCACAGGACCCTGAGTCAACAAAACTACCAGTTCTCCATCTGCTCTGCAACGAACCCAAATGCTCACAGCTCCCTAGTTAGAAGAGCAATGGAGCAGAAGAGATGCTCCTAAGAGGTGTGACTTGCAAGATGGGATGCGCAGGCTTGGAGTACAGCTGCTGTGTGTACCTGCCTTCGCCCCTGCCCTGTTCCCAGAGGGTGTTTGGAGGCTTCCTTGGAAAATTCCTTGCTCTCTCATGTTGCCTTTAATGTTTAAATCTCATCAGACTCGTAGGGAAGGACAAGGAGGAACTTCTCTGTCTGGAAAGGTCACCTTAGCCACGCCTGCGGAGCGGCCTCCCCTCAGCTGCTGCCTCTGCCGGCTGGCGGCCCTCCCTGATCTCCTTCGGGGATGCTGTGCCCTGGCACCGCGGAGCGTGCGGGAGCCCCTCGGGCACCGCGGGCCGTGGGAGCGCGGCTGCTGAGGAGGGAGCTCTCCTCACCACGGTTGGGGCTGCTCTTCCGGCCCCCGCCTATCTGCCTGGCGTGGTGCTCCTCTGAAATCCGGAACCTGAGGCTTGAGGAAGAGCTCCTCTTGGATTTGTTTGTGCCTTTCTTCCTCTCCGGGCAGGATTTATTGTCTGAGATGTAGGCCAGAGCAGGAAGTTTGGAGGGAAGGGCTGTGGCACATGGCACTGCTGTGGTCTGGGGATGCACTGCGAGTGGCTGTACAGTTGTTTCGTGTAGGTCTGCTTGCCTTCTCTTGCTCCAAGCGCAGCCTCCGCCAAGCTGGAACTTGCAAAATGTCCCTTTTTTGTTGTTTTTTCTCCTTTCTTCAGTAATTATTCCTCTTTCCCTCCTCTTCCCCTTCTTTGTGCTCACTCCATGCTTTCAGCCACAGACCGGGAGCTGGCTGCAGGCTCTCAGTACTTTGTGAGGACGGGAATTGCTCAGAGTTTGAGGCAGGGACAGAAGCCAAGTGACCTCAGCAGTGCTTTCTTGAGAGGAGAAATTAGAGAGGCTTTTGCAGAGATGACATTAAAGTGGTGTATTGTGGTGTGTTTATTTTAGACTTGCCCTACCTTAACTGCAGCGAGTGCTCAATTATACATGGCTGAGGTTTGGGTTTGCGTTGGTTCAGCTGCTGCTGGAACCTGTTAGAACAAAGCACAGCACAGCCAACTCTCCTACTGGGGCTGCTGCTTTGCATCTGAAACCACTGTCTTTGGAATATTCCCCCATCAAAGGGTTTTGCTGCCTGCACTTAGGTCATTCAATATATTAAATGGGAACAAAGTCCTCCCTTACTGTTTAATAAATCTTATTGTGTGTGAATCTGCTCCAGCACCTTCAGTGTTTCATTCCGTACAAAAGAGCAGCTGGGTGAACTCTGCTTGTTGCACTGCCTGTATCCTTTGTGGTACCCAAGGTTTTGTTAAGCAGCCTTAGGTAAGATGCCTTTTCCAAGTGTTTGGGGTTTTTTGCCTCTGAGTTCCCCTATAGAATTGCTCACAGGTGGGAGGAATTTCATTTTGCTAAGGATGAAGAACGTGAGGAACTTTTTCTTTTTGTCTATGTGAGGGAAGTATACAAAACCTAGTTATTTTTCAAAATTAGGGAAGCTGTTAGAGGTAGCTGTGCTTTTCTTTCCTCTAGAAATAACGTTTTTTAGCATTTTCCATTCGATACTGGGAGCCTTGACACTGGGAATTGACTAAAAGAGGAAATGCTGTGAGGACGAACACAGGAGCACTGTGTTTCTCCGAGTGATGTGTAGAGAGCTGATGCCTCTCTACTTCCACATCCGTTCCTTGTGCCCAGTCCCACTTGCTGGGTGGGCAGGCCACATTTATGGACTCACCTTCAGGGCTCATTGAACATAGGGACTTCAATATCTTAACAAAATCTAGACCTGCCAGGTCAACAGCTCCTTCTCTGCTGAGCTGGGACTCTGTGCTCTTGCTCCCTGTTGGTCAAGTGTGAAGGATTTGACTGAATTCCTGCCCCAGGAGAAATAAGTTGTGTCTGCACACGATGTTTACCTCGAGATGCAACTTGTGCCTCAAGTGTTAGATGATTGTTGCAGAAGCCTCTATGGTAGGTGTCAGTTTGGAGGCAGAAGGAGCAGAGGTGAAGCCACGTCACCTCTAAATTGGGCACATTTTGCAGCGCTGTTTGACAGCAGAGCTCCCCACTATGCACAAATGTTGCATTAAATCATATTGGGAGAGTACAGAAAGGGTTAAAGCACGTTTGATAATGTCACTGTTGGTTGCCAAAAGCTGTGGCACGCTGGAGGGAGGGAAATGTCTTTGAGAAGTGTTCAAGAACTGGTGGGGACAAAGAGAAAACTGCCTTGATACAAGGTGCTGTGAATTTGGGAGATTTCAGCTCTGGTGGAGCTCAGGCATTTACAGGACAATCAGCTGGAAAGGAGAAGCAGTGTGTGCTAGTGAGAAGTTAAAAGAGAAAGTAGGTATCCAAAAAACTGGAAATTCAGGCTGGAAGAAGCAGCTGAAAAAGCAAATGCAAAATGACTGATGTGAGCATCGTGAAGTGGGAAGGAATTTGTGTATTTGGCTTTAGTGTAAAGGCTTTGTATGTCAAAAATCACATGTATTGTGAAGGGTCATCTGCTCTAATGAATAATCCTCGTTCTGCATTGGTTACAGATTTAGGGATCCATGTGTTCTTTGCTGCTAATACACAATACCTGTCTACTAATCTAGCTAGTAATGAGCATTTTCAGTATTATATCCAGAGCTACCTATGAGCTTTTTTTAAATTTCAGCAGTTAAGTTCTGAGTTTTTTGCTGTTCTTTCACTGACAACTTGGCAGCTACAATTTCTAGGTCAGTGGGAATGGACTTCCTAGGCTGGATATTCCCTTGGGAGTCTGGGGTTATTGGCCTAATGTTATTTTCATAAGGTTTGCAGACTAATTGTAGAAGTTGTTCTGCATAAGCACCAACAAGCTGCAGCTTTGTCTGGGATCTTGCCAGCTCTTTTGGTAATTGTGAGAAAAAAAGACATTTCCTTTCCTCCTTGTCCTACAGACCACGTGAGCTGCCCAAGCTGAAGGAGTCCCGCTCCCATGAGTCTTTACTGAACCAAGGCAGCACCATAGAGACTCTGGACTTTGCAGCAGAAGAAGCAGTTTTTGTCAAACCACTTCACAACAGCATCCTTGGACGAGACTTCTGCTTTGAGGTAGGGACAGGCTCCAAACTGGCAGCTGCCAGTCCCTCTGAACCCTTGTGGAACGCTGCTCCAGGACTGGGGAACTGGGAAACAGAGCAGCAGCCACGGCCATGCTGAGGTTTGGGTGGGGGCTGTGGAGCCACCATGTGACTTTTAAAGTCCTTGAGGTTAATGGCATCAGTCACTGAGCAGAGAGAAATCTCTCTCAATTACCAGGTCTTCTAATTGAAAAACCTCTTCAGTTTGATAATATCTAAGCATTTGTAGTGGGCGTGCAAATGTGTGGTTGATACATACAACACAGTGGACATGCAATAGTATGTACATTAGCTGTGTGTTCACCCTCTCCAAATTCACCTAAAATTAAATTTTGAAAACGCACTGTAACCGAGAAATGAGACTTCCAGTCAGAGCCCCCTTTCCATTAGCTCAGTGCTCTCCAGTTGCCCAAGGAGAAGCTTCAGTGGCTGTGGACGTGTCCACTGCAGCGTGGAGCAGGATCCAAAGATCCCTTGGCTGTTTCAGCAGAGGCTGCAGGCTGTGGCTCCCAGCCCTGCTCCAGAAACAGGCAGAAACTGTGTATGTAAGCACAGTCCTGCCCCCACAGCTCCAGCAGAGGAGCCGTGTGTGTTTGGATGCAGCTGAGGCCACGTCACCTGTCGTGGCAGGGGCAGGTCACTGTCTTCAGCAGGATTAGTCAGATGTGTCTAAACTTCTGGAACAAAGATCTGTTTACAGCCTGGAAAATTCTGGCAGTAAACCAGCATATCAGGCTCTGTCCCTCGGGATGCATCCAGGAACTGTTCCTGTTTGCTTCAGCCTAGTTCTTCTGCTTGGAAGCACCGTGCAGCTCGCTTAGGCTTGGGGAGTTGGGTGGAAAACACCGGCAGCAACTTAGCTCTGAGGCTGCTGCCTCAAACTGCCTTGTAATTGTGTGCATGAATGAATGGAAAGAGAGAATGGGGCTCGTCAGGCCACGTAAGAGGGGGAGAAACCGAGGTGGTTCCCTGGTGTGGGAAGGCAGAGCTGTCAGGGCTGGAGCAGAGCACATCTCCCTCGGTTTGTTTCGGCTGTTGCTGTCTATATGGACCCCTGGAAATAGCTTGTATTCACTGAAGTCATCATGTCCAGTGTGTTTTGCCTTATGTTAATGCACTGTCAGTTCTGTCTGTCTTTACACTGCTAGTAACCAAATCTGCCCCTGGGCCTTAACGGGGAAAAGGCAAGCTTTAATAGCCACAGATCAATTACCAACTGTTTAAAAAAAGAATAGATTAACTGGCTGATCAAAGCTTTGCTTAAAAGTCTTTAAGAGGAGCCTCTGGTGCTCTTAATTTTATTAATTTAACTTTAGTTTCTCAAGTTTTATATAACCTCAAACTTCTTTTGCTCTCTGCGTTTTGTGGGCCTTTTCTCCTCTCTGCCTTCTAGGCTGCTGTATTTTTACCTGCCTTTTTCTTATTTACTTTGCTACTCGAGCATTGTTTATCTTCCTCGTCGCTTTTTGCAGCCTCTAACATGTCTCCTAGGCTTGCCTGAACTCAGCCTGTCATTTATTCGTTCCAGGTAACCTACTCCAAGGGCAGTAAATGCTTCAGTTGTTCCTCTGCAGCAGAGAGGGACTGGTGGATGGAAAACATACGCAGACTATCGCAGCCGATGAAGGTAATAGAAACTGCGGAAATAAGATTAGTGGGGGAATGGAGGTGGTATGATTGGATTTTAGTCCAGTGTACCAGGGCTTCCCACAGATGCATCCTCAATTAATTTAGTCTGGGGAGCCGTCCACTCATCCGTGTGTCTAAAGCTGCCCTGTGCTGTTGCAGGGAGTGCAGTGGGTCAGGCCTTTAAAGAGCAAATAAACGCCGGCGTGCTTCCAGATCCCTGCCCCAGCGCCGGCTCGGGGTGCTGCAGACTGGATTTCTGAGGCCATGCACCTGGGAAAGATGGGGCATGGCTTCATAAGGGTCATGCTTTAATGTAGGGACACAGATAGGGGTGGGAACCCAAAAAACCCAACATTAAACAAAGCAGGGAATCAAGTTATGGATCAGCTGGAACTATCTGATAAGTCACTCCACAGCTGCCATCCTACCTCCCAGGGACAGGCTAGCAGTGCTCTGGGGTTCCTCACCAGTCTGACAGCTTTGGAGAGACTCTTGTGCAGAGTGTTTGTTTTCTAAAGCATTTCAAATACAGCTTTTGAAGAAGAAAAATATTCTAGTCCCCACTCTTGACATACCAAAGACAGCCCTTTGCCTCTGTTTCAGAAAATGTCCAATTTTCTAATTGGATGATGCTGATTCTCTCTGGATCAGACAATCTCATTCTGAATTCGGACTCTGTCCTTACCTCAGACACAAAAGGCAGCCCTTTGCTGCTGCTTTAGAAGGTGAAATATTCAACTTTTTAGGGTTTTTGAATGAAAGAACTGATCTTTTTCTTCTGCACAGGACAACTGCCATCGAGTTGAAAACGTGCTTCGCCTCTGGATCATAGAGGCCAAGGACCTGACCCCCAAGAAGAAATACTTCTGTGAGCTGTGCCTTGACGACACCCTCTTTGCCCGCACCACCAGCAAAGCAAAAGCAGATAACATTTTCTGGGGGGAGCACTTTGAGTTCTACAGTCTCCCACAAATTCAGAACGTCACAGTTCACATCTACAAGGACGTAGAGAAGAAAAAGAAAAAGGACAAGAACAATTACATCGGCCTGGTCAACATTCCCACGGCCAGCGTGACCGCCCGCCACTTTGTGGAGAAATGGTACCCAGTCAGCACCCCTACAGCCAACAAAGGCAAGTCAGGGGGGCCTTCCATTCGCATCAAATCCCGCTACCAGACCATCACCATCTTGCCCATGGAGCAATACAAAGAATTTGGGGAGTATGTTACCAGCAACTACGCCCTGCTGTGCTCCGTGCTGGAACCTGTGATCAGTGTCAAGAGCAAGGAAGAGATGGCTTCTGCCTTGGTGCACATTCTTCAGAGCACTGGGAGAGCCAAGGTAAGCACAGGTGGCTCCTGTTGGAGTGACTCTGGCTACTGATAAGTGATTCCTGGTGGAAACTGGGGGGGCTCATGACAGTAAACAGCAGCAGATGCTGTGTCCAAAGTGTAAGCAGGAGGACTCTGTAACTTCATGTTATTCTGAAAATCAGCACCTGTGTTTGAGTGGTCAGGGACCTTCCTTGCATTTCTAAAACCAGGATGTAGGTCAAGAGAGAAGTGAACAAGAGGTTGGTAAACTGGAGAATGGCTTCTGTAAGTAAGTCTGTGACACAGTGAGCAGCGGGTGCCAGCGCTGAGTCGGCGCTGAGTCAGCGGATCAATGCCAGCATCGATCTGGTCAGCGTTTGAACAGCCATTTGGAGGATCTATACCGAGTTAATGGTGATCCCACCTGCCCCAAGGATGCTGTCAGGACTTCTGGGTGCACACTGATTCCTTCAAATGGATTGTGGGAGAGCACCCTGCAGGTCGTGGGAAGTTCTGGGAAGCATTAGCACACACTGATCTAGCTGGCTGCTGCCCACCAGGTGCTGTGGGAGTAGGGCCATGCTGTAGGCAGCTCCTTCCAGTGAAAGCAGCAGCCACCAGACACAAGTCAGAGGGACAGAGATATGGAAGGATGGCTGTAAACAACATCCAAGGCACAGCCTCATCTAACTGTTCCAGAAAAGGTCCTTTTCTGCTTGCATGATCGCATGCCCCTTGAAAATATCTCGGGATGGCTGGTGCTCTGGGACAGTGTGTGTGACAGGAACTCGTTCTTAACAAGTTGTCTGATGGGAGAAGCTGGTAGCTAAAATTTTGTCGAAATCCTGCTGGAAAACAGGCTCTGGGTTGCTGCAGTGCCAGCTGCAACAAGTAGATAAGTTAGTGTTACAGCTGCATTCCTGGTGTGTGAAGTTTTGAACCTCTATTTATGGCTCAGGCTGCCATAAAGCTCCTAAGAGGCAATTTGTTCTCTGCTGATGAGGATGCAGCTGGATGTTCCCAGTTTGCACCAGGTGAAAAGAATTCTCTTGGATTTTGTTGAAAAGAAACAGCACTAATGGCCTGAAAACCAAGAGTACTAAATGTCATTGACTCACATAAAGTTATCACTTCAGGAAATAAATAGTACTGTAGAATTAGACCCTATATCAAGAGGTCATTCTCTGTATCAAGGCTCACTGACAGTTCCTGCTTGGACAATTGAATACAGTTCAAGATAAGCCATATAGATAACCAGCAAGTGGAATGTTAACTTCTTTTTTCCCAAATCCTAAACCACTTTTGGTTTGTGAATTTAATTTATTAAGCCATTCTTCTTATTTAAATATCATCAAACTGTACTAACTTGTGCATCACTTCCAATTTGGATTTTTAAATCCATGTTGGTATGAAATATTCCTTATAAAAAGATACATATAATAGCACAGTTTCTTTCAGCAGACAGAGCCTCTGATAAACAAACTGGTGAGAGGTTCTGTTCCAGAACTAAACTGAAACACAAGCTTGGCTGTAAAGGCTTTTTTTTAGAGACTTTTGCTTCACCCTTTATAATTTGTGACCTGTATCATTCTCTAAGTATAATAAACCCAAGAGGAGCCCTGGCTGTTTCCTTGGCCCTTAGTTCATGTAGCAGCTGCACCCCTTTGTCTCAGGCTGAGCTATTATTTATTATCCTGACATATCCTTCCTTCTTGGCTTCTGCCATTAGCCCGGCACGACTGAGCTGGCTAAAATCACCTTTGCCATTTGACCTTTTTCCTCAGGACTTCTTGACAGATCTGGTGATGGCTGAGGTGGATCGTTGTGCAGAACATGATGTCTTGATCTTCAGGGAGAACACACTCGCTACCAAAGCTATTGAGGAATACCTCAAGCTGGTAGGACAGAGGTACCTCCATGATGCACTGGGTAAGAAACTCCCTGTCTGCCACCTGTTTGCACGGCAAGGGCTGACCCTGAACTGTGTCTGCAGCTGGCAATGTGGGATGGGACTGCCTCAGCACTCAGCCTGGGTCTCATACACAGAGAGCACACTGTCCTGTTCTCAATGCCCTGTGGCGCCTGCAGGAGTAGCACCCAAAGCAAAGCAAGCTTGATTTGATGTAGTTGAGCCCCTCTTCAAGTTTGTATTACCATGTTCTGTTTTTCTGGGTAGCTTTGTTTTGTGCTCTAGCATGTTGAGGAGGCATAACACTGCAATTTCTTTGTGACCAACGGTGGTTGTTGGGTCTGATACACAAACAGGCTTTAAAAAGGGGTTTTGACACATAGTCCTTCGAGAGACAAGGCCAGGGAGCGGGGCTGCAAGGCTGCCCAGCATCCCAGGGCAGGAGATCAAGATGCATCCTGTCTGGGAAGCCTCTTGCCTGTGTTTATCCCGAGTGCTCACTGTTCACTGACTCATTAAAACTGCCTGGCCATCCCGTGATCTCCTGCTCCATTCTCCCCACCGGCTCTTCATGCACACTGTTATGTGCCAGGGTGGACTCTGATAATTTTGTTACTGTCCCCCCTCCACCAAAAGGCTCTGCTCTAGTCATAAGCCACGGCCTTGGGAATTCCTGGCCACACAAAGACAGCAGTAAAGGGGACCAAACCCAGGCTCGCTGTCTTCCACAGACACACCACAGTCGGCCTTCAGCAGCTCCGCACAATCTTCCCTACCCACAACTGCACAACAAGCCACCCCACCCCCTGTTGTTTCTGGGATGGAGAAAGCTTTGGAAATTGATACGAGAGAAACAAGATCAGGCCAAAGCCAAGTCCCACACCACATCCTTTCACAAAAAGAAAAGAAAGCCAAGCAGCTTGCTTTCCCAGCAGTCTCGCTTGTCCTCAGCAATCCCAGACGCTGGCAAGGCATCAAGGACATAGCTGGCTGAATTAGTGCTCCAAGGGTCAGCATAGCCAGCTCTGTGATTATATCCAGTTTGGCCATTTCTGAAGTGTAATGAGCCTCTTCTGGTAGTCTTACTCTCCTGGGTGGAACCGCTGAGCGTAAGTCACAGTCGTGGGCTCTCACCTGGTACAGAGAAATGAGCAGCCTGGTACTTGGGGCTGTGCTTCCCAGCAGGCTGAACATCAGCTGTGGGACCACTCCATTACAGCTGACTGCGAGCTCCTTAATGTGCACTAATTGCATAAAATATTTTAACAGTAATTATTCCTAATACATCATTTAATGCTGAGTGATAAGATGGTAAATCATAGGCAGGAGAGATGGAAAATGCCCCTGAGGTTGTCCAGCCTGCCTGTCTATAGCTCAGGGCAGCGTTGCTTATGACAATATCCCCATCTAATTCTTGGTCAGATTTTAAATGTCATTTTACTCAGCTGCCCTGTTCTTTGAAAGGATTAAGGACACCGTGGTTGGTGTTAGCAATGTAACGTGTCTGTAAGGGAATCTTATATCTGATTATAGCAAGGTCTGGTGGCCCACAAAGAGTAAGTTTCAAATATGTTTAAGGATAAAAAACACTATCCAATAAACAAGAGTTAAAACAGAATTGGTTCAACAAAAGTGATGCCAACAGTTTTGCAAATAAGAGATGTAGATGCCCTCAGCAGAAATGTTTTGGACCCCATCACCAAAAAAAAAAAAAAAAAGTGGTGCCTGCTTTGCTTGCAACAACCCCAGGCTGAGATTTGGGGAGGGCTGAGAGGTGTTTAAGGGGTTTTAGGAAAGCAAATGCTAAAAACAAACCCCTTTTGCACAAACAAGCCTTGTGTTAGCTCAGAGCCAGCGAGATCATCTGAGGAGATGAACTTGAAAGACATTGAATCATTAAACCAATGAATAAAGAGTTTTTCCTAGTGAACACCCAGCCGTTTAAAAATCACTTGGAATGCCTGCATAGAGAGGAGGGAAACTAGTGAGTAGTTCATTCCAGTCTGCCAGACAAAGGCAACTTCATGTGGCTCGTATGTGAGCAGTTTCTGTTGTGATGCCG
This sequence comes from Corvus cornix cornix, assembly GCF_000738735.6. NCBI lineage: Eukaryota > Metazoa > Chordata > Aves > Passeriformes > Corvidae > Corvus > Corvus cornix. Next base: position 30,765,943 of record NC_046338.1, read on the forward strand.
GAAGGGAAGGGTGACAGAAATGCCATGGAGCTTTGAAAGATGCAGGCCATAAAAATGCTGTAAGGTGTTGATATAAGAGGCTGAGAAAATTAGCAGCATCTAGCTCGTGCTTGGGTATTACTCTTATTCAAGAGCAAGGTGACACGTTTTAAAATTACCAAAAAAAAAGTCAGATTTAGAAATAATATAAAGAAATACCATTGCCAGCATGTTTCTTGGGGAAATTATGAAGACAAATAGCACACGGCTTCATTCCCAAGACTGTGGATACTTCTGTAGTCGATAACACAGTTTGAATACCAAGTCAATGCTCCTCTCTAGGCTATAAGGGAAGTGCCTGCAGGCTTGCTAAGCAAAGCCATCCTGGTTCTGCCCCTGTGCGTGCGGACAGCGAGGGCACGGGAGGCTGCAGCAGCAGCAGAGCCCAGGCTATGCTCTGTTGGGAAAGGGCTGGGAGGAGTCATGTGCCCAACATCTGGTGTCTGGAGGCTGTGCTGCAGACACTCAGAGCAGGACAGGCAGTTGCCAGGGAAAGACATGAGCAGGATTTAAAGGTGTGTCAAGTAGGCTTTTCCTGTAACTTACCCTGGTTTCTCATCCTCTTCCCTTTTTCCAGGGGAGTTTATCAAGGCTGTGTATGAGTCAGATGAAAACTGTGAAGCAGATCCCAGCAGGTGCTCACAGAATGAATTAGCAGATCATCAGTGCAACCTGAAAATGTGCTGTGAGCTGGTCTTCTGCAAGATTATCAATTCTTACTGGTAAGGCACCTTCCTTCCCTCCCTTTGTCCCCATTTGCTCAGAGGTGCCTGTTCCTCCTCTGAGGGTGAGAGAGCAGCACAGGGAAGGGAGCACAGACCCATCCATCTTCCCAGGCTGCCTTTGTCCCCTTTCCTCACTGCCTTCCTGCATGTGACTCCAGGTTGCAGGTGGAGCTTGTGCCCAGACTGAGGGGTCCCAACGCACAAACCACACCTGTGGGGGCTTCTGCCCAAATCCTCTGCCAAGGGAACGCATACTGAGTGTGACTGGATAAGGAGGGAATAAAGTGAGAAGATAACAGCTTAGCTTGGACTTGGCATAAAAAGCTGCAAGTTTTGATGTGTACAGAAAACTTTTAGACCCTTCAGATGTGTGGAATTGAAACAGGGAGGAAGCATTGCAGAGAGATTTTTATTAATCTCTGTTTCTGAGTAGCAGTGGAAGAAGAGGGGCCTTTGTGTTTTGGCATGAAGCACAGGCATAGTATTGAGAGCTTAACAAGCAAGGTAAAACTGTCAGATACGGAGATGAGCTCAGTTTGGGTGGGTTTGTTTTCAGGATTCTAACACCCTGTTTGCTCCAGGGTAGCAATGGGTAAGTAGTTCTTAGCTTGCAAATCAGCGTGTCTGGAAATGGCTTCACTTAGCACATACGAACTATATGGGGTGTTTTATAGAGTACTTAAGTGTCACCAGATTAAATGGGGATTTATGAATAGATGCCTAATGACATTACCTAGCTTAGAGAGAAAGAGAGAAAAAAGGAAGGTAAAAAAAGAGCTGATGTTTTCTCACAGATCAGTATTGCAGGTGACTGATCACCAGTTCAACTCCTTGCATCTCGTTGCCAGTGCGATTTTATTTCCCGTTGTTTTGCTTTTCAGCGTGTTCCCTCGTGAGCTGAAGGAGGTGTTTGCCTCTTGGAAGCAGCAGTGCCTGAACAGGGGCAAGCAGGACATCACTGAACGCCTGATCAGTGCCTCTCTGTTCCTCCGCTTCCTGTGCCCTGCCATCATGTCTCCCAGCCTCTTCAACCTCATGCAGGAGTATCCTGATGAGCAGACCTCTCGCACGCTCACCCTCATTGCTAAAGTTATCCAGAACCTCGCCAACTTTGCCAGGTAGGTGGTGCCAGTGAAACTGAAATCTGTGGCGTGCAAGGAGAGCCCTGACTCCTAGGTGTGCTCCCAGGCAGCTGATTCTCTGGCAAACTGAAGCCAGCTTTAGGAAAGGGGGACTCTTCTCACCGAGATGCAAACGCTGTTCCCATCGAGACTCCTCAAATAAATTCTCCTTGAGAATTCTGTGGAGGGGACACATCATAAAGCCAAGAAGAGTCATGCACTAGCATGTTAGTGTATGTGTTGTTTCAAAAGGAAAGAAGCCTGTTCCCACCTCCCACCAAGGATCATGATTTTCGTGCTCTCTCCCTCCAAAATTCCCAGCTGAATGATACAAAGGGCATGGCACGTCTCCTGCATGGGAGGAGAGAGAGAGTATCTGTGGGAGGGAAGGGGGAGAGATGTAATTTGTAATGTAAACAGTGAAGTAGTAGTATTTAAGTAAGTACCACAAAGCAGTGAATCTCTTAAATTGTCCATGTGGTTTTTTTTTTCCTCCAAGACTTCAAATTCTTCAGATTTTGAATTTTTTTTTTTTTTAATACTCCAAATCTTCAGAAAGGCAGGTCTAAAGTAAAGGGTTTAAGTAATTGTCTGTAAGCACTTGTACTGTTTTTTGGTGTGGAGGTTATTGTCTGGGTTTCCCCCCACCTCCCTTTCCTACAGGTTTGGTATTAAGGAAGAGTACATGGCTTTCATGAATGAATTTCTGGAGCATGAGTGGGGAGGAATGCAACGTTTTCTGAGGGAGCTCTCCAACCCAGATACCATCTCGAACATGCCTGGATATGACGGCTACATCGACCTGGGCAAAGAGCTCTCCGTGCTGCATTCCCTCCTCTGGGATGTTGTGTCCCAGGTTGATAAGGTAAAGCTGTTTGGAGGCCCAGGGATGGTGCCATAGCAACAGTAAACACTAGGGAATATCCAGGGAAAGCAAGAGCTTTGGAGGGGAATGTTTGATAGTGGCATGTCACAACCACTCCTTCAGCGATTTCGGATCAAGGCCTGCAGCACGGTGTGTGAGGTGGCTGGGCTTCAGCAGCAGGGCAAACACTCTGCAGAGCCTTTGGGAAGGTCAGGTGCTGAAAGCATTGCTTAGAAGTAGACCTGGAATTCCCTGGGCAGCCAGTCCTTTCTCGTGAGCGAGCTGGAGGAAAGGGAGTGCGTTGGGACAGAAGAAGGCCGTGTCGGGGTGCCCTTTTGGTGCTAAGGGAGGTGCCTCCCTGCACCCCAGTTCTGATGGAGGAGTGAGTTGGCCCTGCAGAGCTGTTCTCGTCAACAACCCGATCCAAAGCCTGCTGAGATGGTCTCATTTGTAGTCTTTGATTCTGGCACACAAGGAATGCCACGTAAAGAGGGGGATCCACTCCGAGGGTCCTCCTGCAGCACAGCGAGATGCCTTGTGCTGTGCACTGCGCTGGGCTCCCATGTGGTGCCCACGTTCTGTCCTTCTGATCCCAGGGGACACCACCAGCAATAAACACAGCCTCCATTTAGCTCTGGAAGGAGGAAAGGCAGAGCTTTGTTCTTCCTTAGCTATGTGGGTTTGCAGGAACCAAAATCATTAAAATCTTGATAGCAAAGATAGATGATAAGGCCCAGAAAAGCTGAACTGTGAGTCTTTTTTTTTTTTTTTCCAAGTGCTTGGAACTATTCCATACTTCAGTTATTAGAGGTGCATTATTTTGTCCATATTCTATGTATATTATTCTTTCTTTTGAAACTGGAGAGGTAAGGTGAATAGCAATGCACTCCATTTTTATTGCATTAGGGTTTGCCAAGGTAGTTATTGCTTGGCTATCTATTTTTTCACAGTACTTTATTTAAAAGAGAAAACAAAAAACTGAGCTTGTTGCATCAGAGTAAATTGAAATGTCCTTGACTCAAAAAGACAGTCTGTATATTAATCATGATTTGATAACGAGTCATGATCTTGTTTTTCAATTTACCTCGTACACGTACACAGTGTACATTCCAAATGTATGGATGTGCATTGCCCTTTCTGTAGGTTACATGTATGGGTCTATCCTAGCAGGCCCTTGAGAACTGGTACAGTGGTTTCCTAAAAAGAGAATTAAGGGGTAAAGTTACATGTGTTATGGCTTTACTGCAGGGAATGACTGGGAAATAATGAGAGGAGCCACCCTGGCAATTTTAATAGCCACAGTGCTGTATGAAAGTGTCTGTAAAGAGACCTTTCTCTGGGGCCAAACTGGCTGAATACCTGCTTACGGAGAAAACAAGGGTATCTTTGAGAAGAGCACTGGTTTTGTAGCAGAGTTTTAATTTTTAAATAAATCTGCAGCTCCTTCACCTTCTTCCTGCAGTCCCAGGAGGCTGGAGATGCCCTGTAGCTCATCTCCCAGCAGTGGCCCAAAGGGGTGAGAAGCCAGGGCCTGGAGGAGCAGCCTTCCTCGCTGAAGGCCAGCTGCTCTTACCCTCAGCCTGGCCAGCACTGAGCTAACCTGTAACTGGAGCCACACATTTCATCCCATGCTGGTGGGGTGATATTGGGATGAGGATTGCTGACGCTCTCGTGCAGTTATTGTTCATGTTTGGGTAGGGAACAATGGCTTCATTGTTGACAAAGGTGCAAAAGGAGATGGCATCCGCGTAGGATACCAAAAACGAAAGGCTTGTGAAGTGAAAACCTTCCCTTTCCCCATCACCCTCAGCCCCTGCGACCTTCTCATGATCCCCCTCATCTGTTGGCATGCATTTCCTTCACCACGTTGACACCCTTTGCCTGGAAAATTCCCCCCACCGGCTGCTTCTGTAGCCTTTGAATGCCCTTCAGTGAGCAGATGCCGTAGTTTTCACTTTGACCTCACCCAGCCGGGACTCAGTGTGCTTTGCATGATAGTTTTGCATTGGAATGGCAGTAGTTTTGTTTTGTTGAGCATGATTTTTATTTTTGGGGGTCAATCCTAATTTCTTTTCTATTTCCTTTTCTTTCCTCAATGTCTGCTGCACCCCGTTTCGTCTCCTCCATCCATCTCGTCGCCGTCGTTGCGCTGCTCCATAACACTGCATTGCGATCCTGGCACACCCGCACACAACCACCCACCCTCCTTCCTTCCACTCCATCCCTCCGCCTCTGTGCACCGTTACCAAAAAACCCTGGCGGATGTCGTGGTGCTTGTATCCAATTAGGGTGAAAATTCCTTCCTACAGGCAACCGTGGCAAAACTGGGACCTCTCCCTCGTATCCTTGCGGATATCGCAAAATCCATGACCAACCCTACACCCACGCAGCAGCAGCTGAAGCGTTTTGCGGAGCACAGCTCCAGCCCAAACGTCGCTGGAAGTCTCTCCTCGGGACTTCAGAAGATAACTGAGGACCCCACCGATGGGTACGTCCCAGCCAGGGCTCGAGGGCGGCTGTGGGGTTGTTAAAGCTGGGAAGAGTTGGAACTGGACGATCGTCAAGGTCCCCTTCCAACCCAAACCATTCCGTGATTCTGAGGGTTGAGGGCTTCATCACCTGAGCTGGCTGCGCAGCCCCGCTGTGGAATGGGGAGCTTGGGCCTCTCTCACGGGGACTACACCATCCCAGTCAGAGGTGCACAAGGTGGCACTGGAGACCTGGAGCTTTGGACTTACCCAGGACTCAACCGCATCTCTGGGAGCCAATGACGTGAGCTGATAAAAAAGCACTTCTGTGATTTCCTGCCAGCCTGAGTGCACGGTCAGCCGTAGTGTTTCCTTCTGGCCATCAGGCTGCTAATGGAAAAACTGAGCTATAGGTGAAACTTCCTGCCTGTGGAACAGCCAAAAATAGTCCCTCCTGTGTTTGGGGCAGCATTTCTCACACTGGTACAGCTGTTAATCTGGAGCTGTGACACGGCAGAGCTGCAAAAGGGCTCGGCTGCTGCAGAGCCAGGGTAGTACCTGTGCTGTCAGCTACAAGGGCCAGTTTTGTCACGTGGAATTCTATGCCCTTTGAGATTACACCCAGCTCTGCAGCAGCCTTCACACAACTCCTGCTGAAATTTAAGGCCTCCATAATAACACGGAGTCATAGAATCATCAAGGTTGGAAAGAGTATCAAGTCCAACCATTAGCCAGGGCCACCACTAAACCATGTCCTCATGTGCCACACACCTTCCAAGGATGGTGACTCCGCCAGTGCCTGGGCAGCCTGAGCCAGGGTTGGCAATCCTTTGGGTGAAGCAATTTTTCCTAGTACCGAATTTAAACCTTCCCTGGCACAACTTGAGGCGATTTCCTTTTGTGCCATCTCTTGTTACATTATGGCAAAGGGTTAAATGGCAGCTGAAGTCTTGCTGGAGACAGAAGTGACTGAGGGGGCAGGATTTAGCAGGAATGGTTTAGATTTCACCTGTGAAAAAAAAATAGATCAAGGACTTCTTGAATCAAACACGATCCTCCAAGATAAGTGGTAATTAAGGAAGAGTGTGTTCTGACTTGCACACAAAAAGCTCATAAAAGGAAGTCTGGCTCCTTGAAGCTTTCAGTGGGGGGAGGTTAAGTGAGGTAGAAAGACTTCTCTGGGACAGGTCTCTCGGGGTCTTGGCTGCTCAAAAATTAACCAAATTCCTTTCCACTCCACAGTGACATAAACAAGATGAAGTCTCCAACCCAGGAAAATGCAGATGGACATTTTAGGGGCAAGACTTTACTGCTGGCTCAGCAGGTATCCACCCAGAGCATGACTTGCTCAGAAAAGGATGAAAAGGTAAGTGTCCTGCCCAATGGACGTAGCATCTCTCTGATGGACCTGCAGGATCCTCACACAGCTCACAGTGACACTGCTTCCATGATGCACGACGTGCCTTTGCGCCTGGCGGGCAGCCAGCTCTCTGTCACCCAGATGGCCAACATCAAACAGCTGTGGGACACCCAGAGCACCCCCCAGAGCGCTCCTCAGGTCCGGAGGCCGCTGCACCCGGCGTGGAACCAACAAGGCAGCCTCCGGCCTCTCTCATTCCAGAACCCGGTTTACCAGCTCAACAACCCGAGCCCCGCCATGGCCAAGGCCTCCATGGACTCCAGCCCGGAGGACCTGAGCAGTGCCAGCTTCCGGAGCCGCAGCAACAGCGAGGACTTCAAGCCCAGCGGGCACAGCAACAGCAGCCTGGAGGACTCTGGCAAGCGCAGCTCGCAGAGCGAGGACTTGGCACGGCGCCCCGCGGGCCCGGACAAGCACGTGCCGGTGGTGCTGCCCCGCCAGAACAGCAGCAGCCAGGCGCAGATCCGCAAGATGGACCAGGCCGTGCTGGGCGCCAGGGCCAAAACGCTGCACGCCCTGGCGCACAACCCCTCCCTGCGCAGCACGGGCAGCGTGTCCGGCGCCTCGGGGGCCATGGGCATTGAGCCCATCCAGAACGGGCACCGCTCCCGGCACCAGTCCTCGTCCTCGAGGGAGAGCCCCGTCCCCAAGGTGCGGGCGATTCAGCGCCAGCAAACGCAGCAGGTAAGGAAATCCTTTCTCCAGGCCTCTGCTTTGTCGTTCAGCCCATTGCTTCTTGGCCTTCTGAGCTTTCTTGACCTTGAAGTCGAGCTGACTCAAAAGTAGCAGCACCTATGCCAGTGGACAGTAGCAAGTGTAAGGAATAATCATGCTTGTCACCCTCACAAGCTTGGCAAGCCACTTTGTCTGTGCCACTGGGATGCTTTTGTACTAAACTTAAAAAAAAAGGATCTGTTTTCCATTTACTAAGGTAGCAGCAAACCCATTGAAAGAAACAGAACTGGAAAATTTCCCTGAATGCAAAGAAAGAAACCAGGAGCAGCTTTGTTCCAAACGGTAGTTCAGATCGCCACGTGAGCCTGCGTTTGCCCTGTGGTGCTAATTTAAAAGCAGAGCTACCTCAAAACAGGGAAATGAACAAAGATAAAACATCACAGAATAACTGCTGCCAAAATTACAAATAAGCACAGTTGCCTAAAGCGTGGAGAAATCCGTATTTCACCATGATGAAGCAATCTCTTGCTGGTCCTCAAATAAGTGCTGCTTTTCCATTAATCATCCCAAACAATGAATAATGCAATCTTTTTCTGGAAAGGAGTGCTTATATCTACCAACTCCTAATGCACTTTATCTGTTGTTCATAGGCAACTATAAATCAAGGTTTTCTTGTCAAAAAGCCAACATTCCTTTATCTTTTTTTAAAAAATAATAATAATCCTGTTGTGATTTGCTGTGTATGAAAATATTTTCCTCAATTAGTTTAATTTTAAAGAGAAAGTGAGTATTTCAGTGCTTGGCACTACACTGAAGGTAGAAAATGTGATCTGCAGGTCAGAGGTTTTGCAGGGGGAAGGCTTTGGGCTGTGAGGTGAAGCTGGCAGAGCAACCTCTGCTCTGCCCAAGGTTTTCTTGGGGTTCCCTGACGGTGGAGCTTTCTCGGCAAACTCCTGAATGTTACAGGAAAACCTGGCTGGTGCCTGGGAACCCAGGAGCAGTCAGGGCTTCAGAACTATCAGAACTTCATTCTGATACCTAAAGTTCATTGAAGTACGAGACCAGAAACACTGAATCACAAACCAAAGCTTAGTATGCCAAGTTAGTAATACCCAAAGAAGTAATTGTTTGTTATTTGAAGTGTGTGTGTTTGTGTCCTCCTGCAGAGCGTGTTTTATACTGGGGCACAGGGGCATGGCTAGGTGAAGGGTGTTGATGGGATACAGCCAGGCCCTGTGTGGTACTGGGAGGACATTTTTAGGCCAGTAACAAGGATAACTGTGAAGGGGATGTGCATCCACTTGTTTTCCCAGTGTACTTTCTATACTAATTGTTTCCACTGGATTCATTAGAGTACTTGCTCCTGCTTAATTCAGTGAAATCAATTTGTTCTCTCCTTCCCCACACCCATGAACAACATCTTGGACGGTGCCAAATCGAGTGGCCAACATTTTTTTCGAGGCAAATTCCACTGCGTCCTTTTAATTGCAAATCTTGTTGTGGAATTCTGTTCTTATTTTAAAAAGAGAAAAAGAAAAGAGAAGTTGGGCATGTTCTTTCTGGGCATGTTCCTTCTAGGCATGTTTTGTGGGCGTTATAATTATTAGACTCTGTTCTCTACAAGTCCCATTTGTTTCTGAATATAGAGCTGGGCCCTTTGTTTGCTGGGAGAGGTCACTTTTTGCCTTCCATTTCCATTTAGGAGGTAGGTGGGAACAGAAATGCCAGTGTGTTCCTTTGGAAGAGAGGCAAAGAGGGGAATTAATACGTGATCCTAGCAGACGAATTCTTTTTCTGCCCTTTATGAGAGAATAACTTGTAACCCATCAGCATGTATGACTTGCCATCCGCTTGGTCTTTGACAGCTTTCAGAATCTGGCTGCTGGAAATACTCTGTCCTACGCTTGGCAGGTTGTTTGGCCAGGTTTGCTGCTGCTCAGCAGTCTGCTGCAGGGCTGGGGATGTACTTTACAGTCACCTTTCTGCTGTCTGAGTCCCCCACAGCTGCAGTGGATGGTGACAGTGCTCATCCCTCGCTGCTCCTGATCTCCCCAGCGGTTCACAGCCACACACAGCCCATGGTCTCCCTTCCTCTGGCTGCCTGACAGCAAATGCCATCGAAGAAGTCGGAATTAAGGAGCTTTGCTAGGCTGCCACACTGCACCTAAGGGGCTAAAATTAGCGTTTTTGCTGTGAAAACTTCCTTCTAGGGAAAAGGCCTTTGCCTAAGTCCAGGGATCTTTGCCTAATTCCTATGCCTTTTCTTTGCCTAATTCCTATGCCTTTTCTTTGCCTTTACATTTTTGCTGAGTCTTCTTCCAGTGCTGGACTGTCCGTGGCTGCTCAGGACAGCTGAGCTGTGGGAGCAGATCCAGCACCCGCCAGCCCTGTCCTCCTGAGCAGGAGAAACACAGCAGGAGGGTGACATGATCCCTGAGTCCTAAAGAGCTGTTCCTCCCCCATGGAGAGCTCCTGGCTGAGACTGGGACTTCAGAGCCCTCAGCCAGGGAGCACAGCACGCTTGGGTGCACCACTGAGCCAGGCAGGGAGCTGAAGAGCTGCCTGGGCACAAAAAGAAGCTGCAGTTGGGGAGAAGTTGATCTTTTGCTTTTCTCAAAAACATAAGACAGTGTTGCTCTTTCAGGGGTAGTTATGCTAATTCCTGCGCTTATAAACTTGTCTTTGTCCATGAAAATTGCTTGGAATTTGTTTTCCCCAGAAAAGCCATGTTCTCCCCAGCCATGCGGAGAGCTTCTTGTTTCTTTTCTTGGCTCCCTTTTTGGACTCCCTTAAAGAGGAGAGAGAGAGCCTCCAAAGAGGTTGGACAGTTCTCCCAGTCAGCACAGCTGGCCCTGGCTTGGCAGAGGCGCTGCAATGGACCATCCCAACCTGGCAGGCACTGCCGTGATCATGTCACACCTCCCTGCCACACCCAGGTCCTGCCGTGCTGTCCGGGATCCAGGCTGGGCAGTCCCATGCTCCACTGTAGTCTGTGCCAGCCTGGCTGAGGAAGCTGCTCCCAAGTTCAGCTCCTCAGCACTCCAGGGAAACAGCCTGTCTCACCTGAGCAGCTGCGAGCAGAGCTTTGTCCCTGTTTGCTCTGTGCAAGACGTGGCAGGGTGAGAGAGCCTTGCTGACAGTGTGGCAAAGGGGAGAGGTGGATGTGAACGGGATTGGGAGACAAGAACTTTTTCAGAGAGAAGCTCACTTGGAGAGGAAGAAAAATTTCTAAAGTGCATTGGTTTTAGAGGGATTCAAGCAGGTGCTGTAGGTCCAAAGCCAAGGGAGGATGGAGTATCCCTGCAGGAGATGTTTTGGGGATCCTTTGAGGCTGACAGGTTCATGGGTCTATTTCTCCTCCAACTGAACTGGGTTTGAGAGCTGGTTTGTGTGCGGTTTCTCTGGAGAATGCTGACAGGCGTCTCTGCCCCAGGTGCAGTCACCAGTGGACTCGGCCACACTGTCCCCAGTGGAGAGGACAGCTGCCTGGGTGTTCAACAACGGGCAGTACGAGGATACAAAGAAGGACGTGACTCAGAACCTGGACGAAGTCAAGCACGCTGAGAAGGTAAATTTGATTCTCTGTGCAGCCAACTTGGGGGGTGCCACCGAGTCCTGTGCGCCCCACAGCGAGCTCAGAGGGGCTTTCAGGCCCTGCTGGCACAGCGTCACACATTCTCACACAGGTTATATTGGCCAGAGTGATCACTGACTCCATAAATAAAGTAAATCAGGATTGTTAACCTGGCTGAGCATAGCTTAGGACACGCACAGGGACTCTACGGAGGTGCAGCTCAGCCTTCATCAGTAGCAGCAGTCAGATTTTGTCTTGGGCTTCTCCTGAGGCAAATGCCTGTCACCCAGCTACTACAGCGTTTCTGAGCTGCACAGAAATCTTCATGGTCTGTTTTTAAAGTGTATGTTTTTTCAGGAGTAGATCCCATTTTTCCAAATACAGTTAGAGCCATATGTTGCTGTGGGGATGGAGTTGTTGTGTAAGAGGTTTGGTATTTTGAGAAGGCAGGGAGCGAGGAGGAGAACATTTAGTGGACAGAGAAGCAGAGACATGGGATTGTTAGGAAAGGTGAATGAACCCAAAACAAAGGAATATATTGAGATTCATGGCACTATTGCAGAAATGATTGCCCGCAGAGACTAGAAGAACAAAAGCTCAGCCAGGTAACCTGACAGGCTCTGGTATGCAGTGACTGGTTTGCTCTGACCTCCCCAGCGGTTTCATGCCCTGATTGATTAGGTCCTGAAGAGTGAGTTATTTGGGTCCCGCACAGGTCTGGTTTGTACGTTTGGGCAGCCCAGGCCATTTCTGCAGTTGAGCACTGTTAGCAGCATCTGCCTGAGAACTGCTGGCGTCTGAAGTGAGGAGGGATGTTCCCAGTCAGGGCTGAGGAGCCATGTCAGAGCCCTCTGACTGCTTGAATTATGCTGCAGAGCAATACCCTGCAGCGTGGGAGCAGCTTTTGATGCCCAGTGGGAGCCCACATGCTCCTTCTCTGTGGCTGCCCCCATGTTTGCTTCTCATTTCCTTTACTTCAGTCAGCTTATTTGTCATTTAAGAAAACCCCAACGCTCCCCTGAGGAGCAGCAGAGCGTTATAATGGTCCGATCTCTTCTTCTTCTCCTTTGCATCTGCCTCCCTCCTGCCCGCAGTACGAGCAGGAGATAGCCAAGCTGAAGGAGCGCCTGCGCGTGTCCAGCCGCCGGCTGGAGGAGTACGAGCGGCGGCTCCTGGTGCAGGAGCAGCAGATGCAGAAGCTGCTGCAGGACTACAAGTCTCGACTGGAGGACAGTGAGGACAGGCTGCGCCGGCAGCAGGAGGAGAAGGACAGCCAGATGAAAAGTATCATCAGCAGGTGAGGCTTTGGAAAGCTCTGGACTGGGTGGGTCCCCTGTGCCAGGTGTTCTCTTCATCCTTAGAGCTGAAGAAATGGGGATGCAGGTGTGGAAACTTGCCTGAGATTGTCAGGAGAGTGAAGGAAAGTATTTAGGAATTTTTAGCTTAGGTCTCTGTTGTACTTACTATAGGCCTGGTTTTTTGTTTGCTTGGAACCTGAGACTAGCTTTTCAAAGTAGTTGCATTTTTGGCAATGTCCGTTCTGAGAATAACAAGGTTGGGCAGCTGGGAGTGTCAGATGGAGAGATAAGCTTTCCTGAGAGCAGCAGAATTCTTCTCTTGCAGAGCCAGGAGAAGCAGAGAAGTCAAACCAACAGGCCAGAGTACCTGAAACACTCGGAAATAGTATTATGTCCTAATTTGTCCCTCTCTTTGCTCATCAGACTCATGGCTGTTGAAGAGGAGCTGAAAAAGGATCACGCTGAGATGCAAGCAGTCATTGATGCAAAGCAGAAAATTATTGATGCACAGGTAGGTAAAGAGCTCGGGATCTCCCAGAACCAGTGTATAGAAGCTGGTTTTTGCCCCTCTCTCCTGCCCCAGCACTGTTCTCTATCTCCCAAGCTGTACCGGCCCGCGGTGTCACACGTGTCACTTATTGCCGCTGGGAGAGAAGTGGGGGCTTCAGTTAGTACTGTCTGACCTGGGCTTTAAGGCAGCCTGGCAACAAATCCCAGGATGGATCACTTCTCCAAAGCCTTTGTTGCTTCATGAGATCCCAGGGGAGTAAAGGAGTAGCAGTGCATTGTGTAGATGCTATTCCAAGTGTGGGCCTGGGACTGTGGGGAAGCTGTGCCTCAGCCCAGCGTCGTTTAGCTGCCGTGTGCATGCATCTGAGCTGTGCCAGCAACAGCATGGCTTTGGACAGTGGAGTCCAGGGAAGAGAACGCTGCAACAGAGCATTGTCCTGGGAATGTCACATGTGGCATTTCACCCCACTGGCCGGCCTGGCAGTCCTGGGGAAATGCCCATTTCCCACAAACCTGCAGCTCCCACCTCGGTCACCCGGGCAGCTGTGGGGAGGGGAACCCCGCGGGCAGTGCATGTGGGTCTATCCTGTGGGGTCATTCCAGCTTTTCCTCTGTGTCTGTGCTGATCCCAAAACAGAACCTGGGACTGGTTTGTATCTGCCTGCCGTGTTACATTTGTGGTATTTGCATTTGGAGGGTCTCTTTCCTGCTTCTGGGCTTTTCAGTAGTTCCAACTGGAAACTTTCCTTAATAATTTTTTCAGGAATAACCCAAGTTATTCCCTACACAAAGAGTGGTTGTGGGAGTCTCAGCTGAACATGGTTAAGGATGGCACTGGGGTATTAGAAATATTGGAACTCATGTGGAACTGTAGGGAAAACATAAAGCAGCAAAAAGCTGTGTTTTTTGGAGATAGGCACAGTCAGGTCATCTTGCTGTTACGGATGTGGAATGGCAGCTCATCCAGGCAGCAGCCTGGACTCTGAAATGGGTGGATGCATTTTTCATCTGCCTCAAGAAGGTGGAAGGGGCACTGATATGAAAAGCAATTTTTGCAGGGGAGAGATTGTGACTGAGTAAGAAACTTGCCTGTTAGCTGTGCGTGCCGGAGGCTCTCAGCCTTGGTGTTGGTTGTGGGATAGCAAGGTGGAGCAAGGATCAGTGTGATCCCAGTGTCACCAGCCGGCAGAGGGGACCACTGCTGACTTGTGAGACCTTCAAACCCTCAGGAGTGGAAGAGTGTAGTCCTTGATCACACTTCATCAAATGATGTAGCATTTATTACCTGCGGTGGAAACTGGTGGAAAAAACAGGAGCAAAGCAGCAGCTTGAATGATTTGACTCTTTTTCTTGGGCAAGCAAGGTCACTGGCAAACCTCAAGTGCTTCAGTCTCAGGCAGTGCATGGGGGAAGTGCTGTTGTCACTGTCCTTCCTCGAGTGCCTGAGCAGAGGAGGAACCTGATGAAAGATTCAGAACAGACTCACCAGGGGAGCCCAGGTGTCTGCTGGGTTCTGTAGAAATCCCTCGAAGTCATGCTTGGAAGATTCTATTTAGTCTGTGATCCCTTCGGTGGCTAGAAAAGGAAAGGTCTTTTTTCATGTGACATTTGTCGAGTGGGGCTGGAGCCTGGCTCGTGGCAGCCGCTGAAGAGTTAAAGGCTGCCAGGAGCAGCAGTGACCTGGGCTCCTGTGCTCACGGACATGGGCCCGGGATGGTGTGAGAGGGTGCAGTGCCCCGATGCACACAGCCACGAGCTGTTCTCCTGGATCTGGAGCCTGGCTCTGGGCCTCTGAGCAGGGATAGGTCTGGCCAGACTCTCTCCTCGGAGTGGTGCAGCTGCAAAGAGAACTGGCCCAGTTGCTATTGCGAGTGACATCTCCGCTGTGTTAAATTACAGGTCATAAATGGGGATGAGATAATTCCAACAGGCAAGTAAACCAAATCAGTTCTCTAGCTGAGCAGTACCCAGTCCTGGCCCAGCACACTGACCTCCTACCCATTCCAGCTCCTCCTGCTCCCTGTGCCCTGAGCGTGTTAGAGACGTGCCTGGTAGATCCAATTCTCCTTTCAGTGAGAAGATGCCCCTACTCAGCAAGCTCATGCTTTTAAGATTGATTTTCCAAGTGTGGATTTCCAGCTGTTTTGCAGATTGGCTCAGTGAGTGCTCAGCAGTGCCCGAAAACACCCAGCTTCATTCTCAACTCTTTGGAAAGATGTTTTAGGAATTTTTCAGAAAATGTTTCAGAAGGAAAATTTTCATTTTAAATTATTTGTTCTGGGTGAAATATAGTCGGAGGAGCAGGACCTTTGCCCACTGAGGAGCACATTCCTGCTGAGGCAGTTGTGTTCTGCAGGGCTCACGTCAGCACAGGAGGAAAGGCCTGTAACTCCTCGGCTCCGTGTCCTCCCTGCTCCCGTCAGCTAGATCAGGATGAGGGCTAAGGCAGCCTTGTGCCTTGTGCCTCCTCCTCGTCCTCCGTTGGCTTTACACAGAGCTCAGTGTCTTCAGGGCTGTGACAGAAGCAGGACTTAAATTCTGCTTCGTTTTTGCACCCGAGCTGGGTGCTGGGAAAAGCAAACATTGCTGGTTAGTGCTGTAGCAGGCACTGATGTGCTGGGGTCCGGATCCCAAGGGGCTGTGGCAGCACGGGAGTCTCCTGAGCAGTGTGGCTGAACTGTTCCTTGATGTTTATGCCTTCTGTGCATCATTTTTCCCTCCATTTTGTTTCTCAATGGGCTGGACTGGGAAGAGTTCCCACATGCAGCTTGTTTCAGTCGAACAAATTAGACATTTTCCCTTCTCAAAGAACAAAAGCCAATCAGCTGGTGGCACGGAGAGCACAGTTACCTTCCTGTTGTCTCTAGCACTGCCTTCTGCAGCTGCATTACTATTATTTTTTTCGGAAAGATGAAAATTGTCATCTCCGGTTGTGCTGACAACTCCTTGGCTTGCCCCTCCGGTGCTGTATCCCACTGCAGGTGTCCCACTGTTAGCAGGCTGGGGCTGGTGATGAGTTATGTCAATTTAGCACACATCCCTGAGCTGTCTGCTCCAGGTGGAGGGTGGCACGTTCTGTGCCAGGACAATCAACCAGGCACGTGGATTCGTGGAGCCCAGGAGCCCCCCGAGCTGGAATGGGTCTAGGAGCAGCGTGTTCCGTGTTTGTTCTTTGTGTTCTGTTGATGGCATCTTCCCTCCACCCATGGTGCCCTCTCCCCCTCACCTCCAGTAACCTTTAGCGTTAGCTTTGGCTGCTGCTTCTGTGTCACTGTTGCACCATCACCGCAGGCTGCCATTATCTGCTTTTTTTATTATTATTTATTTATTTCAAGCATCCCATGAGTTTACTCTGAGCACACTCCATCCAAAACACAGAGACAATGGTCGGTAGATACCACTTGCACTTTTCTCTGGCAGATGAAACCCCCACCACTTTTATTTTCTGCTGCCTGTTTCTGTTTTTCTAACGTACTTCTAAAAACTAATACTGAATTTGGCTACCATTGTTATTAACACCGACACCCTCCCACTCCCCTGTGGCACAATCCTGCCTCGTTGGAGGCTGGCTGGGTGGAGCCTCCGTGCCCGGATCAATTCCCCGCTGTAACTCCGATTGTCGCCTTCCATCGCTCAAAGAGACCCGGAGGGCCCAAGCAGCCGCAGAGGAGCCCGTGGCACCCCGAAAACAGAAAGAGGCAGACAGCCCATCTCGCCAGGGAATGCTGGCCCAGCTGCCTCTGCCCGGAGCCGCACGGCCCGGCCGGCCCGGGACGCTCCCGCCATGGGCGCGGGGCGTGCGCTGCAGCTCTGACGCTGTGGGGTGTCTTTGCAGGAGAAGCGGATCGCGTTCCTGGACTCGGCCAACACACGCCTGATGGGTGCCCTGACGCAGGTAAAGGAGCGCTGCACCATGCACGTCCGGAATGGCAACCCTCCCAAGCTTTCCATCACGGAGAATGGTGAATTTAAGAACAGCAGTTTCTAATTCCACAGGTGGAAGAGGAAGACAGAGCAGAGCCAAGACCCGTCTCCGCCGCTGATTGTTGCACATAGTTCTTCTATTAAAGGAAATTTGTATTGTTTGAAGATGGTTCTAAAGCTGTTTGAAGATTGTTCTAAAGTTGTTTGAAGACGGTTCTAAAGTTGTTTGAAGATAGTTTTAAAATTGTTTGAAGACAGTTCTAAAGTTGTTTGAAGACAGTTCTAAAGTTGTTTGAAGACAGTTCTAAAGTTTAAAGATTGTTCTAAAGTTGTTTGAACACAGTTCTAAAGTTTAAAGATTGTTCTAAAGTTGTTTGAAAATGTTCTAGAGTTGTTTGAAAACAGTTCTAAAGTTGTTTAAAGATTGTTCTAAAATTGTTTTAGAATTGTTCTAAAATTGTTTTAGAATTGTATTTTAAAGTTGTATTTTAAATTGTTTTAAGATAGTATTGTACATTCAATAAAGTTGAAGAAGCAACTCTGTGAAGGGTGGGCTTTAATTCCCCACTCAGGGCCAGGAGAACCAAGCTCCCTAGAAAAATTCCTTCAGGATCACTGTGTAAATAGAGGGAGCTCTTGGGTTGTGTACAGAAAATGCCAATGTAATATACCAAAAGGAAGTGAATACTGTAGATTTTTTAATTATTGCTATTTTTTTTATTATTATTATTATTATGTTGTTGTTGTTGTTGTTATTGTTGTTGCTGTTGTTGTTGTTCTCTTGTTGAAAGCACTGCAGTCCTGGGAGGAGGAAGAGGGGAGCGTGTGTGTGTGTGTGTTGTGGGTGAGAGAGGTGAGCAGTGGGTGACCCGAGACAGCAACTGGCTGGTACAAGGACATGAATGGAGTGAAATGAATTCCACAGGAAAAACTCATTGGCTGGGTTTATTCCCCTCTTCCCCAGCTGGTCTTTAGCTGAATGCAAACTTGATAGCAAACATTTTAGCAAGAGAACTGGCTCTTGCTGTGCCCTGTACCTACTTTGGATAGGACTCTGTCAAAGAACAGTCTTTCTGAAGAAGGTACAAAGTGGGAGCAGCAAGCTGGGTTCCTGGAATTTGCACAGTCAGGCTTCCTGTCAGACAGAGGGAATCTGCAGGATTTGGTGGTAGGATTCTTTCTTTTCTACCCCAGTTCTAATGCAGTTTTATATTTTCTGTTTGGAGAACTTACAGACCTGTAAATACTTTTTTAACAATTTCTAGCCAATCCCCACCATACGCCCCGTGCAGCAGCACCCTGAATTCCTTCTCTGCTCTCCATGGGGAACAGCCAGGTTAATCCTCTCAGGAAAGGGCTAACCAAAGGGTGCCCGTGCCCAGCACAGGAAATTCCATATGCAAAAGTCCCTTTTTCTAGAGGATTTTTGTATTTTAATGCTCACTTATTTTCACTGTTTCAGCCACTTGCTTAGCCAATGTAGTTCCAATGAAAGGTGCTTTCTGCACCTTTGTTGAAAGATCTTCCATTTCTGCTGAAATTTTCCTTTCTCTGGATACTTTAAAGGGATGATTTTTGGGGGTTTTTTTGTTTTTTTTTTGTTTTTTTGTTTTTTGACTTCTGTACACACCAGTTTTTCTTCAGGAGTTTTGACTAAGTTTTCATCTCCAGTTCCTTTCAGTAGTGTTTTAGAGAAGCATGATTCCAGACTGTATGTGAATGGGATATTGTTCCAAAGTGACCTTCTCCTGGGAGCTAGTGGCATTCACAGCCTGTAACAGATAAATAGTAAATGGCTTGGTATGGTCAATTCTCATGATTTCATAAAATGCCACAATATTTAATCTGAGAGAGGTTTGGTTTTTTTTAAATCCCAGATTCTGGAGTCAAGTGTGAATTTTTACTTCCAGTTTTTGCTGTGCATTTCTAGCCCCCAGACTCTCGCAGTAAATGAAATTATTGTAGCATTGATGGAAATTTTTAATTACAGAAATGTCCTGATAACAGCAAGTGTGATTAACCATTCACACATGCTGTGGAAATTGGAAAAGTTTACTTCAATTTGAGACAAAACCTTGAGATGTCCCTCGGTGTGGTATTGTCTCATGAAAAACGCAGGAGTGTCTGAGCCAGTTCCCTGCACGTGAATTATTGGGAATACCGAGACCCAAATGCGGTGTCTGTTGCCAGGTTTGCCTGGTTTTTTGGAAATGAATTCATCCCAGCTCTGTGGCTGATGCAGGAGGTGGCAGAGCAGTGTGTGTGCTCTGGTGTCACCACACTCGAGCTACCGTCACCACCCCCATGTGTTCTGTGACTGAGTGGGCATCAGTGCAGAGCCCCTTGTGCTGCAGGATGTGTGTGCAGCCATCCTAGCCAGGCCTCCTGGAGCACAGCAGTCTGCAGCGAGTTGGGATTTGGGATTAATACTTGGCTCTTTGGGATCAAAGCTGCTCCGGCTGCTCGGCCGGGACTCGGTGCCGCCGGCACTGACACACCTGGGCTTGTGCTCTGCGTTGGCTCAGCAGTGGTTACTTTTCCATACTTTCCAAACCGTCTTCCAGCTCTAGATCCTTGCTGACCTCTGATCTTTTAGTCCTCAAACTGTGCCTTTGAGTTCCTCCCTTCTCCCTTCAGGCATTGCAGCCGTAGCAACTTCTCCACTTTGTGTTAACCTGTCATGTGAGGGGCTCTTTTACACAAACCCTTTTTGTGGGGTATTTCGGTGGGATCTGCATGTCCCTGTAGCCATGTACTGTAATTGCACAGCTGTAGCATGGGGGAACGTGTTCCCATCCCTTTGGGATGGGCGTGTGAACTGCTCCCTCGTGGCACCGTGCAGGTGATTGTGGGTGTGCCATGACCGAGGTGTGAGAGTGAGTGCCTGTGGGGCTGCACTGACAGAACAAGGCAGAAGCAGATGTGTTGTTCTAGGAGAGTTATTCAGGCATTCCTTTGGGAAACACCTTTCCCTGGAGCTCCCCAGTGCCCTGGTAATGTCAGAGGTCACTGGCTGAGCTGTGTGGTTTGATGTTGAGGGCTCTGAGGTGTCCACTTTGGTTTCTGCAAAGAAATGCACTCGGGGCATCATTTCAGCCTGGATTTTTAGAGGGGAAATAATCCCTGCCCCAATATCCACCTGTTTCGGTGAGCTCTTTGGTAGTACTTCATTCTAATGCTGTACCTTCTCCTGTGCATTTCTCAAACTTGTAGAATGCTTGTAGGAAAAAGCAGCGGCTCTCTCAGAGGCTGACCCCTCACTCTGGTCTCCCAGCTCTTTGCAGGGCTGCTTGTTTTCTCTGCTGTTGCAGTTTCTCCCCCAGGGTGCCAAGCATGCTCCTCCAGCTCCTGCTCCCGAGGAGTCACTGCCTGCAGAACCCAGAGGGGTGAAGGTTGCAGAGTCAGTGCTGCAAGACTGGAATTGATCTGCTGCAGCACAAAACACTGCTCCTGAGTCCTGCAGGCAGCTGTCTCTCCTAGTTTGTTACCGAGCAGCCTTCCAGAAAATTTTTCAGCTGCCTCAAGCTGACAATATGTGAAAATGCCAGTTTCTATTTTGTCCAGACTGATCAAATCCAAGTGGCACTAAACCATGTGTCTGTCAGCAGCAGGAGCCCTGCCTGGGCCTGATCACGTTTGGGTTTAGACTCACAGTCAGTGGGTTCTGCAGCAGCGAGGGAGTAAATGGTGCAACCTGCGATGGGGAGCATGGCAGATGCTGGCTTTGGGCTCACACTCTGAGCAAAGGCTGTGCAAGGAGCTGCTGCTTTCACTGGGGAACAGATGAAGTAGTGCAGGAAAAATTGAAGAGCCTGCAGGAGGAATGCTCGCTCGTGTGTTCCTCAGACTGAACAGGAAAGTCACCCCATCCTGGTGTCTCAGTCAGTGCTGGCCACATCGGAACCGTTCTAGGAGGGTTCTCTCCAAACCTTAAGGCCACCTGGGCTTCTTGAGTGCTCAGGAAAAGCTCATGGCCAGCACAACAGAGCAGGGAGATGGAGCAGCCTCTTGTGTGTGGCCTCTTGGCACGTTGTGTGTGGTGTGTCTGCAGTGTGTGAGGTGAGCAGGGTGACAAGGGACAGGCACTGAGAGGACACAGGGAGCACAGCCTAGGGGCAGCATCCTGTAAATCCCTGTTCTTTGCAACACTAGCAATTCAGACCTTTTTTTTTAAGGGGAATAGATTTCACCTCTAGGAATTACCGGCTGTTACTCCCCTGGTGTATCAGAAATGGGCAGATATGCACAAAAGCACAGATTCATACAGCTACACATTTTACCACATTCCTCTCCAGTGGCATAACTCAGGCAGGGACTCTACAGGAGCATGGAAAGGGATGTGTGTATTTTCTAGTTCGAAAATATGAGGTGTATCCACTAATGAATTCTTTATCCATCTAATAAATCATCCAAAAAATTTGGTTTCTTTTGCATTCATGTAATTGCTTTGGGTTGGCTGTGAATTTTTCCCCCATTTCATGTTTTGATGCTTGCATAAACCCACCAGGTTTTAACTCAGAAGTCCATGAATTTTACAGCCATGTCCATGGAATGTGTCAGCAATACTTACTTGTGTGTATGAGTTCTGCTTGTGTTCTGCAAAAATGTCTGTGTTGTTCCTGGAGAACAATTCCTGGCCAAGTTGAACCATGATGTGTATTTCCATCAGTGGTGGGCAGGGTCAGCCACAGGTATCCAGCTGAGTCTGCCAGAGGAAAAAGGGTTAAATTTAGGGTGATGTTTTTAGGTGTTTCCTTCTTCACACTAAGTTAACTCCTAGGAGAGTGAGCATGTCCTTACAGATCATACCTGCCAGGAATCCTACCTGCAAAAATAGATTTTCTGTCTCAAGGGCCTTAATAAGAGTGTTACTACACAGAACTGTTTTACAATGATAGCTCTAAATAATTTATTTTTTATTTCAACAAAGTACACCTTTAAAAAGGAATAAACTTGTTTTTCAAGCCGTATTTTTATGCTTGTAGCACTGGACTGTTTGGTCTCTGAGATCCATTTCTGCATTTCATTGCCTGGGTTTGTTCTAAAGAAGATTTATTTTTGTTCTGTGAACAATTTTTGAAGGTTCTTGTAATATGTACAGATAAGATACATTTGAGGACTTTTATTGATATTCCTACAAAGAATACAAATAAACTTTAACTTTAAACAGTTTGGACTCTGTTTGCACTGATTTTAAACCCCCCTCTCTATGCTCCAGTTGTGCTTGTGTTTGTGTAATTGCAGAGGTTGGAGGGGAAGGAATTCCCAGTGTAACAAAATGTTTGGGATAGAGCAGCTCCCACCTGGAGCAGCCTGAGCAAGCCAAGGGCTCCGGGGCCGGGGGGAGCCGCAGGATTCATTCCTGGCCGCGCAGCTCCCCGGGCTGCAGCCCGAGTTGTGCCTGCCCACGCCTGCGACCTCGGCGCTTCCTGAGGCTGGGAAATACCTGGCGTTGTGGAGTGAGAGAGCGACAAGCTGTGGAGACACGGAGAACTGCTCTCCGCTTCTTTCGGCCATGGGGGTTTTCGCTGAGCGGTGAACAGAGGGTTCCCTTGTATTAATGAACGTGGTTATTCCCCCCACGCCAGACCAGTGGGTGTGATCAGCCCGGTTTTCCTGCTCAGTCCATTCCTAGATTACACATCCCCACGCAGCAGCCCAAAGCTGCAGAGTTGGAGGCATGGCTGTGCAGAAGGGATATTATTTACAGGTTCACATAAAATGCTGGATTCTAAGCCATTTACATTTATTCTTCATATGTATATGAAATCTTGTGTCTAGTGAGTGGGAAAACCTTCCACAGTGAACTTACTGAGTGTAAAATCCGTACTCAAGGGGATTTGGGATGAAAAGACTTTGGGAAAGTCTTTTCGTTTCACAGAATTACTCTTTCCCCATAGTTTTGAAGGCTGCAGGATGCGCACGGCAGACGTGTGGTGCCTCCGGGCTGGCCGTGCCCCGTGTGCGCTGCTCCAGCCCCTGCGTGTCCCGCCTTGCGCCTGCCGGGGCCGCCAGTGCCGTGCCCGGGGCTGTGTCCCTGCGTGTCGGTGCACAGCCCACGGCAGCGGGTCCCGGTGCCCGGCGCTGGAGGGGCACGACCAGCGGTTCTGGAGCAGGGACAGCCGTGAATTCCCACATCCTGCCCCTTCCCAGCAGAGCCCCCGGCTCCACGGCCCAGGCCAGGAGAGGCGGCGGCAAGAGGGTCAGGATGGGATGGGATGGGATGGGATGGGATGGGATGCAGACCTAGCGGGCAAAGTGATCCTAGTGTCGTGTCTGCTGTCGTGGTTTGGGGAAGGGAAGCGGGGCAGAATCAACGGGGAGGGATGGGGAGGAAGAAACGAGCGAAGGCTGTGCTGAGGGAAGGTGATGTGGGAAGGTGAGGTGGAGCAGGAGCACTGCACCAATGCCAGTGAGGATGGCACTGGGATAATACACTTACACCTGGGGCAAGTCTGGGCTTTTCTGTCCCAGACTCAGGTGTTCTATCCTGCAGAGGGCTTTGGATTCCACTCCTCTGTGTAAAACTCTATGTGAATGTGCAAATTCTTCTCCCATTTCCAGCCACTCTGGACAGAGCACACAGGGCTCTGGAGCCTGTCCTGTCACTCTTGCAGTTCACTTGGGAAATTCCTTGGGAGAAGCTCCCCTCTGAGAGTCCTCCTCCCTGAAGGATGCAAGTGTACAACCTTGACTGATTTCCAAGGATGTGTGCTGCTGCTTTACATTAAGCAGCAGCTGCTGCTTGCATCCATTAGCAGATGGAATAGCAATTTGCTTACGCTGAGATATGAGTGTCAGGAGAAGAGAGTCCTTGGTCTTGCTAGGACCCATCTCACGTTGCTGTCCTTCACCTTTCTCCTGGTCCCAAAGATTAAATATCCTCACGTCTCCAGAAGATGTATTAAATTCCTGCTTTTTGCTTTGAGGGGTAGATCAAATATCCTGGTTGTAGGCATGAAACCTGGCTACCTGTCAGTTCTTCCTGCAGCCAGCATGAATTCCTTGTCCTTACTCAGCTCCATCCTGCTGATGTGACTGGAAACACGAGTTCTGGGGACCTGAACCCACTTTTCAGGACTCAGCTCAGTAGCAAAGCAGCCAAGTCTGAAATGGAGGAAATTATTACCAATATTGCAGACTCCATGGTGGCTGCCAGGAGCAGGGCACTTGGGATGGATGTTCCCAGCACCCTCCAAGTTTTTCCAGCTTTCACGCTATAATGGGACCCAAAGGGCTGTTGTGTCACAAGTGGGGGGGATCATGAGGGACAAATACCCAGTGCTGAGCCAGTGATACAGTGATGACAGAATGTAACTCAGAGTGAAACGTGACCTGCACAGAGATGAGTGACATTTCTCACCCCCTTTTCTCTGCTGTCCAGGCTTCTGTTGGCAGCAGGATGCAGACAGTGGGAGCAGTTGCTGCTCTGCTTGGCAAGGAGCAAGTTCTGCCTGCAGTGAGGGAGGAGGAGTTGGAGCTGAGCTGCAGGATGCAGTTCCCCAGCCCTTCCCTCCCCTCCCGAGAGTGAGACAGGGACCATCAGTGCTGGAGCCCACCTGAAACTCCACTGTGGATTGGTACTGCTGGAGGGGCTGTTCTGTGGATTTGCCCTTCCTTCCTTAGAGGCCAAGGCTTGCCCTGCCCTGTCAGGCAGCGGGGCTGTGACACCCTGAGCATTCCACAGCTGTGCAGAACATCCTGCTGCAGAGCCAGCAGCATCTCTGAAAGGAGGAGTTGCCCTTACCAGGGACATGAACTAGGAATGTCCAGTAAAAAACAGCTCTCTGAAGGCTCTGAAAAGATGCTGGGTGGATTTCAGTTCTTACCAGTCAGAAAATTTACTTTGGCCTCCCAGTTAGCTGAAGCACCTGGGAGCACACACCCCCTTTGGACATGGGGCCTTGCCCTTGGGCTTGCACCTAGTACATGTCCCTTTTCCCTGGACCTCAGGTGTGGATCCACAGCCTGTGTTTCACCATTCAAAGCTTTGTTCCTGAGTGACACCTCTGTGTGCACTGGTTCCCTCAGCACTTTCAAAGGACTTTTTCCAGGACTCAGGACTTCTCTGGTGGGAAGGCAGTGAAAGTGGAGGACTGACTTCCCTTCTCCTCAGTATCAGAAGGTACTGCAAAAATTTGGTTTATATCGTTGGATGGTTATCAGCATCAGGAAGGCCTGAAGAACGTGGACCTGATAGGGACTGTCATAACTGGGATTAAGTAGAGCCTTTCAGATTCTTCTCATTCTTTGGGAAACTGAGTGGCAGCTCCCTGTCATGCCAGGATCTGTGCTCTACTGGGGAGCATTTAGAAAGCCATTGCTGCAGCAACCAGTAGGGCTAAAAAAGTTACTTACCATCTCCTCTGGGGCTGATTGAAGGGCAGAGAGATTGTTGCTCTCTCAGTTACATTTTTTTTGTCATGGGTTTTTGTTGGGATTTTTTGTTTGGGTTTGTTTGGTTTGGTTTGGTTTGTCTTGCTGTGTTTTGTTTTTGTTTTGGTTTTGCTTTTTTTTGTAAGAAATACTCTCCCCGTGGGCAGATTCCAGATTGTTGCTTTGGGAAAACAGAGATCTTAAAATGGCAAGTCCATCTGCCCCAACTGCTGATTTGACAACTGTGCTGCTGGAATCAGCCGTGCGCCTTAAGGGAGAGATGGGAAGGCTGAAGGAGGCCATGTCCTCAGTCCCGCTCGCGGCTCACCACAGCGATGCTCTGTTCACTCGTGGCTCACGAGGTGTTGTGAGAGCTCTGCCCATGTGCTGCTGCCTGGCAGCTGCTGGGGGGTTTTCCTGAGGGTGCTTGCTGTGATGATGGGCTCTGGAGAGTTGGCATCATATCCCCAGTTACTGCTCCCACTTGGATGCAGGGCTGCTCCTGCCCTGGCCAGGGGTGGAGGCTCGGTGTTCTCATGGGCACCTGGGGAGTCCACAGTGAGCAGCAGTGGTTATCCCAGAGATCGTAAATCCTGGGGAAGAACAGCCATTTACTGTCAACAGTGCTGACGGTGGCTTTTCAAGTGCCTTTCAAAACTACTGAAATGACCTCATTAACCTGTAGCTGCTGGGCCCCTGACTGCAGATTGCAGCCACTCCACTCCTCAGAGGAGCTGGGTGGGTCCCACACCGGGGTTGGTGTCCTGTCACCCAGCTCTGGTGGGGAGCACAGCTGCTGCCCTGCCCTCAGCCCAGAGCAGGAATGGCTGCAATGCTGCGGGTCAGGAATGAGCTGCTTTGGCAGATTCAGCCTCGGGAAGCAGCTTGGATAGTCCTTGGGTCAAAAAGACACAGGCATCTGATTTCAGGATGATTTTAGGATCCAAGTATTTGGCTGGTTCTGGATGTGAAGATTTGGGCAGGTGTCTCCCTGGTGATTTGGCTCTGTGCAGCTTTCCTGGCTTCACACCTTTCCTGCAGTTTGCCCAGGTGTAGGACTGTGCTGGTACAGATTTATTCTCTCACTGGGGCAGGCCTGGTCTCATGCTCATGCTCCCCAACAACAGATGCCCTTCCAGGCTGGGGCAATAAATACTAACCTGGCCTGTCCCCAGTCCTAAACAGTAGAAGCAGTTTTTGCTCCAGATATGTTCATTGCACAGTATACTTGGCATGAGGTAAAAGGGGGATTATTGTCCCACAGTCTTTGGAGCATCAGTGCCAGTACTCTGGCTGCTGAGATCCTCCTTCCTCCCCCCCGACACAAAGTAGGATGCAATTAAATAGTTTGAAAATTTTGTCATGACAATGAAGTTTTTATACCTTCTGGTACAGCATTTGCACTTGACTTAGATCAGGGATTTGAAGGTGAGATGTGCATCACCATAAAGGGACCATCCTGGTGGGCTCGACAGAGTGGTGGCCCAAAGGTCTTTTATCAGCTGATGGAGAACCTGGAGGAGGCCAACAACCTGGAATCTGCTTAGAGCTGGCCCTAGCCCAGTTTGTGGCAGGCTGGCTGCCTTCCCCATGGGAAAGGAGAAAATGAAGTGAGTCAGAAGTTTTGGCTTTGTTATTTCACCCTACCTGTAGTTCCTCCATGTGGGGATTGGCGTTTTCATTGCCAGGGCTCCACTGGGAACCTCAAGTTTTAAATTTCATTTTAGTCTCTTTAACAGCTGTGTGAGTGGTGGGTGAGTACATGCCACACTGGTGCCCCGTTTTTCCTCATTTCTCACATTCCTGCTGTACTTTTTGGCTTCTAAGGGTCACAGCTGTAGGAGGGGCCTCTACTGGAGTGAGTCTGGAATGAATTTGATAAACGATTCTTACGAAGGCAGGACATGAACACACTCATTGCTACAAGTGTTTCTTTAACCACTGCTCCCTTATCAGCAGGAAAAACAAGTATGTGGAGTATCTTGGGCAAATACACTTGTGCAGATGCTGGGAGAGCTACAAGCCTTATCAGCAAACTGGTTCATCGGTAACATTTGCAATTCAATCCACTTGGAATTGCTGTCAGTAGAATGCTCATCTTTCCTGAAAGCCTTAGGCCATGCCTGCAAACTCCAGTCCTCTCTGAGACCACATCAAAATCTGTTGCTGTGACAGTGTCCACGGAGACTTCCCACCCAGGCTGCCCTCTAATTTGTGTCCCACTGAAGTACTAGGAACATAAAAAGCAGGACAAAGCAGATGCTCCTCAGCTAAACAACAACTCTCTCCTTCCTACCCACAGGGCTGGGCTGCAGTATTTCTCTTACGGAAGTGATATTCATTAGGAAAAGTGAGCTAATGACTAACAGCTGTGCACTAATGCCCTGATGTAAATAAAAAGCCTGACATGAGGCGTGGACACACAGCAATAATCACAGGCTTTGCTCGTGTCCACGGGGATGAGCTGGAAAACCATGAGAATTAAAGGCCACTTCAATCCCTGTGCTCCCAGAGAGCAGGAGAGCCCATCTCAGCAGCAGGGCCTGGTGTAGGGGAAGTTGGCTGGTAGGAACTGTGGTGAAGAATCTCTCTTGGGCTGTCAAGCAGCCGCCACGGAATGCTGTGGTTCCCGGCCACTCTGAACCTGGGCTCTCAAGGAAACAGATCTTAACAATATTTGTGTCTGTAGCCCCCACATTTGTACTTCTGAAGGTTCTTCACTATGGAACCTACTCTCCCATGGCAAATTTTCAACCCAACAAAAAAGATCAAGCATTGAGACTGTGAGTAAAGAACCTCATGTTTCTGTGACCGGGGGGTAGTAATAGGGAATATCTCCTGTTTGGGAGCTGGGGGCTTTCCCCATGAGGGATATACAGGAGATCTTGCTACCTGAGCTTTGGACGAATACTGGATAACACATGGAAAGCTGTTACTTTAAGTGGAGGTCAGAAGATTGCTACCAGACTGGAAGGTAAGAATCTGGAAAGGAGGGCAGTAAATTATCATAAACTGCAGTTCCAAGACCTTGATTAGCACTTATTTATCTTGACCTAAGGATGAACAGCATGGACATGCTAACGAGACTGTGGAGGATGCAAATTTGGGAGCTACCTTCAAACATGTGAGGACCAGAGTATTCTGGAAAACTAACTGAATGGGCTGGAATAAAAAGAACAGGGTTCAGGTGGGGGAAAAGGAAGGAAAGTACTGAAAGTACAGAGAGGTAGAATACAACTACATGCAGTAATAATACTGTGACTGGGTTTGGATGTAGTAATTAATGGTTCACTGTGCAGAAATGCATGGGGGAATCCCACCTGGCCTATCAGCCAGCCAGACAGCAGGCACAGAAAGGCTGTTCCACACGTACCCATGCAAACCATACCGGAGCCATGGGAGCACTACCCAATTTGCATCTCCTTTGCAGGGATGGAAGTTTGTTACACGTATCAGGGATTTTCATTTCTTCCTTGTGCTCCGCCAACAGAAATCCTGAGGAGAATGAACTACTGTCACATGGGCTGGATGCTTTGCTCACTGGAAACAGGGCTAAAAAAGACTCAGCTTTTGTGCCATCTCAGGCAACGTTATGGAGGGTTTGCACATTTCAGTGTGTTATTCCAAAAGGGAAGGATCCTGTGAGGATTGGCCTTTGTGGCTCCATCCAAAATGTGTGCTAGGCAAGCAGGACAGATGCAGCCCTGAATGAAGGAAGTTGATCTGCATGTGAGGATTTTAATACCATGTTCCCGGCAGAGGCTTTGTGGGGCTTACCTTGGCTTCATGCTGAGCTACAACATGACTGACAACTTCCACCATGGAATTTGGTGTATTCACTCCCTCCCCAGGCACCCAGTTTGCCAGGAACAGAAAATCAACAGAGAAGCCAAACTCAGGATTGTATGGATTGTATGCTGTGAATTGTGGAGGCAAGAAATTCGGTAAGACATGTCCCTTCCCTGTGCTTCCTGCTGGTGCCTCTCTCCCGCATCTGGAGCCAGACGAGCCCCCCTGCAGAGCTGGAGGCAGACAGGAATAGTGCTGTAAAATGCCCTGAGCTCAGCTCTGACTGCGGCATTAGTGGTTTAAAGCACAAATTTATCACAGTCATCAGAGCGTGCAGATTTGTGAGATGACGTAAGCAAATCCCAAGGGATACTGCGCTATCCCTGGGACACACAGCTGTGGCTGTCGGGAGCAAAATCCTTTCTGTTTGGTTCAGTGGAGTATTGGAGAAGCTGTTTTGGTGAGGTTCTCTCTGAAACACTAAATGCTTTGGCCAACCCATTGCTTCTGGTTTATGGTGGCAGAAACCCAGCCCAGGACGCAGCGTAAGCGGTGTGAGCCAGGGCCCTTAATCCCTGGCACAGCCCCTAAAACTTATCCCAGGGAGAAAAAATTGGAAGGCCAAGAAGAACTTGGAAATTGCTGCCGTTCAGAACTTGCTGTGTATCATTTCTCCTGTGCCTGCTAACGCTGGGATCTTCCTCATCAATTGCTCCTGCAAATAACACCCCTAACAGGCCTGACCCCCTTCAATGCCACTCTTATTTGCATTCTCTGAAGCACGAGCTCTAACAATTACATCCTTTATATTTGCATACACCTTCTGAATGCTTTTGCGCTGATTTTAAAGGTCAGGCTGAGTGCTGAAGTGCAGGGAATTTAAATAGATTAGTCTACCTCAGATGCTTGAAGAAGAAGAAATCACTCTGGGCTAGATACTGTCCTGATACACATCTAAGTGTACCGTTACCATGGAGTGCATTGCACTGAATAGTGCAGTGGTCCAGAAACTAAATCAAAGCTGATTTTCAGTCCTGTCTTGTCCTCCCCACACTATAATTTCAGAAGACACAGCACACAGTCACTGTGTCATGCAGACACCAGGTAATGCAGGCAGGAGATAAGGATCATGTAGCTGCACAAGATTTTGGATGCTTAGGTCTCTTTCTTAACTCATGGATCTGCAAAATAGGGATGGAAATTTTGCAAGGACTGAAACACCTGCTCCTTTTATGTCTGATCTCAAGGTAGAATGTAGATGTAGAACTGTTCAGAGAAAATCTAGCTCAAGTCTTTTTTTCTGCTACAGAAATGGATTCAGCATTAAAGATTTTAGCAGGGACAGCACTGGTTTCCTGCTCCCCAGATCAGCTTTATGCTTCAGAGTGTCTGTTTCCAAAGATTACTCTCCATGCAATGTCAACCAAGTCACCATCACCTCTGCTGGCATGTGGAAAGTGTCAGTGGCAGCACTTCCATCCCCTAAAGCTACGCTCTTCCTGCTGCCCTATATCCCATTATCTCTGTGCAGACATTCCTTGTGTTTACCTGCCACGTTCCTGCCCTGCAGGCCACTTTTACAGCAATTCTCCCCAACAGTGCAGCCTTCAGGTGCAATCTCAGTGCCTGTGGTAATTACGTTTGAAGGTTAATGTTTCATAAAAATATCAAAGCATTTCTGCTCCTCAGCTCATGATTTTGGTAGAAGCCAGAGATTTTTTTTCTCATTTGTTGTGGTCTAACAGTTAAATGCTTGGCAGCTAGATGCTTGTTTCTATCCAGGGTTTAATCTACCTGACAGAACTTTATTAAAATATGAACTGTGGGTGTGGTAGTCTTTTGGAAGGTGAGGGGCTCTGAAATGGCTTTTTCTCCCTGAAAATTCCCTTGAGTGCTAAAGCAATATTTGGAGCTGTGTCATCAGGCTGTACTTGGCCAAAGATTTAATGAAAGGCCAGAAACAAGGTGCTTGTGCTAGTGATTAAATGGCAAACCCCAAAATATTTATTTTCTGGCTTTGCTATATGACATAGCAAAGGGAAGACTGAAATAAGAACTGTTCTGGCTGTAAAGAGAACCCTTTTTCTTAGAAATTTGCTTGTCACGTCTTTTACAGGTTTTGTTTTCGCTACACAACCTGGGGGGAAAAAACCCCACCTTCCATAAAAATAAAATTCGTGCACTGTAAAAATACTTTCAGTTGACAAGAACCTCCTAAACCACCAACAGCACTACCCAAAAGGTAGGGAGATGGGCACAGATGGAGGGAGGGTTATTTCAAAGCAGAAGGTTCACAAACTCCCTTGGCTTCATTTGTGCTAACAAGGGGTCAGATTTTGAGGGGGTTTGATGGTAAAATGCCTGCTGAATTCATATGGAGGTAGTTCTGCCTCTGGTAGCAGAAGCAATCACCTTTTCTTTACCTTCTTCCCACTTCCCAGAGTGGCAGTGGTAGGTGTGTGCTAGAGCCTCCATGCATTGGCTACCTCCCTTTCTCCTGCAAGTGAAACCATAGTAGTGCTTTACTCAATGCATTGTACAAGTTGCTGCTGCATATAAAACTAGCTTTATTTGGGATGAGCTGAAGAATTAAATAGCTGCGATAAAATGCTGTGAAATTCTGGTTTTACAAGTTAGATTTTGCGTGGGAGAAGAAAAGATGGCTGCGGTTTTTTCATGTTGTTTGTGTATCATTTTCAAGCCTTAATTGACGAATGTGATATAGTTTGACAGCTAAACATATCAAACCAGTTTTGTGGTGAAAATATTATTAAAATGAAAATAAATATGGGTCTCTCTACATAGATGAGAGAGAACACACTAGGGAATGCTTGAAGTCAATAGGTTTGGAAGATTTTTAGCCTGGAAAAAACCCACAGCTTTGCTTACGTGCAGCACACATCAGTTAAAATATATTTCAGCTTTTCCATGTGTTTTTGAGTATTTAGCTAAAAATGAGGCAGTGCATCTGATTAGAATCTCAAAACTCACAGACAAATGCTACAGACTCAACACTTTGAAATGTAAATAGAACCACAGTAAAGATACTGATATGGGAGTAATAAAGACGTAAAAATGTGACACACCTTCTAAAAAGTTGAGAAAGAGCAGCTGGGGCGGGTAGGAAGGACCAGAGCAGTGATGAGAAATAGAATAAAGGACTCTAACGTTTCACACAGGACTTGAGTCTGTCTAATCCAGAATCTGCTCCCCTGAGTCACAAAGAGGCATTTCAGTGCCACCCCAAAGCATTCTGCCTGACAGGGATACTGAGGGGGGTTTGTGGTGGGTGAAGAGGTGGTATTTGCCTGAACCTCACTTGTCACAAATTTGTGCCTTAGAGCCTGAGAGTTGCTGATGTGTATTTGAGCATTAATTAGGTCAGACGTGAACTATTTAATTATTGGCCAACC
The DNA here is from genome assembly GCF_000738735.6 of Corvus cornix cornix. Taxonomy (NCBI): domain Eukaryota; kingdom Metazoa; phylum Chordata; class Aves; order Passeriformes; family Corvidae; genus Corvus; species Corvus cornix. The sequence continues at coordinate 30,798,140 of NC_046338.1, forward strand.
AACAGAGCTGGAGCTGGCTTTGAATTTCTCGAGGTTCCTGTCATTAAAATCGCAACTTCATTTAGAGAGCTGTTCCCTTCTTGAAAACTTGGGCAAGAAAAACCTTCCTTAAAAGCATCCCCAATTCTAAAAGTTATTTGCAAGGGTTACATCAGCAAGCAGTGCCTCATCAGAGAAATATGACAAGTAGTTAAAAGGCAGGAACAGGAGTTAGAAAAGAGAACTTTTACATCCTAATCACTCCCAAAATCACTGCAGAGAGAGACAAGGTCGTGGTGCTAGCCCAGCCAGCTGGTTATTTGGAAGATGGTGAGTGAAATGTTCAAAATTTGCAAATCCCAAAGAGGATGGTGATGGCTGGTGCATATCATCTCAGAGTAACGATAAATCCCCACTTTATGAAGGCACAAGCCACAAAGGAAACGGCACTCTGGCCTGGAACAGCTCAAGCTGTAAGACAGCAGTGCCCATGCAGAGGTCTCCAGTGCTTCAGCTTAAAAATGCGGTGTGGTGTCCCTGGTCGCAGAGCAGGGGCAGAGGAATGCTTTGGGGAGCTCCTCATGACCACAGGGTGGAGCTGAAGCCCTTTTAGTTGGTGCCGCTCCTTTCGTAACTTGGCGCTCGCGGAGAAGAACCGCGGCTCGGGCTGTTGGCAGCCCCTTTGGAGCGCTCATTATCCCGGTGACCTCGTTCCGCTGCACGGGGAGGTCAGTGAGTGCATTTCGGGGGGTGAGGGTGCTCCAACACGGTGCACTTGTTTGGATCTCCATGTCAGACACAGCCAGGGCTTGTGATGAATTTGTAGCACAGTCGGTCATGTGAAATCATCGTTGTCTCTGAGTGCCTGTAATAAAGGCTCTGACCTGAATAAGTGAAGGGAAAGCACAGCTGAGAGGAACTTATCGGGGTGAAGAATGTGTGTGTTAAACAATACGTTTTCTTTGTTTCTCAATTCGGCTTTTCTGCTCGAAATGATTTTGAGTGACAGCACCGGATCCATAAAGGACAAGATGGGAGCTTGGATCAGAACAGGCGTAGGGAAAATAGGACTTGTTTTGAAAACAAATTCCAAGCAGATGGGCAGGGCAGCGGGAGGGCGAACGCGGTCCTTCAGACCGCTTGGTGCTCATTATTTGTTCTTTGTCCCGTCCTGCTTAGTTGCCTCCAGTTCCCTGTCTTCCGCCTGCAACCAGACTCCCCTTATCTCACTGATTCCTCAGCTGCCCTTTTCCCACAGCTGGCTCGGAGCAGAGCCTGATCTCCTGACGGCTGGCCACGTGCTGGGGACTATTTAAGAGCCTTTTGCCCTGCCCGTCCTCCCTGCCCCTGTCCTGAAGGGTGGCCGGTGCTCAGCCGAGGTGGCACTGTGGCTCTGGCTCTGTTTCATGCACCTCCTTAACGAGCAGCTTCCCGAAGTGTGCATCCTGGTGCTCAGCAGCTCCATTTCATGATCCCTGTTGAATTTAGCTATGGTGGCTGAACATGTCCATGCCTACAGCCTTGAGAGCAAAACCATCTCCTGGGGTAGAGCAGAATCCAGCTGGGACTGTGGCTCCAAGCTTTAGTCCCGTGAGGGTCAGCTGTGCCAGGAAAAGGTACAGGTGTAGATGTATCACTGGTGACCAGCTATGCTTTTGTTTCCTCGGTTTTGTTAAGGCCATGGAAAGACACATTGCCAACAGCTGTGACCATGGAAGACATTCCCATTGCAAACAGCTGTGACCAGTGAAGACTTTATTTTCCTCTTGTACTTGTTACTGCTCTGCTGGAGACTGCAGTCCCCTTTATGTGCCAGAAGCAGAGACTGTGCCCTGGCCCACCCCAGGTGAGATTGAAAGTGCTGATGGAAGTGGTTACAGCTCACTCATCCAGCTTTGTCCAAAGTGTGAGAGTGCTCACAGATTTCTGGGGGTAGCTCCCAGCTGGCAGGTGCTGATGGACACCTGTGAGGCAGAACATCTTGAGTCAGCTCAGCCAGAAGTGCTGGATGAGGACGTCTGTCATTGGCCTCGGGAGACTGGACAGCTAATCCAGCCAAAAAGCTCTTCCCGTTGGCCACGTTCTGATAGGAGCTGACACAGCTCTGCTAGTACAGATACAGCTGTGGAAATACTGCGGCATGGAAATATCCCTTGTTCTCACTTTTGAAATACTGTGGACATTTTCAAGATGTCTGAAGTTTTCATGTCAGTCAGTAGCTCCCTGTCAGATCCCATTACCAGTCCCACCTCCTCACTTCCTCTGTGTAAACCCCTGTCAGAATTAGCACACACGGTGCTCCGCTGCCCCTGAAGGCTTCTGGCTCCAGCCAGCACCACTCTTGAACACAGTAAAGGAGTGAGACACCCCTGGGTTGGTCCCTATTTCCCCTGTACTTTTTGTGCTCCACCCTGGGTCGCTGCTGATATAATTAAACTTGACCAACACAATGTATCATTAGGCCATGGTATCAAATGCAAGTGTAATACAGCTTATGGATTGAAACTGGTGGAGGGATCTTCTGATACCGTAAAAAGGCTCGGATGTGAGGCGACGTGGTTGTAATCTTTGCATCTATTCCCTGTCCCATGTGATGATGAAAAGGGATAATTATCACACTCATTAATAATTTAGGAAGCAAAGCAACAGCACCTGGAAATTAGGTGTCAATTTTGCAGGATTTCCACAGAATGAGTAAGGACGAAAAATAGGTCAGGCATGGTTATACTTTTGTCGTTTTGAAGAGGGGAAGGAAATATTTTTAGTAAAAAGAAAATGCTTTCTCTCCTGGCTCTGCAGCACAAGTAGGTGCCTGTAACTGATGAGGTTTCTCACACAGGAGTGCTCCAGGCCTGACAGGTTGCTGATGATCTCCCCAAGCACTTGAAGGAGTTGGTCTGTGTGTTCCTGTGCTGGTAGTCTCTCTATGGGCATTTCAAGGGTCACCTTCATTTTGTCCTTTTGGCTCAGAGGGTTTGTAGTGCCACAGGGCTGTGTTCTGCCACGGATTGGTGTCATTTCTGAGTCATTTTCCCAAGCCAGCATCTTAAAACACTATTTCTTCAAATTTATTTCTCCGAATAAGAAAATATGGGAGCAATACTCACATACTCCCCTCTCTGTGAGACAACAAGAGTATGGTGGTGCTGTGGAGAGCTTGGGCTGATACACAGTTGTATAGGCTGGGACAGATCCAGCTCTGGAAAGGGTTGGAGTGCTCTGCTCTGTGCTGTCCGTTCTGCTGCAGCTTCGATTAGTTCTGAAATGGTTCTCTCTTTCCGTTTTTAATTCCCCCATCTCCCTTCAGGCTGGCAGTGTGGGTATTTAAAATTGCTATCAACAGAGCATTTATATGGTTTATTTTTAAGAGTACTATTTAAAATGTGAAGCTGAGTTGTGACATTGGGCATCTCTCAAGAGTGATCATGTTAAAAAGGAAAACTTCAATTTGTAGAAATATATCATTACAATTCTAGCTAAGGAAAGGCCATTTCCCAAATTAAACGTGTTTAGATCACACCACTCAATTATTTTCTAGTATACAGCAGTATACAATATGAATATAGCAGCCAGTTAATTGCTCTGCCTTATGTGCTACTTTTTTCCCTGGGTAGCTTGAGGACCTTTGCAACTGTTCCTTTAGTGCTTTGTGGCCAGTGGGGCTGTTGTGGTCAAACCATGTATTAGCAAACCACTTATTACCAAAACAGAAGCCACATGCCTTCCCCACTCTGCATTCAACTCCAGATGAGCTGCACATCCATTTCTGGAAATGTAGTTGGGAGCACCTGACAGGAGACAGTAGACTCATCTTCTGATCAGTTGGATTTGTTTTTATGTACCTCAGGTGTTGACAAGTCACTTTTCTTTTTTCAATCCCACAACACCTCAGCAATGTGAAGCTTGTAAGCATTTAGGTGCGTGCGGGGTGAATATTTCTCCAGACACGGCTGGTGTTGGGAGTGGTATTGATGTAGTAAGTTTTTACTCTTTGCGTAAAAAAGGATGGCACAGTGACTGTAACTAGAGAGCTCAAATGCAAATGAAGTGTGGAGACAGAGCAGGCTTAGAAGGTAGGCCAAGTCCTATCATCTTTCTAGGCCAGGGCACAGTTTTCCTGGGGTAAAAGAGCACATCACAGAGGATTTTGCCCTCTATCCCATCACTGAAACCAGTGCAATCCATAACTGCATCAGGAGTTACTTTCCCCAGCACTGATAAGCTTGAGTCACTTTATATGTCATGTTTGAGTTTGTCATATCACCTTGTGTTTCAGAAAGATATAATAGTATTGAGTCATATTTCTAAAAAAACCCCATTTTTTTCCTGCAGCTTTGGGGTTTTCATGGGGAATTATGAGGCATTAAAAGCTGCTGTATTTCCACAACCGATATGTTCTTTTACAGCCTCGGCTCTGAGCAGCAGGAAGTGTTCTACATTCTAGAAACCTCCATTTTACATAAAGCTGGTGGGCAGGATTCCTGCTGGATGGGTCCCAGTACATGTGTGTTTACAATGATAGAGATCTTAGGGTTGCTTTCTTTTTTTTAAACCATACTGTTATTTCAGTGCTTATGTATAAAATTTATGATTCTGAGATGCCTTTTTTTAAGTTTCTAGAAAGTGAGTTGTGAGTGCACCTTTTACAGCTTCTCTGTCAAGAAGGATTTACCGGAATTACTCTTTATCCAGAAATATCAGTATTCCCACCTGGCCCTGTGAAGTAACACCCAGTATTGTCTGGTTTTATTGCAGTGGAATTATGAACATTATTTTTATGTTTTATTACAGGAATCAAACCATTAATTCATCTGGGCAATATCAATATTTTCTTAATAAAGTCTCATTTTAGCATTTGGTCAACCTTACTCCTTAGGTTAACTTTCAGTGCCAGCAGTGTTTACATAATACATACACTGGTACCTGTAATAATGTGGTGTTTTACTTCCGGAATTCATTATGGGCTCTTAAGCACTTAATCAAATTCCTTCGGATTATCTTGTGCATCCTCTTCTGCAGGCAGGTTTGTATACCAATTTGATCATCTTTATCTGGGGAGTGCTTTTAACCTGAGCACATATGGGACTGTTTGTTCTGGTCTTACAAATCCTGGGGAGTTACATCTGCTCTTGGGAGCGTGGCTTGCCACGTGCTCACATTTCAAAGAGTATTAGGGTTTCTTTTGTTTCAAAGTAGACCCCCAGTAATATTTTTCTACTCTTGATACAATTACTCTGCATTGCATTGCTGTAGCTGCATTTCAGATTTCAGTCCGTTCCTGTTTATTTCTTTACATAGTTATAAAGCTTTCTTTTTTTTACTCTTTTAATTTGTAAACATTTTAGGATACCCAGGAAAAAATGCTTCTTACCATAAATAGAGCACATTCTGAATGTATTTGCTTTGGTCTTAAATTCCTTTCCAATTTGTAGTTGTGCTGCACATTGCTGCCTGTTGGCAGGCGTGACACTGAACCCCTTGTACCGCTCCTTTTCCACGTGTGACAAGTTTTTGTGATTTCCATTACACAGAAAACCTTTTCCCTCTGTTCAGCTACCCTTGCATTCTGCCTTCATGCACTGGTATGTGTTTTTAGCCAGGTACACTGTCTTTCTCTTGGTTCTCATTAGATATTTTTGATTGTCCAGCTTGCCACCGCAGCAGCAGTTTCTCCTGATGGAGATTCCTCCTGATGGCAGCAGGATTGGAGCCAACAGGAAATGTGACATTGTATGTGGTACTTTGAACATTCCTGGCAACTTTACCCTGTTTATTAAGAAAGGTGAAAAAGTGAATAGTTATAAGATAGGAATGTGTAAGGAACATGAATGTATGTGTTGAAATTTGCACAATACCTTCTATAAATGGGAAAAGTGGATGAGAAAATGATCCATTTTAAAGTCTCATTATTTTCAGATAACCATTTTATCAAATTCTCTGTCCTGTGATATTTTTGAGGGGCCAGACTTCTCTCTGTCACATAAAGGGCATGCAGCTGGCAGTTTAGACATTGAGGTGGTGACTGCTGGCAGTACCTCAGGTTAGACAAACATGCTCTGTTCACATGTTTTAAAATTTAAAAAATCCAGCAAATAATTAAGACAAGTTGTTGACTTCACATCAGTGAACTGGTAATTTCTCTGTAGAAACAGAGACTTTTTAATGCAGCTTTTATCTGTAATTATTTTTATCTCCTGTAAGCAACAGGTCCAGATTAGAGTTCATGGCAAATACAGAACTAGCCAAGCAAATATCCTTTTTTGAGACTCAAAAATCCCGTTTTTCCCTTGAGCATCAGCACATCTTCTAAGGCTATTTGGAATTGCAGCTGCATAGCAGAGTTAGAAATACCATACAGCTGGGTCAAAGCCCTTGTATTACCATGCAGCTTTTAGGTCATCTGAAGGCCTAATCTTACTATGTTGTGATTCTGTGTTTCTTTCTGTTGCTTTGTTTCATCTACCTTTTGTTTAAAACATTTATATTTTATTTTTTAAAAAGAGTATGCACTTAAGAAATCCTTTGTGCTTCTAAGACATACTGCTGCTGTCAGAAGCCACAAGGCCCACCACCCATCATGATTTTGGGCCAAGCTGTCATGGACAAAACTCCAGGGAATACCCTGTTTGGATCAAGTTTAGAGGTGCTTTGATGTTTTTCTGGTTTTATAGATTCCAGCTATGTGAATCAGAACTTTGTGAAGCTTTTATTTGGATTTAAAAATACAGGAGAAATGAGATAAAGGAACTTCTTACTATTATTCATGATTGTACTTTTCTCTGTAAGAAGCACTGAAATCTGGATTAAACCAAACTGCAAAACTCACAGGAGTGACCCGCATAATATAAAATCCATTCTGCCCTTCCCTCCAAGTTAAATATGGTGTAGTCTCAGTTTTGTGGATTCTTCAAGAACTGAGTGGATCCTTGGAAATCCTTAGGAGTCAGTTGTCTGTGAAGCCTGAACCAGATGAAGCATAGTAACCCACAAGGGCTCAGAGCCTGGAAGAGAAAACCAGCAGCAAATTCCTTCCAAATTTGAACTGGTGGCTGTGTTAGCAATCGGAGTAGGCAAGGGCAAAAGACATTGGTCGTGAGCTTCTGTGGCAAAGCTGCAAGGAGTATGGGTCTTTACTGTTGTATGGCTTGAGAATATTCATATTCCTCTTTCCTGACCATTTCATGAAAATGTTGGAAAATTTTATAACTTCACGAAACAAAAGCTGCAAAAGCCATCAAAGGCATGTACTATCTCCTTTCTTTTTGCTACCACTAGAGTAAGAAGCCAGGGTAGCCAGGTGTTTTTGCACGGCTTTGGCAGTGTAATGGCCTCATCCATCCCATAGCCAGGTGCACGCTCAGCCCAGGACAGGTCTGGACCTGCTGGGGAGCCCAGCTGCACCTCCAAAGCTCGGTGGTTACACCTTGGCAGTAAAGCTGTGTCGGAGTTCTTGCACACCAGCACAGCATTTTAGTGCGGGCCTGGGCTGTTGTTCCTCTGCCAGCCCTGAGCAGAGTCACGCTGCTGCCCAGACCATGGCAGACATCCCAGCCGGGATTCCTTCGCAGCTGGTGTCAGTGTTTTCACTTCCACTGCACCCACGTGCAAAGATCCCGTGTGGGAAGTAGAGCTTGGCAGTGGAAATCCTGCCCCAAGACCCTCGAGTAACACAGGGTAAAGCCAAGCAGCTATAAAGCTGTTTGGCTGCAGAAGGATTTCCCAGGTGTTGGGGGAGCTCTGGAAAGGGTACAGCTGTGTAGACAGCTGGGAATTACCCTCCTTTCTCCAAGACAGGAAAGGGCAGGGAGGGAAAAGGGCATGGCTGGAGCACTGCTGTATTCTGTAGGTGCCCTGGGGGCACTGCAGCTAAAACAACTTTAATTTGCTCCTTGGATCCCATCTGCTGTATGGGACACGAGGAATCAAGTAATCATTGAGAGAGGCCCGTCTGGTTTGTGGGGACAGGTGGGACAACATGGCAGGGCTGGATCATGGGTGTCTAGACAAGCACACTGAGCTGCCACTGGACTTGGTGTATTCAGATTTTGCTCAGCAGCAAAGCTCTGCAATGCCAGAGGGTTCTGAGGTGGAAAATTCTTCCTCGATGCCCAGCCTGCTCCTCTGAGCAGAGAGGAGAGTGACACTGAAGGGACAACTTGATGGGTTGCCCAGTGACATGCAGTTTGCGTCAGATTGGAGACAGTCTAAATCTGGTGGTCTCTTTAATAAGCTCAGAAACTATCAACATTTATGGAATTGGAAAATGAATTGGGTTAGCACAATGATGCATGATCTGCGAGACAGTTTTGTTGTTTGGAGTCCAAGTACTATTTTCATTTATTTCTGGCAAACATTATACATTGTCATGGACAATTCTTCCATTTGAGTGTTTCCAATATGTCTGCCGCCCTTATTTGTGCCATGAAATCCCTAGTTAAAAATGAAAATGATAAAAAATACCCAGTTGGTGGTGGCTTAGAGAGTGACCAGCAAATAGGGCTGTGTGTGTCCACGTGTCTTCCAGAAGTGCCACAACACAGATCATCAACTGCTACTTATGTGAAGGTACATACAATGTATAACTAGCCAAGTGCCTTGTTCCAAACTTAAATGAAATGGATTCAATTAAACCACCTTCCCTGACGGCCTTATTTTACTGTATTGAATAATACAAAAGTTACAATTATCACTAGCAATCTTCTCATGGGAAATCTTATAGTGCAAAGGGTATTCATCGGAATAATTGTATTAAAGACAACTTATTGAGAAGATTATTTGGGTAATTTGGGTAATTTCCAAAAGAGTTAATGGGAAGGAAGATTCCTTTGAATTGAGATTCCATAGATTTTAACTTCCTAAAAATTATGTCATTTTCCCTGTCCCACTTGGAGGAACTTATTTCAGACAGTCTTCTGCTCTAATGTGCAGACTTTGTTGCTTGGTTAGAGATGCTTCATGTCCTGATCACTCCTGATATTGTTCCCAAGGCAGGTTTGAAAGGTGCTGTATTTTTCTTTCCCATAGGGTTGCATAGAAATGTGTAGTCAATTAAAAATGTACACGCACTGAGTTGTATGTATGCATAAAATCCACAAGCTTAGAGTATCTTTATTTTATGTTCAGTGAAAGAGGCAGTCACACACCTCTGTTTTGCTTAGAATGCTTTTTACTGCAGTCATCGCTCTCTTCGGTATTGCATTAAAGCCTCTATTTCCAAACTCTTGACCTAAGTAAAAAAGCATTCGCTGTTTGTCACCATTACCAATCCCACTGAGATGCTTCAGATCTGGGAATAAAAGGCCCAAACACAGCTGTGTTGAAAACAGCACAGTGGCTTTTTCAAAGAGCTTCACCTGCAAAATTGGTGTTCTCGTGACCTCTGAGATCTGGCTGCTATTTACTGAGTTCAGCTCAAGGTTTCTTATGTGTTCTTAAAGGGTTTTAGTAACACGGGGTTCTGATCCTCAGTTTTGTTCCTCCTAGTGCACTGTATTACAACAGAGGCTCTGGAGAACAGAATGCCCTGGGAGGGGGAGGCCGTGACCTGCAAGATGAGAATCAATGGCACCTGACAGCCAGTTGAGGCCCCAAATCCCTTGGGTGACTTGGCTGTCACTGGTGAGGCTCCAACCTCAGATTTCCTACCCAGGACCTCTCAAGTCAAAATGTTCCTCACCTCATTTAATCACCTAATCACCCTACCATGCTGCTGATGTGGGTGAAGCAAAAGGAGTTTATTTATGTGCTTGGAGGTTGTTTTTTCCTAGTTTGAAGACTGTGGCTTTCTTTCACAGGAATCACTATGTGGTTTTGAGAAATAAGTTTTGAAATGCCTGTTGACATTTCAAGAACGTTTGCCCTACACTGATGCTGAGTTTCTGCTTAACATAAAACTCTCTGTGAATACCTTGTGAGTTCTGTAGCATAGTAAATCTGCCACCTGGAGAAACCATTCTGTTGCTGTTCCTGTCGGTGTCATTAGGTGGGCTCACTGGGGCGGGTGACAGCGAATGGCGCTCGGTGTTTCCCAAGTGAACACGCTCTCAGCCAGGAGCCGGCGTCAGGGCGAGCATTAGGCAATGAGATGTGACAGTCACTGTAATGCCAGGATATCCCTGTGCAGGGACAGGGAGTTGCTGGGCACTGGGCTGACAGCCCGACCTGACAATTGGTATGTTTCCTGACAGCCTTTCTCTGCATACATTCAAAAAGCTTCAATGTAAATAGGCAGGAGCAGAGCTTTTTCAAAAACTCTCACAAATCTCAATGTCAATGTTTTTTTTCCTATTTTCTCTCACTCTTCAGTAAGTTCCAGGGTTGATTTTTCTTCTGATCAATCAGAAAAGACAAGGGAGAAAAATTAATAATTAAAAAACCTGTGTAAAGTACCTTGGCATTGTAAGTGGAGGGGAAAGATGATTGCAGGCTGTCTCCCAAGTCTAAAAAAATATTTGCAAATTCAGGATACTTGGAAGCTCTGCAGATGTTGCAAAGAATGGTGAAGAAAACGGCAGTACTGTTCAGCAGGATTCTTCTGCACCTTTTAATTGCCTGACATAACGTGGATAGCAGACACTGCTGCTCCGGGAAGCATCTCTTCCACATGCATAGCTTCTTCCCTCTTTGCATGACTGTGTGTGGGAGGGGGGATTAGTGCATGGCCATATGGGAGGGAGCTCACACAGAACAGTTTCTTACTGAGCCCCGCTGCAGCAGCAGTGCAGAGCAAAGGGAGCAGGAAATGATGGAGGAGGGGACAGGGCTCCAATGACACTTAATGGAAGGGATGCAGAAATCCCCTGAGGGGCTGAGGACATGGAGACTGTGACCCTTCCGTATGCCTCCCAGACCCCAACTGGACAGGCATCTTAAGTAATTTATCAGTGTGAACTCCAGAATGGTTTTTTTCTACTTCATGGGATTTTCCACTGGACATGAAGGAGAAGTATGTGTAGCACTTAATAGGAAACTGAAATGAAGGTTGGCTGGTTGATAGTTCTTGTGTAAATCAGTAGGCTGGATCACAGCTTTATGTTCATAATATATTAAAGCAGGGAATCAGCTACTTTTAACAACATCAATCCTCCTTCCTGGGTACCGAGAGCCAGGCAACTCCAAATATGAAGGGTGGGGGAGGGGGTGAGTTGTGTGGGAGCAAGGCAGGACTTTATACTCTCCTTGTTTCATTTATCCAGGATCAAATCCTCTTCTACATTTCTGAGGCAGCTGCAGACTTACTGACCTTGCATTCAGTCAGTGACCCATCAGTACTGCTTGGTTTAAGAGAACTGCCCGCAAATCAGCATTCATCCTCCTGGCCAAAACTTTCCCCATTCCACACAGAAAAAAATCCAGTGCTCGAATGAGCCCCAGCTTTTCATCTATAGAAGGAAATCTCAGTGACAGAATTCTTCAGACTGTCTCAGATCAACAAGAGAGAGAGGTCCCACTGAAATCTGACATATCCTCTGGGATCTGTGGGAGTCAAGGACAGCTTTCCCCAGGCAGGCAGCTTTTCCAGCCAGCTCCCTAGCTGCATGGTCTTTCTCTGAGACACTACATGGGAACTATGCAGAAGAGATAATATGGTCCTCTGCCAATTAATTTTTCCTGGCATGTTTCCATGGGCCTGAAGAGCAGAAAACATGTGAAAAAGTAGGAGGGAAGGTCTGGCCCTGTGTATTTTCCTGAAAAGCTAGCTCTGTTCCACACAGCTGCTAGTGGTTCTCTCCCTTTATATTTTTCCTAATAAAAAGAGAAGCACAAAGTTACTTAATTATTTTCCTAAGGATGTTTTCTGAGCTATTGTGCATATTCTGTTACTGCTTTGCAAGTGTTGCCTGTTTTATCACACAGTGGCATTTTTATTCCCTTTATTCTCGTGGGTCAGTAGACCAGCTAGTAAGTCAAATTGCCCTCATTCTGTTCTGCTTACAAAAGATAAGAGCTGGGAACTGGGTAATATCTTCTCAGTGTACTTCTGTGAGCATCCATCCAACCTGCTGCCTTTCCTCATGGCTCATTATGCAGCAATTGGTTTAAATACCTGTCTCCAGTTACTTAATAGAAAGAAACCAGCAGAAGAAATTTATTAAATTGAAAGGGAAAAGTCTTGAAAGATGTTTCCTACCTGTAGGATCCAAACAGAAGCACTTAACTCAAATGGGATTAGAGGATAAAAGGGAGAAACAGACCTTTTTCCCAAGATCCTATCCTAATGCTCTTTTTCAAAATACGCAGTGACATAAATTTCACATATGCACATGCTTATTCCCTCTGCCTCCAAACAAAATTGATGCAGTCTGACTTTTTAATCATCTGTTATAAATAGCTGGTCATAAACCCCCCCAAATACTAGAACCAAGGCATAATGAACCTGAACTTTATGTAAAATAGATAAAGGAGAGAAATTTCTCTAGTAAGTGATCAGTTTATGCCGTGAAGCACCACCAACAGTAAGGCTTGCAGTTGCTCTCCCTGTCAGCACATTGTTATTATACATCTACGTGTCTAACCATTAAAAAAATCTTCTAAGCTCTTTGTTTCCTTTGCTGAACTCTGTTCTCTGGCACAGAGCCCCACAGCCAAAGTACGTTGCATTAATACGCATCTGAAGAGCGTAGAAACTGTCACTACCTACAGATGTGTGTACCTACAGGGGCACTGGCCTCCTGGTGTCACTGGATGATGGTGATGATAATGGACATAAGAAATTTGTCTCTCATTCTCAGTAACATCAATAGAACAAAGCACTTAAACACACTATTTCTAGTTTCTCTTGTTTTACAGTCTTATCTTGTAGTTCTTTCAGATTCTTCTTCATAATCCTCTTTTTATTTTTTGATATGTATTTTAAGCCAGAAGGCAAAATGCAAAATAGTGTTTAAGCTAAGGATCTATTGCTAAAAATATTACCATATTTTTCATGTTTTCCATATGCTCTGTTTAGTTATATAGTACTTGTATCCTAGTCAATTTTTATTGTTGTATGCCCATAATTAAGCAAACCGCTTGATTTTAACTTCATGTTCTAAAATCTGCTCCCAGCACCAAATCTACATTATATTGATATTTCTCTTATCTCCATAAACCCCACCTGAGCTGCAGTTGCTTGAGACAGAGTTCCCGAACTCAGTTTGTTTGAACAGTATGCAGAAGGCCAGAAGAATGGTCCTTGTGAAAGACCACTGGAAAATTCTAGTTTCTGACCCAAGTTCAGTATGTGCCTCTTCAATCTTATCTTCTCCACTGAAAACTACGACTATGTTGAGATACATCTAAACCACAAAGCATCGCAAAACAATGTAGCTTATTTACACCTCTCCTCCAGGGAGAGAACAAGATAACAAAGTGGTCCAATTTTAGTTGCTGTTCATAATGTGCTGAAAAGTGTTCGGACTGCGTGTCGGCAAAAGTGATGTCATAAACTGTGGTATAGAATAAAATACTCCAATCCTACATTATGTCAGAATAATTGGTGGGAAAGTATTTTCTCTTGCACCTCTCAAAGGATAATTTATAATGAATGTCTAGTTTTTCAGGGTGTAATAATGCTCCCTTGAGTTTTAGCTATGTGTTTTTTCTGATGTTACATTACGTGACAGACAGAAGTAGCTGGAGAGAACATTTTGAAGTGACAAACTTAGATTTTAGTAGTGCTGAATGTTTACTTCTAATGTATTTGTAGGAAGTATTAACCACAAACTGTCAGAAACTCTCTTTCCAAATCAGTTATCATGGATTAGGTTCCTTGTCCTCATGATGTATGGGTCCTCTACTGAAAAGTAAAAGAAAACTCTGGAAACAGAGATTTCATCCTCTCACTGAGTCAGCATGTGTCTTGTTTAGGTTTGTAAGACTCAGATTTCAATATTTAAATAAGTCTTTTAATCTTCACAAGGATCTCAATGGGAAAGGATGATATGCAAATGAAAATTAGCTTATAGATGTCAGATCTGGCCACAGACTCAGACTGCAGTAAAACTTCAGGTGAACACCAGCTAAGTACTTTGAATACAAAATACTTTGTATTTTTGAAATTTGCTTGCTGAGTGTACTTTGAAGCCTTTCCAGAGTATACAGGAAAAGTCTCTTCAAAATTTCAGAAGTTCAGAAACTATCTCCAGCTGAGTCACATTTATAAACACTGGACCATTTAGTCCAAGTGCTCCAGGTCAGATGATTTTTCTCAAGAAACAGGCCTTGCTTCCGTACACACTGATTTCTTATTTACTTTAAAAATATATTTATTGGTGTGGTTTTTTTCATCTCTCAGAAGCTATTCTGATGAATGTTAAAGTGACTTTTCAGCATGGGTATGATAAGGATGTGAAAATGTCATGATTATCCTTTCTATTTAAAATGAAATTTTGAAAAGTGTCTACTTTCCCCATGGTATTTGTATTGGTAAGAAAACTCTTTAATACCTTTAGACAGAATTTGGATCTAGAAACCTGGATTAATTTTATACAGGGATTTCTCCGTTTGGGTAGAGAATACTGAAACCTTATGCAGGTGTTTTCCTAAATGTGGTCTTTTCCTTTTAATGTAAGTTGTCTAGAACAGCGTTTGCTAAGTCCTAACGTTCAGCATTTTCTCGATGTCCTGACTGTGTAACTGAACCAAATCATCCTGACAGTACCCGAGATACACAGGAAAAAACGCAGTACTTGGAGGAGCTGAGGCATTACCTTTTTCTGTTCCTTTGAAAATGAGTGAGTATACTATAACTCGGCTAACTTTCACTGAGGCAGGGATGGAGGTAGGAGGTATCCACCTAAAAAAACCAATATCCACCTAACTCCAGCTCCCAGCAAAGCCCTTGGCATGCAGCAGCATGGTACCAAAGGGATTACCAGCAGCTCAGACTTACAGACAAGATGCACAGACTACAGCAGATGATGGCTTGCTGCTCTGCTTTATCCCAAAGGTGTTCCCAAGGCAATTGCATCAGTTGTTCTGAAAATGCTGGCTGTAAAACAATGTAGTTTGTCTATCTGAGTACTTTAAGCAATAGTATTTATTAAATCTAAAGCTGAACTGCCTGACTCTCCACATCCTTCATAGCAAAGTTCTCCAGTAGGGCATGGCAAGCCCTTTAATGGAGCTGCACCTATTTATACCAGTAGACATTACACTCCTAGATTTTCAGACAAGGATTATTACCTGTGGATAAAAAAAGCCATCATAAATTTGCCTTGTTATGCATTATTTCTGAAAATGTTTCACAATGTTTTACAAACAGTACAAAAAATTCTGGTGTCCCATCTTTGCAAGCAGTAACAATTAGAATGGTAGGGGATAGAAGCAGCATAGTAACCCAGCCAAAGGAGCAAAGACTGAAAAGCAGAGGTACCGAGTCCAGTTCCTTGCTATGAAGCTCAGGGGAATGATGAGGTAATATCTGTAATTTCATCCATAAAGCAACAGTCCAAGAAAATAAAATAAAGTTTGACAAAACTCCTAGAGAAGGGATGAGGCAATTTTTTAGTATGACAGTATTGTCATTGCATCAAGCCTCTCCTGTTACAAGATGTTCAGTGTGTCTCTTAATACCTTTCAAGGACTTCAAGGCTCCAAATAAACACTAAGAGATGGATTGTGACTGACCATTCTATGGCTACAGAGGGTGATGGATACAGAGTGAAGTGCTCCCCTAATTAATGTGGCCCACATGAGGACCAGCAGGCTGCAGTCTTGCCCAGACGGCAGGAGCACAGGCTCTGTGAAATTGCTGTTCTTTGGTTCTCCTCACGCAGAAAAGAGAGCAAGCTGTGGCTCTGTCCTTCCTGCTCCTCCATGTTTGGACAAGAAGAGGTAAGTACAAAGCACATCTCAAAGGAGTACAACTATCAAGGCTTCCCACAGCGCAAATAAAGAATTCTAGGAAGTTTCCTTCTTGTTAAAGCAAAATGCTTCCTGACTTCCCCATACAACATTACCTCTCAATGACAATTTGACTGATTAACTGAACGGTAGTTTAATCTGCTTCCAATTTATCACAGTCCATAACAAAACTATTTGAATCTATGGGTGCAGTGTTTCCTGTTGTACAGTCCGATGTAAAGATTACTGGAAACTTCAGCTGAGCATCTCACTAGTAACATTTCCAACCACAGAAACAATTGAGAGCCAAAAGCTTTGTGAGTTTGGTTTTCCAGTTTTTTTCAAAAATCAGTTCTTAAACATTTTGCTCAAAAATTGAAAAATACTTTTTTCCTTTTCCAGATAGTTGTTTAATCACTGCTTGAAGTTGAAAAAAAGTGCACTGGAGCAGATGGCAAGAACATGGGATTTAAGCAGGGGACAGATGTAACCATATTAGGGAGCCTGGAAGATAAATCTCTTGAAATCTTGTGGCAGACGTGATCATTACTTTGTTTACATAGATGAAATATTACTAGTTCCAATTAACAGTTGCTGTTGACCATATTCGGTACCTTTCCCCTTCAGATGGTCATTAAAACCTGTTGTAAATCATCGTGTTTGTGCTACTTCCATACTGTGCATAAATAATGCAGGCATCCTAGCATCTCAATCCTTTATGGAAAATGTGTAGATAGGTATTTATACGACATAAAAAATGGTGCTTGTTTCCTCTTAAGCAGTTTACCAGTAACGTCTCTAGTGATGTGCTGTCTCTGGTGATGTACCAGGGAAGCAGAAAAAGAAGGACATCTGCATTCAGCCTCTGCTGTGCTGCCAATCTGTGCTTTGCCTCTGGCTCCCTCCCCAGTGCTGCCAGCAGTGTCCCTGTCGCAAACGGCTCAAACATAAAGCACGTTTCTGAGTTCCCTACATCTGGAGCGTGGGAAGGCAGCACGGTAAAGAACAGCATTCTCTTTCCGTGCAAAAATCCATAGGTGGTGTGAGAGGCAGTGAGGAAATAACGTGTCACCTGTGCGCAGCTTCCTCGCTGCCGAGACGTGGAAGAGGCTTTGCTGACCTTGGGAAAACAATGTTTTGCAGCTGTAAAGAGGCAGTCCTCTTAAACCGGGTGTGGGTGTATATACTCACTTTACATGGAAACAGATACATATTTACATGTATGCTTGGCGAATTCAGAAGCTGCTGCTTGGATACACTCTTCTTAAAAGCTGTGATTTTTAAAACATTAAGAACAACCCCAAGCTGGTTCAGAGTGCTCTTGTGTTGTTCTAATTCCAACTCATCCCTTCATCACTGCCGGAAATGAGAACCAAGCAGAGGTGTAAGCCTAAGGAGGTGTTCTAGCGTTAATCACAACACCTTTGGGAGCAAACATTAGCACGTCAGTTGAACACAATGAGTGAGAGGAGCTGTGAAACATCCATCTACTCTTCAGCACGGCATTCTTAGTAATATTTTTCTCCTCCAGCTCTGAACTCTAAACACATAGGATGTCTAGTGTCTATTTGAACCAGATTTGTCTGGTACAGACATTTTTATCAATTAAAATATTTTTTATGCTTGGTTTCAAGTTTAACTGAATGGACTGAAAATTTCATTTTGTCATGATTGAAGCAGGAAGCTCATCCTCCTTATTAAGGGCTAGAAGCTAATATATGTGTATTATGTATTAAGCATAAACCTTCCTCCAAAAGGAAAGAAGAAGATGGTGATAGTTACAGAAATGTTCTATTTATCCGATTCTGACTCCTGTTTTTTTTCCTGTAACGAAGGCAAGGACATCACAGAGGATCACAGGTCAAAAAGTAGGAGTATGTAGGTGTAAATGTCACAGATTGTGCACCTTACTAGAACCTGGATATGAATTGCGCAATTAATATGAATGGCACTGCATTTCTAGAGTCAGACTTGTGTAGGTAAGCACTCCAAAATCAGGAAATAACAGAATTAAGGTGGCAGATGCCACAACTGTGCTGCAATTGTGAGAAATGATTACACGGTTTCAACAAAAAATTATACAATTTTCTTCTCAGAAGGTGACACGTAAATTTAGCAATATTTTATATTTCTTCAGTGTTTCTCACCCTGATGTACTTGTGTGAACTAAGTGCAGTCAGGGAATAACTTAGTCAAAGAGTAAGAATAGAAAATAGCACTTACAGGTTATATAAACAAAATATTTTCTACTATATTCTCATTCCTTAGGGAACTATATACTGTAGCAGACATCCAGCTGGGACATCTTACAGCAATCTGATTTTAACTGATGATTTTTTATGATAATAACTGTTTTTAGATTGAGGCAATGACAGAAGAACTTTACTTAGTGCCAAGCAATTAGTAATTAATGAAGTACTAACTAGATGCCAAAATGTAAGATATACTCTTTCAAATCATTCGTTACAAGATTAAAAAGGTACTTCTTGAGTACTTTTCTGCAGTACTCAGAAAGCTTGGCTGAAAGACAGCAAAATTAATTTGATTTTATATTCATGTATAGTTTTAATCCCAGAGCATGGTATGTCCAGTCATAATAATGTATTATTTCTCTTTCTCTTAAAATGTGTAGAATAATTTGGGTTATAATCTATGCAAGTCAAGTCAATTACATTAAAGTAACTTACATTAGGAATCTTTTATTCTAAATTGCTTATGTTACCCTCTGTTAATGCAAAAGTATAATAAACTGTACTCTGTTGGCATTTTTGTAGACTTAGAATTTACAACAACTAGTGCTCTGGTTTGCAATGTCAACATTTCATTGCAGTTGCTCCTCCAAGCATATTGCAGTTTGTGTGTGGAAGCACACGCATTTGGTGTTGCCTAATGGAAAAATGATTTTTATGTGTGAAATTAAAAATAGACAGATAAATTTCCTCCTCTCAATTGGTAGATTACATTAAAGATGCAAGATGTTGCTTTCAAGAGGAAATGTTATATCCTCTGTAATTTGGGAGGGTTGGGTACTGTGAAGCAGAGAGATGCAGCTTGTTGGGCAGTGAATTAGAAAAATAGTCATTGCTAATAAAATCTGGGATACATATGTCCGGAAAAAGAACCTCTGAGATCCACAGTAAATAATTATTCAGAAGAATACTGCAAGCTGGCCAGACAAATACCATTCCTAAATTTGCTCTTTTGGTGAAAGTTGGTGATGGCAAGTGTGGTGTCCTGTGGGCTGTACGATTTTCAGCTGTGTTCATTCAGAGCAGTTCCCATGACTGTGTTGGTTCAGGTTTGGCCCTCTGCACCCATTCCCTCACAAGCTGCCAGTCACAAGGGACAGCGGTTTCCTGTTACTTTTGACAGCACCTTTCTTCATTATAACCAACTATTTTGCCACTTATTTTCATCTAGTCGCTTCCTCCTTTCACTGCTTCCTGTAATTTGAATATCTAACAGCACAGCTGCAACATTCAACTAATAATGTATTTTAATGGAATATTTATTATAATGGTGAAGATCTGTACCTATAAAATAATAAGGAACAGCAGCTACGTGTATAGAGTTGGCAACTGAGTATTGGAAGGTGGTTTCTTGGAAAAGATTCTGGAATCATAGGGGAAAAGCAGCTAAACCTGGGGCTCTGGTGTAAAGCTGGAGCGGAATTGGACATTTCCGTTTCACAGTCTAATGTACATTCTCCTCCCTGCTCATTCTGTAAAACATTTTTATATGAAATGATGGCAAGACAGACAACATTTTCTTGTTTTCTCGTATTATCTCTTGAGACATTGCGTGCATGACCATCTTCATAAACTGAGGAGAGATTTCTACTGAAGCACCGCCTAGGACGCCTGAGCATTTCTTATACTATTTCCTTTGGTTTAGATCCCTCTGTGGTGCCTACACAGAATTCTTTCCTCCAGTACCCACTGCGCTGTATTGATGATTATTTATCAATACTGAACATCTCCATATTTTCTTCCTACACAGCTGGGTCACTCCAAGTATGTTCACAATCTGCCCCACAATCGGCAGTAATGTTGCGTCTCCCACAAATGTTGTCTCTTTCTGGAACACCTTTATTCTAGATTCTTTTAAGGGTATTTACAACAAAATTAAAACCACCTTACTCTTTTGGATTTTCACCATGGTTATGAATGACCACACGTTCTCTGTTAGTTTTTGGTCCGTGACATTGCTTTTTTCCTCACAACCCATGAGGCAGTTTTTCTGGAAGCATTTAATGAGAGGATTGTAAAATGTCTTTGAAAATTTGTCACCTAACCCATATATACACCCCTAATGCCTAGAAGCTTGTTTTACAAGATAAAGTAGTTTGCCTCCTGCTTTAGTGAAGGAGAATAGCTTACAAAAAAAATCCCATTGCTTCCCCCTTCTGAGGAGTTTTTACTACTTTTTCTTTTCTCTTATTCCTTGATGATTTTAGGGCTCTTTTCCAACTTTAACGATTCTATGATTCTGTAATATTTTCTTATTTCTATGTTACAAATTGTTGTGTTACAAATCTGGTGAAACAATCTTTCCATCCACTGACTCACCTGTTGAAAACCTTGTAGCAGGATGGCATTTGGCATTTTATTTTCCTTTCATTTATTCTAGTTCAGAATGAATTTGAGACTGTGTCAGATTACGGTGGTAAAAAACCAAACCCAAAACCAACCAAACAAAAAACACCAAGAGGAAACAGTGTTCTCAATGTTTCTAGGCACAAAGCTTTAATAAAATTGGGGAAATGGCACTGTGCCTAAAAGCAGTGCTTTTCTTTGCCTACTGTCAAACTTGTGCCTGTAGTTTCACAAATCCTTCCTGCCTTATTTCCCTGTCACGGATTTAAAAGCTGGTACCCTCTTTCCAGCCTGCTGGACTTGTTTAATCTGGATCATGGTACCTATATTCTCACCAGTCTGCAAGTCTATTAAAAATCAGGCACTCTGCATAGCAGGTGGCTCTATATTTCATTAAAACCCACAGCAGGTGGCCACAGATCCAATGGCAGCAGTTCCAGTACAGGAACAAATTACCAACTCCATCTCCCATGGATGTGAAGGAAGCAGTTGACTCTCTTAACTCCACGACAGGATGAAAATAAGTCAATTCACAATTTAATGAGATTACGCCTCGCTTTCAAAGCATTCAGAATACGTGTAAATGGTAGCTATTAATTATTGCAATAACTCACTGGGGCCGGAGCCTGCCTGGCTGCGGATGGGGAGGTGGAGATGCCGATTCCTATCCCCACGACAGTAGCACTGCCAACTCTGGCGACTGCGGAGAAACTCTTGCAAAACCTTGTGGTTTTCTGAGGGCTTTCACTCCAGAAATGGTGCAAACACCTTGAAGGTCTTGTTTTCCCCTCATAAGCTGATTATTCCCTAACGACTGTGGGAGCAGAGAAAAAAATCGTTAGGAGTCATTGCACTGCGTCCCTTCAGAACGGAGCTCTTAGCAATGTAATAGTTTTAATTTTGGGGCCAGTTCCTTTCCTTGCCCCCGTTGTCTTTTCGCTCTTTAGAGAGCGGCGCCTCACGGAGAGCTCAGCCTGCAGAAAAGGAGGCTCAGGAGAGACCTGGCTCCCCACAACTCCCTGACAGGAGGGGGCAGCCAGCTGGGGGCCGGCTCTGCTCCCACGGAACGAGGGACAGGACAAGAGGGAATGGTCCTAAGCTGCGCCGGGGGAGGCTGAGGTTGGACACCAGGAGGAATTTCTTCACAGAAAGGGTGAAGATGTAAATGTAAATGAACTTTGCAGCGAGGGTGGCAGAGCACTGGAACAGCTGCCCAGGGAGGGCGTGGAGTCTCCCTCTTTGGAGACATTCCAAACCCGCCTGGACGCGTTCCTGTGGCACCTGCTCCAGCGACCCTGCCTGGGCAGGGGGGTTTGGACTGCATTATGTCCAGAGGTCCCTTCCAACCCTAACAATTCTAGGATTCTGTAATTAGACATTGGAACGAGCTGCTCAGGGAGGCGGCGGAGTCACCGTCCCAGCAGGTGTTTTGGGAAACACCGGACGTAGCACCGAGTACCTCGGTCTGGTTGACACGGTGGTGTTGGTCACAGGTTGGACTCGCTGACCCCGGCGCTCTTTCCCAACCCCATCGATCTCCTGAAGGAGCGAGCGAGAAAGCTCCCCGCCCTCAGCGCCGGTGAGGGGCGGGGGGACGGCGCTGAGGCGGCGCGTGCGCAGCCCGCGCGCGGCACCGGCAGGAGGCGGGTCGGGGGGGTCTCTGCGCGCATGCGCGGGCGGCGCGGGCGCCCCCCCACCCCGTGTGTGTGTGAGTGAGCGTGTGGCGGAGCGTGGCCGCGGCCGCCCCGCGCCTGCCGAGCCGGGGGCGCGCAGGGACCCGCGCACACTCCGCAGCCCCTCCGGGAGCACCTCCGAGCGGCCGCCCCGCCGCCATCCATCCCCCCTCTCGCAGGTGAGCTGCGCTGTCGCGGCGGGGAGAAGGAGGAAGAGGAGGAGGACGAGGAGGAGGGAGCCGGCGCCCGCCTCCGCGGGGCTCATTGTCCGGCTCCGAGGAGGAGGAGGAGGAGAGAAGAAAGGAGGCTTCACCCCGGCTCGCACGCCGGGCCCTGCAGGGCTGTTGCCGGCCGGGGATTGGAGGCGCTCCGTCCCCTCCCAGATCCGGGGAGGGTCCCGGCCCCCCGGGGCTCCACCGCCCACCTGCCGCCCTCTCCTCCTCCTCCTCCTCCTCCTCCTCCTCCTCGCACGGGGGTGGCGGGGAGCGGGCCGCCGGACCCCTTCTCGCCGGTGTGTGCGCGGGGGTGCGCGCGGGGCACCGGCCTGGCTGCCGGACAGAGGGATGCGGGGTGCGGGGAGAGATGCTCGCCCCCCGGTGCCTGCGTGCGGGGCTGAAGAGTGGGTTATAACGTGGGCACCTCCCCGTCGCTGTCTGGGGAGCCCCCGGGGACGGGCGTGTTGGTGCTCGGGGACGGGCAGAGCCGCGTCCGCCCGCGGGGCACCGCGGGGGCCGGAGGGCGGGCGGCGCGGAGGCTGTGGCGGCGAGATACCGCTATCCATCGGTCCTGCCCGAGGGGTGGGCCCGGGGACCGGGACACGAGGGGCAGGGCAGCGCACAGGGATGCGGACACGAGGGACAGGGCAGCAGGAAGGCTTGGGGACACGAGGGACAGGGCAGTGCCCAGGGATGAGGATACGAGGAACATTGGGTGTAAGCAGGGGGTGAACACCACGTTGCACCACTTTCATGTAAACCAGGGTAATTTCAGAGCATGTTGCCTTTCAGTAGACAGGAATCTGCTTTAGAGGATGGACAAATAGATGCTGTTTATTAGACGTGAGGCATGTTTAGCATTATTTCTTTCCTGGCAGCAGATGCTGGAAAAGCAATTCTGTAGATATATTTGAAACCACGATGAGTGGTGATGACAGGTAATAGTTTGGAGTTACTTGCCCTGTGGGTTTAATAGTAGTTACAGGCCTGGTGAAATTCTGTGTTTATCTATTTGCAGCTTTCCTATACTGTCACTATTTGAGAGATGCCTCTACTGACAAAAGGTACCTTTGCACAGGTCTTATTCCTGCACCCCTCCTTCTGTGCCTCTGCTGAATTAAGGAGCTTTGCAATCACAGATAGCTAGAGGAGGTGGAGACTATTTCTTTTCAAATGGGATCAGTAGATAACCAGGCAATCAAATGTTTGATAGGCCTACAGCTTTTTAGGTTTTCTCAAGATTGGAAAATATGGGATGCACAGCGACTATTTTCTTTTTCTCTCATCACTGCTTGCTTCTGCAGCTGACTTCATTTTAGTTGTACTGTGGTGGTGTTTATTTCTAAACAAAATGGGTGTAACATTCTGTGCATACCAACCAGTTGTTTGAGACCCTTTTTGGTATATAGACCTATTGCATGTTTTACTGGTTGTACGTAATTTTATTTAATGAACTTTGACTCACCAGGTGTTTGTTTTAAAACATTATTGACTCTCAACAGGGCATGAGAAATAATGCATGGACCAAAGCTTGACAACTACTCATGCATTTTTTTCATGTATTATTGTAAGGTGTAGTATCTGATAACAGAGCCAGAGGACTTCCACAGGCACCTCTGCATGAGCTGTACTGCCTTGGACCCTGCTTTTGGGAGTTGATATGACCACATGGGTGCCAAAACTGCTGGAGCGAGTTGGCACCAAGTGCCACAGCATAACATTGTAGAGAAGTTGATAATTGCGATTTTTTTCTAGCAGTGTCTCTGATAGAAAAACTCTGGAAAATATTTTATGTTTCTGGGCTCTGTATGTAAATTCTTTTTTTTTTTTTTTAATTTAATTTCTATGGTGGGCTTTTTTTTTTTTTTTTTTTTTTAAGGCAATCTCTTGTAGAAGCAGAACTGTTTCTGCTTTCCACAGCCTCTGCACATCCCTGCTTGTGGGTTGTCTGCAGTCCTGCTCAGAAGCTGGCTGAAGCTGGGTCACTGGAACTGAGAGGGTGCCCTCTGGTGACATCTGTGTTTGGAGCTCGGGCTGCATGTAAAGGAACACTCCGGCTAGTCTGGAATTAAATACCCCTCCCAGCACAGCTGCGGGTGTGCTCTGCACTGAGCTGCTGGTGTGGCATGGCCGAGCTGGGGAGACGAGCAGTTGTGAATTCGTGTGGAGGATGTACGGCACTCACCTGGTGTCTGTGAGCTCCCGTGTGACATGCTCTGCCTCGTAATTTATTTTGCTGTATTTTGATAAGAAATGCTTAACTCAGTCTAATGGAGACAACTCCGCCTAGAAAACCCCCTTCATGAGGTTATCCTGTTTACTCTCCAGTGGGTTTTGTTTGTTTCTTTGGGTTTTTTTTCCTGTAGAAGTGTGGGGGTTTTCCTGCAGAATTTTGGAGAGGTCTTTTCCTTTCCATGCTTTTATCTTGCCTGGTGACTGTAGATTAAAAATGCCAGTGTTTCAGTGTTTTATTGATCTTTATGTTGCTCAGCACTGATGAACAAGAATGAAGATACAGGGCTAACTTTAACTTCAACTACTTGTGTAAACTTTGATTTTTGAAATTGACTGTGTTTGTACAGAAAAGTAATGCTCAGTCACAGTGTGCTAATGCTCTGCTTGATGTGTTTGAATATTAAAAGATTTGAATTGATAAGCCACACCTCCATCTTAATCAGCTTGTTCCACTATTTTTTTTTGATTGAGATTAGGGGTTAATCTTTTCCTTTATATTTGCTTGAAGCTGAGTCATTTGAGCTCCTCCTTCCATTCAATAACTAAAGCTGAGTTGAAAATATCCTTTAGGGGTGGGGAGTGTAATTGGTTGCATTTTGTCAAAGTATAAGCCACCAAAGGCATGATGCATTTCTCTTCTACGTGTTGTTTACAGCTCTTGTTAGAAAACACACCTAGAAATGACTTTTCAAAATTACGAGGAAACATTTCTGTTAAAAACCTTTGCATTTAAATACCTGGAACTGCTGCAGTAGGAATCACCTTTTAATACAAGTGTGTGTGTCATAGTTATTGCATGAGCAGAAGCTTTGTGGGCTTCATGTTTTGTCTGTTTATGAATTAATCACCTTAAAAGACTGCTGAAGCGAGTGTGTCTTAATATTGCGGTTGGGTGTTTTAAGTAGATGCTCTGTATGCTCAGTCCTCTGGAACATGTGGATGTGTGACTGAAACTCTTTTTCCTTTACAAAGATCCATAAAAGCCTCATAGGATTCCAGGGAAAATGGCACTGGAGTCCCTAGTTGTGGGCAAGCTGGTCCCACTCAGACTTCTGCCCAGCAGGAAGGGGCCATCCGAAATCCGAGCTGGAGCAGGGCAGTGTGAAGTGTCTAAGGGCTCCCAACGCTGGCTTTGTGCAGTCAGGAGGAGCTGTGTGAAGTGGAGAAGGTGGGGGAACAGGGAGAGGGTGGCCCGAAGCCCTGAACAGGGAGGATGTGTTGTGCAGCGTGGTGTGTTGTGAACGCTGGAGCTGCTTGCTCTGACTCAGAATGGCATAGATGATGGGCATTGAACCAGCTTGTGGCCAAGGGAGGCTGTTCCCAGTCTGTGTTTCAGTTTATAGGAGAGTTTGTCTAGAAAAAGGGACCTGTTTGCTAAATGTTACAGTACAGCAAATAAAACACTGGGAAATCTAGTGAGTCACCACAAAGTATTTTAAAATGTGGTGTTCCTGACCTGCATTTTAGGCTGATCTTTACTCTCTTGGACTCGCTGCTCTGAGGTGTGCCGCCCTAGTACACTCTCAGCTGGTGTTTTCAAAACTCCTGACGGGCTTCCAGATGGGTTGTAGGCTGTCATATGGCACAGGTGGTGTCTTCCTTGAACCCATGGAGATCCCCTGAGTTTGCTCACAGAGTCCTTCCTACCCCAGCCTTATTGTCACTGTAACTTTTTACATGTCAGTAACTTCAGCACAGACAAACAACAGCTCGATGAGTAAGGTGTACTTTTCCAGAAGGATGGGATTCCCTTTCTCTTGCCTTGTCTTTGTTGTCCTGCAGTCCTGACTACAAGAATGACAGTCTAGGTAAAGCTGGGAAAAGAAGCATCTGTGTACCCTAGAGGGCCTGGAGGCTTTGCCCTTATTTCTATAGGTCTGAACTGTTTAGGTGTGGTTTGGCTCTTTCTATCAACTGCATCAACAAGTCAAGGTTTCCTGCCCCAGAAGCTCCCTGGCTGTGCTGCAGCGCACACCTTTGCCTGGCACTGAGGCTCTAGAGCTGCTTGGTCAGAGTATCAAGAAACACT
Source organism: Corvus cornix cornix (assembly GCF_000738735.6). Lineage (NCBI taxonomy): Eukaryota > Metazoa > Chordata > Aves > Passeriformes > Corvidae > Corvus > Corvus cornix. The sequence goes on from NC_046338.1 coordinate 30,824,691, forward strand.
CTTATCAACCCCTCCTGAGCATAGTATTTGTGGTTTAAAGACCTGCCTATTTCTCAGTGGTAAAGAGCAGCCTCCTTTGTTAAAGATTAAGGCTGTAACATGGCAGTTGATTTGGTGCCAGACTTGAGAGAACAACACATCCATTGCTGCCCGATGGTCAAGGGGCAGCCTTTCCCTTTTCTCTTCTGCAGGCAGAAATTGCTTGCAGTCCCCTATGATAGGACAGATCTTGATTCAAACTCTCAAGAATAGTTATTTATTCTGTTTCTATGAGATGTAGGACTTGTGGCCTGTTCTCCATGTCTGTTTCAGAATTTCATTTGTATTTGGATGTACGCATACATTCCATAGGCAAGGGAAGCTGGAGGTTGCATGTGAACGTGTGCCTGCCCTATTTTCCCTGGTCTGTCTGAGGAGACTGTGAGCCTCTCCCATGAATTGCAAGTGTGACCACAACAGTTAATGTAGCTCAGTGCCTCATCAGTATGTAGTTGAGATTTGAACATGGATTAGAACAAGCTGGCTGAAGTTCAATCCAGATAAAATATACATGATGATGTGGATGTAATTATCAGCCTCCCTAATTGAAGGGCTGCATTTACCATTTGGTAGAAGTGTTAGTGCCCTCTGGTGACTCACATTTATTACTTGTTCTTAGCAATCATATTGAAGCAGTAAAATCAGTTTTTTAAGTCTTTGACTGGAAGAGTGGTACCCCCTCAACTGATCAGACCTGGAAAATTTGACTGGAAGTCATCTTTGCCCTTCCTCCCATGGGTTTTAGATAGTTTTGTAGTTCCTAGTGCAAGTAAGGAAATACAACAAGCCTGGGTCAGTTGAGGAGTTGAGACCAGCATGCCCAGATAATAAGCAGAACTGCCAGCAAGGGAATTTGACTGTCAAGCTTGCTATGATCTCCTCTGCCAAAAAGTGGTTGGCCCAAACTATTAATTTCTTGGAGCTCATGAATCTCTTGACTTACACTGCTTGTCCTGTGTGTCTGTCAGCTGTCCGAGGACTGAAGCACACACAGAAGAAATGGGTAACAGGGTTTGCAGAGGAGAAGCTTGAGATATCCTGGCTCTCGTGCTGTAATTCCATTTTAAAGTGATTTGGATGCAAAATGTGGTGCAGAAGGTTTTGCTGGCTTTGGAGCTGCCTGAGTGGCACTTATGCTTTGGGATATGTACGTGTCACCTCTTTTCCTCTTTAATGGAGCAGTGCTATTGGCAGCAATCAATGAAGTCTGACGTGACCTAGGTTTGCCTGTCCATGCTCTGACCATTGCTGTAGTAGTGTGGCATTAAAAGCTGCTTGATTTGTGCCTCCCTCATTATTCATTAAGGGACAGCTTGGAGACTATGGAATCTTCTCTCATTGAAATGGGCTCAGATTGATTGTGCTGGGGAAGAAGGATATTGATCTTTTTCAGAAGTTGAAGGTGTATTTCTTAGATAATAGTGGCTAGATAAAACTGGCAGAGGTCCTGAAAAAAGTGATCTTAATGCAGTTTGTAAATTGGATTGCTTTTATCCCATTATTAATGTGCCCGGGGTTTGGGGTAATTGTCTAGACTGTAGTATTATATTTTAATTTAGGTTTAGAATTAGTAGTATAATGTCACAGAGTGACTGGACTTGGACCAATAAGTGAATAAACAGGGCTGGTACAAAGCACATTTTCTGTTGTGATACATCCTTTTCAGATTAACGTGTAGGCAGGCAGAAGCCTCCTGTGAAAAGCTGAAGGTCTTAAATTACTGTTTTTCTTCATGTATGAATTTGTCTGAGGAGGTGTGTAAGCACAGGTGAGTTCTGTGTAAAACTCAAATTTATAAACTCTGTAAATGGTTGTTTCTAGTCCACTTGTTTTATTGCCAGGTTGTTTGTTTAATCTTCTAATTGCTCTGAATTTCTGTTGCTTGCTTGATAACTTTGGGGTCCTCCACGCTTATTTAAGTTGATTTGTAATTGAATTAGGTTGTGACCCCATGTGCAGTGAGGTAGCTTATTTATTGACTGCTCACTTCTCACACTGTATTGGCAGAAATCGAGAGATAACGTAGTAGAGAGAACTGCATCAGGGAACTTAACCAGCTAAGAAATTAACCCTCCTTGCCTTGTTTTTTCAGTTTGATAGTTCCCCCAAACTGTCCACTTCAGCCACACAAAATCTTGGGCTAATGTCACAGCAGAGAAAGGAACAGGAAAAAGTATTAGTGGTGGAGATAACTGGCAAGTATAAAGTCACGTTCCCATAAACCAGCTGAAATTAAAAGTGGATCAGATGACATTTGTTTATAGCTGAGCTTGTGGAGTGTTGATATCTGGTTATCTTGAATCCCTAGATGGGTGTGCAAGTCTGGGAGCTTGGGATAAACTGTTTCAATTTTTATGCAGAAAAATTTGAGGCACTTTAGGATCCTTGTGGCAGTCCTGAAAATTCCTTTTGCACAGAGCTAAACTCTGCCATTGTTTCGTCTTCTACAGTAGGCTGGTGGAGTGAGTTGAGAGTGATGATGGTGTTACTGGAAACTTGGTAATATAGCTGATCATGTCCAGAAGTCTGTAAAGTATTTTGGGGATTCCAAAAGCATCTGCAATTAGCAGATGCAGGGTGTTAGAATGCTGGTAGCATTGCACAGTTTCCTACGTGTTCATTGTGGATTTCAAAATGCACATAAATTCCAAGTGCCAGATCAGTAGAAGATAAAAAGGTCCAAAGATTCAAGCTACTCACTCTCCAATTACTGCATCACTGTTTTGTGCTGTTGCTAATTAGTAACTTTAATATTATGAAGTGTATTGATAAAGCACATGGTTATGTGGATGACTCATGACTGTTGTATTTCCTCTCCACGGTCATGTAATTAACTTTCCCTGTGTGGTTAAAGGCACCTGAGCAGTGCTGCTGTTGCTGGCCTGTCCAGACCCCTCTGCCAACAGCCACTTTTCCCATGTGCTTTCTTGGTAAGTCTACCTGAGTAGTGGCAGCTATCTCGTTTATTTTTAGAATATTAGTCATGTACTTTTAGACTGACCAGTGTGTTTAGGCATTAGTCATCAGGCTTGTCTGGTAAGTACCTCCAAATAACTGTGATATTATTATTGATCAGACTTTTACAGAAATATGCCAACAGGCATTTTGGAAAAGAATAATGTGTAAGAGTGGAATCCATTGAGTTCAGTCCTTACATGCAGTTGAAGTGATTTGCAAGTATTTTCTGGAGCTCAGAGTGCAAAATTATTGAAGTATTAGGAAGATTTCTGCTTAGCTGCACAGAAACCCTCCGCTTCTGAGAGACATGAGTGTGGTGGACAGCGAGCAGCCTGAAACTTGAGGCATTTGTTAGGGTGGGTAAAACCTGGCCATTGCAGGTCTGCCTCAAGATAGGATGAGGTTAAACATTACCTAGCTATAAGGCTTTGTTACTGTTACCTTTTAATATGCCATTCACTGATGGTGTCAGGTGTGTGGTTTCTTCGGAAACTGTTTTCCGTGTTATTTGTATAATGGCAAATGTCCCTCTATAGTAGAAATGGTTTTGCTACTTCGTGTTTGAAAAGTGCTTTGCTCACTACCCGTGGCTGGTTGTTTCTCTGTTGATTATAATTTTTTATAATCCTCCTCTGGGTTTTTTTGTCCCTCCCAGGCTGGGCCTATTTTGGATTTCTGTTGAACAGATTTTGCCAGATAGCTCTTTGATAATGGATTTTGGTATTCTTAGTGATATGCCTTGCTAACTTTTTAATGGTGCTTTAAACAAGTACATAGTGTGTTACATTGGACAAAGGAAGGTAGTAGTACCAAATCTAATTGCAGTATGAAACTGGGATTCTTTGCCTGTATTTTATACCCTTGTGGAGCCATAGGTATGCTGGCAAAAGACAACTTTGTTTGTGGAGATTGTTCAGCTCTACTGCCTATATCTATTAAAGTGGTCAAGTGTCCACCTGGAATAATTTGAAAGGAATTTGGAGAGGAAAATGGTGCTAACCAAACTGTAGTCAGGAGATGAAAGAAAAAGGCAAGCTTGATAAGTTCTCAGGGGAGATGGGTGCCAGAGGTACAGTATTTTATAAAGCTGAAGTCACATTAAAACAATATGAAGTGAAAAAAGCTACTTCTGAGGTACAGTATTTCGTTACCTTTGAGGAATGGCAGGTAAACAGATGGAGTGCTCTAGGAGCTGCTTGTGAGTAGCTTCCTCACTGTCTGCGTGTAACGACTTGCCCTTGTACTTAATTAACTCGCTGACTTTTTTTTAATGTGGATAGGGTCTATGTGACAGAACTTGAACCGTATTTCATGCTGTGACTTGCCTTTAACACTTCTGAAAAGTCAATCTTGACTCTTCTGAAGCTGTCTTAGTGGTGGGAAGGCTTCTTCAATTAGGACCTAGTTCATGTTTCAGATAAGGCAATTTAATTTATCTTCAAAGAGGCATTTCTCTAGCTGTGTATAAGCTGCTATTCAGGGACATGGGTTTGTTAAGAAGAGAGGTCTAAACCTGTGTTCGAGACCAGCAGCTGGAATTGTTTTAATTTCTTGTGGTTTTGGTCATGAATGCCATATGACTGGGAGGGAGAGGGGAAAGAAATACCCATGTATTTGTTGTTGCACATTGCTAAATTATTTTTTTGTATGTACAATGGAAAGTTTTAAAGTATTTAAGGTGACGTTATGTCAGGGCTTATAGAAAAATTTACTAAGCATGCAAAATGGGTATGAATTCTTAAGGATGTTTAGACTAAGAGAAGTGAACAATATGCACTATTGATTTGAGGCTGATGTGGTTTTGTTGAAGAATAATTCTCGATCTGAATTGTATCACAAGACAGCAAAGACATTAATTGAAAGGGTGTTGTCGAGGCCAAAAGTCTTCTATAAAGGGTAGGTTTGGAAAATGTGCAATCTGTTATGCAGATCTGTATGTTGATACACTTCAGAGGTGTGTTGTATTTGTGTCGCACTGTTAGACAGACACAGAAATCCGGTTGGCATCTGTTAAGTGATACTGCTAAAAAGGAAAGATAGCTCCTTGCATTATTTATCAGACAAACATGAGAGATGTCTTGCTAAGCTATTGCACCCACAAAACTTTGCTTAAATCCCTCATTTGTCAACAAAGGTATGTTGTAGAAGAGTTTAGAGCTTTATTTCAGCTGTACCTATTTTTTTTTTTTTAAAGCTAGCTCTTGTTTTCCTGACTTAGGAAATTATTTTACATACTTCATCTCTTTTTATGAGGTAATAGTCTTAAATGGAAAACAGAATCAGGCAGTAGTGGAGTTAAAGGACATGGACAGAGGTGAGATCTCTCCAGGGACCAGGAGAGGACAGGCTTCCCTTTGCTGCCTTGGGATTTGCCAGAGTTCTGTGTTGCTTTCAGGTGTCAGATTTCTGTGTCTGGTACTGAATGTCGTGGATATCTTCTTGATTTTACTTGAAGTGAGGGAGGAGAGATGAGGAGAAGTGATGGACTTCAGCAACTGAAGTTTTTGTTGCTTGTCTCTTTCTCTGGTGTCATCTTTCCCTATTACGGTCCAGCCCATTAATGGAATTGGATATCTTTTTTCCCTGGGGCAGTAGGGTGTGTTTCTATGATCTTATCATTAGACTTGCTGATCACTGTTTCTTTGTGCCCTCTTCTGTATTTATGATTCTCCTAAAGTTGGTAGAAGTGCTTTGCTTACAGGAAGAGAATTGCTGTCTTCTGGAATTCGTAATTAGCATCTTCTCTGATGCTGGGGAGGCCAATGTTTTTTAATGTAACAATCCTTAAAATCAGAGAACGCCTCATGGAAGAGATAAAGGAGTCTTGCCTAGGTTGGAGATTCTGCCTCTTGTGAATTGTGTTCTTTTCTGGGTACGGGGCTGGGTCGAGCATGTGCTTCTGTCCCAGGGGGAGCTGATGTTGAATTGGTTTCATTTGTCAGTGAGGGAGCTGGTTGATGCAGCAGTCTCTGGTAGAGCAGCCCTGCTGTCTGATGTTTGCCAGCTCTGTCAGATTTATGGTGTTTATTAGCCACACACAGCTCACCTGGAAAACCCTGCTCTGTTGTTTGTGAACAAACTAGATTCTTCTGTTGGGAGGACCCTGTAAATCCCTGGATTGCATTTAAACTGGTAGTTGCCTTGCCTGTTTTTGCTTAGGTGGCTTTTCTTTGTTGTCTTGGAGGTAGTGAAATATAAATTTGTATAGGTCATTAAAATATCTTTGCTTTTAAGTGATAAAGCTGTTTCAAAAGTATCACCTGCCAAAACACACTAACCATGTTGTGGCTGGTGACTTCAGGGTATTCCACCAGTAAGGTACTAATACCCTATTTATGATGTGGCTGGTTCTCATTATGTTTAAATAACAGCAGGCCCAGCATGAACCTCCCCTACTTGGCAAGCTGAACATGAAACTAAAAGATGAAAGTGTTTTCAAAGTGCAGCCAAGGTATTGACTTTTTCAGCCATTCTTTCAGCAGGTAAGAGGCAACTTGCTTCCTGCTAGTATGGAATGGGGAAATGAATTACTAATCTGTGTTTTGGTTTCGTTTTTTAGTTTGGTGATATGGATGATCTTGACTTTGGGATAATATTGAAAGCTCTTAATTAATTTAGTTTAAATATATATATACACACACATGTACACATACATATATTTAATTGGGTTCCCTGTCCAGCTCTCCCAGCTGAGTTTGTTCCCAGCACAGCTTTCTCTTCACTGGGGCTTTTTTGTTGCTCAAGGAAGGCTGCTCCCCCTTTGGTGTGCAGCATCCACTCATACTTCTGATGTTGACAGATTTCCTTGTACCTGCAGAACAAGGACAGTAATAACATAAATTAATGACAGTAATAACAAAGCAGTATCAAATCCTTGTCCAAACTGTAACTTAGGGTACTCATTCCAAATACTTAGAAACTATTGCTGAGACCCTTTCAGTTCTCTGTGTTAGTCATGGCCATTTGTCATGTTTTTTCCTCCTATTCAAGGTGAATCTTGTATGAGAGCAAAAATGCTTGTCTTAGCTAAGCTGTATGTTTATGTGGCTGAATTGTTGCTTTAAGGCAGCAATAGAGGGCATGGCAGGGCTCAAAGAAGTGTTGTATTTTCATTTAGATGAGGTAAAGAATTCGTTTTCACTGGTTTGTCCACAATGACCAATGTCTGTTGCTTGAGAATAAGCCAGTGCTGTTGGGTATTCTGGGCCAGAAGATGTCCTCTGCAGAAGGGGGGGAAAAAGATGTTTGTGCAAAATTTAGGACTGAATTCCTGCAGGATTTCCTGCCAGAAGTTGCCAGGAAAATGCTTACCTGGTAGATGTCTTAGGATCTGAGAATCTTTGCTTCAGTTCTTCTACTTGTGGTTTCCCTGAGCTTTGTGCTACTTTATCACTGTGATGGTTTTGGTGAACCTGGAAAAGAAAGCAAAGCATTTTCCAATAATTTTGCTAAGATTTTGGCTATTAGTATTACTGAAGTAGCAGTTCATGAAGGATTCTTTCGGAAGGTTCTAATCTGTGAGCTTTTGAAAGATAAAGTTGACATCACCTCGTGGTCACGTGACAATGGGTGTTACATCCCTAATTGTGATAGCCTCCTTTGTCATGCTATGCACTTTCTTGCATTATAGCATTCTAGATTTACTTTTTATCAGTTAAAAGATAAGCAAAAAATGGATATAATTGTCTTTTTAGTTAAATGAAATGTTAAATGGCATGATTTCCTTAAAAGGAAAGTGTTATCTGCTGTAAACCAATAGTTAATATTCAAAACGCCATTCTCCTTCAAATCTCTGTCACAACTATATTGTGTACAGGATACCTCTGTCGTTACTCTTGGACCCAAGTTTTTGGCTTGCACATATCTGCACTTAAATCAGTCTTTAATGTCTGCTTTCATTGGTTTGGCAGAAACTGACTCAGCTGTGTTTCGTAGGCTTAAGGATATGTTTGAGTGATAATTATCCAGTCATCCACAGAATGGAACAGCTCAAATATCCAAGTAGTTGGGTAGGATATCACTTGTGAACATACTGTGCTGAATTCATAGTGCTGGAATAATCTTAAAAAACCTGCTTGACAGTCTGTATCGAAGACATGTCATTAATCTTACCCCTACAGTGTCTTTCTCTTGGTTTTGTAACAAGAGTTTGAGGTTTGCCTTTACTGCCCTTAGAGGTATACAGATTATTTTGTATAGCTGGTTCTTACTCTTTGCCAGCTATGCTCTTCAAATTAATGCTTGTGCTGCTACATCTCAGTGTCTTTTTGATGTCTTCTGGAAAGCCTTGTATTCTACATCAGTTAGACAAGTTCTGTAGATATTTATTATGTCATTCCCTCTTTAGGGCAGATCCTTTCATCAATAATGTAGATAGATGGCTTAGAAATGGCTCCGGCAGGGCTCTCATTTATACTGCACATTTACCTGAAATCACATTGGGATTTTTCTGGTGACTGGGCTGTTGCTAATGCACAAGCAATAAATGTGTTTACCAGAATTTCAGGTCTTCAAATAAATTCTTGTCTACCTTGAGTGTCTAAAGAGACAACATTGCCCTATGGTCTACTGTAAGTTTCTATTTTGATAACAAGAAAAAAGTCTGATACCATCTTAAAAAACATACTGTCCTCCTTAATGAAAAAGTTCACTCTGAATTTCAGTTGAAGCAAGCATATTCTTGGTTAACAGTTCCAGACACTGAGTAGGTCACTGGTATATGGTTGGGCCATCTGACTGTTGGAGTTCTGTACTTGAATTTACTTGGTTTCTGTGTCTCTATGTAATTTGGTTTCTATGTCATGTTTTATTGGGCAGATGCTTTGGTGGTCACCAGTTGCTGACTGATCTTGGGTGGAGAAAGGTGTATAACATTAAACTATGGATATTTAGGTCTTCATCTGTTCTTTCCTAAGTTGGCTGATTTACTGAGGCCCTTCCAAAGGGAGTTAGAAATGTGGAAAAGAGGTGAATGGGATGCGCCGATCGATAAGTAAGTGGTTTGTGTGTTGTTTGCTTGTCGAAGTTGTTTACCCTAGGCTTGACACACTTCTGTGAATGAATGCAGGGGCCAGTGACACAGGCAGAAGACCAGCTCTCTTCCCCAATGTCTGTTGTAGTTTCCCATAATAGTCATCATACCAAACAGGCAATTCATAGGCTGATAGATTTTTTCCTGTTAGCACCATTTCTATAGCAACGGTGCATATCAATGCATGATGTTCAGGAAAGAATAATTACAGAGCACATCATTGAAATGTTGCTGTCAAAGGTGTTATTGATAAAGACTGTACTCATCTCTCTGAAAGCTGAATTTCAAACCAGACTATGATACTGTGTGTCCTCTTTGAGAAAGGTTCTTATTGTCTATTAGTAGCTTTACAAAAAAATACAGTAAAATGTTCTCTCAACAGTATTTTTTTCTGAGTGAGAAAGTCAGGCACTCCATGGGGGAGGAGTTTTGCCTTCTTTTCCTTAAATGTCAATCTTTTTTGCCTTCCTGTACAAGGCAAGGGTGCAGTCGAGGCTGGTGGATGTACCAAGTCCTTAGTTCTGTGGATTTGGAGCCTGTTACTCAGCAACAGCTGGGACTTTCTCATTTCTCTCTTGTTAAAAATGTGTCCTAGGATGATTGGATCATCTTGGTTTTGATTTGGCTGTTTGTAATTTTGACTCTAGCATTTAATGCTTCCAGGAGTTTATTTAATGAGTTGCATGGATATTTGAGTTTTCTTCACATCCCTATGTGATGTGTAGGTTGACACAGATAAGTCGTTGTGGATCCTCAGGCTCAGTTTTTGTCACTGTTTTTTTTTCTTACATGTGCTTTTGGCATGTGAGTTGTGGTGATTGCTGGTGTCTGAGTTCCTGTAGCCTGTTTGCAGTAGCAAAGCTCAGGCTGTCAGTTGTCATCCCTGTCTCGCAACTTACAAGTGTGCGGTTGTACATAAAATTATATTCAAGTATTTTTCCCAGATCTTTTTCCTGTGAAACACTTCCTGTTCTGAGAGAAGGCATGCCACCTGCATGGATCCATTTGCAGATCATTACAATGGTTTTCTTCAAGTCTGCCTTCTGCTGATTTTTGTGTTGCCTTATTTAAAGTAACAGTATAAAAAAGCTAGGAATATAGAAGGCAGTTCTAAAGACTTTTCACAGTGAGATGTGATATTTTTGCTGATGCACAGCCTTAATAATGCTTCCATATTTATGTGTTGTTTGTATTATCCTCAAACAAAGCAAAACTGGATCTAAATCCCTCTGAAAAGAATTTTTGGATCCTGAAATCCAGGTTAGCAGCATTCAATGCTCCACTGTAGCGTGCTCTTGAATATGATTTCCCTGTTCAGAATGGTGTATGCAGATGTGCTCTTCCTTTATTAATTCCACTGATATTGTGCCTGCACTTCTTAGCCATAGTAACACTTTACAAACTGAGCATCAGTTAATCAAGAGGATATTAATCATTTACTGCTCCTCTTGTGTGCAAACAAAACTGACAACTGTATGGCCATGTGGTGGAGGTCTTGGAAAATCCAATTGGAGAATGATTATCATCTTATTGAATGGCCTAATTAATTAAAAATATTTGCTTCTGGTTTAAATCTTATTTATTTTCTTTGCCATCTTCTAATTCTTGAAAATAACAGTGGCTCCTGTCCTTCAGAAATACCTCTAGGTTATGTTTTTTCCTGTTGTGTATCTTTGGGGCAAGGAGGGATTCTCCTCTGGTTCATCACTGAGGAAACCTGGATTTCTTCTTCAGGATGAGAAGAAATGTTGCTCAAAGAGATTAAGCTTTGGGTTGGCTTTCGTTGTTGGAGGGAGATGAGGAGGGTAGAACATTATGCTTTTGATGTACTTTCTGTGCTAAAAGAATTCCCTCCTGCTTACTCTTTTGGCATATGGGAAGGAAACCAAACTAGGTCTCATAAATTCAGAGGTTCCCTCTTCTGATAGCAATTGCAAAGTAATAGCCAGATCCAAAGGAATAAAGCTTTCTTCTGTGGACTTTTCTCAAGAACTACTAACAGAGGCTTGTTGGTGATCTCTGAAGGGAAGTGCCAGGGACCTGATGATTTGTAAGCAGTTTGTGAGCAGAAAGTTCTTCAGGTTTTGTGCAGTTATTTTCTTAGCATGCCTACATTTTGTCTTTTAACAGTCAGCTGCTGCTGGAGAGGCCTTTGGTTAGCAGAAGGCCAACCTCTTGTGACCTCAGGCTAAACCTAAACAGCACGTACACATGTTCACATTTTTGGCTTACTCCATTTGTTGCCTGCAATGATCCTTTTCCTTCTGCTTGGTTCATGCCTGTGTGAGGGCCTGGATCTGCCACTGCTTGCAGCTGTGTACCAGTTCTCATGCTGAAATTTGTTACCTTGTGCTAGAATATCTCTCAGTTAAGTCCTGGCCCTGGGTCAGTCCACTGAGGAAAGCTGCTTTTGCGTGGTGGAAGTGAGAGTGGTAAGGATCTCCTTCCTATTTGTGTGTAACTAACCTGGAAAAATTGCCATTTCGAGCTGAACCTCTTGGTGATTGTTGCAAGTTGATGACAGACTGAGCTAATGGTGTGAATTTTGTAATAGGATTTGGTAAATGAGTAACTTGTGCCCTGGAGAAGGATATTCTGGCTTTCACTTTTGGTTTTTCTTTCTTTATCTCATCCAAGGAAATGGGAGCTGCAAGGTGTACCAGTTCTTGAGATTAAAAAGGAGAGCACTGGGTACTGGAGAACTGTGGAGAAGAGGTCTAGATAGCTGGAAACCAAGATACGAATGAGACAGAGCCTTGCTATTACCTTAATGTTATCTCTCTCTCTATTTCTTCTCTCTCCCCCAGCCTCCTTCCATTCCCAGAGCTGGGGAATGAGGTGCATAAAAGCAGCAATAAGATTTATTCAGGACAAATTATAGTGAAAGTGCTCTGTGAATAGTGTCTTCTTAAAGAATAGTAATTTTACCTAATTGCCAGGTAAAGCCTTTTCTAAGGTAAAAAAGAGAATCTAAATTTAAATGAACGTGTTTAAATGAAGCTTCTTTTTTTACTTAAAACTTCAGTGTCAAACCTAATGAAAGAATTTTTTGTTCCCTTTCTTGCTGTTCCATGGATTCTAATTTCATCTGTCTTGGAGTTTAACCAGCTGATACTGCCGTGACTGTTGAGCAACAGATGCTTAGGGAAAGATGTATGTGTGACATAAGTGAGCTGTGTGAGTACAGAAGTGCTTTGAGTTTCCAGCAGGACTCTGGAAGGCAGGAGTCTGTGTTACTGGGTCAGCTGTGCTGCTGGTGCAGCAGCGTGTGACAAGGTTTCTGTCAGGAAGGAGTCCAGCATCAGCTTAAGCAGCTATGGGGTATTTGCTGTTAGTGGTGTTGTCTGAAAACTGTTCAAGAACCCAATTGCTGTTATTCAGATTTTGAGCATAAATTTGCATTTTAGTCATACTTCTGGTGCATCTTCCTGGTAGTTAAACGCGGCAAGTGTGTCCTCAGCAGATCTCAGTTTCGTACCATAAGCAAGCTGGGGTCTCCTGGGTTCCACTTATGAAAGAAGTTTCACTGTCTTCAGAATACTTGCAGAATATCTGCAAGCCCTTCTGTGCATGCATTTCATGGAAAAAATGTTTTGGAAGCAAGGTGACCAGAACTGCATAGAGTACAGCATCAGAGTCCCTTCGGCATTGTTTTGCAGGTGGTGTTGGTCCCTAATTAATGCAAATATCTGGGTCTCATCTGGCTACTTCATGCTTACAGCTTTAGTGGCATCATTTCCAGCTGAAATTCACAGCAGAAATTTTACAGGAATCAGCTACCAGAGTCCTTTAATGATTGACTTACGGGTTTTTTTTTTTTGTTCTTCTGTCCATCGGATAGCTTTATTTGTCCTGTATTGTACTGCTTTGCTGTATTTCTAAATGGTTTTTGTTTTAATATTTGTAGTGGTATTGCATATTTAATAACTCTTAGTAATCTGGGTTTTTTTAATATTATGCTTCCATATATGTTTTTTGTCATGTCTCTCTCCAATGTGTGTCTTCTTGTGTCTCTTATCTCAGTCTTCACGAGATAGGCACAGATTAGGCAGTGCTTTGCCAAGATTCACGCCCCTGGAGATCTCATAGAGTTTCATAGGTCTGGGATTTTATTATTTTCAGTGATAAATTTCCTGCAAGGGAATGGAGTAATATTAAGTTGCTTGAGCTATTATTTTGTCTTTTGTGGAAGTTTCTATTTTTATCAGTTTTGCTATCTTAATATCATCATGCTTACCAAAAACTGAATGAAAGGATGGCTTTAGGTGACTTTCATTTCTCCTCTTTAAGGGTACATACATACTACCTTTATTCTTACAGTACAGTAACCTGGGTGGGTTTCTGCTTGGTGGCTCGAATGTGAAACTGAAGGATATCGTTTGGAAGGTGCAATTTGTTTTTTCTTTGTTGGTCTTTGCCTATTCCTTGGTGACTCTGCTTCATTGTGGGGCTTTTATGTTTGTTGGGACTTTTTGGTTTGGCGTGGAGTGTGTGGTTTGCTTCTTTTTTAGTATGCTTGGTCTCTTAGGTTTTTTGGCCGTGGGTTGTGTTGGTTCTTAGCAGTTGTCTCAGCTTTTGCCTTTTAGACAATAAGTTTTCCTCCGCTCTCTAGTTTCCGCAAGATCAGGAGCTCAGGTTCATTGTGTCTGGAACAGACTTTTTTGGGTCCCTACTGTTTTTTGGTCTCTGAAGTCTTTGGTAGTGACTCTGCATTTATAGTTAATGATGATCCATGCAAGGCACTTTTGTTTTCTTAATGGGGATCTGTGATCAAAACAAATGACACTTTGTACTGACATTATGAGTAAGAACAAAGAGGATATTGGTCATCGTGACTCTTGAGCTATTCCTAAAACTTCACTGAGTTTGTTTCTTCAAAGCTGTTGTACTGTTCTGGGCAGGAAGTTTTAAATGTAATTTTAGGGTCGTCTTTTAAAGTGCTGTTTGTACAGTATTTTTGGGACAGTGTTTGACCCAAACTGAGTCAATAATATCTGCTGTGGGAGGGAGTCGGGCATAAATGTTGTGTTAGACATCTGTGAGAGTCCAGTACGCTCTGCCCAGGTTCTTTTGGATATTCCACACATGGAGGGGGTGTAATGCTTAATGTTAAGTTAACAATTTGAATATAGTTGATGTTACAGAGGATTTCTGATTCAGCAGTGTGGTACAAAATACACTGAAATCGCAATACAAATGCAAGTTCAACTCAGCAAACGACAGCAATTGCAGTGTAGAGTTGAAACACAATAGCAGCGAGATCCCCATTGCTGGTCTCTGGCGTGTGCTCGCTGTCACGATGCTGGTGTCCCCAGTCACCAGGCAGGAAGACGTGGGTTGAAGCCAGCTCAAGCTCTCTGAAATTCCTTGTTTGGGTGGTTTTGTAGAGCCACGTCTCTGCTCCCCCGTGCTGCTGTAGCTAACTGGGGAGACTGTCGCGTCTAACAATGAACTCGGGCAGAAGCATTCACAACACCAGTTGATTCACTCAGCTGGGATGCGGTCAGTTGATCTACTCCACTGACAGAGCTGTTTATCTAAAACAAAGGGCACTCTCTGGTCCCCTTTGTGCTGAGATCAGGTCAGCTCTGCAGCAGCTGTGCTTGGGCACACCCTGCTGCTGCCCTTGCTCGTCCTCACCGAGCTGCCTTCCCTTTGGGGGGGGTCTAGGGAATGATCATCAGCACAGCCTTGGCTGAATTTGCAGAAAAACTCACTGAAGGCACCAGACGCTGCTTAGTTATGCTGGCTTTGGCTGGGATAAAGTTCATTTTCTCCACAGTATTTAGTGTGGGGCTGTGTTTTGGATTTGTGCTGAGAACAGTGTTGATACCACAGGAATATTTTTGTTACTGCTGAGCAGGGCTGACACAGAGTCAAGGCCTTTTCTGCTCCTCACCCTGCCAGCACGTAGGCTGGGGTGCACTGCAGATTGGGAGGGGGTATAGCTGGGACAGCTGACCCCAGCAGGCTTATTCTAGGCCATATATGTAATAATATAAATCTGGAGGAAGAAGGTGGGAGGGGTGGCATTTGGAGTGGCTTTTGGCTTTCCGAGTCACTGTTACACAGGATGGAGCCCTGCTTTCCTAGGGATGGCTGAACACCTGCCTGTCCATGGGAAGCAGTGAATGAATTCCTTGCTTTGCTTGAGCACACAGCTTTTGCTTTCCCTACTGAGCTGTCTCCATCTCGTCCCACGAGATTTTTCACTTTTATCCTGCTGATTCTCTCCCCCGTCCACTGCGGGGGAGTGAGCGAGTGGCTGCATGGGGCTGAGCTGCTGGCTGGGGCTAAACCACAACAATAGTCTAGATATTTTCATTGTTTGGGTGTGATGAATATTTGTATCAGTCTTTTTAGTTTGCTTTCTACTGTACAGTGTGTGTAGCATGAAGAGGTAGGAAGATACCACACAGTGTGTTGAGGCTTCAGGCTGGCATTAAATGCTTAGGTATTTTGTGCATCGTATAAAACACTCTCAATTCCATGTGTAATGCATTTCTGAACACAAAGGCATTTATTAAATTGGAGAGGAGAAACAGACTGGAAGTTCAAATTACTCAGTGTAATTCAGTTTTGGTAATTGGATATACAAGGTACACAGTGAAAACTGTGACTCACTGTTGCAGAGTGGTGACAGTCATTCCACAGACCCAGCTGTGCTGCTCTGAACTTCTCTGCTCTTGATCACTTTCTGATATTGCTGTTCACAGATCATTTTGCTCTTGAGCAGAAGGATGGTATAGGAAGCAAATGATTTAGTTATTCCAGTGTGAGGATTTTTTCAATATTTATCTTAAGTGCCACACTGACCAAAACTGTTGCTGTGACTTTTTCTTATTATGGGAGTGGTGATGTACTTTTGAAAGCTGCTAGACATGAGAGCATTGTAAAGGTTGCCAATTCTGGAACTTTAAGGTTGATAAATATATATTTATAGCAGTTCAGTACTAATTCAGCTCCTTACTGTATCCTCACAAAATGTGAAAAAGTATAAATATATTCAGACATACTCTTGTAATGCAGCAATGGGCACAAAGGTATCATTGTGTGGACAGCTTTGTTAGGATACAGCTTGATGGCAGATGTTACATTTTGTGAACTCTGTTTCCTTTGCAGGGAGGGGGTTTTTTCCCCAAGGGATTTTCTGCTTACTTTTAAAAACAATTTTAAAAATCCAATGTTGGCGTGCCTCATAGAAGTCACTTCTCAGCATGGTAGCCCCACACCTCACTAAGAGACAGAGTTCTCTCAATTCCCATCACAGTAACCAGGCAGAAGAGGAAGACCTGGATGAGCATGCAGCACTGCTGAACCTTCCTCAGCTCCTCTGAGGTGGAAAGTCTGTCAGGAAATACAAGGAGGAAGTTCTTGTGGATAGCTGTGGGTTAGGTGAGACTAATAATTGAGGAAACTGGGCTTTAACACTTGCTGATAGAGGAATTAGTGTGCTCTTGTTGATGTGAGGCTGATCTGCCAACTCCATAGGCTTCTAGGATATGTGGAGTTTCTTTTAATTAGCACCATCCAAATACCTCCACAAAAAAAGCCCCCAGAGCTCAGTTTTTTGTTTTTCCTTGCACAGAAGGGCTTCCCTAATTCTTTGCTTTTTTGCCTCCCGTTAATAAGGGGAAGGGGAACAATTGAAGCCTATGTGAGCCAAGGGTCAAATATATAACATTTAGTTTAAGATAGTTGGAGGAAATTGTGCAGTCTGGCCCATAACTGTAGCATACAACTACTTTCCTTAAAAACACAGTGGTTAAAAAAACTCCCAAAATTTTAAAGGGTAGGGCTTTTTTAGCAGAAGAGATTACTTTGGGATAAATGTAGCACTTTGAGCATGTGGGGTGCCTGAAACTGGTTTTGAAGATGTGATACCTGTGGCCTCTACTGTCACTACAAAAATGAAACTTTTAATGCATCAGTTAGAGTTTTATTTCTGTGCTTTTCTCTTAAGTAAACGAAAAAGCTGTAGGAGAGAGGCACTGGGGAGCTGGGCATTTGCCAATATTCCCCAAGACAATCTGAAGGGTAATTGAGGCGGGAAAGGACAGGACAGCAGTGACACTCAGAGGCCAAAGATGAGGGTTTTTTCTCTTTGTGTGATGTGTTAGTGTAATACCAGCTAAAGCTTAAGTGCAGTTGAGTGCATTTTTAGTGGAGGAATCAGTCTTAATGAAAGCACGTGGGCTGGGAATGTAGCATTAAAGTGAAATGTAACATCCTCTGTCCCGTGACTGAGACAGTTCTGTCAGTCTTTCTAAGCCCACAAAGGGTAGAATGTGGATGGCTGTCCTGAATTGCAGAAGTACAGCTCAGATGGGACAGGTAATACTCAAAAATACCTGGAAGCTGTAGTGTTTGACTGACATTTACCACATGCTCTCTTGCACTGCCTTCCTTTCTGTATTGCATTCCTATGGTGACACGTTAGCATTTGAGGATATTTTCGTATTTAAATATTGCAGTTTCTTGCCTTCTGGGCTTGTCTGTCTGACATGCTTGGTTTAGATCCCTTGGAGATACAGCTTTTTGGATTATTTTATTTCATTCCTTAGAGGCCTTAAGTATGAGCTGCTGTAATACCATTTTGTCATGTGGAATTACCCAGTTACCTGTCACTTCCCTTCTCCATTTATTTTCAGACCATGCAATAGCTCTGAGTTAAACTACAAACCAAAAGTGAATTTAATAAACAGCAGCAACTTTGGAAGCAATCACACCTGCTATAGACATAGATACATGGAAGCTGATTGATAATAGTTTTCACACTAGAGGGCACTAACAGCTCATTAATTTAAGCACCATCCAGTTTTTATACTCTCTAGCACTTTGGGGTTGGGTAGTCTTACTGTTTTTATAGTGGATGCCAGAGGTTTCCATTTCTTTGCAGCCTTTTCTCTGCAGAATGAAAAGTCATAGTATTCTTGCAAGGATGCATGAGAAGTTAGTGTGTGGAATTTTCCTTTGTGTGTTTTTCTGTTTGTTTGGGGTTTTTTTAACTAAGCAATCATTTGGGTCATTTGTGGAGAAAAGTATAAATTCCACTTGTACTTTTAATTGCTTTCAATGTGATAATTTTCACTTGAAGCTGGTGAAGAGTCATGTAAGATAGGAATTGATTGGATAATACCTTGTTAAAGTTATCTAGTAGGGTTAACATCTGGAATATACTTTTAAAAGTTGGTAATAAAAGGAAAAACATCATCTGTGAGCTGATGTTGCAGACCTCACTTTGTTTACATATTGATTCCTGGTATAGAGAAAATAGTAGGGGAAAAGAATGTGGCAAGTCAGTACTGCCAGTAACTGTTGAATTTTAATGGAACCTTCAGTTGTGTATGTTGGTTTTAAGTAGGTAATTCTAAACTACGTGTTAGAATCTGAAATCTGGACCTCAGAATGGTGTAGCCATTTTGGAAGTCCTTTATTTTTGTTGAGGATTTTAGGCTCTGAATCTTGATTAAATGCCCTGAAGAAAGTGGTTTCTGATACCTTTTTGCTCCTTGTAGGAATGGTTATTCGGTTGCCTTGGAGATGATGCTGCTGCTGTAAATGTAGGGCTGAAGATTAATGGTGTGGGCAGTATGGACCTAATGAACGGACAGTCCAGCAGTGTTAATATTGCAGCTACTGCTTCAGAGGTAAGGATTGAAAACCTCACTGGGTAACTGAGTACTCAGTTTTTACCTTAAGTGCACTAAAATGTAAGTTTTTCTTTTAACAGGTCTTGTCCAACAGATTCTTGTTCTGTGCCTTGGTTTCATACACCCCTCTTAGTGTGACTAAAATGTAAAGTCCTGAACGTGGCATACAACAATAGAGCATGAGCTTGCCTTTACAGTCTTGCCATAGCCAAAGCTGCTTTTTTCCATGTTCTCTTCCACCACATCTAGACAAGGAAGCATTTCTTTTCAAGTTTTAGCAAGAATAGATGCTCTTAGCACATGAAGCTGGGTTGGCAGGGGCAGTGGGAAATGTTCTTTTCTTTGACAGGTACTTGTATGTGTGTGTGTGTACTGAGGAGCAATCTGACACAGTAGCAGTGGAACAGAGTTGTTCCCTTTGTCACAGGTAGTTGCTTCCTTCCTCGAATCTCTGGACTGTACCAAGGATGTTTCGTTTATTTGCATATTTACAGATGAGTTTTGATAGCAGCTGTGTGTGGCATGCACTTGCATATGGAAATGGGGAGTTCCACAAACAAGGTGAAAGGAAAATTGGAGTCTTGTGTTACCAAAAGGAACCAAGTATCTTCAGCACAATTTCACAAATATTGTCAAGAAAGCTGGCATCAGTCTCCAAGACCTTTGTTTGTTTTTATATAGATTCTTGTACTCCCCTTATAATTGTTTCATGTATCATTGACTATTTTTTGGCATGCACCTGAAAAATTTTCTTGGAGGAAAGCAACTTTTTTACTCAGCAAAATAGTCTTGAATGTTTATATGATGTCTGATAAAATTGAGTAAAATATATTTTGGCAAAATCACATAAATTTAAGCAAGTGGTATTTTTTTTTTTTCTATCTTGACTAAGAAGTATGAAAAAGGACTTGTAACTGAAATGTTTCTGTAAGCATATTGGTTACTGAAGATGCCTGTCTGGTTTGGAGTTTTTGCTGGTGTTTTCAAAGGCAGATCTCTAGAGAGATTCTACTGTCAGAATCTAATTAAAAGTGGGCATCCATTATTAAATAAACATTTTCTTTATAATGTGTCCTTATAACAAAAGTGCTTGAAAATGGACAAGAGTTTATTTCAACTGGTTGAATTCTCAAGGACCCATGTCCACAGTCTTGAAAACTTTGAACATCATTAGCAGGAAAATGACAGTGTCAGAAAAGGCCTTGACAGTGTTGGCCCACTGGCCACCCCAGCAACCCCACCCTGTGCGTCCCTGGGAGCGTTGGCCAAACCCTCCTGGAGCTCTGGCGGCCTCGGGGCTGGGACCATTCCCTGGGGAGCCTGGGCAGTGCCCAACCACCCTCTGGGGGAAGAACCTTTCCCTGATACCCAACCCAAACCTCCCCTGACCCAGCTTCAGGCCATTCCTTCAGGAATGAATGAATAGAATCTAGGTCTGCCTCTCTGTGCTAGAGGAAGTGATTGCTCATAACACAAATGTATTGCTTTAATGTGAAAACCGTATATGAAACATATGAAATCAATATAAAGTGTTAATTCTTTGAACCACATTTGTATTTTGCAGGGAAGCAAAATCTTTTTGTAGATAAATTTTAATAGAAGAATATCCTAGGACCTGGGGTTTTTTGCAAATGTGGATTACTGTAATTTAAAAACAACACTAAAATTCCTTATGCTAAATGTCTTCAACAGGAACATGTGTGGCTCAGTGTAATTTTTGTAAGCTTTCATGTTTTTAAGAGAAAGAGGAAGAGAACTGATAACTATTCCTTTGGGGCAGACCTTGTCTTTTTCCTTACCACAGTGATATTTTTTCTGTTTGAAATTCAGTGTGACTGTATTATTGTTGCTGATACAGTTGTTGTTATTACCTTTCCTGTCAACAAAAATGGAATTTAATTATGCACTGAAATATAACTGTTGTGTTTTGAGGGACTTGTTTGAAATCATGGGATTACTTGGATTGGAAGGGATGTTAAAGCTCATCTTGTTCCAGCACCCCTGCCGTGGGCTGGGACACCTTCTACCATCCCAGGCTGCTCCAAGCTCTGTCCAACCTGGCCTTGAACACTTGCAGGGATCCAGGGGCAGCCACAGCTGCTCTGGGTACCCTGTGCCAGGGCCTCACCACCCTCAAAGGGAAGAAGTCCTTCCCAATATCCCATCTAACCCTGCCCTCCTTCAGCTAGAAGGAAATCCATGGAAATCCAGAAGTCACTTTGAGGGTCTGATTTTTTGCAGTCCGTGTCAGGAGAAAGTGTGTTCTGTGACTGACTTTGAATTGATAATTTACCCAATAGAAAAAGTCTGTTAATGATGACGTTTGGACAGAAATTTTGCTTTTGGGAGTGTGAAAAAGAGAAGACAAAAAGCAGAGGACAGGTCCAAAATAGCCTCAGTGTTTTTGTTTGTTTCTGCAGAAGAGTAGCAGCTCCGAGTCCTTGAGCGACAAGGGTTCAGCTGAACTGAAGAAGAGCTTTGATGCAGTGGTATTTGATGTTCTAAAGGTTACACCAGAGGAATATGCGGTAAGCAAGTCCAGGGATTCTAATTACTTTGTGTGTGAATCTCCTTTTCCTCTGCTTCTCCATTTCTGTACTTCTTTTGCCTAACTTCTGTCATCCATGGGTTTTAAAAACAATCCTGTTCTTTAGTTCTTCATTGTCTCTATTCTGTTTGAACTTAAGGGATCTTTTGGAGCTCTGCTGTCCAGGTATTTTTCCTACTCTTCTATGTAGCATAGACCAAAGATTCTTTAGTCTACGCGATGCAGCTTAGTTATGACATGCCTATTTTAGTTGCAAGACTATACTTGATCTGTACTTGTGGTTTTTTGGAGGCATTTTGGTTCTTAACTCTGTTAATTCTTGCTCTAGGAAGCTTTTCTAGTTTTCGTCTTTTTGGCGCGCAGAATAATGAGATGTTTAACCAAAACACTGGGTGATTGTTTTGTGTTGTTTTTACTCCCAGTAGAGGTGAGGATAACAGGTGGTCCCTCTAAGTGATTTGAGTATGTTACTAGAAAGATTGCTAAGCTCTTACTGCATTTCTAATTTAAATGATGAGATTCATGAGGAGTTGTCCTGGGGAGATTGTTGATATGGAGTAATACATGTCACAAAATATTCCCATTTAGTTTGTTCTGGTTGTAATCATTAATAACTATTTCAGTTAATTATTAATGGCTAAATTGATTTTAATGAGAACACTGGAAATTTAAAGCAGCTGGATTATGAAGTGGTACTTACACATTAAATTCTTCTTGGCTAGGGATCATAATTAATTATGGGATTTATTCCTGACTGAGGCTCAAGTCATGTGATTTGGGCCTCTTCCTTGCACTGTTGTCACGAGCAGCTGGGCAGTGAATCACCTACTTTCCATGGGAAGATGTTTTTTGGGGCTGGCTATCCTTCCAGTTTTATCTTATGATTCCTGTACATAGAGTAAATCTAAGTACTTGGGGAATGTGGGGCTAGGGACATGAAGTCGAGTGGAATTATGTATTCAGGCCAGAATGAGTTTGTTGAATGGCTCTACTATTTACCAGTGGTGGGTGCTGCTGGGCAGCAGAATAGATCAGTCAGTCTCTGTGGAGCTGCTGTCACTCACTTTGACAGCAGAATGTACAGAGGTGCCTTGTCTTGTACCACATGTCGTAATCCTTTTGCTCCACCATCTGATCCTTCTCTCATACGCAGATGCCTTTGACTCCTTGTGTTCTAAATGTTACCTACTTAGGAAATAAATCTTGCTTAGATGAAAATCTGTATTCAAATCCAGTGTTTTTCCTGCTTTCATATTATTCCTCAAAGTGGGGTAGAGTTCTACTCACCGACAGGAATCTTTTAATTAAGCCTTTTGCATTACGGTTATGAGGCTGTGCCTGTATTTTCGGTTTCTACTACTAAGCATCATTTTGCTGTTTTTTCAGTCCCCTAAAAGAAACATCTTTGCTCTTACCTTTTTCCTTTTAAAGTATCTAGCTCTTCATACCAGGTTTAATTTACTGTAAAACAATATGAAATATCTTGCGTGTAGAATTCTGAACAATTGAGCAAAATCATCAGTATTCAGTCCTTTGGGAAGGAAATAATTAATTTCTTTTTCAATGTTTCTTTACACAGCTGCACTTCTTTGTTAATGTTTGTTTCCCCAGGCACACATATCTCCTTTTCCAGTAGCACTTTCTTGCTTTGAGTGCTGTCTTTTTCGGATCATTCTTGCTAAAGGTTGTAGAAATAAGTAAATTTGCCAAAAACTTAGGTACCCTGGAGGAAAAGTACCTTTGACCCTTAAACTTGTTTTTATTTTCTTGGCCACTTCCTTACTCTTCCTGGGTTTAGTCCTGCCATAACAGAGAGGTGTAAAATCTTCATCTGGGTTTCTGTGTTAATGTGAAGACCACCAGAGTGATGCAGTAGGGCCAAGCTCTTGAGGATGCAAAAGTGTGTGAGGTTTCCTGGTGGTGGGTAGTACCTCTTGGGCTGGACATGGATATGCTGCCAGTTGCTTTTTCAAAGTATGAGAAAGCTCTTACAAAATGGATACAGTGCAGGCTGCAGACATGTCTCTGTGACAGCTGAGTGAATACTGTTAAAAAAAAAATCATTGATTTTGAAGTGGTAAACTGATGGAATAATTTGTGGCCTGCCTAAGTACCTTATTGATTGAGAGGGAAGATAATGTGAAAAAGCCAGTAAAAGAGCAATAAAAGCGAGTTGCCGCACAAGAGGCAGTTAGACAACTGTCTCAATAACGATTAGGAAACCTTGGCTCCAGTGGAAAAGAGTTCCAGTACGTAGGTAGTGCAAAGGTGAGAGTTAACTGATGAAGTCACCATAAACATCGTGAGGCCCTGTCCTGTACCTCGTGTGATCTGGTGTGTTCTGATCAGAACGGGTCACCGTGCACAGATGGGAGAAGTACAGCTATGCCGGAGGAGGAAGAACACACATCTCAAAGATAATGAAGTTTGAGATATGCTGGAAATAAGATCCATGCTAGTGATTTCAGTAGCAATGAGAGACACAGATGTATTTTCAGTTCCCACTGCCTCAGAGACATCATTGTTATTTCAAAACTCCATCTGTTCAGTCGTTTAGTGGGTAAGAGACAAGTTGGACAACAAAAGGTATCACTTGTAATCCTGTATTTTCAAGAAGCTGCTACCAAGCCAAAGAGAAACCCAAGTGCAGATATTTTTGGTGATTTCATTTCCATATTTCTCCCCTTTGGCAGTCATCTAACACTGTCCTGAGCACACAGGAGGAGTCCTGTTGCATGTAATGGTCCTTTGTCTCATAAGCAAAAGTCTGCCAGCCCTTCAAGGGGGCCAGTTTGAACAGTAATGGAAATTCTTGTTGTAATAGAGGCGTAATAGTCAGTTATAACCTTGTTACCAACTGGGTGGTTTTAATTCTTCCGAAGGTTGAAGGCTGCTTTAGAAAGGGCCAAGTCACAGAAACGGGTGAGATCTTCAGGCCCTGCAGCTGCTGTTGCAAATTTCTAGTTTGCTTTATCACCTTGCAGCTTCCAGAAAGTTTCCAGGGGATGTATTGAATACCTGCGTGTTGCATAGATTTTGGGGAAGAAGAATCCCATTCAATGAGTATGAAGTAGGACACGTTCAAGGGTTCAATGGACAGCTTTGTGGATGTAACTAGTAAGGAGACCATCTCTGATTGAAAGACCTGCTTTTAGGCTGGTCACTGCTCAGTTCTTTATTCCCGGGCTGGAAGCCACAGCCAGGCTGGTGCCAGGATTGCCCCGTGGTGTCTGGCCCTGCTGGGGGGGGCCGTTGTGTGTCCAGGGTTGGCGTGGTCGCAGTGAATGCTGCCCCTTTTCATCCAAGGGAGAAGTGTGGTTTTGAGCACACAGGGCACAATTTGTGGGGGAGGGATCTGTCGGTGGTGCAGTGGCAGTGGAGCGGGGAGGCTGGTGAGGCTGAAGGAAAGAAGGAGAATGCTTGGGAACATGAGCTCCAAATTAAGGTGCCGGCCAACCTCAAGTTGAAGAAATATTTATTTTTTGCTTTACAGTAAATTCTTATTCCTTAGACAGCTACTGTTTAATTATTAGACCGTTTATTACTTTTTGACTCACTTCTCCATTTTATACTTCAACTTAGCCACCGTGGTGTAAATATTTGAGGTAGAATTAAGGGAAGCGCAGCTGTATGAATCCATTGCTTTTTTTGCCACCTAGTTATCTAAGAAGGATTCTTTATTCTTTGCCCTAGTCTCTGGAAGTGCTATGGAGTAAGCTCATCCTAAGATCTATGTGTATTTCCTTCTTTTTAATTCCGATGAAGCTTTGTCAAATGGTTGTTGGAAGGAAATCCTGCTTATTTTGGAAACAATGTGCAAATAGAGTTTATTTATAAACGGTTTAGATGAAACAAGGAGGAGTTCTCAGAGATGTTCTTATGACAGTGAAATATCAGGTTATCTACATCCTGTTAGCTTTACTTCTCAGAAGAATGTTAGAGTAAATATGTTCCCAATAAGAGCAAGAAGAAGCAACTCAATTATAGCACGTGGAGGAACTATTAATGATAAAAGTTTTGGAGTGGACTTTGTGAGAAAACAAGTAGAGCTTCAACATAGGAACTTGAATCCCCTGGTGTTTGTTCTGGGCTGCAGAATTATTCTCCTACTGATGCTGTGCTTAACAGAGGCTTAGCTATATTTTCAGTATCCTGGCAGCCCAGAGAGACAGCTCTAAGCCAAGTTGGAAGGCTTAAATATAATTCCTTCTAGAAATTCAGATTAAGGAACAATTTATAAAGTGCTGCTTGAACCAACATGGCTTCAAGGAAAATCAGGTGATGGCAGTAGTCTTCAATGACCAGAATGCAGACATTTGACTTTTTTCATCTCAAACAGAAACTGAGTTTCTTTTTACACTAAGGGTTTCAGTCTGGGAGGGAGCTGTGTGGGAAGTGGCCTGTCCTCAGGGTAGGTACATGGCAGGAAAACTTGTAGTGCAAACAGCAAGTGGCTGATAGAAAGAGTTCATGCTTGAGAAGGACTAGGGACTAGAAAGGTGGGAATCTAGCCCAGGTCCAGTGAGAACTTTCATACAGGAATGTGGAGAGGAGCTTAATGCAGTGGTCTTAACTGGAACCAGAAGTTCTTATGTTACAAGATTTTATGGAAGGAGGGTAGTCCATGTGTCCTCATGGAAAAGAGAAAGAATCAGGAAATATTTAAAAATTTTATTTCATTAAGCTTCTCCATAGTCCTCAAAGAAGCAGCACACAGAAATGTAAAATTTGTTTGAATGTAAAATTTCTGACCTGGCAGACCTCCCCAGGAGAGGGGTAAAGCCTCTTTATATGAAGCTGCATGGTAATAATTTTAGTATTTTGAAGTACTGAATTGTTAACGAGTCCAACTTCTCAACACCCATGAGAGCTAAAATACTTTTAAACTTGGCTGTTGGAGGCTCCCCAGGCAAGGTCTTCTGCACATGCAAAACTCCTGCGGCTGTGTAGGGGTGGGGAAGGATCTTCCAGCTGCCATTCCAGTGCGGTGATTGGAAGATGATCGTGCGCCGCTTTTGAAAGGTGGTTTTCTCTTGTACAGCTCTTCAAGTGGCTGAGAATTGGGATATATTGTTGTGATATATTAAAATCATACCTTTCCTAATCATGTTCTGGAGCTGTTATCTGGGATCTAGGGCAAACAGAAACAAAACCTCCATTTGGCTCACCCTGTGCCTGTGCAGTGATGAAATACTTTATTATATAAATGAACTTGGTAGACATAATCACTTCTGGAAAGAGAGAAAATACCAAGTTTCCCTATCTTTGCATAATCAGAATGCTTATTTAAATGATAAGTAAGGACAAGTTCCCAGTTTTGTATTACACATGTGATTATTTTTATTTTTTTAAAATCTGTGCAGCTGGCAGCTCCAAAACCAGAGAAGTTATGGTTGGCGTGCTTCATGTAACAAGTTGATTTGAACACTTATAATTTTTGGTTTGAATATTAAAGCATTAAACCACATTTTGGGAGGAGAGGGAAGCTCTCCAAGAATTTGTATTGGCTGGGTTAAGGAGCTGGAGTGAGAAAAGTTAGTGCATTGTATCTCTCTCACTTGCAGAAACCAAACTAGGGGCTTTGTTTATTGGGGTTTAAATTCCCCTGGAGATGGTCAACGCAGAAGTTTTTTGTTGCTGTTAGAGTTGAGCAGTGGCACATAACATAAAACTCATCGATTTTTTTTGAAACTTTGAAGTGCTGTTAATTAGACTGCCAGCCTTTAAGTCTGCTTTATTTACTTACTTAGCAATGAGCGAGCCTGTTTTAAAAGAATAAAAATTCAGTTGTTAGACTTACAAATGCAGACTTTTAAATCTGAGCACGTTAATGTTTCACAAAGTCTGTTGTGTTAAATGTAGTTTTAGACTGACGTGACTTACGCTGTCATATCTACAAACTCAAGTGGCTTTTTAGCAATCGTCCATATTCAGCTCTCAGTGCCTGGATTCCTTTGAATTAGGAGCAGTTTGCTAAGCCCTTGGAAGTTGCAATGGAAATGTCAAGCTCTGTAAGAAAGGAACTGCAGGAAGGGATGTTTCTTGAACAAGTGCTAATGTGATACAGTGTTACTTAAGATTTTAATAAAAGCACAAATGTGTCAACCAATGAAGGAAAAAAACTGCATCAGCCTAGTATCAACATGATACTAGAAGAAAGAGGTTTCTCTGTTAAAACTTCCCGAGGTTTTTTAGTTGTCAGACTTTCTAAAATACTGTAATATACTTAATAGCAATTTCAAATATTTTTAGTAATGAACATTAATGCTGAACCTTGACACTTGAGTGTTTTTTCAATGTTAAAATGTCCTTTTTAATATCCCCGTTTAAAATACATGCATTTATTTTGATATATGAATTCTTTTGTGAATTTCTAATAATACTTTTTGTTTCATAAATATTTTGTATTGATCCTGTCTTAAAGTAATAATTTGTTTAGGAGTCACTACTGAAGCAAGTCAGATTCAGCTAAGGCAGTTCAGGCTGATGAAGAGGATGGATTCTGGAGGGCTGGCAAGAAAGACAACGTTTCTTTTTAAGTCTTCCCTCTTCAGTGTGAACAAAGAATCAGTTTCCTGCCTCATTCTTATTGTGCTGTTATTATAATCTTGTTTCAGTGAGGAGGATTTGCAGTGAAACATCAATAACTATTGAAATGCCTGTGTCTTTCGTAAGGATCTCTTAATGTACCTTCTATTTGAATTTTATTGAAGTGCCCTTTCTTTTCATTTCACCTTCCCAAGCCCAACCAATTTCCCTATTAATTTGCTTTACTGGGAAGCATAATGATGCACCCAGTCAGTCACGTATTAACCAAAAAGAACACATTTCTGAGGAAGCTTGATAGACTTAAGCACACAAATGGGAGACTGGAGACGGAGTTCTGTGGCTGGTGTTCCAGGACTGGGTTTCTCACAGTGGAAATCAAAAGGAAGAGTTTAAGCCTTCCCTTATGTGTCTTTCCAGCCACTCTCCCCACAGGCTGTAGCTCTTCCTGGGGTTGTTGTGATCCGGGGGCAGGACCCAGCACTTGGCCTGGTTGGACCTCATGCCATCGATCCAGCCTGTCCAGATCCATCTGCAGAGGCTTCCTGCCTGCCAGCACATCGACATTCCAGCCCCACTTGGTGGTGTGTGGGGGAAAGAGCAGCTGACTAAAGCAGAGCCCAGGACAGAGAGTGTGTGAAAGTGAAACACATAAAGGGCTTGTTACTTCTCTGGTGCATATGCAAAGTACCAGATGATTGTGTCCAGCTGGTTACAGACAAATGAGAGATCGAATTTTTTTATGCTTGTCACTGGTTGTCAGAATTCCCATCTCAAAATGCATTTAGAGGTCAAGATGTGCTACCAAGTATAGATTGGGTTGTCTTTGCAAAATGCATCCTGCCTCATTAGAGCAGGTACATCTCTGTATTTGCTGACTTTCGACCAGAGCATCCCAGTTAAAATTCTCCTGCAAGGCTGGCTTCTCTGAGGAGCTGTTCCACCATCCACAGTGGCATCCAGTGGCAGGTACAATTTGTGGGAGTCACAAACCTGTCAGTGTGTACCTTGGAGTGTATATATGGGACACTGCTGTTTTCAAGGAAATGGGAATAAAGCTGTGCAGCTGACAGCTGGGGGAACAGAACAAGGTCCCTGGATTCATTATTAAAAGAAAATTTGTGGTATCTAACTCGGATGGCACTGGTATTTCTGGGCTACCTTTGAAAGAAATGGTCTTTTTTTTGGATACATAGGCTGTCAGCAATCCTAAATTGTGCAGGATTAATAAAATAAGACTCTGTGAATATATTTCAAAATGCAAAACCTGGTCTTTGACTTTACTCTTTTCAAAGCTGAACAGACATCCCAGAATGAAAATGCACTTATTGATTGCCTTGCTGGAAAAGAGGTGGCTGTGTTGAATTTTAACTTGCTGAGCAACTGAGCAATTGCTTTGCTTGGTTACTTGAATATGATTCAAGTATTGATTGAAAAGTTGTAGGGACGTTTCAATAGAATTGTGTAGCTGGACTAACATCCAGATTTTGAAGAGAAGCTACCCTGGAGCAAGTGCAGTCGGTTCCTTGTCTTCCTGGGGAGGCTCTTAGATCGTGTTTCTGAGTTCAGGCTCTTACTTGCCTGTGTAGCTAACTGCAGGATTATGCTCCTGAGAATAATTTCTCATGATTTATTATTTGTGTA
Organism: Corvus cornix cornix; assembly: GCF_000738735.6. NCBI lineage: Eukaryota > Metazoa > Chordata > Aves > Passeriformes > Corvidae > Corvus > Corvus cornix. The sequence goes on from NC_046338.1 coordinate 30,854,110, forward strand.
TGTAAAGCTGGGAGCACTTGATTCTTTGGTTTTGCAGGATGGCCCTGTGGTAGAAGCTGCAACCTCTGAAATTAGGTACAAAATGAAAGCCAAATAAAAAAAAGGAAACAGGACAAATGCAGTTCTTAAGCAGCACAGCACCTAAATGGAATGAAAGGTTAATTTTGATCTTAACTTATATTTTTTTGAAATTTTTATTCCAGGGTCAAATAACACTAATGGATGTGCCTGTATTTAAAGCAATTCAGCCAGAGGTAAGTATTTCATTGGCTTTGTTTTCCAGTTTAAATGAAAAAAGTGATGCCGTAGTATAAATTCTGGAATTGCAAAGTATGTGTCTATAAATCTTAATTTTTGTCCCACTTAATGGAGCTCTGAAGCAGATGATTTTTTAACAGAAAAGTATCTGGAAATAATAGTTTGTTTGGGGACTAGTATTGGTATTTAGTTCAGCTTGTGCTGGAGATGAAGCATCTGGGATTTAGTGTTTCTGAATGACAAACATCTTGATTTGATTATTCTGATCATAATGTTTTAGGTTTCAGCTACTGATACCTGTTTTAATCCTTCATCCTGTCCCGTGTTGCCATAACTGCTTCACATCTCCTTTGGAAAATGAAATTGGTTGTAATGGCATTCAAGATGTGTGTGATCTGTGGATACGTTGGGAGAATACACTGATGATTTGTGTTCTCTCATTTGTTTTTATGTAATGCCATATTCCTTTCAGATTTTAGCTGACTTGAGCTCATTTCAGCATCTTCACAGTGACTATAATAAATGATGAATTAGTTTATCCTTATTTCTGTACCATTAGCATTTTCCTGTGGGCATTGTTTTGCAGTTTTTAGGGTTTATTTTTCAGTTTATTGTCCATTTTATCAGCGCTGTGAAAGTTTTTCTCAGGTTATCAGTCACTTCAGTCCATCACAGACTATTTCACTGGCAGCAGGTTTGTCATGTCGCTCTTGTGACACGCTGAAAAATATTTTGTGTTATGTGGAGAAACCTGCTCAGTCTCTTGGCTGTGATTATTGATTTCATCATTTCTGTTACCTGGAATTTCTTTGAAGGCTGCTGTTTGATCTGTACTTCAAGATGTCATGACTCAGCTTTCTTAGGATTTCAGAAGGGATTTCCCAGCCCTTGTGGATCTGTGTGGGTTTTTGGTTCATTTTTTAGTTTGTTGATTTGGGGTTTTGGGGGTTTTTGTTGGTTTAATCCTTCAGAGGGCTTTCCATTTGATCTGATTTGAACCTACATCACAGCAGTACTTAACATTAGCAAAAGTAGTACACAGACACACATATGAGGAAAACATTTAAAAGAGATAAAAGGGTAAAATGCTTTAAAGCTTTGGAGAAGAGCTGTAAAAGAAAGAGAGATCCTACTAGAAGATCAGGGTAAACGTACTCTGCCAGCTAAAAGCACTCCAAGGCTATTCAGAAAAAGTATGAGCGTGTAGGTGAATATATCCAGAAAGTAATTATGTATAAGAAATCTCTGTGTATTGCGTAAGAAAACCTGGTGTGATGCCTTCACTGGAAAATACCCACGAGGAAGGGTGGCTGTTTGACTCCTGTGGGTGCTCACACACAGGCAGGTGAAGGCTCTGACCACGTGCAGGTATTACCTGTCCATCAGCGCTCCCTCGCAGCGCACGGGGCGGGGGGCTGGCGTCTGATGTGTCTCTAAACTGTGTTAATCCCCTGAGGAGAAGGGCTGTAAAGATCAGCTCTCACATCAGAAAAGGCTAAACACAATGAAATTGCTTTTCTCCTGGTTTGCAGAAGGGAATATCAGACGTGGAAGATTTGGTTTAGCTCAAGGCGTCTTGACAGCAGGTTAATGAAGTGGTGTAGATTTCGGAGTTTCCTTCAGGCTTCTACGGCAGTGCGCCACACCCGTGTCTTGATTCAAGTTGTAAATCTGTATCCATGCCTTGGCATGTACGCTCAGGCATTGTGGAGTTTGCAATTAGAAAACAAAACACGACTGAGCAGATTTCACCTGTAGAAAAGGGCTCCTAAACTGAGTCTTCAATGAGCGGCTGAAAGGCATTGATAGAATTGGGTTTTTTCATTCTAAATACTGATACCAAATTTCACAGCTCTCATCTGTATGCACGGTGGGAGATGATGAGCAACGTTTTTCCCAGTGTGCTGTGGTTTGAAAACAGGATGTTTATTGCAATCTGTAATTCACCAGCAAATTTTGTTATGCGGGTTGTGAATCTCCTTTGCTTCCCAAACCGCAGAATGGTATCTAAATGAAAGTTATTAGCCTTTAATGTATGTTTGTTTATTTTCTCCAATAAGATTTCTGAAAGATGTACTCAAAGTTCCTAATTTTTAAAATTGCTGGAGATGAATTTTCATCCTCTTTAGGCTGTGTGAGCTGTATTCTTTAAATATCTTTTGAACTATTGTGGTGCATCTTCCTCATTGTGTTAAAATATTTTTTTAATTATTACAGGTGGCTTGGTTTTTTTTTAATAAAAAGCAACACCAGAACTTCATCTTGGTTATCTTGAAAAAACCAGAGCTGTATAACACTTTTCAAAGCAATATGCAGTAATTTTTCTTTCAGCATCAAAGTCAATGAACATGTTCACAGCACACTTACATACTTTGGTAGCCTTTTGCCTCTGTCTGTAGCAAGTAAATGAAATTATTTCTGTTTATATTCAAATTTCTTAGCAATATTGTGGGTTCCCATGCGTGCTCAAGTTCCTGCACGCTGCCCACTACAACTCACCACCTCCTGCTTGGTGAGCAAACAGACTGGGAGCTTAGTGTTGCCCACAGAATTTGGGATTAAGGAAAGCAGTAGATCCCTTTGCATTTGGGGTGAGCCAGAAGCAGGGACTTGAACCATTTTCATGGTTAGATACTCGATGGTGACATGATCCTCTGCCTGAGCTGTAAGCAGGCTCTGTCACTCCTGGATTCTGGAAACCACCTTCCTTCTTCATTAACAACGCCTGCAAGTGACTTCTGAGAAAAGAAAGGAGAAGGAAATACTGTTTTGTTGGTAATTAATAGTTAGTGGGCTGCAGTGTAAGAAAGAAAAATTATAAAGAACAGACCTTTCTGACATAAACGTCTATTTGTATGAAGGCAGCCAGTTTGCATTTTAAGTTTTTGGGAAAAAAAATTACTGCGTTCCCCCACTTAGTGATAAGATTTCCTTCTGTTCCCCGGGAATGGCAAGTGGTGTGTTGGTTTTTGATCTCTCTTTCTTGTAGTGGTTTTGGCTTTCTAGAGAGCAGTGACTGTAAAGCAGGAAGGAGTCTTAGATTTGCTCGGCTGTGCTGCTGGTAGTTGTGTTAACATTAAATAACAGCCACATGACCCCTTGCAGAACACATCAGCTTGATTTTTTTTTTGGAAAATCTGATTACTTATTTTACATGTTTTAGTACATCATCCAGAATTATTTGCCCATATGTACTCATATTGAAAATCTCTGTTGGGTTATTGTCTTTAACCTCTTCATCCCTTCTGCTTCACCAGCCTAAGCAGTGAAGAAAAAATTCACTTACTCACTATTCTTAATCTCTACTTTGAAGTTGTAGAATGGTTCCACTCTTAATCCTTGCTTCTTCTCTCCTCTTTTTGAAACTTTCCCTTTGGCCTAGATAAAGGTTCTAAATTACCTTGCTCTCTGCCATGTAGTACAGGTTATAATTTAAACGCTCCCACAGTATTTTGTTAAGGACAATAAAATTCTACCTATTCAAAAGGGAATGAAAACCAAAATGAGTTACGGAGAAAGTTCGGTTTTTGTATTCTTGATGCTAAGTCTTTCAGTTTTTCACATCAGTTTAAATGTACCACATTAAATAAGAAGTTGGTGGTTGTAGTGATGTAGCTCCTGTGCCTGAGCTGACTGGCAGACTAAGGAAAATAATCCTGGGGAATACTTCAGGTTTGAAACTTCTAGTGGAAAAAGTGGAATCCTAGAGGAAGATCAAGAAATAGAGTAATGGAATAGGCAGCACAGCCTGTTTAGCAGAGAAGTGAATATTTTTATAGAAGCCTAAGAGTGGTTTCTGAATTCCAGCGTAGTGTATGAGTGCGTTTTATTGCCCTTGTGAGTGCAGTCAGATCTGTCCTTGTTGGGACTGTATGGAAATCCAGGGAAGGCAAAAACCTTGGTGGCTGCTCCTCTGCTGATGGCATCTTAGAGCAGTGGGATGGGCAGTGCCAAGGGCAGCGAGTTCACACAAGCAAGTTCTAGGGAGGGGCAGGAGGGTTCTGAGCAGGGGTCCCCTGAGGCAGAGTGCTCAGGTGGTCATGCTGGGAAACCTGACAGGCAAAGGGAAACTGCTTTCCTTTAAGTTTCTAGACCAGAGAAAAAACCAGTTGGCTGCCCCGGGGAGATGGGTCTTGCAAGTGGGATGGGGAAGCGTTTCCTATGCTTCATAAAGGGAGGGGGAAAATGCTTTTGGAACTCTGGAAGCTCTGTGTCTCTCCTGTGTCTGTCCCTGAACAGTGGAGTGGATGTTGCCCTAAGCTGCTGAAGAATCAGAACTGATGGCACAGGTCCTGAGTGCCTGTGTGACTGTGCCTCAGCACCTCTGGAAAAGCATTTGGATGCGTGTCTTTCCAGTCAGGAGCAGGATCTTCTGTTTTGCAGTGTTCTCAAATCTGTTGCCACTGATGCCTGTACCCTGTGGGCCCTTAGATGTACAGGGCCAGGGCAATGGGGAGCTTCTGCCCAGAATCCTTATGAGTTTTTTACTCAGTGATGAGAATTGAACTTGAAAGACATGGCCTGAATTTGTAAGAAATTACCATGTTTTCCCTAAACCTGAGGTGACAACTAATTTTTTCCTGCTGTTAAGGAAGGATTATCAGATGCCAGTGGATGAATTCCCTTGTGCTCCTCTGAGTGCAGAGCTGTGATTCCAGTGTCTCTTGAGTGGCTCCCTTCTCCAGTAGCTGGCTGTCCTTTGGAACTGGAGTAATTCAGGGCTGTGTGGTTGTCTCATGCATAGTCATTGAAGAGCAGGTGTAAGGACATGGGCACATGCATTCCTGTGCTGAACATGCCACATTTTCCAGGATGGGCTTGGGTGGCACAACTTCCTAGTGAAATTTGAAGGAATGGCCCTAGATACAAAGCCAGAAATTCCACATTCTTCCCAGTGCCTGGCCAGGAATCTCAGAGTTTTCTCTAACCAATACCAGCACACCACAAACTTCCAAAATAGAAGAATTCAGGGTCCCTCTTAACTGCCATGAGATTCTGTAGTAGTTTTGGGACATTGGTTGGAAAGATGTTAAGAAGTTCTTGATTTTAAAAAGTCAAAAAAATTAGAGCTTAGACTATCCAATACCAAATTCTTTTGAACTGTGTCTTAAAGGGCACAATTATTGGTTACGTGTTGAGTCTCCTTACCTAAGTCATATGGCAGCTGGATGTGTAGTGTGAGTCTGGCTTCAGTGAGTAGTTCTCAGTGTGGTGATAAAACTGAGAGCACTTCAGAGTGGATGATCTGGAAGGAAGACATGAGTAAGTGAAAATGAAGGGCTGTACTTCGCTATTATACCACTTGAATAATTAAGCTGTGTCTGTATTGATTCTTTTTCTTGGTAGCACTGTGGAACAGGGTGTGTGCTGAATGCTGTATGTCTTTGCATCTGTTCATATGCTCTTCTATGCAAATGGAAGAGCTCATTTTGGTACATTTAGTTATTTATGATTTTAATGAAAATTGCTTTGTTGAAATTAAGTGATGGTAAATAACAAGATGATGTAGTTTCCCAAAATAGGCTCCTTTGGAAGGGAAAACTGAAAATAGTGTTTCTTTTATTGTTACTGCAAAAATGACTTTTTTGGCATTTCTTTAATGCAACATGTCAAGTTAAAAATATGGGACATGTCTTAGATTGAGTTAACAAGGTGTATCATCTCTTTAAATATCTTCAGAAAGTGATTAAAAACAAAAGGACATTTTGCTCTCTAGCTCAGATTCACGTTTGAAGCAGGATTTTCTGTGGTACCAAAATTAGGGAAGCCCTAATTCAGCCAAAGATGAATTGTAATAATCCAATAACTCAACGCAGTTCCGAAATGACACTTGCAGAATCTCAGTTTGCAGAAGGAATCAGAGCAAGTGTAACTGTATGACTTCAGTGTATTGTTGCTCTCTTAAGTTATTTCAGAACTTACAAGATTTGTGTCTCTCTATGCCTTTGGCTCTGAACACGAGTTATGCACTAAATTAAGGAAGTGAATTTTCATCCTTGTTCTCCCAGGAGCTGGCAAGCTGTGGCTGGAATAAAAAAGAGAAATACAGTTCTGCACCGAATGCTGTTGCTTTCACCAGAAGATTCAATCATGTGAGTTATTTTTTTCCAGCATTATGACATGTACACATTTCAGAAAGTCTGTGGGATTAAGTGTTCTGGCACATCACTTTTATTTTGGATCGTAGCTGATTACTTGACAACTTAAGGAACTCCTTTTAGCAGATACTCTATCTACAGGATACACAGAAAGACCAAACCAGCGTTCAAGAAATGGCTGTGACTCTGTTTTAAATAGCAGTAATTGATGACAAGTGCATATTTTCCCCATAACTGCTGGCTGTCTTTTATGTAAAGACAGGATCGTAATTACAGCTTAGAGGCTTGCCATACAGGATTTCTGGACTAGTAATTAGATGTAATTTCCTTTTGTGTTAGTTGAGTGTCTTATGCTTCACATAGATGTTTTTGTCCCTAGAAATAGAAGCCTCTTGTCAGCATGGTAACCTTTTGAAGGTGATTCTAGGCAAACTTTTAAAAATTCCAAACAATTGTTCTGTACGAAATTTGTTCTTTAACTCTCTATTTGGCATCATTTTTAGGCAGTATATTTGAGGCTTATGGTTTTCTTACATAACAATGTCTCTGTATAAAATCAGCTGCTAAAAGAAGAACAGAAGTCTCCCTTTCTCCACAATTAAAGCTGGAGGAGTCCAGCTATGTAGTTACCCAGTCATCTCTCAAAACTGTGAGGCTTCTTTTAAGTGATGCCATATTTTCTCTTTCAGATGAAGTACTTCTCTTACTCTCATCTCTTCTCTTGTAAATGTTTAATGATGTCTCAAGCTTACAAGCTGTCCTCCAGACTTAACCTCTGTACCTGGTCTCAGACTTACAGAGATCTTTGTTAATCATCTGAAACTCAGACCAAACCTCTGCAATTTTCAGGGGTTTTTTTCTATTAATTCTTGCATACTTTCTCATTTTGCTCTCATTGAGGATATGATCAAATCCTATTACTTTTCACTGACAACACTAAGAATATTTCTTAACCTACTGACTGAAATGCTTGTCTGGGTTTTGGGTTTTGGGCACTGGATCAAAGAGGAAATGTTACACTGCAAACTTTTTGTGAGTGTACCATCTGCTGAGATCTGGGGGATTTGGTCAAGAATTTGGGGGTTTTTTTTGTTTTTGGGTTTTTTGGGGGGGTTTTTTGTGGTGTTTTTTTGTTGTTTGTTTTTTTTCCCCCCCCCGGGATTTTTTTGGTAGTTTTTTTTAGGTTGGTTGTTTGTTCGTTTTCGGGGGGGGGGGGGGGTTTTTGTTTGGTTTGGGGTTTTGGGGGGGTTTTGTTCGTTTGTTTGTTTTTGTTGGGGTTTTTTGTTTGCTTTTTTTGTTGTTGTTGCTGTTCTGCATTTAGCTGAAATTTTCCTGGTCTAGCTTCTGAAGTTGCTCCTGTTAGAACGTATAGGCTAGTATAAAAACACGAAAGGTTTTGACACTAATCTCATTGATAGGTCACTGATTCCAACATTTGCTGCCTTGCTTATTCATGGAGGCTGACTCTTCAGAGTAATGTTTAGTTTTGCTGAATGTTGTGGAATGTTTTTGCAGTAAGAGCCACGTTAGGCAGTGTAACTCATCAAGGAGCTCACTTCTCAGTTGTTCTGTGTTCACTTCTCAGTGTGCTGTACTGCAGAACTGCAGGAACTGCCTGAAGTCAGCTTCAGACATACTAAAGAATTGGTAAAATATGCTCAGTAGCCAGGAGGAAGGAGGAGAAACCTTATCACAGGAGCAAGACTTCCATGAAGTTTACATCAGCCTTTGTTCTGGCATCAAGGAAAGCCATCAGTCTTACTGCTGTATAGGAGTGGAGAGGGAAAAGGACAAGGATTGTTTCTGCTCCACTTACCTGGGGGGTTCTAACGCTTAGTCCTTAAATAAGTAATTGGGAAAGTCATCAGGACTTCTGGCCTTCTCAGGCAGGAATACATGTCATCAAAATTTTGGTAACCTTTGAAATGTGACTGGGTTTCAGTTAAGCATTGTGCATCTGTCTCTTTCCTTTTTGGCCCCAGCTTGCCAAAGGAAAACCATGAGCAGCTCTCACTTTTTAAGTCAAGAGAATATTAAATTACTAACAGCTGCTTCTCAGCAAATTGATGTGCAGATAGCATTTTGGAAGCAGTGATGATTCTGTGCAGTTGATTACATTCCACTGAGGATGGAGTGGGGCAGTTCCAGCATTAGTTATGGGATAATTGTATGTGGTGCCTGTAAAAACAGATCGAGTTCAGGGAAGAGAAATCAGTTGAATCCTTCCTTGCCAGTACTCTCTATTTTTGGAGAATTCATTGTTACCTGCTACTCCATATAGATCTGCATATCTAATATTAAAAATTGTTTAAAGATATGTAACTTCTTCACTTTTTTTTTTAAACTCTGATCTCTCATTTTTCAGCTTTCCTCTGAAAGTGGGTTGTATACTTGCTGCTGCTGTTAGTGGTAAACCTGTCAGAGTGCACAGTTGCCAAGGTCACTTACTGGATCATTGTCCTACCTTTTAAAAATAAACTTTCATCATATGTTTCAAACAAGCACAGTTATTTTAAGGTAACTCTTTATGTAAAGGTAACTCTTGCTCTCTTGATTATCAGAGTCCCTCAACTGAAAACCTCTTTCTTGAGGTTTTTATTTAAATGGGAGTGGAACTGTGCTGCCACAGAGCTTAAAATATTAGTGAAACTTGTCAACTAGATTCAGTACATTGGAACAATTTCAAAGGAAGAGATCCCACTTGCAAAAGAAAGATTTTATGTTTTACTGACTCTGTGTTTATGGGGCTTTTTAGTTTGATTTTTTTTTTTTTACATCCTTTTTTAACCCAAATGCAAACATTATATGTAGAACTTTGTCTTGGATATTGTAGTGTTGCTGAATTGCAGTGAGTTTAACTGGGATTATTGGAAAGTAAGGAATGGAGTGATTAGTATGCATGGAAGATACCTGAAAGAAAAATCCAGAAACTATCAAAGAGATTTTCTTGAATTTCTGTGTCTTTTGATTAGCACAGAAAGTACAATGAGTTTTGGAAGCTGTGACTGTGAACTTAAAAGCACCAGCATAACAGAATTAGTATTTCAGATAATTTAAAAATCTTAAGATGTGATCCAAGAACAGATGTGTTCAAAGTTAAGCCTGTTATTCTCAGTTGAACCTTAATAAGGAAGAATATAAATACGCACTCATATGTCAAGGCTTAAATGCTGCCTTGAACTGGTATCAAAGGCATTGATACCCAAAGGCTCTGAGTCATCTAGCTGATTGATGTTGGTATAACAACATTTAAATGCAGCAAGAGAGGAATATGTGGAACAAATATGTATTCTTTATGTAAAGAATGAACAAAAGTATTTATTGAAATTATTGCTTTTTCAATATGTGGAATATATTAGGTTATGGTGCTGTCTAGAGATACCAGTTAATAGACAAGAGCAGCCAAAACCCAGTGTTTATGTCAGTAAAAACACATCAAAGAAGACTGGAAGTGGTTGAAGTGGAAGTGATTAAGTGTGTTTAATTCTGTATCTCCTGCCTGCTCTGTCACTGAAGGCACTGCAGGGCTCTAAGCTTCGAAGGAAGTTTTGTTCTGGTTTGTTTGGGGTTTTTTTTTTTTCCTGCAAGAGCTTGGAAGCGTTGAGGTGAGGTCTGGCTGGCACTGGGTCAGAAACCAGGCTTCCTTGGGTGAACAGGAGCATTTGTGTGTCACAGTGTTTGTGTCTCTGTGATGCCAGTGGACTTCCACAGAAGTCGGGACCAGCAGAGGAAACTGGGGCAGTTTTATCCTGATGAAAGTGCTTGAGCGTTGCTCTGTGTTCTGAGCAAGTGTGTCACAGTCTGGCCTACCCCAGGCATTCTCCTGTTACAGCAGCACTCTGTTGACTTCAAATCAAAGAGATTTGGGGTCTTAAGGCGCAGTGCTGCGTGTGTTGTCCTTACCTGATTCTTTATGATACAGAAATCTATGTTAAAAATTTAAATTCGTTTGATCATCAGTGAGAAAGCATCTCCTTAAAAACTCATTGATCAGTCAGGGGAAAAAAGTTCTTTTTCTCAAGCTGTGTAACTACAGCAGAGCACCAAACTGAGGTCAAGCTTTTTATGACAACATTTTGAAGTACTGGCAAATATTTTGTGTATTCAGTACTTCTGTATTTGACAGAATCGTAGAATATCTCAAGTTGGAAGGGGCCCATGAGGATCATTGAGTGCAACTCCCTGCTCCTGGCAGGACTCAGTAAGGACACCTTCAGAATATTTATTTAAAGAAAATACTGGAGCAGAGCTGGCAACAATCTACATATTTTCCTTTTCTAAGCAGTAAAGAAGCTGCAAGAGTTTTCAATTCTCTTTTTCTCTCACTACTGCTGACATTGTCTCAGCAGTTGGAGCCCCGTCCTTAAAGGAAAATTGTTCTATATAACTAAACAAAGGGAATGGGCAATCTCTGTCATTTAAATACAGGTACTGTCACTGTCATTTTCAGGTTATTACAATTTGATGATGTACCATTAAAATTGAGACAATTTTCCGTATTTTCTCCTTTTAACTTTAAACTGTGGTTTCAAAGCATCTGCCATTTTTGAGCATGGCAGCATGCTGAGATATTTTTTTTAATCACATGGAACCATTTTTTGTTTGTGAGGATAACACAGTTTGTCAGCAGATATTTTGCTTTACAAAAAAGAAAAAGAGGAAAGGAAATGAAGAAAAATGAAAGGAAACAGAAACCTGAGCTCCATGGTTAATTCTTCCCTGGCTAATACAATCTCAGACAAACAGACCAAAGGGGAAAGTGGTTCTTATAAAGGATGTTTGTGGGGATTTTTTGTGGGTTTTCTTGTCATTCTTCCATTTCTCAGTTCCAAAGAGCTGTCATGATTTAACATCCCAGTTTTCATCAGATCTCTGTAGCTTCACTGTAAATGTAATAATTTTGGAGGTGTGGATCTTCTTATGCTCTTCTGTCTAAGGAGCTGTCATACTGAACAAAGTGGAACAGGGTATTTCCTTTTTTAATTGAGACTTTGGGCAGGAACCTGAATACATACACAATGTTAGTTTACACAAAGTAGTTCAGCATCACTTAAAAGTCAAAGCAACATGACATGTTGAAAGGCTTTTATGTATGAGAATGTACATTTCTTCATACACCATTTTCAGTAGTTTTGTAAATACCAGTCATGCTCTACCTTGATGATAATTAATTTTTTTCCTAACTCTCAGTGAATACATGAATAAAAGCTGCAGTATTTATTACCCTTTGCTAATTCTTTGCTACTGCTCTATCGCAGTTACAGAAGGGTTAATTTTTTATCATTCTTTGTGAGGGCAGAGGAGCAGAGAAGAGAAAGCAGTAGAGTTTAGACACATTACCAAACATTTCCAGAGTATAGCCTTTATGAGAGGTTTGGGCAAGTATGAAATGCAGCAACCATCCTTTATACTGAACGTAGCAGCGATCTTGCACAGCAGTGAAGTCAGTGCTGGGAAGCTTAACTCAGAGTGATACTGTGCTGGATATTAGCAGGTAATTGGCAGAGCCAGAAAGAAGAGTGCAAACTGTGAGCTGGGTTATGGCAGAGCTTCCTACCTTCTGTTCCAGTTTGGTTCAGGATTAATTGTTTTTTGAGGTGTTGGGAGTGTCAGTGAACTGTAGTTGAAGCTGTTCAGTTCCTGTAATAGTTGAGTAACGCAGCTTTGATGCTGTGGAAAAGCAAACCAATGGATATGACTCAATGCTAGTGTTTATATCCCCTCCTTTTGTAGGCTTTTCATAACATTTCTTCATTATTTTATTTTCTTGGGAGAGCATTGTTCAAAGTTTGAGTGGTCTGCCATTTGCTTTGCGTGTGATCTCATCCTCAAGCTTACCCTGAACTCAAGTGTGTTTCCATAGATGATACTTTCATAAAAATAAATAAAGCTTTTACAGGTGTAGCATTGAAATTCTGTATTTTTTAAGAGGATTTTTTTCTACTTTTTAGGTAAGCTTCTGGGTTGTTAGAGAGATTCTGCATGCACAGACTTTAAAAATACGAGCTGAGGTTTTGAGCCACTACATTAAAACTGCAAAGGTAAGAATTTGTATTGTGAAGGGGGTGTGGGATTCACTGTGATCAAAGGTTTGATACCTAATTTGGTCCGTTCAAAAGTACACATGGGGAAATATTGGTCTGATACCTGACTTAGCTGTGGTTGTGTCTGCTGACATCAGTAACTGTTTGGGGTTTTTGTGTGTCACGAAGTGTACAGTCAGTTTAAACAGCATCAGTCAGAACAGAAATGGTTTGTTTGCTTTTGGAAGGAAAGGATCTTTTACTCCAATAATACCAACTTAACAAATACGGTTTGAAAAATAGATTTGAATTCAGAAAACGTTTTGGAGCTCTCAATCTTTCCTAAAGCCTTTTGGACTGACACTCGTAAGAAAAGGGGCAGCAGATCGGGAGTTCTAACAGAGTGAAACTTCTTCACAGTAGTGAGAAGAAGGGGATGTTTTTCAAGTGTTTGCTGTCAGATGGTGGCTGCCTTTTACTACAGCTGACTGCTGTGACCACTCTGGGTTACCTGCAAAAAAAGATGGAAAATATTTGTTAGTTAATTAATTAATTCTGTTTTCAAATGCATTCCCTGTCTTGACAAGGCCTTTTTTAATGAAGCAATATTTTCCTCCTATGGGATTTAACTCTCAACTTTGGGCAAAGCAAGAGCTAATTTTGTACACAGGCTTTGCTCAATAATCATGCTGTGGTCATAAACTGTTAATGATCTCTGTTAAGCATCCTTTGATGTCTGGTGAGTTAATGTATCTTCATCTCATGTGTTTTTAAAACTCAATTCTTGTGGTTTTGTTTGAAACAAAACATACAAAAATTGTCTTCCTGATCCATGTCCGTCCATAGGAGGGAGAGGTTGAACTCTGTGTGGCCATAGTGCAGAACAGATGTGTGCAGCCAGGTGGGCTCAGGTTTGGTTCATACTGGGATGGGACTGGCCAGTGCTGGGTGTTGTGGGCTCCCTCTGGGCACAGCACCCTGAGCACGCCTGACCTCACCAGTGCACTGCAGGCTGCAGTGTCTGCTGGAATGCTGCTGCCTTGGAGGCAGTTATGTGCTCTAACAATCAGATAATTGAGCTTTGCTTACCTGTCAGTTGTAAAAATCGGTTACAAAAAGCAAGAAACTTTGGGGTGTTTTTTTAATCAGTTAATGTATTTCTGTGCTTGTTACCTTGGCTTTGCTTACATGTGGCTGCTGACATGCAGTGACTGCAGTGGGGGCTGTTGGAAGGAGTTTCTGTTTACACCAAAGCTATTATCAAAGCACCTTGGTGCCAAGGGTGACACCACACTGATTACCTTTTCTTCAGAGAGGCTGTAAATCCGTTCTGCAGTGAATTCCTTGTGCTGGCAACCTGTGGTATAGCTCAAAGTCCTTAAATGGTATCTCATCTCTACTGCTTAATGCCTGAAGCAATTAGACCTAATAGTTGCATTCTCCTGAAGTTCCTGGACTGTCCTGGTTGGTGATGGCTTCTGCTTCAATGCTGGCAGCAGCTGGGAAAGCCCTTCTTTTCCTTTCTTATCAGCTACACTGTCCTTTGGGACAGCGAACTTTATTACCTTGTTTGGGATGTGTGTGCAAGGAAAAAGGGTTATTGTGTAAGTGGAGGGACAAACCTCAGCAGGACTGCTTGGAAAGATAATAGGACTGTGCTATATGACAAACGTCCAACCCCTTCCACCTTGCCCCACAAAACACTGATTGCCCTTTACACTTGATTACTAAGGAATCCTCCCAAAAGAGGATGAGGAGAGGGAAGGACTTCATCAGAAAGTGTGGGCAAACTCCCACTGTCAGCAGGACGTGCTGGAATCGTGGGAGTCTGAGCACCCAGACTGGAAATGCAACTGGGGTGCCATTGAAAGTGGCATTTCTAACTCGTGCCTGTGAAGACTTTGTTCCATAAAAGGCTGTAAGTTTCCTGGCAGTGTGTTAAGTGGAGAGAGAATCGTTTGCCCTGTTCCAAAACTGTTAGCCAGAAAGCCATCCTTGCAGTAGCGCTTTCATCCTTCTGAATAGAAGGTCTCCTTTGATGTTCAGCATTTAGTCAGTATTACTTTGGTCTAGTTTTTTGTCCTTTTGCCTCATGAAAGGCTTCCTAAGCAAGAAGTAAGCTGAGTTTCAAGCAGGAAAAAGGATTTCCACCATTTTTTGAATAGGAAGGGTTCCTTATTTTTTCTTGCTGGAATCCTGACCTACCTTGGTGAATATTCCAAATGGATTAAACAGGATTTGCAGTACTGTGATTATCGTTTCTCTTCAGCAAAGTTAGGGGTAAAACCCTCAGTTTGGGTGCACTGCACCAAAAATGAATGTACTTTGGATCTCTGGGTGCTCACAGCTATCAGAACAATTGAAGTTGCAGAAGAGATTCAGGAATTTTCTTCCAGACTGTTTTTAAGCTTTCATGAGAGTAGTACCAGTAGTTACTTGGCCAAGGCAGTGGATAGTTTTGGAGACAGAGGGAAAGGAAAAAGAAAAGGGAGGGAAATTCCAAATGTGTAAGAAAATGCACATAAACACAGTGTTTTGTAGAGAGGTTTTGAGAAAATTCTTTTACCCTAATGTTTTCTCTGTTCAGTTTTGATTGGGTTGTTGCTTTCCACTAGTTAGTTGTCATACCCCAAAAATGGCCTTTCAGTGATAGGAGTACTCCAGGTATGTGGCTATTGAAATTCACCTCCTTGATTTCATTTTTTGGGTGCTTTGATGTAGCCTTGGTAGTTGCCTAAATTTAGGTACTGACAAGATTACATCATTCACCACTGAGTTGTCCTTTCTGGCACGTTGTTTTAAAATACTATTGAATGCTATGAAAGGAATTTGTTGGGTTTGAATGTCAGAAAATTTCTGGCACTTCTAATGTTTTCCCCAAGATGTGTGTCTGTATAGATATTTTTAAGGATTCTCTCTGGGCTAGGAAACAGCTAGTTAGTGTAATCCAAAACCATAGAGATGCAGTAGTGAAAAATCAGGAGGTGCCATAAAAGCGGTCTGGGCGCACAGCAGTGCGCTGTAACACCTCGTTTCAGACCGTGCAGATTTCTGCGTCTTTGTGTTGTTATTTATTCTGCATTCACTGTTGGCAGCACTTGGAATGCTGCTTATTGTTATGATTTATTTTTTTCCCCCTCAGAAGCTGTATGAGCTGAACAATCTCCATGCTCTCATGGCAGTGGTGTCAGGCCTCCAGAGCGCTCCGATCTTCAGGCTGACCAAAACGTGGGCGGTAAGTGAGCAGCAGGACCCTGGGCTGGGGTTCATCAGTGCTTCGGTAAACAGAACGTTCTGAAGCTTGTTTTCAAGGATGCAGCAGTTACTACAGAGAGCTTTAATTTTATTCTGCTGCCTACATAATGCTTCTAATTCCTCTGAAGTCTATGGTTTCCTCTTGAATTTTTTTTTCCGTTCTGGTGTAGAAATACTTTCCTCTGAAAAATCGTTCCCTGCAGGTTCTGCTAAATGCAGAGGCTTCTCATTTGGCCAGAAGCTATTTTGTATTTAGTTGCTGGAAAATTCTGAATGCCAAAGTGGGTCATACTTTAATCATTTAGGAGTTTATACTGTTGGAATTTTTCTTTTGCTGTAGAGAGCAGATGTTCAGAAACTCTGGATTCAGTTTCCATAACGAGATTTTTTGTTTCTCTGACTGATAACTAACCCTAGCACTTTTCTTTAGTATTTCATAGTTTCAGCTCCATTAGGCAGTATATTTGTAGTTCTGCCTTTGTACAGTTGTGAAAGAACAGTATTCTTTGGAATCATTTGTCATCTGTTTTTTGACTGGCATTAATATTGTTTTATCATTGTATCCTTGATAAGGCGAATATAAGGAATTACTTTTGCTCATTGATACCTCAGAGCATAGGAAGCAGTCCTTATTTAGGGATATATTGTGTAGTTTTCCAGCTGTTTCAGATGAATGTGACATTCAGTGTGACAGAAATAATCAGGTGACTGAAATGCTCCTGTGCAAGGGATACATATAAATAGATCACTAAAAAAAGCTGAAAACTTTGACTGAACACACGTCAGTGCATCCTTGGATGTTGCAAAAAGTGTTTATTTGTCTGATAACTGCGTGAAAATGTTGTTCAGTTGATAAATATTACCAAAACGGAAGATAATTCACTCCTGCTAAGATACTCATCTAGAGTTCTGGTCACATTTTGCAAATGCACAATTAAGTTAGACATTGCTTCCAAATACCAAAAATCTCTTTGAGGAGATCTTAGTGTAATTAACACTTCAAAATGATCTTGAGGAGAACTTCTGGTTTTCAGGTTTTATGTTGAGGAATTGATGCCTGGACAGTTTTATATAACTGTGAGGCCAAGTTGATTTTTAAATCTCTTTTTGTACACGACGCAAATCAAATGTAACTATCACCAAATATTAATAATAACCACATTAGTTACTACCATGGTGATGCCATTCAGAACTGGGAGTTCCCAGTTGCTTTTGATGCTTGGTTATGCATTAGTTTGCACTTAAAAGGTTTATTTGTGTGCTCTTGACATATGTATCAGTCTTTAAACTTCACCCCTCTTCCAACCTCTGAAATTCCAGTAATGTCTCCCACATTTCTGCAGGTGTTTGATTCCTCATACAATCCCAAGTGAGTCTGTGCTTTTCATCATCTTACATAAGCCTTTGTAAATTCAAGTTGCAGGATAGCTCCCAGCAGTGTGCACTGCAAACTGATTTAGTTGTCCTTCTCTTGGAAGTTCAGCTTATAAATTCTGCAAGTAATTCTAAGCCTTTGGCTTTGTGTATATTAAAAGCAAGAAGAGGCACACCAAGCCTTTATTTGAGTCACCCAGGTGTTTGGGAAAGTTCTACAGTAGCCCTCCAAAACCTTCAACAAGGAAGGATTTCTTCTCCATTTCTGAGATGGTTTGTAGCAGCCCTCAATCAACTCGACTTACAAAGTCAGGAAAATAGCTGCAAGTATATTCATTCCCTAAAAAATAAAGCCACCTTATATGGTTGGAATCTAGAGTTGAAAGGAGCCATTAAATACTTGCTTGGTAATCTAATGTTCCTAAAAAAGATGAAATTCATGTCTTCTGACGGTATGTCTGAATTAGTCTGAAATTTGTCTCGCTCATTGCCTGCACACACTCTGAACTCTGGAGAATAATAAGTGCTGCTTTTAATGTGTGATTTGCCCCATTCAAAGCTTGAAAAGAATTTTATGAGCCTTTCCAAGAAGGTTCACAGAACAGAATATTCAGCTTCTCTCCATTTAGTGTAAAGGAATTCTAGACAACCAGTGAGGATTTGGGCAGTGTAAGCAAATAATCATTAAATAACTGAAGTGGGGTGAGCCAGCATCCTGAGACCTCATCTCTTCTTGCTGGCATTTCAAAAAGGTTGTATTCAGGGCTGGCACGCCAGAGCTAGAAAGCCAAGAGCAATTTAGAAGGCTCCAAATCCTTCCCTGCTGCTGTAAAGAGTCAGCCTTAGTTTTTATTGTCTCTGCATATGTACAGCTCTTCACTGTTCTTTTCATCTAAGAAACAGAAGAAGAAACATTATTTAAAAAAGAAGCGGCTTCAAAACTGAAGGACTAAGAAATTGGTCCTTACTTGGCCCTCACAGAAACGTTTCTAATGTGCTTGGCTTCTCTGTACTTTTCTCTCTTAGTGCAGGAAGTGGAGGCATGGCAGGAGTTGGCCCGTGAGCACCAGGGGAAGTGATGCAGGATCAACTTGTTACGAGATGATCCAAAGAGCCTGAAAAGATACATCAGACTTGAATAGGAGTGAGCAAATCAGCATGTTTTGAGGAAAATAAAATTCATTCAAGTTTGAATCAGGCCATTATTATATCTGTTGGTCTTGTCTTACCTTTCAGTCTGCAAAACTACAAAAACCTTCCAGACATGAAATGATGGCAGAATATTTTAGGATATTATAAAAGCAAGCTAGTCCAGGCTGATAAAACTGGAACCAGCTCTGAGGAGATGAACTTCAGAAGATAAATGTCATGTTTAGGTGGTTAGAAAGGAGTACTGCCAGTCTGCTGCTTCCTTCTCCTGAAAGAGTTTGTAGTTCTAATGAATGGGAGATGCTGTTTGTTTGAGTGTTGGAACCAAACCTAAATTAAAGATGCCAATTAATTGCTGAAATGTCAGTGATCAGTATGTCTTGGGAAACAATTCAGTTTCAACAAGTGGCTTTCTCCTGAAAGCCAGTGTTTAGTTTGTCTGTCCTCATGAAGAGTTGGATATAAGAAATGTAAGTAAAAATAATACATTTCAGAGGTGAATTTACAGAAGGGAGACTTCACTTCTGTCAGGATCACCTAGGTTGATCTTTAACTGAAGTGAAAAGGGAACATGCATAGAAATTTAGTGATCTGACCCTTGTGATTGCATTGTAGGGCAAAAATGGTGACTGGGACTTGGAACACTGAATCTCCTGCCAAAATGTTCGGTGGGAACATCTTCCCCCCTTGGTTAAATTCTGACTCTGAGTTGAAATGAAGACTTTGAGGCAGTTTTGCAGCAGCAGTTCAGCAAGGTCTTTTGAAAATATCTTAACTTATTTCCCAATCTTACAAAGAGAGCCTGCTTGCTGTTACTTCTATCAAAGGAAGGGACTGGAGGCAGGGGGAATGCATAATGAAGGAGAAACATGACTTACAAGTTTTCTGTTCAAAGTGGATGTTTCTGTAATGTTAAGAGCCAGTAAAATTGCCAGTTGGCAGAAGAATACAAGTCCATGAGCCTTCTGTAAAAAACCATAGGTAAAATCCTTACTCTTTTCCAGACCTTCAAGTACATGGATCTGTGTATATCTGCATTCACTATTTTTGAAATTGTCGTTTAGGTAAAGCTATTTATCAGATCTTAATAGCATTGGTTTGTTTGGAAAATTGTTATTTAAGATGGATCTCAATTCAGGAATAAAAGAGGGTATTTTGGAAATTGTTTTTTTGTGAATCTGGATTAGTATAAAATTTCTCGGGGTACCTGACAAAGAAATGGTAACATATGCCATGGTGTGGTGTGTGGAGCAGAAAGGGCCCTGATTCTGTCTAGGCACTGCTCAGCAATAATAGAAACGTGTCTGCGTTAGCAGCACTGTTTTCAGCACAAATCCAAGGTGTAGCCCACACTAGCTACTGTGAAGAGAATTGACTCCATCCCATCCCAAGCCAAGACACTTATGGATGATCAGAGTGAAAAGGTTACTGGCATGGGTACTGCTGATGTGGACAGCACATGAAGTTGTGTTAGCTAGATCAGTGTTTTGATAACTTACCAAACCAGAAAAAACCCGCACACCAGTAACAGCAACAATAATGGGAAAGTGGAAATCTGTGCTTGTAAGAGGAAAAGAGAAATCATAATGATCAAACTTAAACTCACCTGGTTTTGCCCTCTGTTTTCTTTCCCTAGTTATTGAGTCGGAAGGATAAAGCCACCTTTGACAAGCTGGAATATGTTATGAGTAAAGAAGATAATTACAAAAGGCTTAGAGATTATATCAGCAGCTTGAAGATGACCCCTTGTATTCCCTATTTAGGTAAGTTGTAGCCTGTTTCTGCAGTAATTACACAAGCTAAAGACCGTCTTCTAAGCATTTGTGAAACTCTTTCAGTACTTCAGTGAAGAATCTACAACCCAAGGTGATTTCTGGACACTCTGTGTGGCAGGACAGAACCTCAGAAAAAAAATACCTCTTAAACCTCGCAAACACTGCAGCTTTTACACACAGTATCAGTTTTCTAGGAAACTATTTTGCCACGTGTTGTACAGATACGCTGACTTCTGGAGAAGTACTTCAATTGTTACGCCTGCTAGCCCTCCTAAATACTAAATACATGACTGTTCTAGTAATGGTGGCTTTTAATTTATGAGAAGCCATAAATCACCAGTGTCTGAGAGGAATAAATTTAGAACTTAGAGTTTGGAACATGGGAAAGTCTGGAGATATTGCTGCATTTAATAGACACCAGTGTGACAAGAGAAACTGGGTTGTTGTAACTGACTCAGCATGGAATAATTCTTAGTAAATTGTATTCCTGTGTATCTAAACCCGAGATGAATGCATTTAATACATGTTGGTTTTGTTGTCAAGCTAATTTAGTGTTTCTTAAACTGAACAGACATTAAAGTGATTAGTGTGCTGTTTTTAATGTAGCTTTTGTTTCATTAGATGTTGGTAATCACATAAAATTAAGGAACTGCATATCCAAGTTCTTGTATTTTTGCAGACAAGAAGTTGCTCTTACACCTGAATTCAAGATGAGCTCTTGTGGTCGTTAAGGCCTGTTAAGCTGTCCTCTCTTTGTTCCTGAAGTTTAGTGCTTCCTTTACTCAGCCGGGCTGTTAACTTCTTCAGGATTAATTGGTTGAATTTTACATGCTTGATACAGGAATAGAAAAAAGTACTTCACTGTCGGGGGGACCAGATTTTAATGCCCTGTAGTGTTTGTCATTCAGGGCCTGAATTGGAAGGTGCAGAAAAGAAGCCAAGCATTACGTGATGTGATGAAGCACGTAGCTTTCCCACCTTGGGGATATGGACAATATAGAGACATGATACACAGTTCTGAAATGCTTCCTGTGCTGATGCTTTTTACCCCTATGCCATGATTTTTGAAACATGAAGCTGGCATCAAATTGTTTTCTTGCTGATTGTAAAAATCCCAAGCCAAATGTTGGGAAACACTTTTTAAGTTTTGTTCAGTTGCAGATGTTTTCCCCAGTAAGTAGCAGCTTCTTGTCTAATGTTTGCATTAGAATAACATTTGGTCTTGACTTGATAGTTTGAAATGAAATGTATAATTCTTTTCTGTTTAGAAAGAAATGCTCTTTACTGTGACCTGCTGTAGTTAAAGCATTGTGTTGTGACCTGGTTTCATGTGGTACCAGTTCTTATTAGTGACATGAGGGATGTCCTCAAGCCTTTTTTAATTCTCCAAAGGAATAGCAAATTCCCACTGGTGCACTCCCTCTAAAATTAATTCTTGTGCAGTTTAAAAAAGTGGCAAAAAGAGCAAAATTGCCTTGAACATACAGTCATGATAAATCTGGATCCACTCTGGAGGATTGATAGTTGAGTCCAAGTTTTCTCATTTGATGAAAGCTTTAATCTCTGCTAAGACCTGGATAGATTTGTTATTTCTTCAGTCTCCTTCCCAAGGCATTTTTACTGATGTAAGAGTCATATGGAACAGAAGGAACCTAAACTGCTTGTTTAACTTCCTGCTTTAAGGTTACCAGTGATAGGTTACAATTCCCAAAAGGAGTACTTCTGCTGTAAGGTTCTGTAAGGGAGTAGTGCTGCTCCTGGTTTAAAGCACGTGGACGAGCCTACCTAGAAGCCTGCAGATGGAAATGGTGATCATGGCAAGTGCCAGGAAGGGGTTCCTCAGGAGGACCATTCCCTCTCGTGGAGGAGTGGGGGTTTCTTCACTCTTGGTGGGGAGATCCAGCAGCTGCCATGCTCCCCCCAAATGTTCTTTGGAAGAGTGCAGAGCTTCAGACTTGCCACTGCAACTAAATTAAATTTGCCATTGCAAATCCCCTCTAGAGAAACATTGGCACTGGTTGTGGAGAACCCTCTTTGGAAGGTCATAGGGAAAATGAGCATATAAAGGAATTCCAGCTGCAATTTCAAGGATGACTCTTTTGCCCTTATGCAGCCAAATACCAGATGTGGGTGTAGATTTTTTTTCATGGCCATCATGGCATTGTAAGAGAAAGCTTCAGTGGTGTAGATTTTGCAATAGGAGCAGAGCCACAGAAGTACAGATTGTTGTCTTATTTTCACAGCTCTGTGCACAAGATAATGGTGTCCTTCCACATTTAACTGGGAGGGGGAAATATGTTTCTCAGCTTCTTGCAGCAATGATTGTGATGTGATTCCAGAATTCTAGAAATGCAGGTGGGAGCAGCACATCCGCAGTGTGGACTCACCTACTTTAATGTGAGTGTGAAAAGCTGTGCAACACCAAGAAAGGTGTTCAGCACCGGGCCCTTGATGCACAGCGTGGGATATGTCATCAGTGCTGCATGACCCAGGCAACTAAAGCAGCCAACAAATGGGAGCAGTGTATGTGATGTTATATTTCACCTTAGAATAAAACCCCATTCTCCACGGGAGTCCTATTCCAGAGCTCTGATCAATTTGAGGTTGCACAATGAAACAACTGAGCCGTATCTTGAGAAGTAAGATTTTTATTTAACTAAGCAGTACTACCTTGTGAGATATTTTTTTTATAGCTGTCTTTGAGGAGTTATATCCAGAAACAGAAAAGCTGAGAACAGGTTATTAAGATTCATCTGAGGAATATTCAGCTGCTTCAGTGATAGTGCTTGCAACAGATGTTGGAAATAGATGTGAAAACCGTGTTTCCATTGTAAGTTGAACTTTCTTGAGGTCTGCCTGGTTAAATTTGGGCTGATGGTGGAGGAATGGTGAAGGCTTTACCCCTCTCAGACAGACTGCTTCTGAATGCCCAGGGCAAGAGGCCTGAGGGATGCTACAGCCTCTTTTGAAAATCTCTCAAAAGAAGAAGTGTGAGAAAACACTGAACTTTTTAAAGTCATTCGCCCTGCTTAGAAATTCAGCCCCAAAGCTACAAACTGATAGAGTTACCAGCATTGAAAGTGAATTATTGTACAGAGTACAAACCAACCTGAAAAAGACATGCTATGCTTTCCTTCCTCATAATCTTAAATTGGCAACTTAATTAAGTCTTTCCTTTCAGAGCACAGCATTTATACAGTCCGAGGTTTCTGGGTGGATTTTGTAATAATGTTTAGTCAATGTCATCCTGCAGCTTTAAATTGGGGAAGGCTCACTTTTTAGATGTCCAATATATAAGATTTAATTAAAAGCTGAGTGCAAGCTAATTTTACTTTGGGGTTTCTGCAAAGTACACCTTTCACTGAGTGCACTGAATAAACAAACACTGTTTTTGCAGCAGGCAAGAGATTCTTGGGGTAAAATACGCTCTCTGCCAAGGAGAGGAAATCTGCTGGTTGAATGAACTAAAAGCTGTCAAAAGTGATCATTAAAGGGATGTTTTGGAAGGCATTTTCCCTTTTTAAGTTTACCTGAACTGCTCTTCTATCCAGCTACCATAGAGAAAAAAGAGCAGACTACAGAGAGTCTGAATTTTAAGCATTTGCAATTAAAAAACCGTTTTGCAGGACACTCAGTCAATGAGGTCTGTATGATATTTGTAACAAACAAATATTCCTTATATGAAGAACAATGTCAGAATTGTAATTGTAAACATTTGTGTCAGTTAAAATTCTTGGAATTTGGGAATGGAATATGCTGGGACTGATTCCCCACCGCTGCCAACCCCAATTAAATATTGGTGGAACTGGTTGGCTTTGATCTCTGACCAAAGATTTAACTACAAGCCTTGCAGCCATAGATAATCAATGAAGCTTTATCTACTCCAGAGAGTATGTTCTGAAAGCAGAATGCTGTTTTTTCTCCTCTGCATTACATACGAGGCTTTGCATAATTGATATTGACTAATTTAACATAACAATAATACTAGATTATTCTTTTAGCTATTATGGTTTCTTATTTTAAATAGGGACAAAGTTCCTTAAAAGCCTGAAGGCACATACGAGGTGCTAAACAAACACATTGGTTACAATTCAGAACAGCGTATTCAGTTTTATGTAATACAAAATTAAATTAGGCAACCTGTGTGCCTGTGAGTGCAGTTATTAAACAATTGTGTGTAACAGGAAGAAAGCTTTCATTCTGAGGTTCTGGTACCTAAAGCGAGTGTTTTGTTCTGTCTGATTTTGGGAGTATCTCACTTTGAATCAGTGTGCGGTGTAGCTTTTGTTAAATGTTGGGAAAGTATTTTCTAATTGATTTCTTAAATTACATATTCATTCCAGTGGAAATCTGGTATCTAGAAGATAAAATGTAGTATAGGCTGTATCAAAGGTTGTGTAGGTGTGAGGGAAGTGTGTGTGTCATAAGAGCAGCCCAAGTTTGGGATGCCAGGGAGAACACACCCAGAGCTGATTTCTAACCTTTGTTTTACTGTGGGAGTAGAAAGCTGTGGTGGAGGAAAACTTTAATATTCAGAGTCTTCTCTCAATTACTATGTGTGAATGCTTGGTCAGCCCTCATCACTCCTAAGTGGAGCACAGAAGTGTCAAGCCATGATTTTAATATCAGGACTTTTAGTTTTGCCATTTAACTTCAGAGTTTAATTAGGAAGCTTGAATATGGAGGTTGAAAGTAAAAATGTACCAAGTAATTTGATTGTCTTAAGTTTATCAGTAATTTCATACAATTAATTTTCTGACACAAGGAACATTTTGCCTCAATTTTTACAGAAGGTAGGACTTGCAGATCTTAGTAGTGTAGAGAATTCCTTAAGAATTTCTGTATTTTGTGTTTAATTTGCCTCTTCACTTTGAAATAATTATTTGTTGCAAAAATCTTTCTCTGCTGGCAAAGCTAAAATGTCTCCAATTTTTTCTGTAGGTTCTTGGAGTACATATCAAACAGTAATGTGAAGTCAGATTTTTCATTGAAAGTAATACCAACATTTTTAAATAAATTGTTAAATAACTAATCAAATTTCACATTAAAGCAAGACAATGTCATTTCACATATTTACATTTAAGGGTTGAGCTAACCTGAAAAAGCATAAGCTTTTTGAACTGGAAAAGCTTATATCTTGTCAAAGATCTGGAATTTTTTACCAGCTTTGACTGTTTACATAAAGTATGTTGATCTTGAACAAAAGATAAATATGCTTTGCAAGCACAAAACATCTGCTTTTGTGAATGTGTGTTTAAAAAAAAAACACCGTCTGTCACAGTAGAGAAGGGTCCTAAAAATGGAGAGGGGAATATGACAGGGGGAAGAAGACAGGAAAACTGTAGACCTGCTTTTTGCAGGGGCAGATTGTGCAAAATAATGATTAAAAAGTACTGTTTTATTTTTCTTGAACTCAAAACACTGAGAAGTTTTTATGGGAGCGCTGTGGGATTTTCCTCCTCAGTCTATAGGTCTGATCATCATCTGAACTGCTTTCAAGGAGTAGGAACCTCCCCGGTACTCAGCCCAAAATATTCCGTCCTGGTACTTGCTCCGGTAGTGGCCTCCTCGGTACCAGACCCCGTTGAGGTTGGAGTGGGCACATGCGTTGTACCACCAGCCGCCCTTGTGGAAGTGAGCGCAGTTTCCTGGGGAATGGAAGGACAGGGGTGAATTTCAGCTTTAGGCAGGAGAGATGGAGATTATTAAATGTTTTCATATTGGGCCTTATTCTCAGAGGCAGCTTGGAAGTGCTTCGCAGCCTGTTGTGGCCACATCTTGCTGTTCTTCCTAAGCTATAAATTCTCTTTAACAGCAGCCATTGCTGGAGGGGGGGGTTATTGACATGGTCTTTAATGTGGCAGCTGAAAATGAAGGAGGGAACTCTTCTCAGCCTGCCAGCACTGCTTCTCCATGAGCTAACACCCAAGGAACTCGGGTTATGTGCTGTTTAGAAATACTTGAGTGGAAGCAATGCGAGTTGATACAGCCCCGAGCAGCACACGGGGCCACGGTTCCACAAAGAGTTGCTTGTAACTTGTGTTTTTACTGTTACAGGCTTGTCTACGAGTTTGCAGGATTTGTCCAGCTTTATGGTTATTGACAGCTGAGGAAAAGCAGTTGAGGTACTGCGCTCCCCAGCCTTTCTTTTACTGCAAGGGAAAAACTGGAGGAAATGGAAAAAAAAAGTGAGCAGAGTACACAAACCAAGTGATGTGCCCCTTTCTTAAGTACTGGTGCATAACTAAACCTCTGCACACTCGCAGTTCCTTTCATGCTCCTCAGAGGCTTTAGTTCTTGGTGATTATGTGGCAGCAGCCCTACTCAGAGAGCCCCTGGACAGATATTCTGACTGCAGAGCCACGTGCAAGTGATGAGCTAAACGGAGAATTGCTGCAGTGTGTTGTCAGTGAGGGTAACAGACTTTGAATTTCTGACAGGTGCAGGGGCTCTAAGAGGGCCCTGCCAACGTGGGTTTTATCATCATTGATTTGGAGCCCCTTCCAATAGGGTCATTTTATCAGAATTTGCGTACTTTCTGTTCTGAGCCGTACTTTCTGAGGCGGTGTCACTGATGGGATATCCAGGACGCACTTTTGGCAGCCGTGCTGCTTTCCTTACCTGAATACATGTCCCTGTCCCTGTCCAGCGTGGTGAAGTGCTTCCCGTTGTGCCATATCATGGAGTCGCCCGCGTTGCCCTGGTACGTGCCCAGGCGCAGCCGGTAGAATTCGCTCTCGGGCTCCAGGCGGAAGCTGCTGTACTCCGCGTAGACCTTCTTGTTGCTCCAGTCCTCCAGCTCAATCAACAGTCTGTAATTATCCTGATTGGTGAGCATGTAGATATTTTCTAGGCCCAGCCAGTACTCTCCATCAATGTTCCCAAATCCTTTCTGTGCAAAAGAAGATCAGAAGGTGCTGTTAGCTTGGTTTTGTGTGTTTGTTAAAACACTTGGCAGCAGGAGGGTTATAAACCAGTGGAGCTTGGGTCCTGAAAGCCTCTGAACTTCTGAATGACTTCAACCCGTGCATTTAAGTGCTTTATTTTGCTGCAGTGGGACTGCTAAGTTGCATGAGATGCTGCCAGAACCGGTGATGGGGGCAAAACATCTGTGTTCTTGCTGTCCTCTCCTTTTTAAGATAAAGGGAGGGAGAGTAGGGAAACTGAAACAGCGTATTTCTTGACAAAGCTAAGGGGATTTGTAATAATGGGTGAATAATGGAATTTTAGGTTGTATTTCCAGGTTGGAAAAGGTATTTATGGATCACCAGTCTCAATGCTCAAGCCAAGTAACTTCCTGTTGCTTTTGTATTGCAACTAGTGCTGGTTTTTACTGTGAATTTAATGACACAGTTCCTCTGTGTTCTTTACAGGATTTACTAGAAATGAAATATAAAGACATCTTTTCTTTCAAAGCACAGACTACCAGCACAGTAGCTGTGAAGTGGTATTTCCTATCTGCTGTCTCCTTTCCCCAGTAAACCAGTGTTGTTCAGTGTTGCGTTATGTTCAAAATGTTTATGGCTGCTGTTATGGCGCTCCATAACTGCCTTAAAACATTTGATAACATTTAACAACTCCAAAGCCAACTATGCACTGCTCTGAGCAGTAAAGACTTTGCATATTTATTTGATCTGTTTGTTTATTTATTGGATAATTGTTTTAGTTGTTACTGATTTAGGGATTCATATTTGAATCACTAAATTCCAAGAATGCAAAAAGCAAAAATCCTCACATTAATTTGTGTCCTATATGATGATGTCATTGTTGTTGTTATTATTATTACCTCAGCCAAATGATCTTCAAGTTTCCTGTTCAGCATGTAATTACTCCAAAGCAGCAGCATCTTGTCATCCTAGACATTCTGCCTGCTAGTTCATAATATCACAGTAACACACAGCAATGTGTTTCCCTTCACCAGCTGGACATCTTTAGATTTCTACCCTAAATTAACAGGTGGAAATTATTTCCTTTAATTCATTATTAGGACTATTTTTGAGTCCCCGATCCAGCAAATCTATTAGCGTGTTTAAATAAATAATTCCACTGGCTGAGTTTGCTTATTCATAAGGGAGACAATGAAGCTTTACAAGTACTCACTGTAGTTCTCAGTGCGTTAATAAAAGTCATGTTTTCAGTGAGAACTTTGTAATAAATGACTTCCCAGCCACTGTTTAGAATCACACGTGTCCCAGTTGTGTTGTGCATTACAAACCCAGGCTGCTTCAGACAGGCAGGTTCACCCAAAGTTAACTGGGCATTGAGGGAAACAGGACATTCCCCCTGAAATGTGTTTGCCCCTGGGGATGATCACTCTTTCCAGTTCTCTTTCTTTGCCCACTGATTTTTCTGCATTCTAGAATTCACCTTGTAACTGTCCCAGTTCCTGAAAAAGTTGACAGATCCATCTGTCCTCTTCTGGATGACTGCCCATCCTCCAGGGTCCAGGCTGTTCTCACACCAGAGCTGCATGGGCTCGTTGCTGTTTTCGGGTTTGATCATGTAAATCCCGCTGCTGGCATGCCCAGCATCCCTGGCTTGTTGGCAGTCTTTGAATGGACCTTTTGGGAAAGAAATACTGTAAACCTTCAAGATTGGCTGTGCAGTGCCCATTGTCCAGGAATATTTTGTAACAGAAAGTCAGTAATTCTATTAAGGTATAAACCTACCGTGGAAAATACTGCAGAAGCTACTGTCTGAGATTAATTTTATCTGTAAATAAACATGTTAATATCCTCTCTCCATATATTTTTGAACAAAAACTTCATTTTGCTAAACAAATAATAGTCTTTGGTTAGCAACACCCAGGTTTTTTTATCTGCTGTGGCAAAGATTTGTACTCTGGATTTTGATACTGAAGAGCATTATGATTTTTTTTTGCATTAATTATTTTCGTCTTTTTTACAAAAGGCAGACATCAATTTACTTCATTTTCTGGTGTACCAATTTGAAACTGGTGGAAGTGAAAACCAAAACAAACTCAGGATACCCAACCAGCCCTCCATATTTGTGAATATAAAAGTAGTTTGAGAGCTGCTGTAAGAAATTTACTGCCAGAGTCTATAGACCTGGAATTTAGTCAAAGAGAATTCTTACGCTGCATTTCTTCTGCCATTGTTCACTTACCCAGGTTGAGGATTAGGCTGTTATCTGTGGATAGGAGTCTTTTTAAGTTTCATGTGTCATCCTGGTGTGATGTGTGTAGATGGACACTGATGAAGGAAATAAGCAAGCAATGGAGAAGGATTTTTGAGCTAAAAGGACTCCTGTGTTTGTTTTCAGGGCTGTGGTTGCACAAAATTGCTGTTGCTGTTGTTTGTGACTGCTGCTTGAAAGCTCTGTTTTAGTCCATGTGAATAGTGATTTTACAAATAATACTTAGAGAAGACCATCTGGTCATTCTCTGAGAAGGATGCAGCTTACATGTCTCTGATAACCTTGCCTAGTTTGCCTTTTGGTATTTGGTAATGTTTTTATTTTCTGCTTTTTAGACAAAAATTTGTTTGTGTGTCATTGCTTCAGTTGGTTTAGAGAAACTGTAATTTACTAATGAAAAGCAAAGTCTGTTCTAATGACTAGCTAGTGGTGGATGCCCTAAATGTATTTGAAAACTCAGTACATCTGAAAATAAATTAGCTACAGCTTTCCTCTCCTTCCAGAGGGCTTATTTTCTCAAATCTGCTTGGAAATTCAGAGAGAACTCATCAGTCACAGAAACAGCTCATGTACAAAGCAGCATAGAAGATATTTGTTGGGTTTTTCTTTAATCAAAAGTTGAGGCTGAGGGAAAGGGACCTTCACAGCAGACTAAGCTTGTGTGACAAAAGCAGGCTGATTTTCTTAGATTTTCAGGTGGCAGTTGCCAGTTGGACAAGTATGTAATTAGCAAGAAATCCATAAAGCATTGCATATTAATTAGAGTGCATGAAGCTTGTGTATCTAATGAGGAGCTTCTGGCTGTGACGGGAACGTGCCAGACCCTGAGCCCTTGCTGTAGGTACTGCTGCACTGTCAGGATTGTGATGGCTTTGTCATTCTTCCAGTGCAGGCAGTGGCACTGTAGGACATAAATCCTTTAGGTTTGGTATACAAGTGCTTTTTTTCCCCCCCCTCTCTTGTTCACAATTAAAATTTCCATGTGAATTGTGACTCTTGCAGAGTTTGTCCAGGGGTTAGGTAATTTCCTGGGCTAAGCTGGGTCTCATTCCCATTCCTTGAACTGTCTGAAGTAAATTTGGGTGCTCTATAATTGACAGGGATGTTGTTCCAGAAGTATTTTTGTAAAACAGTTATTGCTTTAGGAAAAGTATAAACAAAGAAGCCTTATCTTTTGTAGTGTTAATTGAACATTAGGAATAACTTAATCAGATCTGCTGTTATGTGGGTGTTATCCCACATGATTATCACTGGAGGAGGAATTGAGCACTCGTTTTTCCATGAGAGACCCAAGCAGATGCTTGGGGTCATTTTAAGTAGTTTTTAAGGCAGACAGAATTGCACCAGTCTGTTTATGTAAGACTTGGATCACTTCTGGAGTTCAGCTGGCTGTAAGTTCACAGGATGCAACTTGTCTGCTTTGATGCTCAGCTTTGTCTGCGTGTATATACATAAGTTAATGTTGTGGTAGAGGTAATAGACTTCTGCTCTGAGTGTAAGGAAATATCCCAGAATTTTTGGTATATGGCCTTGAATCCTTTTAGTGAAGTAAATTCTTTGTTATGTATAATTGTTTCAAGTTCACGTTCTAAGAACTGATCTTGTTCAGTGGAAATACTGAGGTTTGTGAGACTGAGAGACTCCCCACAGTGCTGGTGTGGGTGGAGGTCTGACTGATGAAAAAAGCACGAATTTCTGTTTTAAATCTTACATTTAAGATTTAGTTTATAGTTTGTGATATAGTATAGTGATATAGTTTGTGTAAGAAATAAGTATCTTGTGCACATCTAGTCTTTTGTAAGTCTGTGTACACTAAGTCACTGAGACAGTTATAAGTCAGAAATACTCTGAGAAGATGATCTGTTAAATCTTTCACTTCTAAAATTGTGGCTTAGATGTATGAATCAGTGCAGATCATATTCTGTGCTAAATTAAATGAAGTAGAGAAGGAAAGGGATTAAATATTTTAAGTTAAAAGCTTGATAACTTGATGGCTGAATCCCATTTTGAGATGCCAAACGTTATTGTGAACAGATGATACAGAAGTTGTGCTTGTGTGAGGTTCATAGAGAGGATTTTGGGGGGCATCAGTAGAGGAAAAGTCCAAACTAAAATTGGACATATATTAAAAAAAAAGAAGCTATATTGTTAACCAAGAGGTATTAGAAACGGGGGGCAAGGTGTGTTGGATTTTCAAGTACTTCACTAACTTGAAACTACTTTTTGCAAAAACAGTGGCAGTAATTTTGGGGGTCACTGGTTATTATTCCAAATGTTAAGGTAATTGTGGCAACTACAATTCACAAATACGTTAATCTTGCTCAATTTTTAGAGCAATTTTTGTACAAATTAACCACCATACTCAGAAAATAGAACTTCACCCTTTTGTTTGCCATATATTTTGCATTTTACTCTCCACCCACAAGATGAAGATGCACCTTGACCTTTCTGACCCATCTGCTGCATGCCAAGTACTTGTTAGGAGGTCCAGGTATTTCCTCTGACATAAGTCTTTAACAGGCCTATTTCTAATTGGGATTGTCTGGTTTTCATTGATCTTTTTTTGACATATTTATGTATTACAAATAATCTTTGAACTGTAAAGTTCTTTCTTCTATGACATAGTTTTGATTCTGTGCACCATTAAATCTGTTTACCTTAATTTTAAAAATCAGGGGTAGTAACTGGGCACTGTGTTGGAGTGTACAAGTTTTGGTTGTGCTGACCAATGCTCTACCAGCTGTAGCAGTTCTCAACCCTGCTTTTCCCAAGCACTGCAAGAAACACTTAAACTTCCAACTCATGAATCCAGTATTAAAGGATGGTGAATAACGTTACAATAAGCTTCCTACGATTTCTTTGTGTTCCCTTCCAGAAATGAATTCCAACTCTGAACTTTTAGGGGTAGAGGTAGGTTAGTGAACACCTGGGTAGATAATTCAGAGGATAATACTTAGTGCTGTTGCCTCGTTTTGTGTGTGCAGCAGGCGTGTGTGGAGAAAAAGATGCATTCAGAACAGAACCTGGAAGCGAGGGTTTGCTGGGAAGCGGGAAGTCATGGCTTTTTTTAGAATTGTACTTGTGCTGCCTGACCAGACATCAACGCAGTGCTTTGATATGAACTGTTTCCTTTCTGTCATGATGTGCCACTGAAATTCACATGACATCTGGCATTTTGCTTGGGCTCATGCCTGAATTTTCTGCAGACCTTGAATAAAAATAGTTGTTCTTTACATCAGCAGCTGATTGGTTGTAATTCTGCAGAACAGTTGCAACTAAAGGTTTGGCTTCATCTTAGGAACCAAGTTGAACTTCTAACTGTGACTAAAAGCAATTTGAAAGAAACAGAAACAGAACTGCCACCTAAATGCAAAACCCCCCACCAAACCCTTTTGCTGTGCTAACAGAAGCCAAGAGCAAGCACTCAAAGGGATGTCGGAGGAAAACTTGGTTTTCTGAATCCCTGAATTTTTTAAATTGCAGTTCTGTCAAAATTTTAATAAAGTGAGAAACATTATCGAGTTCAGGGCAGCTCAGAGGTTGTTAATTGTCTTGTCACTAATTCTGATTCCTAGTGATGCATGCATTTATCTAATGACCTGAAGAGTGTAGTAGGTGAAGATCGGATGCAGTCTCCTGAATGTGTTTTCATAGTATTTATGGTTTTAGTTTAACTTGCCGTCCCCTACTGGCATCAGGTTACTGGGAATGTAGTTACTGATTTTAAATTTTCAAAGCTGAGTGCCTCCAATTGGATCCAGCCTTGATTCAATTATCCTTTCAAACTTACCACTCTTGAGTATTTCAACTGAGCACTTAGAGGCTCATTGCATTAATGTGTTGGTGGATTTAGATGTTCATTTTAAAGCAGGTCAGAATAGAAGGATGAAAATTCTTCTAGTAGAATTTTCTTCTGGCGAATGTGTACATGTAAGTCTAAAGGACAGAAACTTAAAATTACTTAATTTGTTTATGATGAATTAGTTTGTCTTATTCACCCTTGCCAGCTACTGTAACATGTAGCTAGCAGGCAGCATCGAAGAAATGGGTAAATATTAGAAAGTTTATGCTAATACTGAATTTTCATGTTTTTGTAACTCAAACCCAGCTGCAGAGAGAACTTCCAATGCTTTGTGACTTGAAGGCGAAAATTGTTCAGATTGAATTTCTGAGTATCAGCCATTTCAACAAATTCATCTGACAGAGATTTAGGCTATTTGGCAAACTAAAGCTTTCCCTGGGAGGTGGAAGGGAGAAAGAAAATCAGGGGCAAGAGCAAGCTGTAACCAAGTACTTTCAGTTCTTCCTTGTGTTTCTATGGTCGGGACAGTGTCCCTCAGAAATGGAGAAATCTCAGGTTAGGTAAATAGTGGCAGGTAACTTACCCTCGTTAATCAGGGCCAGAGGTGGTACTCTGAAAGGACTCTTTGTAGGAGAAGTGGCTGGGTCAGGCGGTGGCCTTACATCTCTGTCCCGGGGGTAGCCCGGGTCTCGCTGTATCTCGTTGCCTCCCAGCAGGACGGGGCTGTAGGGCTGGCTGTTGGGAATGTGCTGCGGCACGACCTGCACCAGGGGCGGGGAGCCGTGGCTGTCCTGGCGCGAGAAGATTCTCAGGCACTGCTCCTCCAGCAGCGAGATAGTCGCGGACTGGTTGTTCACCAGGTCGGTCAGTGCCGCGTATTTCACTTCCAGCTCCTTGTATTTCGTTGCCATCTTCAGCATTTCTGTTGTAACATTAAGGACTTTGTTTTCCAGCTGGGAAAGCTCGAGTGAGTTGTCGCGCTTTCGAATTATCTCATGCAGGAGTTGCATGTACAGTTGGGTCACACGAGAGTTCATGTTTCGACTTTCTTTCCTCAGTAACTTGACTTCGTTCACAATGTTTCCGTCCACATCCACTACCAGCTGCAGAATGTCGATCTCCCGCTTCTGCTTGGCCAGCACATCCTTCAGGTTCTCGATGTCCATCCTGGTGACGTCATCTTTCCTGTTCCCAGCGCCCGGGCCATTCGTGTTCACACAGATTGGCCCTGTGATTTTTTGTTCTGGCACCAGGAAGGTGTAACCACATTTCTTCCCTTCCTCTGCCCCATCTGCTGAACGGGGCTGCCTCTGCTGGGGTGTCTTGCTCGGCGTGGATTGTTCCGTGCAGCGCCCGATGGACAACAGCAGGAACAGCAGGACACCCAAAGTCCACTTCAATACCTTCATTTCAAAGCAAGTGTGACGGCTGTCAGGAGCCTGTTGAACAGATAAAAGATGAAGTCATTAAATCAGAGGCGCAGCTAAGGCTCCTAGACTGTTGAACTGCCTAAATGGATGGGTTTGCCATGCTTGCACGTGTGTAGCCAAGCCTTTGGAATCTCTTACTTGGGGTTAGATTCCATTGGATTGGCTGTTTGTTTTGGGCAGCGAACACTAAAATTTAGATACAGGGTTTGGCAGAGAAGTTGTTGCAGTGAGGCAGTTTTCAGAAACAAGGGTGTGCTTAGATTCTGTGTTACACTTCCATTATCAGTTCGACTGCTCAGGTCTGTGCTCACTGCAATTACTGCACGGGGTTACGGAACATAGCGTGCTTGCAGAATACCTTCCTGGAAGGGAAGTAGAGAGATGAAAGTATTTATATAAATGTTGGATTTTGGATTATGTAAGCCTTTCTGGTCCTCTTTTAGCTTTATATATAGATGTATCCTTTGTTAAATAGTATATACGTACTTATTCATATACACACCCATGTTTCATATTTATATATACACAGTTTTAGTAGACTTGAAAAATGCATCTTTAAGACTATTTTAGGACATGAGTGTTAGGCAGGAGATTAGATACTGTTTCAAACATTGAAAATTACTTATTCAAGTGACTTGGAATTTGTAAGGAAAGCTTAGAACACTGTTTGCTCTGCATATGTGTTCCTATTTAGTTGCCTCGAGATGAATGTTTGGAATTGTTGTCACACTATTTTTGTATCTTTGAGAACATCTTTATCCAAATAATGCCGAAGTATCAGGTGTGTTATCATTATAAATACCATACTGAAGCATTTCATTCATCTTTTAAAGAAAATTAGGAATTTCTTTTAACTCTAAAGAATTAAACTGCAGTGATAAAGCTCCACAAATGTTCTTGAGAGCTGTTTTTTAGCTTTAAATATTTGAGATGATAAACAAAGGTAGCACTTAAATAAGGAAAAAACCCTTCACTTCTTGTGGTTTGTTTGCTTTGTGAAGTAGATCACTCTTCTTATCTCAGCTGTTGACCTGGCTTTCCTTTCCAGACTCCTTCTGCAAACCTCTGGATAGCCTTTGTACAGTGGCCTTTGGGTAATTACAAAGAGAAATACAGTGAGAGCAGGGAAAGTTAATTATCCTGCTGTTCCTGCTAAGTCCAAGTTTAAGTGCATTTGGCAGTCCTGACACAGTGATCCCAAAGGAGAAGCAGGGCTGTGTTGCTGCTGCCTTTGCACTCACATTACAAATGATAAGGTGACTTTTGGGTCAGGTCACTTTTCCCAGGTCTGTTACTGGCTTTAATATTATTGCAACAGACGGTGTCTGCTCAGCCTCAGGAAACCTGTCAAGTCTTTGTTTTTTGGCTTCACTGAGAGCAGTGGTTACAAGCTTCAAGCCATGAGGTACATGCAATCAGGAATTAGAGCTACAAACTCTGCTTAAATGTTTGATAACTTTTTGTTCATCTGATGGTTGTCTTGCAAGCCCTGCTTCTGGGAGGGGAAGAAAACACATTCAACACATACTAAAAATCCTTTCTTACCCTGTATAAATAGAGGGAGCACATAAGTTTGAGGAAGTTTATTTTTAAAAACGTATTTCTCTTTGTTTGTAGCAATAGGTATTTCTGTGTCTACTAGTAAATATTTTTATCAAAACCAAAAGTTAAAAGTTTTGTTAATATTTCTCTGCTGAAACTGTAACTTCTGTTTAAAGGAAAAAAAAAAAAGTTAGGAAGAGGTATCACTTTTCTCCAGAGCTGGTTGTGTGTTTTTCTTTGGTAATTTCAGACATTTAAAATATTAATCACTTGGACACTGCTCAGATTTGGTAGTTGATTAGGTTAAATGTTCACATGAATCATGGGAAGCACATGGGAAACTGGTGTGTGTGTGGTTTCTAACTTGACACGGATGAGCCAAATTAATAGTCTGAAGTTTAAAACCTCTTTGCATCTCCTAAATTATTTTTCAGTACTTTTGCATTTACTATTTGCAGACTGAGGGAAAGGAACTTCATGGCATATGGCTGAGGATGAAGCCATAGTACAAGTCCAGTGTTTTACTGTTTTCAGTGTGTAATGGTACTTCATGGTCCGAGAAAGTGAATAACATTTTAGTTCTTGGTAGCTTTTAAAGACTTTAAAGAGTTACTGAAATAATGAATGGCTGGGGATTTTTCCCCAGAGCAGCACATTTTCTCCCAAAATTCGTAGAATTTAAATGAATCTTTCAAAACCAAGCACTTTGCAAGACAATCCACGTTCTAGCCATGTATTCTGCTGCAGTCTTTCTGCATTTCTTTTAATACTGAATGTGTTCATTTTGAACTTTTACCCTCATATTTTAAAGTGTCAGGCTCTGTGTCTATACGTGTGCTGTCAGACCAGGAAATGAATTGAAGGGTCAGATACAGCATAGCTAAATCCAGCTGCTGCATAAGATTATGCCCTAGAATTTGAAATGATTCAAATGTCTTGTAGTAATCCGAGACATTCAGATAAGCAGGATGAGTTCCTTCTGAGAATCTCCGTGGTAGGGAATGTATATGCTTCCATGGAAATGCTGATGTTGAAAAAATTAAATGTCTTAAAATGTTGCTTGTCAAGTTTGAGCAGCTTAATGCCTAACTTGTTATACAAGAATAGGTTCTGAGCAAGATATTTACCTGGAGTTTTAATCAGCTTAGAAGGAAATGAAAATACTGTTTCAGAAATTTCCTGATGTTCTGGGCAAGCAGCTTAAAAAAATAGGAGCTGTTTATCCAGAGTATCGCAGAATGATAGCCTCATATGCAAGAGCTAAATGACAAATTAAAATTCGAGTTGGGAAATAGTTTTAGGGTTTTTAGATCAGACACATTTTGTCCCAGATTCCCAGGTTTGGATGTTTAGGTGGTGGCATAACTGTTAGGAGATAGCTGAGGCTCAGGGATCAGTTCAGAACCACGGCCTCCAACCCTCCCTGCAGGCTTGGGGTCGCCTGTACTGGGGGGGGCTGCTGGGGTACCTGGTGCAGAGCTTGGGAGTGAAGCAAGGCAGTTTGTGATTACAGCTCCCATTGCTTTAAAATACGTTATTTAGCTCTTCAGTAGATGTCATGCTTTCTGGATTAGAATAAACTGTCACTTCAGCTGCTTCTGGCGTGTTTCTGTGCCACCCAGTTTTGGGTCTCAGATTTCTGTGGAGGTTTCATTACGTATGTTCTGGCCTGCTGATGTTTTACAACTTCTGCAGAAGAAAATGTGCAATTATTCACAGCAACACAAGCTTCTTCATCAGCTTGTCAGAAACACTCAGAGCTGTGGACAGGGCTTCGATACCATTTTATTTTTAATGCCATTTCTTCTGGTTTCTTTCTTTTTCCAGAGTGATCCCTGTGCAAAGAAAAACCCAACTTGCTTTCAAAATTAGTTTTTGATTTATTACTTTAAAAAGTATTTAAAGGTACAAAGTTCCAATTTAAAAGAGCACCACAAGCCAGGAACTACTATTTTTAACTGCTGTAACACAGACTGTGTTACCCCCCGCCAAAATACTGTAATCACGAATAGAGAGTTGCATGGATCAGGATGTGGGGAAGCTGGTATATATTTGGCATTTTTTAGCTCTCTGCACAACAAACTGTTTGTTCTTTGTTGTACTGCTGTGACTCATGTTCAGCAGGATGTAAAATTTGGAAACCCACAACACAAATTGGAATCTGTTCCTCCAGCACTGACGAAGGCTCCTTCTCCCTGGGCAGTGTAGGCTGATATGGGTGAATGTAACGAAGCTGTTGCAGGTAAATGTGAATATAGGATTCCCTTTGTACGGAAAATGCAGTATCAGGACGTACCTCTATTCCAAGTATTTATTAAAAGAATATGGTCAAGAGATAAATGCCAGCAGTGTCCTCTTACATGTAACAGGAAGAGAAACAGAGTGGGTTCTTTGAGAAAGTAAATTACAATACTGAGACTAAAGATGCTCTGAACATGATACCAGCTAATCAGGGAGCTCTGCTATTGATGTTACAGGTACTTCATTTTCTGTTGAGCTTTGCCTGAGCAGCTGAAATCAATAAACCCAGCTGTGTTCCCCTACGTCTGCACAGGCTAAGTGAGGATTTTTGTGGATTTTTTTAGCTTAAAACTGGGTCCATGACATAAGAAGTAATACTAATGTGGGGAAAATACTCTTGCTGTAGGAGAAATGTTCACATGGATTTCAGTATATCTCTATATTGAAGGAAGTTACTTCTCCCTATATAAACAAGTGCTTTTCCAGCAAGTCCCTCTGCCTCTGCTGCAATAACAGGATTACTTTCAATTGTATTGACTGGGATCCAGGAATAATATGTTCTTGGGTTTTGTTCGTCAGATTCGTGAGGTACTGAGTCACAGAATTCTGCTTCTCAGAGATTGCCATGAACCTGATTCCTTTTAGGAAAGTCAATCTAAAAATCTTCAGGGGTTTTGAGCTTGTCATTGAAAGCATGTCCCTTTTAAAAAATGATAAATTCTTAGATGTTCTCCACAGAAGATCTTTGTTAATTTTGTCATAGTAGATATTCTGAAAGCACAGCAAAATTTCATGGCATTTCCAGATTTTTTGGTGAAGTTTTTTTTAGCGTGGGGGTTCCTTTGTTGGCAGCTGCTGTGTGTGTTTGCACTGTTTGAGCAGGCAGGTTACAATGCAGTGGTACATTTTGTGTTTGGAAATGTGTGATTTGGGGGCTCCAGAGTTCTGCTTAGAACAGATACTGAAGATATTAAGCATCTAGTTATGCTTGCTGTAGGAAATTGTACTTCATTCATTGGTGTATGAATTTTAAGGACCAAACCAATAGGACACATTACAAAAAACCAAGCCCAATAAAACAATAATTAAGACCTGATAGAGCCATGTAGTTACTGCAAAAGTTTGAAGGTTCAGAATTTCCATTCTTTTTAGTAAGTTCCTTTAAAGCTTCAAATAGTGTATTTTTTTTCACTGTACTTCAGATCATTCTTTTGGCAGCAGCAGCGTCATATTAACATTGCATTATTTGTTTTAAAATAAACATTTCAAAATTTGAGCTCTGAAGTTGGAAGGCAGCAAAGGAGAGAGAGTTAAAACCTTGTATACAGCCAGTTTATTGCATTAAAATTATTGACTCAGCTGTTTTCATTTGTGGGAGATTTAGGAATTGTTCTAAGCAGCATAAATCAAACCCTTGGCTGATGATGAATGAATGGAGCCTGGTGTCCGAAGCACATTAAGCGCTTCAAAGGGGGTTGTGGTGGTGTTGTTTAGATGATTCTCCTCCTTCTGTAAATCAGCACAAAGGGATAGTAAGGAAAAGGGCTCAAGAACTTGGAAAGGATCCATCTTTCTTGTTTATCAAGGCTGCTTCAGACTTCTTTCCTCTGGTAGCTACTAAATCTTAATTAAGTTTGCCTTCTGTAACACTTTGTCTCTCCTTTTAGCATCAGCCCCTTCATTCTCTCTCACTGTGTCAGGCATCTCTGAGTTTGTTAATCCAAATGCATCACTTAAATTTATTTGCATTGTTCTGGATTATTTGCTGTGTTTTAATTTCCAAGTCAGCATGAAGAAAGTTTTCCTATGTATTAGCAAGTATTTTTTGGTTTTCATCTGTACTTTTGTCTTCTGTTTGTAAACAACTTTCTTGTTTTAATAATTGACTTGCAGCAGCATTCTTCTCCCTTCCTTCCCTAATGAACTGTAACAAACCCCTCAATTTTCCACTTAATGTAGTGTTGCTTTGTACACTGCATTTCATGTTTATCAAATGGATCTGTATTTAGAAACAAACTGCAGTTCATCTGAAGTACAATTAACTTCCCAGAAATTGCCGAAGGAAGGGAGTAGTGCCTGTTGCAGCAATGTCTTTGGCTTTTCAGCTGCACAATTGATTGTGCTACAAACTTGATTATGTTCTGAATCAGTGTATGACTATGGTTTCTTGGTTGGCTCTAGGACTCAGGCAACTTCTGCTCCTCAGAAGTACCAGAAATAAGAACGTACTTGATATGCAATGATTGCTACTTACAGATGTGCATTGATTTGCCTGGGACTTTTCACAGTGGTTTTATTGAGGTATCCATTTTCTAGTTCTAGTAATGCTAGGTCTATGCTCTGGTGTTGGGTGAAATCCAGCTTCCCTGAAATCGATAGGATTTTTGGCTTTTGCCTTCTGGTGGGATCAGAATTTCACATGAGTATGTTCACAGTACCCAAATGACAAGCTTAGCAAAGAATCTGGTGGTGATAATTTTCTGTAACTGTAGATAACAATACAGCTAAACAACTGAAACTTGTTCATCCCTACAACTGGAACAAGTTAGTCTGTGCTCTTATGCAGTGCCTTTTTTAATTCTTTCCAAAGTCTACCAAATGCCACAAAAATGAGCCTTAATGTTAGTTGTCAAATTTTTCTCAGGCTGAGAGGGATTTGTTTCTTCAAAATTGTATGTTGAGGGAGACGTATGTAGCATTCAGAAATAGCTCAAAATTAAACTTGTAAGTAAGAATAACTTTAAAACTTACCAAGAAATAAAGTCTTCCAGCTGGTTTGCTTCTGTGGCAGATGGAAAATCCAGAGGCCAAGTTGCTTTTGCTTCCTATATTACCCGATGGTGTGGAGTGTTAATCTGCAGCTGGAGCTGAAAACTGCTTTTGTCTTTCTCTGTTAGATCCAAGCTGTATTGAGGAGTTGGGTTTCTCCATACGATAACCAAGCTAACTAATCAGTTAAAAAAAGAAAAAGAAGTAATGCTCCAGTATGCGTTATTCCAGGAGAGCGAGAGAGAAGTGTTTTTTGAAACTGCAGTGTTTAATTCTCACATGCAGAAGTGCTCTAACCAGCTACAGCTGACCCAGATTCCATATACATCACTTTTGGACCGTGTTTTTTTAAACAAACACACACTCGGCTCAGCCGTTCAGCCCACCTATGATGTCACCGCGAGCACTGGGAGAGCAGGAGAAACTCCTCCTTCGGATTTCCTATCCATACCCTCCAGAAAGGGAGGGGGTAGGGAGGCTGAGAAGTTAGGAACAAGGAAAGATTGTTTGCCAGTAGAAGGGAGGTACCGTATGGCAACGGACTGTGCAAGAGTTCAGCAGGCAATTGCAAATCAAACATTTTTACTACGCTGCCTAAAGATGCCTTTCAAGTTATTACAGTACTGGGCTTCATTGAGAAGAAAGATTCTTTCAGGCTGATAAAACTCGATTTGTGTTGCTGGGAATAAAAGGGGCAGCCTGGCTGGATACAACAGGAAAAATGAACCATTTGTAGTCTAGAAGAATGTTCAGCAGAATGTCGCATTCAATTCTTGACGTTCACTTAATAAGAAACAGTTCCAGTTGTTCAAGGCATGAATTCTCCAACACACGTGGAAAAAGTTAAAACTCTGTGTGTGATGGTTTTGGGTAGGTATCAGAATATTTGGTAACATCTGACTGGTGTTAGAAGTAGCAAAAGCCACAGAGATTATGCTCTACAAGAAATACGGGATCTGGCTTTGGTTCTGTCTGTACTCAGCCAGCACTCGAGTGCATTCACTTTATTGCCATTGATCTTTCTGCTTTCTTCACAAAGGCAGTGCCATTACATTTGAAAGAGAATTGCCCTTGTATGCTTTCAAGATTATTTTAGATTTCACAGAAATGCATCCAGTAGGTTTGGAGAACTGCTCTTTACAGAAGACTTGTTGATTTCGCTAAAAGAAAAGATCAGTGCAAGTCATTCAGAGGTAATTCTACAAATACAGTGGTTTATAAAATCCTGCATAATAGTGCAGGTGCCTGTTACAGGGAATTTCCTTAAATACAGTTAATAAGTATGATTTACGTCCTTCTGTGGAAGACTGAGCAGGTTTGGGTTTTTTAAGGCTTGTTTGGACATGGGTTAGTAAATTCAGGTTCAGGACAGCTTATGCACTCTAGGTAGCATGGCAATTAAATGCGACTACCTGGTGTTTCTGATTATCTTTTCTGGTTTTTAGCAAATTGTTTCTAGCAGAACAGAAAATTGAGAGATTTAGTAGTATATCAGGTCATGTGTAATATCTTTTTATTCACTTTTTTATATGTCACCTTTCAACCACAAGTATTTTAATTTGTTTCTGTGTGTGCGCACACACGTGTGTGCGTGTGCGTGTGTGTGTTGGTTTTGGAGGGATGCCCAGAGTTTCCCAGCTCACATGTGAGGACTGTACTGCTTAGGTGCTGTACAAATACAACTGCTGTTCTTGTGAGGTTGTATTAATAGTCTTCCACCTGTAAAGCCAAAGTCCTTGTTATGATTTTGGTTATACAAGGCTGAGAGGTGAAGTAAAATATAATTTTAAAATTTCCTTGTTACTGAAACAGGTTTCTTAAATAATGTTATTTAAGTTTGTGTAGTGTTTTAATTGAGATATCTGTGAAAGATGCAAGGGATGCAGAGCAATTCCTTTGAACAGCAGAGTTGGTCAGGATATGCTTCTCTTAGTTGAGACAAATGGATGAAGTTCAAGAAATGGAGTTGTGTTTAGAAATAAAATAAACGTTTCATCTACAGCATTACTGTGTAAGGAGGAGGATTTTCCTCTCTACGTGATCAGGGGCTTGAAGGAGCAGTGAGGTTGCAAGCAGTGCAGGGGAAGAAGAGGTAGGAGATTTGATGTGACTTACCTGGAAGGCTGCTGGATCTGTGGAGCTGTGATTATTACAAACTGCAGGATTCATTCATTTCAGTCTGGGTGCCCATTTTCCCTAGTTAATCTTTCCCAAGTTGCTGCAAGTTGAGTTTGAGTTTTTATTTATCTTGAAGAGTTGTGGGTATGATTTATTTTTCTATTGTTTTTTAATTGCTGAATTGGAGGAATGAAGTAGTAGACTTGCTAAACAATTAATTTTGATTGTGTATTTTAGGACTATGCAGTTAGTATGCTTCAGATTTGTCAAAGAAGTAGTAAATTGGTGCTGTGGAGAGGATGAGGTTTATGAGTAGTTGTACATGTCCTTGTAATTACTTTTAGATTTCTAAAGTTATTTCACATTTAAATCCAAAATGCTGTTCTGAGACAATGCTTTTGTCAACCTGCTTTAATGTTAGTGAAAGCGAAAATTCTTCACAATGTTCTTGGTGAGGGTTTTTTTCCTGCTACATCAAAGACACTAAACAAAGAAACTTTTCATTCTAATCTCATTTCAGGTATTTATCTGTCAGACTTGACATATATTGACTCTGCCTACCCCTCAACAGCAAGCATTCTGGAAAGTGAGCAAAGAACAAATTTAATGAACAACATTCTTCGAATTATCTCAGATTTGCAGCAGTCGTGTGAATATGGTAAGCTAATGTGTAAATATCAGAGTGTTAAAGAGAAGAATTTAAAAGCTTTATTTGTCTGCTGGATCCACGTGAATGCCATTAACACCCTCCCTCATCCTCTCAGCCCTGAAGTCTAGGTTTATTCTAGCATTGTTGGTTAAGACAGAGCATCAGGGTGAGGAGACAGAATAAAATTGCCTTTCTGTTACATCAAGCAAACTACAGGATATATTTTCTGATGATAAATGTGTAGTACATCATACTCAATAGTAGTTTTACTGGTATTTAGAAGCTTGTACCCTGTGTTTCATAATTTTATGACTGAATTCTACAAGTAGGATTGTTTTTGGAGTTGTACTTTTACTGGAGATGTCTTGGTTTTGAAAGACAGGTGTCTGCTAAGGAAGGCAGAAGCCTCCCTTGAAATGGCAGATGTAACCCCTTTCCCTCCGAGTTATTATAATTTTGAAAATCAAGGGCCTTTAGGCAAAGATGTGGGAAATAGGAGTAACAGTTCTTTACTATTAAATATCTATATGTGTCTAACCAGTCAAACAAACAGCAATAACCATGGCAGTAACAGCAAACACAAACCCAGTCCCAGCCTTCTCGGCTGTCAGGCCCTTTCCCCTCGGGTGCAGTTCCGCTCGCAGCCGGCAGGGGCGCTGGCGGCTCCCGGTGAGCAGGGCAGGTGCGATGGTTCCCCCGCGGCTG
Source organism: Corvus cornix cornix (assembly GCF_000738735.6). Classification (NCBI taxonomy): domain Eukaryota; kingdom Metazoa; phylum Chordata; class Aves; order Passeriformes; family Corvidae; genus Corvus; species Corvus cornix. The sequence continues at coordinate 30,898,454 of NC_046338.1, forward strand.
CAGGGGGCGCTCCGGAGCGAGCTCGGGAAACCCGCGGCTCTGGTGCCCTGGGATCCCGGGAAGGGATGGAACAAAGGCTTCACAAACCCCTGGGCAGCTGATCCCGGTGTCCGGCTGGACCCTCGGGAACGGCAGGCTGGAATGGCAGGCACAAACACAAATCCCGGGTGGCAGATGAGATGTATCCAAACGGGGAACCCCACGGAGGCCCAGGCAGGCAGGGCAAGCAGGGCTACAACGCAGCGAAAGCTCGAAGCAGCAGCGGGGCAGGGCGGCCACAGCCCGGTCTCCAGCAGGGCAGGGAAAGTGGCTTTTGGGATCCCAGCGTTGTTTCCAGCAGAAAGAAAAACGGCCGGAAAAAGGAACCAGCAGCTCCTTTCTTTGCAGCTTCTCTCTCTGGACGCTGAGAGCAAACTGACCCCACACCCAGGTGAAACAAAAGGGTAGCCAGGTCTTTTGTTTGCTCTCAAGCACCCAGCGATTTATTGTCTTAGTAAGAGAATGGGGGAAAATTCCTTTAACAGGAAAAAAACTAGACCTCTTAAAATCCCAACAAGAGATAATAAAATACATTCAGCTTGTCTTTCGGACATTTGTAGTTCTGTGCACAGATCAGATAATGTGTTTTCTTCAAAGATGGTTTCCCTCACAGTCGTCTTCCCATTCTAGAAAAGTCATAAGGCTGTGTTTGTGGTGCTGGACTGTGAATCAGCACAGGATCGTGGCTTCCGTGAGAGCTCAGTATGAAGAGAATGTGGGCTGTAAAGGAGTCCTCAGGCAGCCCTCCATGTTCCAGTTCTGGGCCTTCAGTTTGGCCAAGGATGTTGTCTTACTTCTCCCTTACATGTGCTCTGATGAGCACCTCTACGGTTTGTGTGTGGGGGGTGTCAGGTCAGTGCATGAGAATTGCTGTGAAGTTCTAAAATTTCAGTGTCCTTAGGGCCTGTAGTTTGTGCTCCATCTCACATAAAAAGGCAAGAGACCTGAATCTGTTCAAATAGCTTCTGGAAAATACTTGGCTTACCAATGAGTGGCACAGTGTTAATGAATGCTGTCTGTTTTCCAGATATTCCTATGTTGCCTCATGTCCAAAAATACCTAAATTCAGTTCAGTACATAGAAGAGCTACAAAAGTTTGTAGAAGATGACAATTACAAGTAAGTACAAAATGCTACAAACTGACCATAACTTATTGCAAAACAGCTTCTAGAACACGAAGCCTGTCACTTGTGAGACTGCACTTGGGGTGGGGAATTGTATTATATTATGTGGGTGTCCCTGCCCATGGCAGGGGCTTGGAACTAGATGAGATTTAGGGTCCCTTCTGAGCCACACGGTTCTGTGGTTCTGTGATTATGCACCTCAGACACACCAGTTGCAAGCAGCTGTGGTTCCAGCAGGATCCCGTGCCCAAGGCACTTTCCCACATGCTGGATGGCATATCTGCTCCCTTTTCTGTGCCAGACTGCACCAAGCCCTTGCTTCAGGTTGGTTTGTTCTGCTGAGAAAGACTTTGTACACGTGGCTCACCTGTAACACTGTTCAGTCAGCAAGAGGAATCCTGTGGTTGGAGATGGCTTAAGTCATTCTTCATCAGAAAAAAAACCGTCTGTGCATCCAGTCCCAAGTTCTTACTGAGGGTGACTTAAAGCTTTCACTTTCAGATATACTTCATTTTATACTTTTTCCTTTGGTTAGGTTATAAAGTGTGAGTAAAATGTAAGCACTTGATTTTTGAGAGGCAAGTTCCTGTTCCTCTCTGCCTCTTCCTCCCAGCCTCCCATCCAAGGTTTCTACATCCTTAATTAAAAGATTATTACTGTATTAGGTGATTTGACATCCAGCAAAACTGGGGGAGTGAAATCTCTGGCAAGAGACAGGAACTGAGGATAGGAAACACCCTAAGGCAAATCTGTTGCCTATGAAGGAAGTTTTTGTTCATTGGCTGATGTGCTCAAGGAGGTTCCCCACCCATTCCCATCCTGCCCGCCTGGGAAGTTTGTCACCTCAGAGGGGTTGAATTGGTTGCTTGTGCAGCTCCCTTGGAATGGCAGGAGGGGGATGCATACTGTAGGAACAGCTGTGCTTTGCCATTTAACAGCCCTAACTTGGATTTAGTGAAAGGCAGCAAATGGGGACCCTTCGGTTTATGTCAGAGCACAGATAACGAGGACGCAGACCCTTGGCTTCTCTTCTGAGGCCTGTTAAGTTGTTCTCTGCAGTCCATGTGGAAGCATCCAGCTTTACCCTTTTCCTGGGATGTTCTGCAGCCTCATTTGGGAAGTGTCACTTGTCTATCACTGAGAGTAAAGCTCTGTGGTCAAACATTTGAAGGAAGGAAAAAAAAAAAAGCCAACCCAAACCCAAGTTTCTTACCTGCAGTGTCTCCTCAGTAGCATTGTATTCATGAATCCCACACTCCAGCCTCCTCCACCTTCCCTGGGTAGGACTCACTACCTGTGGGAATTTTATTGCTGAAGGAGCTGCAGTCTCTGCATCCAGTGCCATCCATGTTTTGATAGCAGGGCAGTGACTGGAGACAGTGGCACATAAATCAGAAGCATGGCTGCTGTTCACAACGTCTGGTTTTGCACTGATGGGTTTTGTACATCTCCAAACTGAATGCTTTTAGGGCTGAGGAGTGCATTTGAAGAGTTGTTCTTACTTAAAGTGGCTCTTCTACTTTTCATCCCCTTACTAAGGTGTCCGTCAGCAAAAAGGTTGAGAGAACAGTGACTGTGACTTGAATGCGTGGGGTTTTTTCCTAAAAGATTTTATTTGAAAAGATTAAATTATAAAATCATAATGAATCATTGCTAAACTGTCTGGGAATGGAAGGGAGGAGAGCTGTCAAACTTTAAACTTCTTCTCCCCAGAGTTAAAGAGATGCTTTTTCAGTGTTAGTAGTTTCAAAGATTTTAGTCCTTCAAACCGTGTGGACAAGATACACTTTATTTTCCTGGAGTTACCTGCTCCTGTAGTCTGCCTTCTGTGTGGGACTGCTGGAAATGGCATTAAAAAGCTGCAGAAAAAGCTTGAATTATGGCTGAAATCAAGTTGATCATGTATTTTCCAAAACACAGAAGATGATTTTGGCTTTTGAACCAGTAAAGACTAAAGCCTTGGCACTTGGCACACTAGTGCACTTTATATAAAAACTTAAAATATGAAGTGTTCCACGAATAAATATTTTAGCCAAGGTGGGGGGAGAAGTTGTATATTATTTTTATTTTTCCCAGGTTTTAGCTGGAGTAGCAGTTTCATGTGGGTGTCAGCCATCCCAGGGCACTGGAGGTCTTGGTGGTCTGTATGAACCAAAGCTCTAGGCAGGAAAAATCAAGTTTGGAAATAGCCTGTGCTAAAGATAACTCTGCACTGTTTGTATTACCTTCATAGTATTTCTTGCAATCGTAGAATCAGCTTGCCATCATAAATTTAAAAAATGCTTCTTCACAAACTTATACTTTTATTTCCTGATAAAGTAATTTTTAATGTTTCTTTAATGCAGACTTTCATTAAAGATAGAACCAGGGACCAGCACCCCCCACTCTGCTGCTTCCAGAGAAGATTTAGTAGGTAAATGCTTAATAAATGTGAGAAGACTTGAGGTTGTCATGTGCATTATTTTAGAATTGCAAACGTGGAAAATATTTGCCTGAGGCTGTAAAGAAGTGTGAAGTTTAAACACTGCATGTTTGTAGTAAAAAGTCTAAAGGTGATCTGTAAAGAAGGAATTGAGTCCTTTTTTTTAGGTTCTTTAGGTATGTATTGTGGCACTAAGTTGTTAATGTCATTTGGGGTGAAGAGCTATTAAATATTCATTCTTTGTTATGTCTAGACAGAAGGGCCTTCATCTAAACTTTTCATGGCATAATATGCTTCCAAAAATGAAGATTCTTCTTGGTCAATGCCAAAAGTGGTTGAAGGCAGGAGTTTGAAAATGTAGAATCAGTGGGATGTGTCCAGTGCTGGTGTAGTGAATGCAGCCACCTTCAGGGCTTGCAAAATACTTTCACTGGATGGTCTGTTTGAGCTGTGTTTGGTTTTAATCCTGTGCAAAAGCCCTGAAGTGCAGGGGGTTTAATTATCAGTAGATCAATGAGTTTCATTGCAGCTGTCTCTTACAAAGGGAGTTCAGGAAGTTTTGTGCAACTTTTCCATGGTGTTCTAAGAAGTGACCCTGACAGTAATTCTGAAGTGACTTGGCAGTAATGTCTTTTTTCTTCCCAGGCTCTGAAGTCGGAGCATCTCCGCAAAGTGGACGGAAAAATGTGGCAGCTGAAGGAGCCTTGCTACCACCAACGCCCCCTTCACCTCGGAACCTGATACCCCACGGACACAGGAAATGTCACAGTCTGGGATACAAGTCAGCATTTTGCTTAACCTAAAAATCCTAAGCTTTTTTTTTTTAAGTGACGTATCATCTTTCAATACAAAAGCTTTGCTTGTAAAAAATAGCATGACTTGTACGCAGTACTTCACTTACAGAGCAATTTGTGGCCAGGGAGCAAGCTCAGAACTGTAATGGTGGTATCCCAGCCCAAGAGAATTAATCAAAATAGGAAGGCTGAAATTATGATGATAAGACTAGTCACTGAGTTAACCAGAATGGCTCTTTCTGAATGACAAAACTATCGCTTTTAGTAACTCAATGCCAGTGTAATTATTTCAATTTCAAAATTATATAACTGCTTTATTGGCATTTTTACAGAGAGACCTCCTCTGTAGACTTTCGTGTAACTCTGTTTAGTAATGGCTTCAGGCTTTTTCCATAGAATTGTACTTCTAATAATATCTTGATCATTATCTGATCATTTCCCTTGTCATCTCTTCAAAATGCAAGATTGTAGCTCCCCAGTAATTAATAACTTCTATTGTGTAAGTTCACCTTTAATGAGCTAGAATGCAGTTCTACAGTTCAGTTATGTGTTACAGCAGACAAAAGTAGCATAAGATATTGAAAGTAATTATTAATGTACTCCTGACTTCCTGTTTGTTACACGAGTTCTGTGCAGTTCTAAAGCTGGCACTTCCTGCAGGTAATTTATTTGTGCACAGTTGCTTACGGCTTGGCCATGAGTTAGTTTGGCTTTAGGAGCACGGTGCATGCAATCCTTCAGGATGTTAAAGCAGCTGCTGAGACGTATCAAGGCAAGGCTGTAACAGTTGTGTCTGTTCGTTTCCAGTTTCATACACAAGATGAACACGGCTGAATTCAAAAGCGCGACATTCCCGAACGCAGGACCCCGGCACCTGCTGGATGACAGCGTCATGGAGCCCCACGTGCCGTCCCGAGGGCAGGCCGAGAGCTCCACCCTTTCCAGCGGCATTTCCATAGGTACCGGCTGCGGCCGCGCCCGTGGCTGCCGGGGCTTTTCATGGGATTTCAGCTCCGGTGGGTGCTGACTGTGCCTGCAGCAGCACCGCTCTGAAATGCTGCTTTGTTCAGAACAAATCTCAGAAGGGTGGGGGAAGGAGGGTGATGTCATTTCTACAGCGTGAACTGAGAAGTGATGGAAAAGGTTATTTCTTTTTCTATCCCTGTTAGTGGTACAGCTTCTGATACTCCTATTCCTTGATGGAAGTGGAAGGAAGTGCAGGGCATGGTTTTCTATTATCTTTTTTTCCCCCCTAAATCAATTCAAGTTTGAAAAGTTTTATAGTGGGATTTCTATTTAAAATGCCATATTGACTTGTATAGTGGTTTGGTCCAAAATACTCATTACTGTTTATCTTCTGTGAGATAAGAATTAGGAGAAACGCAAAGCAGGCACCAACTTACAGGAAACTGTCAGCACCCCTTAGCAAGGACATCCCTTCCGAGACTATGCTTGCTAACCTATGACAACTTGACAGTGTAAATTGCTGACAGTTTTAAGAGCATAATTTCTAAATACTTCTGACTTTGACAGAAGATGGAAATCTAACTTTCAGATATCTCAAAATGTCAGAATCTACTTAATTTTGATAAATTATTTATCTTTGTATATTTGGGGTGATAACTCTTTTTTTTCGAGAACTTCCGCTTCCTGAGTCTCTTCTGTGACAAGAGTTGCTCTTTTTTCCTGTTACACACAGCTCCTTTAAGTGAAGGGAGGACAGGACACAAGTGCCTCTCAAATCCACCTGTTTGCAGCCAGGGCTGACAATGGAACCTCTCACTGCAGTCCTTTTTCTCAGAATTATTTGTTTGATAGAGTTCAATGGTGTTCAATTTTTATACATTGATAGTAATGAAAGAGCCTTGTAGTGCTTCACATTTCTTTGGATAACTGAATTTTAAAAGCAGCTGTTTTGCTTTTTAGCCTTTGTGGAGAGAAACAAGGTCGCAGATTGTCAGACTGCGCTGCGTTCGGGAGCTGTACGTATATTTTCTTGAGGAGAAGGCGTATGGAATGAGACCAAAGCAGTTGGTCTAAGTGAACCTGTCCATATCAGGCAGCTTCCACTCTTGAATGTGCATTGCCGCTGTTCCCTGCAGGTTCTCTGCTGTGGCAAAGTTTGCCATTTCAAAGTCATCCATTGGGAATGGTGCTTCTCCTCAGCATCCAGGCAGCTCCCACTCCCAGGGCTTGCACGGTGCAGGGAAACCAAGTTTGTGTCACCAAAGCTGAGATGTAGCATTGTCCTTTTCTCAGGGCAGTGTTTTACAGATGTTTTCTATCGAAATACCTAAGAAATTCTCTGCAGTCAATCCTTTTGTTCCAGGGTAAATTATTCCTGTACCTCCATTAGAGCCTAGCAGGGAAGGTTTGCCAGTGCTGACAGGTGGTTTTTCATGAGGTACAGTTGAGAACCAGTCACCATTTAGATATTTTGGAGAATATAGGATCGTCCTGCTTTGTCTCCTCTCTGAATTTTTCAGTTCTGTTCTGTAGCTCAAGCATGACCTGACAAGCTGGAACAAAATTGCCCCTTTAGAAGACTTGTATAAATGACTTGCAAAACAGGAACCTTAGGCATTTTGTGCAAGATCAGCGTTTGTGTTTAGAAATTCCCCTCTCCCACTCTTTCACCTCCAGCCTCCCCATACTCAGATGAATCAGTTTTATCACTGTTTTGACAGTCCAACAGTGTTGTTATTTTTGCTGCTTCTTGATGGTGAAAATTTCAATGACACAAAAGGTTGATAGAGGTGCTAGAAACACGTATGGAGGAAGAGGGTAAGTTCTGGAGGTTTGCAGTATCTATTACTGCAGAATGCTTGGAAATGTAAGTTGTCTGGCATTCTGTGCTGCTGCCTCAGCAGGATTTAAGGAAGTTGATTGAAGCTGCTGAGTTCCTCCATCATGTTTGAAGTAGTCTGTTTACTCAGGACTTGGAATTAGTACAGTCACTGCAGCAGAGAGGAGGTTTATGGTATTCTACAACACAGCTTCAAAAGATGGTCAGGAAAATGTCTCCTGAATGTGTGTACTGAAAGGAGTGTTATTCCTCACCTTGCCCATAAACGTGGATTTAAACCTGTTGCTCTAGAAACAGGACTACCTTTTTTACATATAAACCTATATAGGACTTAACTTTTTGGGTAAATGATCCTTCTTCAAAACATGGACAGAGTTCTGCTATGTCAGCACCTTGAATGGGCCTTTAAAGACAACTGTAATGCTGCTTTAAATCACTCCTGTGTTTTGAGGGCTCAGAGGTGTTGAGACCTTTCCAGGCCTTTCATATTGGAGGATCTGGTAGGATCTGCCTCTGTTAAATATCAAAACCCCGCCAATGGAACAAGACTGTCCATAGGAATCCATCAGCCAGTCTCTAGCCTAAACCACACATTGAAGTGATGATGGACATTTTGGTTATTCCGTGCTGGGAGAGGCTGACAGTCCCTTCTGGGAATGGTGCAGAGCATGCCACAATTTCTACATCAATGTAATTAACCTTTCCCATATGAAGAATATACTAACTGGGCGTCTGTCATGGCAATGAATGATTCCTAAAGCAGCAGCAAAGCAGAAGGTGAGACAAGTATGGGGTTTGCTCAGAACAGGCCGATCTGTGATGTGCAGCCATGGTCAGAGACTTAAACCTTAAGTTCAGGGATTGGAGGCTGTGTACATTCAGCTCATTCTGAAAACAAAAAACCTCAAGAATGTTGAAGATACCCTTTTGTATTAATTTCTTGCGCTTGTGTCAAAGCAGTTCTTGCTCCTAGCACTGTGGGACGGTGTTCCATAGCTGATGGTCGTGTGCTGTGCTGGCATCTGGGAGCTGTACATCTGGTTCTGTTGCCATCCTCCTTATTACAAACAGGTGCTTGTTATCGGGACAGGAGATCTTAAAAAGTGAGAAATCTCTTTCCAGCAGTGCCAGGGCTATCCTAATAAGAAGGAAGAAACATTTGTCCAGTCCCATATACAGTGTCAGATGGGAAATCTTCTCTTGAATTCAGGAATGTAATAACAAGAGGAAATAGTCTCTTGTAAGTTTTAGGCATTCATAATGTAGATGGTTGCAATTGGAGCTCTTTATAATCACACAGAGAATTAAAATCCTCAAGGATATGATTCGCCTCATTCTTAGGTGGGTGGCTAAAAAGAGGTTATGTGACTCGAGTCCTTAAAACCCCACTGTATTTCTGTTGGTTGCAGAGACTTTTGAGAGACAACACCTGAAAATACAGACAGATGAGTAGTGCTGAAAATGTCTGTTTTGTGCAGACAATCCAGATATCTGCTTTCAGTAAATGGGGACAGATGCTTTTACCTTGCGGTGGAAGTTCACTGAGAACCCCCACTCACTGCTATCAGCCAGGCCTAAAGCTACAAGGTGGTTTTGTTCTCCAGGGCTGCGTTTGGATGAGGTCACTGTTTTGGTGAGGTCAGTGTGTACACTCTGCCCTCCTGAGGTGTGAGCATTGCTCTTGGCTGGGTTCGAGGAACCACCTGCACACTCGTACCACCTGTTCTCTTGCCTGTATTTGCCTCCTGTCACCTCCACACCTAAAAGTAGGATAAATTAAGATGATTTTACTAGGTCCTGGTTCCACTCAGAAATAGCATGAGACTTCCTTTAATTCATAAGGTATTTTTTTAAAGAATACGTGGTTCTCTATTAATTCCCAGCTTTCTTACACTTTTAAAATATTTATTGCTTAAGTGTGCGCTTAAGTATCTTTGCAGCAATGTTCAGCTTGTTTCATTAATGTTCTCAGAAGCTTTGGATTTCCACCATTTCTTACAATTTGGCTCTGCTACATTACTGAATTTCTTAAGCTGAGTTTGTTTACAATGCAAAATGTTCAGATAATTCTTAAGAAGTAAAGGGACAGTGCAAAATAGGCCTCTTTTCATATATTGATTCTGTGTGGCTTTTCTCCTCTTAGAGCACCTAACCTACAGGATGCAAAGTCATTTTGCTAAGGAAGTTATGCTTTGAGAGTGCTGTCTCAGGTATACCACTTAAAAACAGATGTCAAGGTATGAACACAGAAGCACTGCTGAAATTGAGATTGTAACTTGAGCTGTTTAAAAATTCAAAGGAAACAGTTATGGATTGTGCTTGTAGCAGTGTTGGCTGCAAGTCCTTTCTCAAGCTATTTTTTTTCCCCTTATTTTTCCTAATCTACAATGATATGGATGAAAGCTCTGGAAAAACTAGAACTCTTGAACATTTGCCTTTGTTTGTGTGTTGCAATCAATGGGGAATAACTTTAGCCTTTGTTCTAATGCAATTGGAGGAACTAATGCTGCAGAGTCAAAGAAAGGTATTTTAAATTGGTGTGAATTGATGTAAGAAAGTGCCTCTGTAAGAGCAGTACATTTCCAAACCTAAACTGGCATGAAATGCATATGAGAATATCAGCATTTTAATGAATTCCTCTATTAAGTCACCACCTCGAAGTTATTGAATTCTACAAGGGATTATATTTCTCTTTAAATAAATGAAGTATAGGTGTAGGTATACAGTGTATGCGTTTACTTTCAGGGGTCTTGGCAGCCTGTACTGTAGGGAAGACCTTTACACAGCCAGTGTTTGTTTGATTCTTTAGCCTGTACTGTGCTGTTCAGGTGTGCAGGACTCTGAGTCATCAGATCAGATTTCAGGTAGGGTTTCGGGCAGGAGAAATATGTCGGGTTTATTTATCTATTTCCTTCATATCAGTTTCTAGATGCCTGTCCCTTGCCCTAAATGTGGATACCCTGCTTTGCTATTGTGAACTACTCTTCCTTTAGTGATAGGATAAATAAAAAATCTGTATAACAGTAGAGGTTACAAATGCACATGTAGGTGCCTGGATTTGAGAGGAGAAGATCTATTCTAGCACCCCAGTTCTTCCCCAGTCCTTCCTGGTACCGTTTGGTCCAAGGCTCATGCTCTGGGTGTGTTGCAATCAGTGTAGTTGTACAGACCCCCTGTTTCTGCCCCATCTTTATCCATTTGGTTATTTGCTTTTGCTGATTTTTCACGATGAAACTCAGTGATGGTATTAAAAGTTTGTATCAATTCTCTGGCATGATATTGCTGGAGTCCTCTGTCAGAGTTCCTGCCATCTGTATTTGGTTAACTGGGGAGCCAGAGTTGAGCTGCTTAAGCTTTACAATAGTTAAATGGTCATGAACTATATCTGAGGATTTTCAGTCCATCTGTGGACTCACCAAAGCAGAACAGAGCTTTCAGGGCAGGGAGCCCATCTCCGTGGTGTTATCTGGGCTGTGCTGTGCTGCAGCCAGTGATGTTCAGGCCTCTTGAGCAGTTTTGTGTGTTTCCACAGTAGAATTTCCAGCTCTGTCAGGTCCATCACCAGCTCTGGAAACACGGTGTAACCGGAGCCAAGAGAGTGTCGATGACAGATTTGGGAAGGGGAAAGAATTTTTAGTCTGAAGACTTTTTAAACTCTTTGGGGTTGGTTTGTTTATATTAACACCTGTTTAACTTTGGGGACTAACTTCTGGATAAAGGAAGTCTGTGTTAAGTGTTCAGTATCCCCAGAGCCGGGGCAGTGAGTGGGTGCCGTGACCCGGGGAATGGGTAGGGGGTAGCGCAGGCATTCGCCATCCCAGAACTGGGAACCCCACGCTGTTTGTGTGGCTGGAGCACAGACATCTCACAGACATCTGTGTGTGCACATCTGCAGATGGGAGCAGAAAGTTCACATCTGAATGGAGCTGCGGTGCTGGGGCAGTGGAGGCAATCCTGAGCCTTCTCAGATAATCCCCGGCACAGTTAGCAGAAAAGCCATCTTGCCAAGGGCTGCTATTCCTAAGATAGGAAACAACCTTCATAAAGATTTTATTTTTTTTCAGTCCTGCACAAGAAATTTATTAGCAATGAAGAAAAGTAGGAAGATAGTGTCTTGTGTTCGGTGGCTTCTTACATAAAGCCAAAATTTGTTTAGAGCATTAACTAACAGAAAGGGCTTATACTGCCTAGGATTTGTTATTAAGTTTAACCTGAAGACTTGCTGGAGGTTGTTGGAAAAACTCAAATACTGAGTACATACTTGAGAAGAATTTAAGAAGGTGATATATTTTCAGAGTACTGAATGAATGAAATATTTCCAGTTGAGGTGACACTCAAATAGTGCACTTAATGTTTAAACAGAACTTGGCTAGACATCTAACTTTTATTAAGTTAAAAACAGTCCCTTTTACCTCTGTTTTGTTTTGGAAGGAGGGATGTAAGGTATTTTCTTTTGCTTTTCAGGAAAGGGGTGTTTTTAGTATCAGAACCTGTGTCATGCAGAATATCTCCTAGAGGTTTTTAGAATCTAAAAAATCCTGTTGAAGATGTTTTTTATATGGATGTTAGAGGAATGGTCAAATGCTAAAATTCAACCTTCTCCAGGTTCTTGTTACAATTTTTACAACTCCTATAGGCATCAATGTAATTGTTAAATCAACAGCTGTGATGTTTTGCCCAATTCTTTTACAAATTGATGTTCCTTTTAAGTGTGATTGGCAGTTTCTGTATAGATTTAACTTTTTAAGTGGAACTTTTTGTTTACAAAGCCCCCCAAATTCCTGTAGGTTTTCTCACTGTACTGGTACTGTACCAAGGATTGTCTCTTCGTGACAGGTGACATTTCAGCTCTTGCTCTAGTTTGTTTTGCATTTTTACAAAGCAACACTAGCTTTTAAATCTGTAGGGTACTTACTACAGCAATTGAATTATAACTTTATTAGCAAAGCTGCTACAGTTGCCATCAAAATGTCATTTCGGGTAGAATTTTAATGTGTCAGCCTGCTTTAAATATAAAGAATTACTTCATGATGCTGTCTTATTAGGGGGTTTTACTTGCGTGGATTTATCACACAGGTCTCAGTTAAGCAGAGCTCTAGTCATATGAGATCTGCACTTCTTGTTAATACAAAGCTAAATCTAAGCAGCAGTAAGAAAATAAATAAGGTTCTACATGTCCCTAATGCTTTCAGTGCTGGCTGAATGACTTGACAGGAATTGCTGCACTATTTTGCAGGACAGATTCCCCCAAGTAGCCAGAAGGAAAGCTTCAATTACATGCCAGGAAAACTTCTTTCGGGTTGGGGTTGAAACCTACCATCCCTATTGTCATTCCACCTGCTAAAGGGATTTCAGCACCTTAAGGTCTTACTTGCTGTAAGAGATTCTACCACAAAGAGCCTTCTTCAAAGACAGTCAGCTGGGAGGTCTTACCCAAAGTGCCTGCTTAAAGTTCTCTCTGAATTGTTACATCTGATTCTGTCTCCTCATCCCCAAACCGTGTTACTTATTTATTTGAAGAAGCTTCATGTATTGCCTTACAGAGAATGCAGCTGTGCTTTCGTTAGGATGAAATAAAGCACTGAGCTTTTCACTGTGATGTGGATTGTGGAATTTCCTGAAAGTACTGAGTGACAGTTGTTTCTTCCAGGAAATGATGAGCAGGCTCTACCTGGATAGGTTACTCCAGCTGGTCGCTCCTTTTTTTCCTGGAGTAATTCATGATTTATCTGGTAGTCTTTCTGTATGGAATTGCCTGGAATAATGTGGACTTCAATCCACATATTCTCTGTGCTGAGCAGAACTCCAGGTTATTTTTATAGTCACTTCTTTGCTCACCTGCCCTGTGGCACCTGGATGTTTGCTGATAGAGTCTGAGAGTCACTTGAGATGCGAGCAACTTGAGGTAGTAGCTGGGTCTCTTTGGTCACTTGCCCTCCCAGCCACAGAGGAAGTGTGAGTCCTAGGAGAAGGAGTAGCTGGACTACTCCTCTGTGGACAGAGCTACCTGCTGCTGTACCCCTTCCAGCAGCTGGATGCTGAAGGGTCAGTGATCTGCAAATGGAAGTACTAAAAACTTTAGGGCACTTGTAGAAAGTAATGCGAGTTACCTGTTGAATATTTTACCTCCCTGCTTGCAGCCCTTCATGCCTCCACTGGAACATCACTTGTGTGTCTCTTAGCTCCTTCCACTGTACAAATGGCTCTTACTGTAGTGCTGGTGTGAACCAGGTTAGGACTTTCCTTTAGGAAAAATTCAGAACAAGCTGAGACCAAATTATCTAGTATCCCATAGAGATCATGTTAATATGTGGATGTTGAGCTAATGTTTGCAAAAGAGGCATCTCAGCTGAATTGGCTGGCAGATAAAGGCATGTATTTTCTCTTCAATTTTGCACAGAGGGAGCTTCAGCCCATGCTGAGAGTTTCATGGCTCTTGGCTGGAGTTACCCCTGCTGTGTGTAAATCTTTATTGCCTCCATCTTTACTCCATGTTTACTCAGTGAATATCCAGACTTACTTTGTACACATTATTTTTCAGGGCACCACTTCTCCCTGCTGATTTCCTGTGTAAAATTACAGGGAACTGGTTCCCATTTTCAGCTGCTGTTTCTCTGAGGGAACTCTTAAGTAAGGAGCACTGATTCAGATTCGTTGGTTGTTTTCTGGTTTGTTCCTAAATAATTCTGAATAAATTCTTCATGGGTGTTCAGGCAGCAGAGCAAACAAGATGGCAAGTTAGTGTGCCAAAAGGTGGCTTCAAGCATTGAGTGACATTGAATTGCACTGAAATTTAGGCATAGGGATGATCTGGAGCCAAAAATGTTAGTTTGAAGTGTGTTGAACAAGGGTAATAGCTCATGTGGGCAGCTGGGCTGGTCTGAAGGGTGAGGAGCAGCCAGGCAACAGCTTGGAATTGTGTATAGAAGCTACTGAGTTCTGTTAACAGCATCTCTATACTGATAATTATTTACTGATTTTTACCATTACGGGTAACACCCACCTTGTATCTGTATTTAAATGCTCATTTTCAGACTGATGGGATTTACTTGAATTGTAAAGTTACTGTCTTATTTATGGGACTGCCATGAGTGGATGCATCAGACATCTGGGTTTTGGGATTTTCCTCTATTTTCAGTGTTTAAAATAAAACAATTGTGGTAACATTGGATTAGTCTGCAAAGCACAGAAGGAAATAATACTGTTGTGATCTGATAGAGTAAGTGGGAGACAGCTTTAAAAAGTTGTTTAAGGCTTCCCAAATCAAATTCAGCAATGAATTTTCACCTTTGTGTCATGACTGTGTATGACTTGATAAGAAATTATTTAAATAAGTGACCTGTTCTTCTAAATGCAGACATATCTGTGTTTAGGGTGTTCTTTATATTTTGAAAATACGGTTCCCATTTATTAGTGCTCCTTTTCTTCAATTTCTTAATGTGGAACTAGACCCTGTCCCTTCAATCTCCATCTCAGTTTATGTGAAGTTCCTGAAGCAAATCACAAAGTGTTTTCCTTGCAGTATTTTACTGAAGTATTTTTGTGCATATCATCTGAAATATTTCGATATTCAGAATCTTAAATATTCTGATTCTTTCAGATACAAGTGGCAGAGATGGCTTGTAGATGATGAAATAAAGTATCATTTGTTCTTATGTTTCTCTAGGTAGCAGTGATGGTTCTGAACTCAGTGAAGAGACTTCCTGGCCAGCATTTGAAAGGTAAGGAAAACCTGGTTTTCTCTATTCACATCGTTACTTACAGTCTCTCTCTGGGTCCTGAAAATGCTGCTTGTTTTTACTGAGCTAGAGATCTTCCATATGTAAACTAAAACTTCCATATGTACACTAAAAAGCTGTAGTTAGTTCACTGGGTCTGTTAAAGCAGCAGAGAAACACCTTCTGCTCACTAATAGTTGATAGGGCTTTTATCTGATGGGGTGCTTACTCAGTGCACACGTTCTTTAAGGAGCTCAGCCAGAGAACCCAAAGACCCCAAAGGTTTTATAGCTGTGGATTTCATATGTGCTGTTCGAGACCTGTCCCATTTTCATTTTCACTTTCCCTGAGACCCTTCATCTGTTCATGGTCCCTTTGCTCCCTTGTCATTGACATTGGCATCTCTTTTTGTCTCTCATCCTCTTTTCCCTTCACTGTTACCTGCCCCTGTGTGACATGGGAAGACTCAACAGTGCCCCTTGCTCATGTCTGACTTTGTGGTGCAGAATTACTGAGTTGCTCCTCATCCAGCACCTGCAGGTGCTCAGGGGGCATTGCCCACTTCAGCCCCTTCTCATGTAGCATTTGAGAATGTGGAAAAAGACAAACAGCTGTAGTCTAACACAGACAAAGGTGCAATATTCACCTTCCCACAGCTGAGGAAGATGCACAATACAGTGCATTGCTTGCTTCTGTAACACAATTTCAGGTAATCCATCAGCTTCAGAGTTGCCATGGATGACTTTTTCTACCACACTTTTGCATTTTTTGTAGGAATTTTTGTCAAAACACTTTCTTTATAGTTGGGAACTGTTACCACAAATGTATATTCTGCTTGAGCTCACTGAAGCAGTTACAGTTCTGTGTTAGTTTTGCAAGAGGTCTTTGAAAATCATTCTGTGCCAAAGGTGAACTCCTGGGTGCTTCATGCCCTAAATATGAATCCATACATGAGGAAAGGCCCTTAATGATTTCATTAGGTAACATCCCACATGAGCAGAGAATGCAAATGGGGTCAGAAAGGAAATC
This sequence comes from Corvus cornix cornix, assembly GCF_000738735.6. NCBI lineage: Eukaryota > Metazoa > Chordata > Aves > Passeriformes > Corvidae > Corvus > Corvus cornix. The sequence continues at coordinate 30,914,386 of NC_046338.1, forward strand.
TCTCAACTTGCAGGTTGCCTCACAGAGCACATGCAGCATTCAGAAAGTTTGCTTTCTTTTCCTTCCCTGCTGCCTTACGGAATTGTGTCTTGATACCAAGTTATTTCTCAAAGATAAAAAGTCATAAGTTGGACAAAATGCTGAGCTGAGTGTTATACCCAGAGCAGCATAAGAAACTTAAAAATTTTAGTAAGCCTCAGGTTTAAACTTAGGGGAACACTCTTCAGAATTGTTGTGTGGACTTCTGAGGCAAAGCAGGGGTTTTTCATCCCTGTGCTAATGAGAACTGGCAGCCCCAGGCTCCCCCAGTACAAGGTTTGCTCCATATCAAACAGAAGATTCCTCCTCCAAATTCCACTTGCCTTCTGTACTTCCCTCTCTCCTGGGAGAGCTCTCTGAGAACCCTGGTGGGGGTTTCGTGTGTTTCAGGGTGAGTTCTCTTGCCTGCTTCCAGGGAGAGGATAGGATTCCAGACACCATGTGTGAAATTCCTGGAGCTCTGCAGCAACCTTGAGTCTGCTCCTTGGTTCTTAAGATGATGAGGCATGTTTTAAATTTTAGTAGGTAATACACTGACATGCAAGTGGCAAAATTTGAGATAACTAGAGAGGGTCTCTCTCTGGTTTTGGTCTGTACAGTGAAGGACAGTGGTTTCCATTCTTCATAAAGACATTTAAGTGAGGGAGAGGCATTAGCTGCCTGGAGTTATCAACTCTGGCAAAATTGGGGTACATCCAGTGTTGATTACTATTTTATATGCAGTGCAAGTAGGACTTCAGTATTTCTCAATGATTTAGGAACAGTATCTTTGGGTAGGAAGGCTTAAATCTGCATCATGTGCCTTAAGAGGAAGGAAACAGTTCCTGCACACACAGGTTCCCAAAGTAACAGAAGGAATTGTAGAGTGTATTCTTGTTTTTCCTGGCCTTTCTGCTTGTAGCTGGGGAATGCAGAAGGGATGAGAACTAGAGCCACTGATTGTTTTTAGGTGCAACAGAACCTTAGTTTGAAACTTGAGAAAGTTTTCAGTGTTGGGGTGTCCCTTCAGGCCAATCAAAATTACTGGAAGAACTAAAATTCCAAGTCCTGATAAGTTACATCCTGTTAAGGGCAGTGTATTAAGTGACACTTCAGTCTCACTGGTTGTCATCCTGAGTGTCTCTGAATAGATTTCCCTGAAATAGCAGGATTGCAAGAGTGATAGCCTCCTTGTTATGCAAAAAAAACCCCAAGCTTAAAGGTAAGGAAAAAACATACTTAATTTGCATGCCAAATGGATGTATACAAAAATAAACAGCTCATATTACTTTTTTTTTCCTTTATTGTTTTATTTGCCTGTGTCTTGAGTGTGTTCTAAAAAACAATTCATAAGTTCAAAGATACCTGTTATGTTGAGAAAGAAATGATGGCAAATTCTGGAACAGATTAGTAGATGGTGATTCATTAATATGTTTTTAATAATTCTTCTTACAGCAAGAGCAATAGTTTGGGCTGGTTTAAAAAACCAAAATGACAGAAAAACCTGATTCTCTTTGTTTAATGCTGCTGCCCTTTCCTGTAGCCCTTCTTTAAGTGTGTTTTGCCTGCTGTCCTGAGTTCAGGGTGAAGCATGGCCATGCTGCTGGTTTAGGTCTCCCATCCTGAAACACTGTCCAAGCACAAGCAGCTTCCCAGCTCGTGTAAAGCCCTGTCACAGGTGACAGACAGATTTGTGCTGTATTGGAGACTTTGCCTGTAAGGTTCCCCTAGGCTTGTACTTAACGGCCTGCTTCCACAGAACTGCTGATTTTCAGTCTTCCAACAGGATACCAGCAACTACAAAAATGGATAAAAACTAGGAGGTGAGGACAAAGTGCCTCAACAGTGCTTATGTTGACTTAAATGGAGTTCAGTCGATTGAGGGATCTGATCCAGAAAAACAAGGTTCAGTGAAGCAAAGCAGTGTTCAAAAGGCAGGTCTGAGGCACAATTCCTCAGTATGGACCAGGTAAATGATTTTAAAAGGTGAAGCCTACAGGTAGAGTGTACAGCTTAGAGGAACAGGAAAATGGAAATATTGCTGAGCACAACAGGATTTTAAACAGTGTCAGGTGTATTTTTGACAGAGCTTGCAGTTCCTTTCAGCCCAACAGCTTGTGTGTGTTCATAGTCGTAGAAGTTGAAACCATTTTTGTAGTAACATCTGAAGTCAGATTTCATGATAAGTTTTATCAGTATGGTTCCTTTACATTTATTTAGTCTAAGCTAAATGCAGATTTTGCTCTCAAAATGTGTTATTCTTCAGTGCCAGTAAAACCCTTCAGTATTGTGAGTTCTGACAAAGAGAACATCCGATGAAATGAAAAACCATACTATTTACTTCTGCATGCATTTTTCTAAATAAAATTATTTGCTTTTTTCTTACATGGAAGAAGTGGCTTTGTGATATGCACACAAAAAAAGTTCTGTGCTGTTTTAGCAGTCGTGCTGTTTGTGTGAATGCAAGTATATGTAATACATACAATTTATAATGGAATCCAACAGGAACAGGTTGTACCATTCTCTCGGTCCGGGGACAAGAGTGTCACGAAATGGCCATCGAGGCCACATGAAGGCCAGCAGGTACACTCCCACTGCACACAGAGGTGTCAAACCTTCCCTCTGCTGTTGGTGATTTGGTTTGATTTAATAATTAAGTGGGTGTTTTCTGATGTTACCTTTCTAACTTACATGTCAAAATAAAGGTAGAGACCTTTTTTCTTCAGTCCTAAAACTTTCCCCTTCAATGACTTTCTCTATATCAGCATAAGGACTGTTCATTCCAGTCTGCCAATCCAAATTCTGAACCATTGGATCTTTCTGCCAAGGCTTAAAGATGTTTTGCTGGGGTAGCTTTTGAGCTGCCTGCCACTGTGGAGCAGTGCAGGTAGTTCTCATGGGGAAAACAAAGCTGCTTCTGGTGCTAATGGATGGCATTCCAGATGTTTTCTTTGCTGGCAGTTCTGTACTGAATTTCTTTGCGCCTCTTCCCTGAAATCAGAGAGATGCCTAAAATGAGTAACACAAATTGCCCCCAATTTAATAGATGTAATATTTGCAAGATGACAGAGTAACATAACTGATGGTTCTGATTCTGCATGGATACAGATTCTGTCTCCAGCTGTGTCACTGTAGTTGGGAAAAAAATGGCCATTGACTGTGAAACCTCTGTCATGTTAAGAAGCAAGCATTGTCTCACTGAGTTAAACCCATGTTCACATCTGTCAGTGTCCAAACTTGTCTCCATATCATCATCCTCAGTAGGTGCTGCAGTGAAAGTGTTTCCCACATTTCCAGTTTACTTTGGACAGTCATGACTGTTAGGATGGATGAAACAGCAAATCCTGGCTTACTTCAGAATGATTTTCGGGTGCTGTTCATTCTCTTGGCTTTTCTAGAAAGCTGCTGGGTTCAGTGCCTTAGTTACATGCACTGATTGACATTTACTGAAATGATTCCTGGTGTAACTTTCCTCTGATTGAAAATGTTTCTGAAGCCAGTCAGCTCTGTAATTTTGGTCAAGCCCAGTTTTCTTTCCTCAGTGCTGTACCTGGCCTTTGTTCCAGCCCCTTGCTCTCCAGTCCTTCGCAGGGCAGACGATCAGTAGAGCACCAGTTGCACTAAAACACCTTAAAGCTGTGGTTTGGGTTTCTACTCTTTATTCCTTCCTGCTCCTGCCCACTCTCCTTGCTTTCAGATATTTTAAAGACTGTGCATGTTTGAGCTGTGCTTTGTTTTTGATGTGCTAACGGTTCTGGTGTTTCTAACCAAAAACCAGTCAAATCTTTCCTGCAAGGGCTGAAGGAGAGGTTTAACATGTACAGCAACTGCCCAATGTACTTCAGACATTTGCTTTTTGAAATTAATTGTTCTTGTCTTTCAGTTGTGTTTTGAGTTTTAATTTTTTAATTAAGGATTACCTGCTTGGCTAATTAAATTTTTCTGATCACTTTTGCTTGCGAGTGTTAATTTCACAACAGCAATTCCTTTTAACAGCCAAAGTCTTTTTCCACAATGAGTCAAATAAATAGAAAGTTGACATTTTCAAATTACAATAAAGGTATTTGCATTAGTTTTTGGTAATGGTTGGAAAATTACTTTAGGAAAAATATTTTTTCACACAACTCTTCAAATGCTCCTTTCAGCTCCCTAGAATCTGAAGATTTGGCTGTTCATTTGTATCCAGGAGCAGTTACTATTCAAGGTGTTCTCAGGAGGAAGACTTTGTTGAAAGAAGGCAAAAAACCTACAGTAAGATTTTTTTTTTTTTAATAAATCAATTTTCTCACCTTCTTCCTTTGCCCAGTTATGAATACAGTAAAGTGGCCATTGGGCAACTAGTTCAAATGTCTGAGATCTCCTCTGCCTTGCTGATTAAGGTTTAGGGTCACTGCCAGAGTTTTCATTCCTCTGTTTGGTGCATTTATTCACTTGGTAAGGCTATACACATAATCCAGGAAGCAGAGGAGAAGAGAATGCTGCATAAAGTTTTCTACAATTGCTGACAACTTCAAAATAGAGAGACTCCTGTTTTGTCTCCCTTAACAGTAGGTAAATCCCAGCAATTTATCAATAGATAATAACCCTTAGCATTTGCATTGCAAGCAGTTGATGATAAATTATAAATCAAAATACGTATTCGTGACAATGGGGGATACCTTATGGCAGTACCCAGGATGGAAAAGGAAAGGGACAGACGTGCTCTGACTCCCTGAAGGGTTCAGTAGGGACTGCAGGAAGCATAGACTAAGATGCAGAACATTTTTCTCAGATTAGAGAGGAAAGGCACGTGTTCTTTCTGCTTTCTGGAGTCTTCATGCCTTCGTAGGCCTGCATGAATAACAAACAGCAGCTTTGGAAACATGGCTGATGCTTGGCTGGACAGTCAGTGCCCTCATGTTCTTGCAGGATGGTGCCTCCTCTTTTACAGCTCAGTGATATGAAACATTTCACTTAGCCATTGCACTTCTGGGTTTGTTTTTTTTATTTTTTCTCCAGGTAGCATCTTGGACGAAATACTGGGTAGCACTGTGTGGAACCCAACTCTTCTACTACGCTGCAAAATCCCTGAAGGCTACAGAGAGAAAACATGTATGTAAACCAGGCATATTCCAGTATCACCTGCCAAGCTAAAATGTGATTTCCTGATGTAAACACTGAGAGTAGCTCGGGCCTTGCCTGATTTCCAGTCAGCACTATCCTGTCAGTCACCTCATATGGTGAGACAGTCACCTCATATGGAAATACCCCAGGGAAATACCATTTACATTTACATGCTACACCAAGAACATCTGCTTTGCATCTGCCATGTGTCTCTGACGTTGCTGGTCTTTTAGGAAAGGAACTGTGTCTGTCCATTTTCAAAGGCAGAAGGTCTGTCTTCTGATGATTTGAGTCTTGCAGCAGCTTGTTGCAGTTTGAAATCCAGACAAGCACTGATGAGGGAAAATGGAGCAGTCACAAGATACAACAATTAAACATGTACTAATTTCCTATATGTGGTAAAATCAGACCATTTGGTTTCTCTGTGTAGTCCTGTAATCCATTAACTGCAGTGGAGCACAAAACACCTCATCTGCTCAGCAGAGAGCTGCGATGTCAGATGATGCTGGCGTTCCTTTTATTTGCTGCAGCTTGATTTGAAATAAGCTCAAAATGCTTGGCTTATGTGGGGAGGGAGCAAGAGGATTTTCTGTACCTGTCCCACGGATGTTTGGATGTGCATTGTTCCTGTTTGAGGTCCCTGATTAATTATAATGATTCTCTTAAGGAACTGGGCAAAACTGGAGATACTTGAGCCTGAGTTCATTCACTACTCAGAATCATTACTTAGTTGCCTTGGCCAGTGTTTCAGGTTAATTTATGACAACTGTCACTGTAGAGCATTTGCTTTGCATAAAGCTTATGGGATTTTGCAAACTGAGTTGTGCTTTTGGAATTCTCGTAAAGGGGACTTTCTTTCTCTTTGGTACAAATTACTGTTTTCTTATCCTAACGTTTTTATGTGCAGAGGGTAGAGATTTGAAGCTCAGTATTTCTGGTTAGCAGGCTCCTGGATATTTGAAGTTGCTTTGTGGAAACTGTGTGTAAAGGTCTCTTAATCTAAGAGATTATTTCCCACTTTTATTGAAAGTTCCTTAGGAAACAGTATTATAATACTCAAAGTAGCTTAATAAAAGCTAATTACTTTTAGAAATATTTGCATGGTTTCTTGGCCATCCATCCCTACTAGCTTTGCTTAGGTAAGATCAAAACTCAATTTGCCTAGCCCAGGATAAAGGTTCATTAGCCAATCCTCCTGTCTTCTGGGTGTCTTGGGAAAAGTGTGTGTGTTTGGATGCATTTGTCCCTGGCTTCAGTGAAAACTTTGGGGAAGGATTCCACCTCATTAAAAGGAAAGAGCAGACTTGTAAGCTATTATGAGTAGAAATGCAAAGTATTAAAAAAAAAAAGAGGAACCAGGAGAGAGCTTGTGCTGGCATTATGTCACTCACAGCTAGTTGCTTGTTTTTTCTGGAAACTTTGAGAAATGGAAAAGAAATTTTTGTGGTAAGGTCAGACTTTGTGTTCCTGTTACTGCTGTGATTCCTTCAGGCTTTGTGCCAAAATTGCATTTTGTTTTCTTTTAGGAATGGAGTATGTAGTTGTAAGTCTCTCTGGTTCACTGTTCTTTACAAAATTATGGAGGGCTTTACCAGACTTGTATCTATTCATTCAGAAGCTTTTTCACTCTAATGTATTAGCATTTTAAAACAATCTAAATAGCATGCAGGTTTAGAGAACTTGAAAAAATTGCTTAGCAAGGAATTATGTTGTTTGGAAATTAAGTACATTGCATTCTCACTGCTTACACATTTCCTTCAGAATAACAATTTCAGTTATTTAAATAGTCTTGCCCTTTCTATAGAAAAAGTAAATAAAGGAAAAAGGTGAAAAGTCTGGTACCTGATCCTTCTGACACTCTGTTGCTGCAAAAGCCTTTACTTTGCCTTGAAATACAGCCACATCCATTTAGAATGCTTTCAGAGGTTGTTTTCTAAACCTCTTGAATTGACTTCTAATATTCCCCAGGTCACTGATATGTTGTGACAGCTACAACATCTAAACTGCTGGTGAACAGAGGCTTAAGAAGCCAAAATCTGTCTCACATGTGTGTGTGCTCATGTTTCTTTGTCCAAGGATGTTCAGCAGACCAATAAGGAAGTTTGCAGAGAGGGGCAAGGACACATTTGAGTCCAGGGTGGGCAGGATTTCCCATTAGGAGCCCACAGCCTCGTTCTTGCAAATACTGAGAGGCGTTTGAGCAAGGCGATTCCCAGGAAAAGGAGGAAGAGGAGTGGTAGTTAAAAGCAGTGACTGCTGGAGAACATGAATTTCTTTTTAATAGTTGGCTCTATGAAGTTGGACTGAACTGTCCAGCACAACCTTGGATTTGGCTGTACACAGCTCATGTCTTGCTTTGAGCTTTTTAGGGCAGCAAACATGCTCTGTTCTGTTTGTGGATGCAAAGCCTGTTGTGGAGCTCAGTCTCTGATTTGGTTTCCCAGGTGCAGTCAAGGCTAACATATTGTAATAACTATTTGCTACAGTTTGGGTTGTCTTTTATTGAAACAAATAGTTTGCAACGAGTGTTCACAGTAAACCTCTGCTGCAGAGGTTGTTGTAACTCAGAGCATGACCTTTATGTTGAAATTAAGGTGGAAAATCACCTGGTTACTGCTGCTGAGGTTGAGGGACTGGGGAAGGGGCTCTAGTTTATTGAACAGGCCAATAATAGGTGGTCAGTAACTTGTTCAGCTGCTCTGCCTGTGTTGGCCTTCAAGCCTGGCTATTGATGCCTTAGGTTTCCATCCATTTCACTACAGAGTTATTGTACAAAGCCTCAGCTTTGGAGTCTGTGGAGATGACTTGTCAAGGGTCACACTTCAGCTCACATTTGGTTGCATTTTCAGGCAAAGTTAATCAGGAGAGAATGAACTGCAGATGGCCAATCATCCCTAGATAGCTAGAGCATGAGTAAATGCTCCAGATACTGTCCAGTGAGATTCCTAAGAGGTTTGCTCTGCAAAATGAAGAGATCCAAGGCTAGATTTAGGCTTTGGGGTTTTTTACTTCCCAGATAAAAAGGATGATGCCGTCTGCTTTGAAGCAGCTTTCTTTTTCAAAGATTGATACATTGGAGATTTCCCTCAGCAAAATATTCCAAGCATCTTCTGGAGCCATTTAAACATCTGTCTTTTCTGCCTCCTTTCTCAAGGCCTCTGTGACATGGAAAGGAACGCTGGCAACAAAAGAGTCAGTCTGCTATATAAAGTTTCCTGGCTGGAGCTCTCATGGTAAACGTGTCTTGATTACAGGCATGCTTTTGACCACTCTGCTGCTGCAATTGCTCCAGGCAGCTTGGAATGCACCGACACTCAGAGCTCTTCCAGGCTTATAATAGCCAACCTCTTTGGAAAATTACCTCATAAAAATCCCAGTGCAATTTCAGCAAAAGGGGCAAGAAATCCCCTCCCTTTTAGACACGGATAAGCCAGCTCTTCTCCTGCCTGTGGTCAAAGGCCAAGGAGTGCATCCAGTATTGTGTGCTGCATCTCCTAAGAGTAACAGCATAAAATTAGCATTGATTTTAGATAGTGAACAGGTTTCAGTTATTACTACAGTAACAGAGAATTGTCTATAAGTGAGCACGTGAACTTCAGGGCCCAGAGATGTAGTACAGCACAATCTAAGAGGAGTGTGTGGACAGTGGTTGTCTCTTGTATGCTGAAGTGGTACTCACAGAGAAGCCCTCTGTGAAAACCTGTAGCACTTGTGCACCTTTAGAAAAGGGCAATAGTAAGAATAGCCACTTGAACTTAGACTTTAAATAAGCACCCTGAAAAATGTGAATACACCTGTAAAATAACTGTTTGTAGTGATCAGACTGAGAGTCTTGCCAATTTCTGTGACAATGTAGCATGCATGAGAGATTTTTCCATGTTTGTAGGTACTTGGAAAGCAACAGAGGCTTTTTAAGGCTTCATGCTTGAGCACAAGCCCTTGTTGTTCCAAGCCATCCATTGCATGCTATAATCAAAATTAGGTCTATTTATTTGCAGTCTAGAAAACTTGGTAGTTGTGGCTCAGGCACTTTCACTGAAATACCCTGATGAAGAATGCTGTAATTCTGGGAAGGATGTTCAGCCACCAAAAAAATGACTTGAATATTAGAAAGCTGTAGAATCTCAACAGGAGATGTGGAGGAGGAGACTTGTAGGTGCCAAAATGTTGGAGTGGAAAGTCTGTTCACAAATTATTTCAGAGTTTTTGATTCAAAAATTTACTTACAAAAGCCTTTGAGTTCAGAACAGCAACAACAGCAAAAAGCAATTATGTGAAGCCTCATGCCAGGGCTGTGCAGTTTTCCATGTGTATAGTAAGAGTCATTCCGGTGGCCTGTGTTACAAAAAGCAAATAGGAACCAGGAACATTAAATTACAATGAAGCTTTCATTCCCTTCATGTTAACAAAGCAGACTTGCTGTTAGCAAGGCTCTGTGCATCAGCAGAGGGTGAGCTGCCCTGGGGGACTGTGTAAACATGGAATACAAATCCAGCCGAGCACAGGGATGGAAAGCTGACACGTGTTTCAAGCGGTGACGGATTGAGGCTGGCAGGAAACACTTTGCTTGTGTGGAGCTTTTCATTTTATGGAGAAGCACCATGATTAACTGATTGTTTTGAGTGAAATGAAAAGCGAGGAGCTTTAGCAGTGTCACATAGTGGATACCTGTTGGGATATGTAACTGAGACAGGAAAGCCCAACGTGTTGTTTCCATGAAACTCTAGAAATAAGTGTTGTTCAAGAGGTACGTTTTGGTGTGTAATCCATTAAAACTGCTTTGTGACTCAAATTTCCATCTCTGTGAAAAGGACCTATTAATGCTTTAGGGCTACTTGGAAGTTTGCATTTTGCAGGTCCCTTTTAAGTGTTAATTTGTGCCATCTTACTTTTTGAGGCTGTGTCGTCAGTGAGTCCATAACAAATCCCTTCTATACACTTCCCTTTTTTTAAAGAACTCATGAGCTGTATCCTTACCTTTATTCCCTTTCCTCGTCTTTATTCCTTCTTTCAGATAAAATGCCTTAATGTTCACTACAGACTGACATTACTTACTGCCTCCTCAAAGAACTTTCAGTTTCTGTTTGAAAAGGAGTTACAGCCCTCACTGTAATGAAATCTTGTCTGATAGAGCTTTATCATTTATCTCCTCCTCTTTTGAGGCATTACCACATCCATCCACCTCCCAAAGGCTGTGAGTTACTTAATTTTAGTGTGTATATACAAAGAACCTGGACTCTTAAACTATTTTGAACTTGGTTAAAATGCTTTTTCTTTCAACTGCTGTTCATTCCAAGTTCTAATGGATTTTAAACTAAGGTTTAAAATGGAGCCGGTTGTGCAAGTCCCAGGCAGATAAACTTACCTGGACAATGGCTTCAAACTGACAAAAGGCAGGGTTAGACTGGATGTTAGGGAGAAATTCCTCCCTGTGAGAGTGGTAAAGCCCTGGCACAGGGTGCCCAGAGAAGCTGTGGCTGCCCCATCTCTGGAAGTGTTCAAAGCCAGACTGGATGGGGCTTGGAGCCATGATTCCGTGATGATTCTGTGACCTTCCAGGTCTTCAGTTCAGTATCTGTGGCATAGATTAGAGTAACTGACATTAGACTTGCAATGGAATTTTATTTATAAAGTAACCGTATTTGCATGCAGAGAACATTCTTATAAACTCTTACTTTGCTCATGGTGCCTTCCAACTTATTACCAGTAACTCTTTCCTTGCTTGAACCAGAGTTCCAGGTTTGTAATTCTAAAGCAATAGTTCTAAAATGAAACAAAAGATGCTTAATGTTTTGCATCTGCCTTGTGGCACTAGCATGAAGAATAAAAGTATTTTAGAACTTACAGATTAATGACTCAAAGCTTAAAGAATCTGAAGGATGTTTTATTGTTTCTAATAAGGTAATTAAGGAGAGATCAAAATGACTGTGCTAATAAAGAGGTTGGAATGGAGATTCACAAGATAGGAGGAAGATGCATCTGGTGAGGACGAGCATTAGAGCTACCAGAGTTAGACCTTCTGGGCAGAGAAGTGAGGTGAAGCACTGCAGAGGGTGAGAGGGCAGGGACTGATGGAAAGTCTCTGTTGGACCCAAGAACATGGGACGAGGAGACCTGGCAGCTGAAGACATGAGAGAAACTGAATGAGTTGGGGGTTGGGGCATGGATGGGACTGCCTGAGCAAGCAAGGAGAAGTGAATTGGGAGGGTCTACTAATAGGTGAAAAAGGAGGCCAGGGAGAAGGAAGCTTATGGTTTGGAAATAAGTTGGATTTAATAGGTGAGTAAAGCCTGGAACTGAGGGAAGCGTGAGAAGGAGAAAATAATACTGTGACCAAGTGAATGAAAAACAGTGGGATCAAGGAGCTGTCAGGAGAGGGACTAGTGTAGCAAAGACAAGTGTTGTGCTTAGGCCTAAGTTACCTGTCAATGCATGTATAACACCTGAAACAGGAAAACCCCATCATTTTGAACATCTTGTCAATAAATGAGCACGACTGCCCATTTCTGGGCACTTATTTATTGAATTTACATCCTCACTTGATCCATTTATTTCTTCAGATCATAATATTTAATTACACAGTTGTGTTATCTTGTCCCCGGGATTCATGTTATGTGTAATTACAGACTACTGTAATAATTAGTGCATGCTAACTGTGAATAGTTACAGCAAGTTTAATTCTTCTGTTTGTGAGCCGTGGAGGGAATAGGTTTGCATTTATTAATGCACTTTTGAACTATACTGTATGTTCAAATGTGCACTAATGGGGTGAGGAATGCTGTAGTAATCATGCAGTGCAGATTAGATGTGTAACAAGCTTTTGCAGATGGTGATACTCCTTTTAATTTGTTTCGAATATCATTCATTGTATTAAGTTCTTTTTTCACTGATTTCATACAAACTCTGTTAATTTTCTTAATCTTGTGAAGTACTCGGCTTCGTCTGATGTTACCCAGTCTCTAGCAGTGTCCCTGAGAGGAGCTGCCCTTCTGGGTACTTGTTCTGTGCAGATCTGGCCTCTTGTTCTAACCCCATTTCCACCTCCGTTTGCATTTCCAGTTCAAATCCACGCCAAGTAAGAGCGTCTCAGTGGTGGGCTGGATGGTGATGATGGCAGATGACCCTGAGCATCCAGATCTCTTCTTATTGACTGATTCTGAGAAGGGTAAGCAGTGCACTGATTCCCAAAATAAGCACTGGCTTTGCTGAGGTCATTTGTCAGCAAGTAAACGAGCAAGTGAAAGGTGACATCCTCGCAGCTTCAGCTGCTCTCCAACATGTTGTCTTTGCCTTTAGAATGCTATGGGAACAGTAACCCATGGAGAATCCTTAGTCTTCACTGAGTTCTAAGAGCTCTCCAAACTCTTAACAACCCCAGATGTGATTTTAATTGGAAGTATTCATCTGCATTCATTACAGCTATATTTAGAACACTTTGAGGCATTTTCACATGTGTGAAAATGTAAGTAACGATAAAAAAAACCCCATTCAGCTAACACTAGGTGCTTGAGCAGTCCCTTCTCTCCAAAGGCAAACCAAAACCCAAACCATCTGTCCAAATGTAGTGCTATTACCAGGGAAAACCCCTCAGAGATCTTGTCTGTTATGCGGAGAAGCCTGTGGATTTCCATTACTCCAACACAGTGCCTGCTTTCAGCTAAAACTCTGAAGAAAATGTTACTTTTCCATGGCACTTCAAATTGTGCAGAAAGAACATGATTAAAAGTTCTGATAAAGGAGCTTAAAATTATTTAATGCTTTGTCTGTTTCACGTCTTAGTACATTTTATTTCCAAGCATCTCTTCTAGCACCACTGATAGGAGGTATAAATTGTGAGTGCTTGTCAGCTTAAAGTCTGCAACAGCAATCTGAAATGTTTTTGTAACACTTGACCTTCCTGAACCCAAACAAGCACTGTGTAACTCCAGCCACTGAAAATACTGGTCTGAAATGGATCAATACGTTTAGGAGTGATTTTCACATATTTTCAAATGCAGCTTTCCAGGGTGCATTTCAGTGGTATCTTGCACTTCATCAAAAAATCGTGATATTATAAACATATTGCAATGATGGCATTGAACAAAAACATTTTTGTTTTGAGGGATGTTTTGTTCTTTCCTAGTTGATGCAGGCATTAGTTGAAATGTAGAATGCTGGAAAGGAAGACAGGCAAGCTGAAACTTCTCTTCAATAGGTCAAGCAATTGCACCTATTCCAGACAAAGTGTAAAGTTATATGAACCTTCTGTTATAAATTTAGAGGTACTTGAATATGGGTAGGATTTAAGTGTACAGCATTGTTTGTGTTCCTTCATCTGTGTTTTTTTTCCTCTTTCTTAGGAAATTCATACAAATTTCAAGCTGGAAACAGAATGAACGCAATGCTCTGGTTTAAACACCTGAGTGCTGCCTGCCAAAGCAACAGACAACAGGTGAGAGCAAGGCAGTGAAAAGGAATGAGCTTTTAGGAGCTCAGAACTGATGGACCTTCGAGCTGCCCAAGCTGTCACTGAGGGCTTTGTGTGTTCCCTGAGCAGCCTCTACGCCCATCTCACGTGCTGAGTGATTTGCCTTGGCTTTTCTGTTTCTCCCTTTGCAAACAAGTCCTCAGAGCTTCTGGGGTAATGAAGGAAGATTTGGGGCTACCTGGAGGCTAATTTAAAGCAGCTAGGGAAGTGCAAGGAATGCCCTAAAATACCTGAGTGGCAGTATTTCTGTATTGCCCATTTGAAAAAGGCTATTGTACAGCTACATAAAAAGCTGTAAACTGCAGCATTCAATGTCAATTCCAGATAACTCTCCTGAAGTGCCTTTTTTCAGGTCATGGACATGGGTGTTTTCTGCTGTTCATGTATTTTGTATTCCTAAAATGTATACAAAGTAGTTTAGCCCTTGGTACATTTTCCAGTCTTCGAAAGCAAAAGTAGCATTTTCCATGAATCAAAAAGGAAGACAAGACTGCTCCAACCCTATTAAATGGTGTTCTGTTATAAATTCTTACTGACCTTCTTCATCAGCAAAATCCTTTTTAAGTTACTTTGTCTCCCTGAACTCTTCCTTCTCTTTGCACATTTGTTTATGGAGTTCTCAGAGCAGAAATCCTACTGAATTTCAAGGGGAAACAAAAAGGCTTTTCCAGATCCTTTTGTGCTTTCTTGTTCAATTCTGCCTCTGAGAGAGATCTTAAGAAGTAAGGAGGGTTGCAGAAGCTCCTGTGAAGGTATTTGAGACAGTGCAAAGGAGAGAAATCGTGGTCCTGGCTGGAGAAAGTGGGGATGGTAGCAATTAGTGGCCAAGAGTTTGCAAGTAAGTGGTGAAAAATGCCTCTGAAAACAGCTTTGGTTCAGTAAGGGTTAACAATGCTGTTTATTACTGTTAACGGTGCAACTGCCTTAGAAAAATTGGATGTTTAAATGTGTTTTCAATAGAGTATAAGCACCTAGTCAGCTGAACAATACTAAGAATTATTTTAATAGATACTATTTTTGATTTTAATGGTGCAGCTTTAGCCCAGCTGAGCATTCTTGCATCTACAGGTAAATGGTAGATGCAAGGCAAGAAATGCTGGATTCAGATCTGACCATGCCGACTGTTCATTGACAGTCAGCAGGAATGTGGTGCCTCTTTAATAACCTGACTAAACAAGAGATGTTGCTGTCAGACAGATTCCTGATGGAGAGAAAATGGGAATATAAACTAATGTATTGCAAACGAGCTTTAATCTTCATGAAAGGGAGTGATACTGCAGCAGGCATTCGGGTTTCCTAGGGAAAAAGCCCAAACAGCTGTTTGTGCCTCATTTTTTAAATTACTCTTAAAAACAGACTAAGGGGCCTACATCAATCACTGATCTGTGTGCCAAGAATTTTCTAGCTGTGGCTGAGGTGAGAGAGTTCTCCTTGTCTAGCAGAGCTGAGATTTATCATGTTAAGGTTGTGCTGCTGACAATTTAAATCCTAAATGTCCTTAAAATTAGGAAGTTCTATGGCCATATAAGGTTTATCATTTGATAAACCTTACAGCAGTTTAATATTTTGATTATATTATTACTGGGTTTTCTACAGCTCTAAGTGTATTTTTACTGCTAGGTGATAGTTGCATTCCTTCTCCCGTTTTTGAAGACAGAATGATGGGCATTTCAACAGATGTCTAGTCTGTGAAATAGTTGAATGCAAGTAGCTACTATCGGAAGTAAATTCTTTTATCATTTTTATTTTTGTTTTCAGGTTCCTGCCAACTTGATGACCTTTGAATAACAGGCAAATTCAAAACAATAAAAAAAAGGACAATTTGAACCATCTCATATTTGAGAGCAAGGTCCTGATGAAAAACGTGCCAGCTGTATTCTGTGCCAGAACAGAACCTGTCAACTCGATCTCTGAACTCTGAAGCCCTGAACAAAACCACTAATGGTTGGGGAGAGGAGTCCCCCAAATTAAAAATGGATTTGCAACATGAATTGCCATGGACCATGCTTCGTTATGTTCTCAGAACTGACCTGTGGAAACCACTGCCTTAAAGAGTGAAAGGAGAAACAACATGAAACACCAAATAGTGTGTGTGAAACTTCTGGCGGTGCTGTGCTTGAGTTAAATAGATTGTAGCTAGTTTTGAGTTTCTTTTAACTTTATACTAATTTTGAAAATAACTCACCTTTTTAGGCATTCTTAAGAAAGCAGGTAAGCTGGTATTTAAGAGTTGTATCAAAAGCTGTGTATGAACTGGGTGAAAGGTACTCCATGTTCTGGAGATGTTCTTTAGACTATACCAGGAGTCCTGGAGGGGAGCTTGTCGCAGGCACACTTAGCCTGGAGCAGTGTGATTTCTCTCAGACCTGCAAGTATAAGAAATGGAGCACAGCTGCGAGTTTAGAGCAGCACTGAGTTTGCAAACCTTGGACCTGTTATGGGAGCCAGACTCCAACAGTGGCACAGAGGCTGAGCCAAAAATCAGTTTGGTACGTTTTGACCTAATTCCTGGTTAAAAACACGTGTTTTGGGCAGTTGGGGGGTGGGGGATGTGTACAAGACAAAACTGAAAGCACTGTTGGGTCAGAACTGAGTGTTTTCATCCCGTTTGTTTCCACACCTGTGACTCTCCTACACAGAAAAGCTGAATGACAAAGCACCAACACCTGGGTACAGCTCACTGAGACGTTTGACTTTGGGTATCTGCTAATTGTCAGTTAGGGACCACTGCTAGTGTGTGGTGTTTCATAATAGCACTTCAGATGGACATTTTAAAAAGATAGAGGCACAACTTCAAGCTTTCATGTTCTCATTTGGCAATAACTGATTTTAGTATCTGTCTTGGTCAAAGTAGTTGACGTTGTGTGGTGTTGATAACATGGCCTAAAGCAGACCTTACATACAGAAGCTCTTTTGATCTTCAGACAATTAACTAATTTATTAGAAGGTAGGATAACCTAAAGAGAGAAAAGGTGTGGGGCCATCAAAATTCCATCCTTGACAGGAATCATTCTTGGTCACTGAAATTACTCACAGAGAAAAACATAATGGTTGTAAAAAGGGAGCTGTGCTTTATGTGTGTGTTTGATGCTTAAGACTTTGATTCTTGCTTTATTGGGGTTTCCTTGACATCACCTGGTTTCCTGGATGATTAGTCTTTCTTTAATCTTCAAAAATATGATCTTTGTAAAGCAAGGAAACATTGTCCAAAATATGACTCTGATATTGGAACTTTGAAGTCTGTGAAAAAGTAGTAACTGTTCCATTGACATTGTGGTTTAGTGGCCGTAAATACGCTAGCAGATTCCACCATGAATTCTCCTTTTTAAACAGAAACAAGCTACCTACCAGTCTGTTTCAGAGTTCTCTGACTATCTAATAAAGGTTTCTACTCGTAGTTGTTATTTTGAACATGTATAGTTTGTTTATTGCATCTGAGTAGAAGCCTGTAAATTCACTTGTGAGGTTTTTTTTCCCCAGAGTCAAATTAATCGCGTAATGGAAAGGATTAATTTTTGATTTCTGGCGGGCAGAAAGAAGGATAATCCAGTCTAGCAGTAAACAAAACACAAAAACCCCAACCACTTTGTGATGTAAAGGGTAATAGGCTGGTTTGTCTTTTCAGAATTATTCTGAATTGGCTCTTGGTAGAAAGAAAACAGTAGAAGGATGCTTCTGTCAGAATCACACCACAAGGACCACGAGAATTTGGCTCCCCTTGCAACTCTTTTGTTGCTGTTTTTTACGTGGGGAATGAATAGTCTGTTCTGAAGTCGTGAATTTTGGGAAGGGGTTGTTTGTGCTGAATCCCTCAGCAATTGACACATCTCCCACGTTTAGCCATGTCGGGTGTAGAGTAAAGACAACGTCCTCACAGCCAGCAGTGTTACTTAGTAGACTTTGCACAACTTGAGTTAGGTTTTTTTTCCGTTTTAAAACTTACTTAAATGTGTGTTTCTTCTCAATGACTTAAGTGTTTGTTTGGGTTTTTTTTAACAATGTGTGTCCTTTTTTTAAGCATTGTGGATAATAGCCTGTGGATTTTGAATTTTTAAATAAGCTATTCTAGGTTCGTTGCAGCATAACTGTATCTGTTCTTTTGTTAGTGAAAGGAAACATGCAACTGGCAGCCACAGCCTGACAGCCCACAGCTTTGCTAAGGACAGAGCCAGGTCAGCACGTGTCATTTATTACTGGATTCTTGCATTTTTCCAGCTGGTTTGCGTTAGGTCTTTATGGTTAGGAGGATGCTGGGGAAAACAATTCACGAATCATCCTTTAATGAATTGTTGCTGTTACCAGCTTTCATTGTCCTTAGGCCTCCTACTCTTCCTTGTTTTCTGCCCTCAGGTACGCTGGGTTTTTGTGAGAGAGATTGAATATTGTGGGAGGAGTTCCTTAAAATGTGTAGCCAGAATAACTGGAGTGAGTAATGACAACGCAGGAAGTACTTCTGGCACTTGTTACAGTGAGTAGTTCAGGACTTGCCCATTGTTTTTGTCCTCTTTGGCCACGCAGGCCTGCAGGGCAGCACGGGAGCGCTGGCACTTACATGGCTGGAGATAAAAGAGGTGGTGGGTGTGTTCCCTCAGGGAGAGCTGCCTCAGCTGAGCCTTGGAAAGACTCACACAAGTCAAATACACTGTAAAGAATGTACTAATGCTCTTGGTTTTAAAAAAAAGGAGTTAAAGTAAGTTAGCTAACTGAAACTCTTGCTGAGCAAACAAGGAGAGCAGCGAGCTCGTGGTATTCAGGTAAGACTGGCATCCAGACTGCTTCAGACAGTTGGCAGTTTCTCTTTTGATTCTCATTTTTAATGTGTTGCTCTAATTGTTTATCTTGTCAATAACTGCTGAAACACTTCAGCTGATATTTGTCACTTTATCCCTTAATGTTTGGATTTTGAAACTAAAGATGCCCCTTGAAATCCCTCATTTTGGCTGCATTTGAGCAAAAATGATTTCGAGTAGCTCTTCTAGCTTACTTCTAGCAAGACTTCAAATATGAATATTAATTGTCTGCTGACTGATAACCATCTTTTTAGCTAAACTAAAATTTTTGGGAAAGATTAAGCAAAAGGGAATGTCTGGTTTATGAAATTGGTGCATTGCATTAAAAATACATAACACTGCACCGCTTACTGCTAACTTTTATCTCATTTAATCAGTGCTACTTTTGGCTAGGATTTTCAAACCTGACTTCTATTCCAGTGTCCTTAGAAAGCAAATCACTTTTAAAACTTTTGTTTTTAAAAAATTCTGGTAGTTTGAATAAACATAGCTCATCCCAGACACGTCTTCATTTTCAAATGTCTGTTTCATGCCAGAGGAGTATTACTCGAGCTATTATGATTCATTAAGTATTTAGGTGCAAGTTACAGGCATTAAAACTACAAATACTAAATAAGTCACATAAATACTTAATGAATGAGCTTTAGCACCCAGCTTTAAAATTGTGTTTAGAGAAGTACGCACATTGGAAAACGTATTGGGAGCAAAAGGAAGCATAAAAAAACACAGCAGGGTTTCATCAGTTATCTACTCCTCACTAGAAGTAAATTCATATAATTTAATGTTTCTTGCAACATCAGCCTCCTGTATTTGCATTTACATATTTTCAACACTAGTCCTCCTCTGTTAGTGTCAGACATAACACATGGTGACAGCAAATCCTCTCCCTCCCAGCAGAAGCAGTTGCAGGTTTCTGTGCTGCTGAGGCACACGAGAAGCAGAGGTCCCCTTTGACAAAAGGCAAGTTGATCTTATGGTTTTGATTAGCTGTAACAAATCTTGTCCAAATCAAGATAAAACGTGGGTTGCTTTTTCTTCTGGCTCTGTCAATGGCCTTTTTCTTCATTGCATGTCCTTTTTAGTTTTTTGGTACTCTAACTCACCAGCTCTAGTCATTCCAGTCTTATTCGTGGCCAGCTCTTTGTGCTGCCTGTTGCAGCATCAAGACCCCAGTACTAAATCACATCAGTGCTACAAGGAGACAGCTGTGAAAGTTTTGTTATTATTCTTTAATACTAGCCTTTTTCTTTCATTTTTCTCTAAAAGCAGCTTGTGCATAAGGTGGTTGGGCTTGGAAAAGTTGTCATTAAAAGGATCTGTACAAGTGGACATGGAATTCTTTCCTAGGGCTTATCCCTTCTTTTAAAAACCATCATTCTAATTTGTAGTGCATGAAGAGGGTGAATGCTTGGATTTGATGAGGACTTTTTGTCAGTGCCTTACTATTAACTTGAAGACCAATTCCTTTATTTCAGTGGTGGACTTGCAGGCTGTGGCCTCGATGTACCAGGGGGTGACATTCCTGGCAGCCTTTGCATTTCTGCAGCAGTCAGTTGTTTTGGTCAGTGTAAAATAGCTGTGGCTTGAGTTGCTTTAGTATTATTTTTTTTCTGTGTTTGAATAGCCTCTTTTTAGGAAAAATGCAGAGGTTTTTGGTAGCTTGGGCTTGTTCAGCTTTTATCAGAAGTAGCTCAGACCTCTTAAAAATTAACTTATATTTATTTTGGTATGTCTCTTGAGTAGATTTAGTACCGGGGAGTGGGGGGAATGAAGAGTATAGTCCAAGTCATGGTCTAGACCACATGAGCTCAGGAGCTCACATTATTAGAAAGGAGCTTGCTTTTGTCTGTCCCACTTTGATGTAAACACTGAGGAGCATTCTTAGGCAATGATTTATCTTGCAAGCTTTTTGTTAATGTAAAATAAATACCGCAGAAAAAAACTGTTTGGGGAAAGAGGAGGCTTGGATAAATCTTAGTCTTAATATCCCAGAAGGTTTTGTATATTGTATTTCTTGTGCCAACACTGTGTAGGGAGCACTGTCCTTCACTGAAACAACTGCTAGAGACTTTTAGCAGCAAAGGCTTCAGAAGCTTTGGAAGGGGAAATGAAAGAAAGAATGTGTTGTTCTTAAGCAAGTAAATATTTGTTTTCCTGGAATACATCCATATAAAAACACAGCAGTTTTACTATAGTCTTTTTATAAATTCAGATGCTGGAAGGGTAATTTGAAAATTAATCTTACGCTTTCTAAGAATATTCAGAGAGAGCAGAAAGGTCAAAGGAGAAAATACAAATTACGTGGTGTAGCTCTGGCTGTTGCAGAACTGAGCTGACAAGTTTTCTCCAAGCTACCTTGCTGAGGAAAAGAAGGTGTATGAAATGTAATGAAATGCAAGTTCCTGCAGATCATGGCATGGTCCTGCCTGGTGGCCTGGTCTTGCTCTTGAGGGGCTAAAAACACCGTAAATACTCCGTTTCCTTTGTGTGCTTGATCATTATTATTGTTTCTCTTTATTCGGGTGGGTTCTGGCCTTCGGGTGTGTTTGCTGAAGGAATTTCTTACCATTCCAAAGCTGTTCACAGCTGAAACTGCAAAGCAGACAAGCACTATAAAGTGATTAAACGTTGAAATAAAGGGTTCTGGGGTGCCTGCTTTACTGGCACTTGTGGCTCCTTGTGTGCAGGAGTGCATCCATTCAAACACCACTGCTCTGCAGTGGGAAAAGCACCAGGAAACACAGATGTGTTTTATAATAATCCTGTGGGGGCCAACCATCGCTGGGAGGGGGATCAAGGTGTCATGCAGTAGAACACAAGCCATTTGTAATGTTCCCTGCTGGCGTGAGGCGTTCCAGGGATGGAGGGATTGCACTATGATCTCGCTGAGTGATGTGCAGTTTGGCTGTCCTCGAGCCTCTTCCTTCACCTTTTATAATACTTTGTTCTGTGTGTGCGTGTGAAAATCGTGTGTTTGCATAAGCTAGTTGAAATGAATTTAAGAACAGGTTTCAAAAATCTTTCCTACTGAAATAAATTATTTAAAAGATGGCCTGTGTCTGAGGTTTTAATTTCTCAGTTAAAAACCTGCATTGAAACTCCACAGCTAGGTTTTGCAACGTGGAATTTGACTGCCTTTTGGAATGGAGCTGAGATCAGCTGGAATTTTAGTGGCGTTTTTCAATGTACCTCTGAAATGAAGCATGTAAAGTTGTCTGCTGGTGCAAAAGAAATCCAAAGACTAGCAGGGAAATACAGTTCATTGAAGAGATTTGTGTCTGGTCTCAGAGATCGTTCTGTTAAATGATGTGGTTTTTCTCTCCTTGGTAGTTTATCAGATTTTTTTTTTCCTGTTGTCTCTATACTTAAAGCTGTGGTAAATTTAAACTCACTGAAAGCAGTCATCAGGCAGATTGGCTCTTAAGGAGCAACTCCATGGAAGACAAACTGAAAATGAAGAATGAATGAACAGCATGCAAAGCCTTGTATTTCCTTAGCTCTTTGTCTGGTGTTGCTTCCCTACTCTGTGCCTTTGTAACGCTGTGAAGCCTCATACAGGTCATACAGCCTGGGGGAAATGCTGTGGGGTCAGGTTGTGAAATGCTTGTCAGAGTGTGAGCCTTGGGCTCCTTCACCTTTTCTCCTTAATGGAACTATTCATTTCAAATGTATTTACAAAGAAGGAATAAAGTAGATTTTTGTAACCCCTCCTTTTTCTTATTTCCAGATTACTGAGTTTGAGAAACGCTTTGTGCTCGATAGTGTGAAAAGAAACACAGAATTAATGAGCTGGTGATTTTTTCTTTTTGTTTCGTTTGAAAGCTCTTTTTGTGGCAACCGTTTTCAGATAAGCTGCTTTATTAACTCGAAAGCTGACTCCACACTCTGCAAAGTGGGGGGCACAGAGAGAGCAAAGGGATTCTTGGTTCAGACCCTTCTTGGCAAAGCCTTTCTCTCCCGTGTTTGCACTCATCTCTGTCCACAGCACAGATTCCAAGTCTGGCTCTGTTAGCTTCATTGTTTATCTTCAACTTCTGTCAGTCAGCATTTTCCTTGCCTTTAGATACTGAAAGGCTGTAGCATCTCTGCAGGGCCTGAGAGAAGTGGCTGGAGTGAGAGTTCTTTGACATATTTTTTTAATTTTATCTTTTCTCCAAGTCAAGGAACATGTCAAGGACTCCTTTTGCCCCGTTCCTCATGTTCTTGTCTCTCAGGCTGCTGTTCACAGGAGATGGCCTCCAAATCCACAGAGTGAGAAGAGAGCTGGGCAAAAGGCGCCTGATCCTTCCTTGCTTCCCAGCTGGAACGATTTTCATTCTGGATATACTTGTGCTATCTTTCTCCAGATGTATATGCTGAGTCCATCAACTCAGTGTTCCTCTGGAAATTGTAAGATTTGAAAGAATTGAAATTGCCTTGGTTTTGTAACCTCACCTTTAGTTTGGTTTTATTTTTTTCCCTTTGCATGGGAAGAAACCATAGTGCAGGGGGAGGGATTCACATCTGTGGGAAAAACGGAGAAACCAGACCACGGATGTATGAAATAACCCAGGCGAAAGGAGATGATCTTTCCCCCTTTTTTTATGTTAGTTTTTGTAAGTGAGACTGTTAGGTAACAAAAATGTGAGCAGACGACAGCCAGACGTAAACAGATGATACTGTTTTGGCATAACCTACATGCTGTGACAGAACAGAGCAGGGTTATGGTTTTTATAACAACAAATAAATTGAATACAGAAGATTGAATCCATGCTTCTAACGTGTAATGTTGTAATTAGTTTTATTCGTTTTTTGCTTTAATTGAGCATTACTACTGAGACATACATCCTTACGTGGGTAATACTTACCTTTGCCTCCTTCAGTTCCCCATTTTTAGTTCAATTCAGTACTTAGGGACAAAATGCAGATCCAAAAGAAAACCTTCTGCTTGTCTCCCTGAGCTGGTACAAGAGACTGTTAGTTGCTGCTGTGCAAAACTTGCCTTTACTGAATGTCTTTATCATGCTCTGTAAAAGAAGTGTTTTTTCTGCAGTGTGTATAGCGTGATAAAGCATGTCAAGCACCTGATGAATAATTCCGGTGTGTAAGATGATACTGTTTTAATTCTGAAACATTGAAAAGGGCCTGCTCAAAGGAGATCTGCAAAGGGCAAAATAAAAGCGTATTTTTTTTTAGGTTAAAAAAGTGTGGGGTTTATGTGTAACAAAACACAAAGTGGGCCCAAGGCATTTATTAAGCTAAAGGGAGACCTTGTACAAGAATAGAGGCAGCAGCAGAGTGCTAATCTATCTTTCATCTTCTTTTCAGGCAAGAAAATGTTTTGCTTTCATTGTGGAAAAGGGATAAGGAGCTGAAACGTTCTAAGGTCAAATAATACAGCAGCAAAACATTTAACTTGAGCATTGCTTGTTGGAGATGCATGAGACAGCCAAGGGTAAACTGTGGCCTGTGTTTCTCACTGCCTGACTCTGCAGATCTGTTCCAGATTGTGACTGGAATACTGAAGCAGCTCGTGAGAAGAGGGAGCCATTCCCTCAGACAGGAGCAGTCCCAAAGCCGTGACTCAGAGACAAATTGATGGTGGTGTGAGTAGCTCAGTAATGTGTCATGGTAGAACTGGTAAAAGCAAATGCAGACCCTGAGTTCTTGGTGCTGGAACAGCAGGATTCTCTTTAATGAGTATAAACATGAATCTAAGACTTACTCAAAGCAAGACAGTCAAAATGAGATAATTGTGATCTGTTATAATTTCCTTATTTGGGGATATTTGGTGTTGGCAAGCATTTTATGAAATTCCAATTAGAATTACATACCCAAAATACTGTGTATTGGAGTTACTAAACCTGAGTCACTCTCACCTCAGTCATCAGGTCCCCATCAGTATTAAATTCTATGATGTTGCACCAGTGCTGCTTTTGTTGTAATTCCCTGTCTCTGACACCTGTACCAGAGGCTTCAGAGGAAAGAGTAAACATACAGTGAGTGAACTTCTAGCCAGGTAAGTAATTTCTGATTCCTGACGACTTCTATGTGTTGAAAGCTTTACAGTGCCATTTTCTCAATTTCATTCAATATGGTAATGGCTTAATAGTGAAAATGTTTTTGCTAATCTTTTCATTTCTTTGAAAAGAAGCTGTAAGATGATAAAGAGCAGAACGAATGTGGTATGAGCATGCTGGCACAGAGCCAGTGTGAAATGTACCCCAGACTTCATGTTAGATCTTGGTTCGTGTCTTGTCAGAGACATCTGTATATTACTACTTTTAGGAGTTAAAACAGTTCAGGTAATGTCAACACATAGGGTTCTTTGCACACAACTTTGCATTTAATTTCATAGAATCACAGAATGGTTTGGATTGGAAGGGACCTTAAATCTCATTCCACCCCCTGCCGTGGGCAGGGACATCTCCCACTATCCCAGGCTGCTCCAAGCCCTGTCCAGCCTGGCCTTGGATCCTTCCAGGGACAGAGCAGCCACAGCTTCTCTGGGCACCCTGTGCCAGGGCCTCCCCACCCTCACAGGGAAGAATTTCTTCCCAATATCCCATCTAACCGTGCTCTCTATCAGTTTGAAGCCATTCTCCCTTGTCCTGTCACTCCACACCCTTGTAAATAGTCTCTCTCCATCTGTCTTGTGAGCTCCCTGCAGATACTGGAAGGACACTTGTGAGGTTCCTCCAGAGACCTCAGCTGGGATGAGGAAGCTGTTTCAGGATAGATGGCCATTTTGGTTATCTACCTCCCAGCAATTATACGTACATCTGTCATGCTTGCTACTCTGGTATCTAATTAATATTAACTAAACAACATCTTGCTTAAATCCTCTCTGTTGTGCTGCTCTTCTTCCAGTCACATTTGTCCAAGTGAGAGCTGTCAAATCCAGAACCTTGTTGGCTATAAGATTCCAGGGGAGGCTGTTTCTCAGGAGTGTGGTGATGCCTTAGTGCCCAGTTCAGAACACCAGCCATCAGTCTGAGTGCCTTCCAGAGAGGGAGCTGGTCTCATCCTGTCCTTGTGCTGCGGATGGAGAAACTGAGGCACAGCACAGAAGGAGTAAATGTTGTGTTCAGTGTCCAGCACCAATAGTGCCAGGCTGGAGAATTATATCCAGTGCACTTTCCAGTGGGTCATCAATGCGTAAAATAATCAAGGAAGAACTTGTCAGAGTACATCTGCTCTGGTGTTTCTGGCCAAAATCCATCAGTTCTCCTGATTTAAATCCCTTTTTGACACTGATGATGTGTGGAGGTAGAGCCCATCAGTGACCTTGCTGCATGTCTCAGACAGTCAGCCCAAGAAAAATTCGGAGCAAGGTAAATCATTTAAATCCTGGTAGTGCCAGGGCTGTAGGTGGGTGTCTGTGGACGTGGAACCTCAGGGATTTCGTGGGGCTCCGTGCAGACAGAACCATCTCTTGCACTCAAAGAAGCTTATAGTATCAAAAATGAAAACAAGTCTCTAGACGAAGCTCACTGAGCTGAAGGGTTTCTGGTAGCTCATCAGTAATTTGCTCAGTTTTTTCCTCCCCCCTCTCAGGTTCAGTTTAAAGGCATAGAAAGGCACAAAAATTAATTTCTGGGCAGAGGGCAGCGATATGGGATACACATCATGAAGTCACCCCAAGACAGCTCCCAAGAAGTGGTCTGTGAAGGTTAACAATACATTTGGGTGACTGAGCCCACTGCTCCTCCTCAGTCTTCTGCCAGTCTCTGAAGGGGACTAGCCCTGTGTCCCTCTTGCCATCCTGTCTGCATAAAAGTGGCCAGGGAAGATAAGAGTAAAACAGTTTATTCAAATAAAACAGGGAAAAATTATTTATTAGGTCCAAGTATAAAAGGGAAAGTATGCGACTCTCTTAATTCAGCCCCATATTCTGGTGCTTTCCAAGAGTAAAAGGAGGTCACAAATCCTGCAAGGCTTACACATTTATTATTTTCTCAAACTCAGTGCTTTGTGTTGCCATTTGATCCCTGAAGTGCTGCTTTTTCAGCGCTGAAGGTAAATGAGCAGATGCAGTGGGGTTTTTTCCCTCCTGCCGTGTGTGTAGGAAGAACTTCCAAAGGAGGCTTTTGGGGTGCATCAGACTGGTTCACCTTGAGCTCATCCAGTCCTTCAGTTAAGCAAGGGTTCTTTAATACATTGTTCTGACTGTCACTTCTGGTTAGACAATGACATTGAATGCTCTGATAATATCAACCCAGCATTTGTTCCTTCAGTGTCAAGGATATGCAATGAAAACATAATAGGCAGTTTGAGTAAAGTAAAAATATGCTGCTGGCAAGGAAATAACAAATTGGATTAAGTCAATGCTGTTTTGAATGTTGGTAACTAGATGAATTTTAATTTCTCATGGTTCTTTAAAAAGAGCAATTTAGACACACCACACTTCATATTTTAAGGTTATGTTACTGTTTTAAATCTACTTCCCAATTCACTTTAGTATTTCAAAAATGTATTATTCCCACATTATGAAACTTGAAGCTGCTCTTTACGCATATCCTGGAACGCAAGAAATGGAAAAGAAACATCTAAAATAAGAGAATACTGTCACATGAGTAAATGTGTACAATGTGGCTGTAGATGAAAGGTCTCACACCATCAAGGAGGGCCAGTTTCTGTTACAGCTCCTCAAAGGAACAGTGGGGAGCAAACCCATAAGCGTGGGGGTTTTTGTGGGGCTCAGTCAGGCCATGAAAGAAATGCCACTGCTAGTTAAGTGTCTGCAGCACCACGAGGCACAGCCTGGCAATGTGAGAAGGCTCAGCTGGGCCGTGGGCTCTTCTGAACAGCCTCACACTCTTAAATATTGAAGCAAAATCAATCTTCTAAAGGTACTTTTAAAAATAGTGTATTAGTGTGAGTTTTTCAGCAGTACAAAATACTGACTCCAGTTGTACTGCAGGGCCAAAATGGTGCAACTCTGAAACCTGCTGCTTACTGAGAGTAGCCCAGAGTTTCAGAATCTGAGTTTGCAGGATGCGAATTCACGTTGCGATGTCTGAACATCAAAGAACCTGAGGTTTCAAATACCTCTGAGCCTTTGTTTGTCCTGATTTAAATCATGGGGGTCTCAGCTACTCTGAAAATACAAGTTTAACTGATAGAGTTTCTCCAGAGCTGGACTCTGGTTCCTTTGTTGGTATTAAAGATTAATCAGGACAATGGAAAACAGATATTTTGTACTATTAACTTCATATAATTAGTTACAAGCTACAGAAAAATGTTCTTTTAGTTTTCCCTAAAAGATCAGGCTGAAGATTTGAAGTCATAACACAGTTCTTGTGGTAACCCAAATTGAAGTCATGTGAATCGAGAACTGTAAGGGTTCCATTAGCACACATGGAAAATGGGATTGGATCTGTAAAAGTATTGACAGTATGTCCTGTCCCTGTATTATTTTTTAAATTAAAAATTAAACAAAGCTTTCAAGTGGTTTACAGTTAGTTGACAGTGCCAACACACTTTAATTTCCATTAAGCTGAAGCTGCCACGCTCTTCATTTTAAATGGAAATCGTATTTTGCTGGTGTGACTAGTGAGCTTTTTTTCCTTCTGCCACTAAAATATGCTTGTATTAGAATGACTTTTGACTGGAAATCCCTGTGAATATGTTTGTGCTGCTGCTTTAGATGAAAATTGCTATACCAGTCAACTTGTGGGAGGATAAAACTTCTCTATTTCTGTCAACTTAAATCCAGTGTATGCTGCTAGATATGGGAATAAATGTGGCTTGTTTCTGCTTGGAAGCCTGGGCTAGGAAGAGGTGTCTCATCCCAATGCACAAAGGCTGTTTCTCATTTTGTTGTTTTTTTTAAAGCAATATCCATCTTTCCTGCTGAAATGTGTCCAATAATACATGTGCATAAACAAATTTGGGAAATCCTCACTAGTACCTCAGACTTGTGCTTCTCTCTTTCCTTCCCCAGCCCTCAAGGAAGCCACCTGGCTGTGCCAGGATTCCCTCAGGGCTGCTTTTGGGCATCCTTCTGGTTGTTGTCTTCCAGCCTGCTTCAAAACCTGTCCTTTCCATCTGCTCCATAGCAGCTTTTTAGGCAGAACCTGTTCAGACATCCAGGGAACAGAATAAAGTCTATTTTGCTGTTGCCACGAGAATTAACTGCTTCATCAGCCTGCAGCAGTCCTCGGGAGCACCATTGTTACCTGTGTTTTCCAGCATTGTAAGAAATGTTACTGATTCTAACTGGGGAAAAAAAATCAAGTTTAGCTAATGTGGAGCACTTAGTTGATCTCAGTTAGCGCTCTCAGACTGCTGAGAGTCTGACACTTGACTACATAATGATTTTTTTTTTCCTTGATACACCTTTCATCCAAAAGAGATTGCCAAATGCTGTCTGGATCACACAGAAAAAAAAAGAGAAATTGTTTCTGGCACCTACTGGATCAGCCAACAATAAGCAACCGGTTTACCCAAGTCATAAAATACAGAACCTTATTTTCTTAGGACAACATCAAACAAAAAACCCTATCCAGTTTAACCTGCTGCTTACCAAGTTTGCTTCTCTTCTTCCACAAATGGCCAGTGGGTTTTTAGTTATTTCAATGGGCATGACTTAATCATTTGTGCTTCTAGTGGAAGGTGGTGGTGCCCGTGGAGTGCATTTCCACCCTGACTCTGTGTCAGTGATTTAGAAGGCACCTCGCTAGCAGAGTGTTTGGAGAAGAAGGACATCTGTGAGAAAATCTTCCCTCACTCTGGAAGGGCTGGAAAGAACGAACTCCAGAACTGTATTTTCATAGAAGCCACTTGGGGTGTGTGTCTAAATTGGTGTAGGATTAAAACTCACACACGCATTTTCTAGAGCTGTGCTTCTGTGGCAGATGGCAAAATTACCTCCTTTCTTTTTAATTTGAACCCTAGGAAAAAGCAGTGACGTAGTTCCAAGTGGGGCTCGTGCCAGCGAGGCACAGCTTCTGTGGGATCTGCTAGCTCTTCTCCGGGGAAGGTTTTCTTTCTGCCTTCTGTTTGAGCACCATTTCTCTCCCACTGGGAGTTCCTGGTGGCCAAGCACAGTCTGCCACGTGTGGGGGGTGTAGCTGGGGCAGGGCAGTTGCCCAGGGTGGGCTGTGGTAGTGAAGACCCTGAAAGCCCAGGCCGAACACGCTTCTGTTCTGTTATCTTCTCCGAGTTTTCTTCCTGCTCTTTTCCTTCTTGTTGTTTTTTTGAGGCTGGTTTGATGTTGTATCATTTCAGATTGACACAATTAAGCAAAATTCCACTTCAGATTGCTGGTGATCCCCCCCTCTGTTTTATATTAACACTGAGAATATGAGAATATATCTGTTTTGTTAGTGGTTGAGAGACCTTTTTCTTCCCCCTCTCTCCTGCCTGAGATTGTTCAAGAAATGTTGAACAGAGTGCTTAATGATTTCCAGGGCCTTCTCTTGACGTTTTAGTTTTGGAGAATGAGTGATGCCTCCGCTGGGGACTTCCCTGGCAGATCCATGTCTGAACAGCCAGGGCTGGCTTCCAAGAACATTAAATTCCAGCTGCTTTTCCATCCAAGGCAAGGTTAGTTTAGTATCCCCCTTCCTCCTGTGTCTTTACAGCAGGAGATATTCTAGCCAACATATTCGTCATGTTTCTGAGCCTCCCTGCTGCTTGATTTATGCAGAGAGGACTGGGGAGAGAGACTGCAGGGCTGAGTGTGGAGTCCCTGCAGGTGTGCGGTGGGGCGGCGCAGGCCGCGCTGGCCGCCTGGGCTCGGCCGTGCTGCCCGTTCCCACACGGACACAGAGCTGGGCCTGTGCCCTGCGCCTCAGGCACACAAACACGGCAGGGCCCGGGCCATCCCGCTCCTCTGGGCCAGTGCTGGGGAATGCTGGAGGCCTCGCTGCTGGGAGCAGCCTGGAAGGGCTGAGGCGGGGTGAGAGGTGCTGAGGCACGGTTGGTTCTCCCGTCTGAGGTCGCTCTCCGTGTTTATGAACAGCAGTGTAGGGAAATACTGAGTTACAGGTAGATAACAGCACATGAGGCTTCAAGAAAATTCGCATTTTCAGTGCTGTAATGGACTGCTTGAGTCTCTCTTGTCAACAGGGAGTTTGAGTATGTGGCACATTTGGAATTCCAGCCCATTCCGACCTAACAACTGACAAAGTTGAAACCCAGAGCCATCAGTTGCTGTTTAAACCTGGGGTTTCTGCTTGCCTGTGTCTCATCTGAGCAGGGTAAGGTGTACCTCGTGTGATCTCTCAGAGCTGGTTTCACGTGTGCAGCTGCCTGATAAAAGGCACCACAGTGTTTCTGGGAACCCCGAATGCAGCCAGTCTCCAGCTGGTAAAATTGTCATCGTCCACAGCCTAATTGAGCTGGAAATTTACCCAAGTGGAGGATCAGGTCCAGTGTACACAGCTGGGCACCAAGCTGAGCTCAGTAACGATCTGTGCTCAGTCCTCAGCCCAAGCCAGCTGGGCTGCACACAGATATTTCTCCCAGGTAGCAGCACATGGATCAATGTCCTCTTGTTTGCTTGTATCTGTGCTCTCCTGACCCTTCTAACTCAGCAATGCTCACACCGAAAGGAAAAGGCATTGAAGGTGAAAACTGATCACCTTTTCCTGATGATTCAGAGGAAAACTTTACTGCCTTTACACGTTAAGTTCTCCAACAGTGGTCATCATTTGCTGCAGACCTTTTTGGGATTTGCACAGAATTCCAGAATGGTTTGGGTTGGAAGGGACCTTAGAACTCATCTCCTTCCACCCCCTGCCATCGGCAGGGATGCCTTCCGCTATCCCAGGTTGCTCTAAGCCCCATCCAACATTTCCAGGGATGGGGCAGCCACAGCTTCTCTGGGAACCCTGTGCCAGGGCCTCCCCACCCTCACAGGGAAGGATTTCTTCCTGATACCTAATCTAAACCTGCCCTCTGGCAGTGTGAAGCCATTCTCCCTTGGTCCTGTCACTCCATGCTCTTGTAAATAGTCCCTCTTCTCCTTGTTTCAGAAACGAGTATGAGTTAAGCTTGATGTGAGCTGGGGAGAGAACGACAGCAGTAGGTATTTAGGGGTGGTTATTCCTCATTGCTTCATCAATAGCACCATTACAGAGCAAAAAACCTAAAGAAAGTTTTGCTTAGGTCTGTTTTTTCTCTGTGACTTTGTGGTCGTAATTTTTCCCCACACTTGTCTACAGATCTGTACTAGGACCCAGACCACTAAAATGCTTTCATTTTGGTCCTTTTCTGCCCCTGTGTATTCAGCTAGTATGGTAAAATGTTTTGTTTTTCTTTTTTTTTTTCCAGAGTCTATGAGATCATTCAAGTACGGAGACTTGGCAGCTTCTCCGTATGTACAAAGACGGCTGTTTGAATGTCTGAGTGTCTTTCTGGCTAAGGATAAATTATTTGGTGTGTTAAATTAGGATTTGTTGCTTTATCTGGCATGAATAAGGTTCGTTTATTATCAGTGTTCCATCATGATTTACACTGGACTGCATCTTTGGGGTTTTGCTTTTTCGCATTTTATTACATAAAAACATAGGTATTTCTTTTAAACAATTTGCTTATAGAAAGGGTTGCAGGAGCAAGTTAATGTGGTTGTAAGGCCAAGAAAAGGCATTTCAAGACAGCAGATAAACAGGAGTAAATGCAAAAGTGATGGTGGGATTGGAAAAACAAGGTGGATGTTTGCTTGGGCTTAACTGGTCATTTACATAGGGGTCTGTGTAGAATTTAATGGTCACTGTAAACAGTGTAATCCATGGAAAAGATGTACAGGCAGTTTTATAAACATGAAGAATTCTTGGTGAAGGTACCATTTACAAAAAGAAGGAAAAAAGAAGAAAAATGGTTAGTACTTTAAAAATTCCATTTTGGTTCCCAAAATGCCCTGTAACTCTCTGTTGAGAGGAAAAAAAAATGTATTTGGTTCTAAAAAGATGTATCTTTATGGTGCAGTACTTGTAGCTGTTGTCATCTTAGGAACTGGGTGCATTTGACACGCACCAGTGCCTCCCATGGCAGAGAGACACTGGTCTGGGAGCCTCAGTCTTGGCTGGATGGGCCATTTGCAGAGAGCCACTGCTGGGACTGTGTTTCCTTGCCAGGGTCAAGCATGCCATGTGCAATCCCCGCTCAGGGTGAGTGCTCTGCCCTGCTGGAATGCTGAAGGGATGGAATAAATGCTTTTATTGAAAATGCATTTAATGAGCATTACAGCTTGATTTACACCATCTGGATTTAACTTGAAATAGTGTTACAAAAAGTAAAACATCTGTGTATACAAGCCAGAAAAGATTAATAGAGCTTTATTTGCCTCTAAATCCTCCAGCACAGATGAACAGCATAGACCACCTCTCTCTCCCCATTTTTGTTTAAGTTACACAGGCAGCCAGTCCATCTCTACTGATGCTGTAACACGTAACTGCCCTGGCCTGGGCCTCTCTATTTTCACACAGGGCAAACAAGTGCCAGTCAATATTCACTTACATTTCTTAATCTTTTGTCTCCCACAGTGACTGTACGCGTGCCAATCACAGTGCAAGTCTGAACTTCTATTTTGGGCAGTGTTTGAAAAATGCTAAAAGCGGGAGGATATGGTAAATATACATCATTTCCAACTCTGTTTGGTCTTCGTGTCAGAAGAATCAAGAAACCAAGATATTAGTGTTAATCACAAGGTGGGACGTGGCATTAAAGCCCTGTGCTTACCAAAGGAGAATCATCCATGTTC
This sequence comes from Corvus cornix cornix, assembly GCF_000738735.6. Taxonomy (NCBI): domain Eukaryota; kingdom Metazoa; phylum Chordata; class Aves; order Passeriformes; family Corvidae; genus Corvus; species Corvus cornix. The sequence continues at coordinate 30,947,453 of NC_046338.1, forward strand.
ATCCTTTGGCCATGTTTCAAACCAGAAAATAGGAACGTCAAAATCGGTGCAAAAAAGCTTTCTGCCTTTACTGGTGGCTCATTTAAAAGAACTCCAGAACTCATCTTCTGTTTGCCCAACCAGTGTTGTGATAAAGTGCTGGAGTAGCATCCTGGCCTCTGTGTGTGTCAGGAACGCAACCTGCTGCCTTTTTTCTTTTCTATTTTTCTTTTTTAGCAGCTGAATTCCTTATGCATTTGTGCGGATTAATTTCCAACATGAAACTGAGTTTGTATTGGAGACTGGAAGATGAAAGGTAAGCGAGTGGGAGGAGGAAAGAAAAATAGAGCAATAGCCTAGAGGGTTGCCAATAAGAACTAAAGGAGTAACACCAAACAGTTGGCAAAGTAGCCTGTGGCTTCTTTGATAGTCCCTCATCACAAGTAATAAAACACCTTTGGAGTTGTTCTTTACCTACTGGTTGTAAATCCTAGTGTAAAGCTGCCTGTGTTTCCCGGAGTCCTGGGGACCTCACAAAAGCTTCTGCTCTCCCGGAGTCCAGCCTGCCCTGCACATGGAGAAGCAGAAATATCAAGGTGGAAAAGGTGGGAATCACTGAGTTTCTCACTCTCTCCTTCAGGTTTCGGTGTTGAAGAGATTTCTCTGAATGTGAAGCCCGTATTTTAAAACAAAACACTAGCACATTCAACCTTCCTGACTTTTGCTGCGAATCACTGCAGCTGTGGTATGTATGAAGCTGGTACTGTCCTATCCTTTTTCATGTGTTTTAAAATGTGCCTGGAGGCTTGGGGAATTTCTCATTTCTTTTATTTGTATTTTTTTAATTCCGGCTGAAATGCTCTGCTGTTTATATTTAAGCAAAGCCTCCAGCAGGAATGAATAAAATCAAAGAGCATCATGATGTTGAAAGGCAGGTCAGAGGCTGACAGATAGGTCTGGCTGAAGGGGCCTTTTCACGAGGGATGGGGCAGGCAGCGGTTTGGGAACAGAGCAGCCCCTTTCCCCTCCTATCTCTCTCCGTGCTCTTTTTCCCCGTCATCTCTCCTGCCCCACATCTATCTCCTCTGCCTGAAGCTCATGTCAAAGCCAGGGTTTCACCAACAGTGGCAAGTTTCAGCAGCATCCAGCAAAGTGAGTCTTGTTCAGCCAGCAGGCCTGCCCAGCCCCTTGGCTGCTCGCTCCCTCCCGCGCTCCAGGAGCGGCAGCACTGTCTCGCGCTTGGAGAAGCAGCTCCTTCTGTTTTCCACTGGAATATCTGATGAGATTTCAGTCTCCACACTATAATGCCCTTTAATTCGAGTGCAGTTTTTAGCAGCCTGTTTTCAGCCAAGAGCACGAGTAAACTCTGAGGGCTTTTTCCCTTTGTTCAGCTCCCTGTGTCAAGTGACCTGGTGTCACATCCTTGGCTGGGGGAACCTTCTGGCCACAAACGTGGGGTTTGGTAGGAACTCCTGCCTTTATCCAGGAAGGAATCCAGCAAAGCGAGGCTCACTTTTCACTATGCCTTCTCTATGCCACTCTCTTCCAGAAAAATGCAAGCCAGGCTGGGCAGCGGTGCTGCAGCAGGCCAGTCTCACAGCACACCCGTGATGGAAACATGATGGGGAAAGAAGTTTCATTGCAAGGAAAAGCAGCTGGCAAAGGGGAAATAATGAATTTGTGTTTTATTTTGCTTCCTGTATTGTGCATCGAAGACCCATGAGCATTTTGCAGAGAGCAGAATAAAGGAAATAATAAGGGCTTTTTTTACGGTGTAAGATGCCAGGCTTCCTTGCCTTTTTAATCTGGAAAACTAGGCCCTTAGCAATCCAAGAGAATCTTGGAAAACTTTTCAGCCAGTGTTACCCCAGGTGAGGGGTGCTACCAGCAGCAGTGGGGAGCCTGTGCTTAGGTGAGACCATCCGTTTCTGGCACGTATTTACCATCTTGACAAATAGTTTTAACTGATCATAGAAAAACCTCCTGGGAGCTGCTGGGGCCTTTTTTAAGGTCATCTGCTGGTGCAGTCTACCAAGTGATTTTTGCAATAGGTATTTTCTCAAATTGAGTCTGGTAAATGAGGTCTGTGGGTGATTTAATAAACTAGTATATAATTCAGGGACTGGAAAGGTGCCCCTTCACTTTTTCGATCTGCAAAGCAAAGGAAAAAAAAAAGCCTTGCAAGGACAGTGGAGGGAAGAAGTCTTGATAGTCCTGGGTTTGGATAGGGAGATGGGAAAAGGGAACACGAGAAAAGGGAACACTTACCCACCACACACACTATGTTTCTACCATCAGCCTGCTTGTGGTCTCTGCTCCTGTCCCTGGCCAAGCTAAAAGTATCCATCTGAAATCCTCCCTGGAGGAGATTTTCATCCATGCCTCTTTTGGCCCAAGACCAAGCTGTTCCAGGCATGGCTCAGTGTTGGCTTTCAGGCAGGTGCACAGGCAGCAGACACTGCTGATTTACACCATCATCGTGGCACGGCCACAAAACAGGATTTAGTTGCATGTTGAACACCTCTGGCTGCCAGGAGATGAACCACAGCTGGAGTTGGATCTTTGAGTCTTCTCCGTGGTATTTACATCTGGTCATTGCAGCTGATGTAGTGCTGCCTCTGAACTGCTGAGGGTCTGTACAGAAATACTTCCCCACCTGCAGAGCTGCCTCCAGCTCCGGGGTCCCAGCTCAGGGAGGACATGGACCTGCTGGAGCGAGTCCAGAGGAGGCACCAGGATGAGCAGAGGGGTGGAGCAGCTCTGCTGGGAGGAAAGGCTGGGAGAGTTGGGAACGTTCAGCCTGGAAAAGAGAAGGCTTTGGGGTGACCTAATTGTGGATTTTCAGTACCTGAAGGGAACTTACAGGAAAGATGGGGAGAGACTGTTTACAAGGGTGTGGAGTGACAGGACAATGGGGAACGGACTCAAACTGACAGAGTAAACTGGATATTAGGAATAAATTCTTCCCTGTGAGGGTGGGGAAGCCCTTGCACAGGTTGCCCATAGAAGCTGTGGCTGCCCCATCCCTGGAAGTGTTGAAGGCCAGGTTGGATGGGGCTTGGAGGAACCTGGGATAGTGGTTCCACTAGGATTGGGATGGCTTAGATTAGATCTTTAAGGTCCCTTCCAATCCAAACCACTCTGTGATTCTATGTCAGAATGCCTTTTCTCTTTGCTCTCCATATTTCTGGCCATTAGATTAAGCAAGATGTGTCCCTTAAGCTTCTATTTTTTTCATTGATTTTGAAGGTTAAGTATTTATATGAACAGCTGGTTTTATTGGCCTGGAGTTCTAAGCTGCTGAGGAGCTTTCCTACTGGTTTTAACTCTTGCAAGCATTAGTTATTTCAGGTTATTTATGGTTGGGCTTCTGTGCTTGGCTTTTTTCAGATAAGAAAAGGAAAAAACCTCCAAAACTGTGGGCCTGCCATATCCCTTTTTGCTCAAGCAGCAAAACCAATTGGGAATGTCTGGGTTATTTCTGAACTCCACTAACATGGCCCTCCTTCAAGAAAGCAGCAGGGTGATGTCATGCTCAGCAGTTCAGGAGAGGATCAGTGCATGCTCCATCCAGCTCAGCGCACCCCAGAGGTAACACCATGGGCTGGTGCCCCAGAATAAGGCAAAGAACTACCTGATGTTTGCTTTTTTGGTATATAAAAATGTATGTATGCATTTGAAGAACTGCTTTTACAGGCTCTGAGAAGAAGAGGATTTTTGAAAGGAGTTTTGGTTCCTTGGGATTTTTTTTTTTAATCTTTAACAAGTTTCCTTCGTGTTTTGCTGCAGAAGGTGAGGCTTTGGCCACAGGCTTGTTCAGAAGCTTCATACTTTGCTTCACTTGGTATTTCTACTGTTTCAGCAGATAAAAAAAAAGGCCAAAACTAATATTTGACCTTTCAAATCTGGTAATGTCTTTTTGTTGTGGTTTTTCCTTCCCTCTTACCCTTTTCATGGTGAAGAAATAGTGTAAAACATTCAGCATTTGTTTCCAGGTGATCTGTTCTTTCTCATCCTTCTCCTTCTCTCCCTGGAGATGGAGGCCCCTGCCATCCTTGGAGATGTCAGGAATTTTAGGAGATGATTTATGCAGCAGCATAAAATGGCATTGGAGCGTGTAGCAGGGGTCAGACATATGGTAGCAATGATCATATACAATATATACATGCCCAGTAAAGCAGCTTCCCTGCCCATATTTGAACACGTTATGGCAATCTTTCCTGGGGAGCAAAATGCTTAAAAATTCATTGTGCATTCTGATCTTGCAGCATGCAAAACAGGAACGGGAACAAACAAATAACTATTTTCCTTGACCAAAATAAATCATGTACATTTTGGTGTGGAACTGAGATTACAGTCCTCATTTTCTTTTTGACTTGACTGTAGCTGTTGAGAATAGCAGCCCCTCAGATCTCTGGTAATGTAGTCTTCAGCTCAAATAGGGATTTTAAAATATTTAAGCGTCTCTCTCGTGAGGCTTCTTGTTTCCTATTTGTTTTGTGTTGCTAAGCAATGCATTTAAACCCCCAAAGTTAAAATTTACAACTCTCAAATTGTCCTTCAGCCTTATTCTCCAAACCTCACATCTGTAATGGGTTTTCCATCTGCCAGTTTTCCCAGGTCGCCCCATCCATCCTCAAGTCTGCAGAGGAAAAAGCCTTGTGGTTGGGCGGGGGGGGGGGGTTTCCCTTTTTTTTTTTTTCTTTGCCTCCATCTGTAATTAATTTCTTGCAAAGCCACATCTGTCCATTTTGGGGCAGGGGAAGTGGGAAAGGGGAGGTAAAGAGTGAAGTCACTCTCTCCCTTTCCCAGTAAAATGCAGGATTTGGCACGTGTGATTGTAGTTCCTCGGGGCATTTTAGCATCTCCCTTCCACCCGGCAGCCCTCGCCACCCCCAGCTCCAGTGCACGCCTGGCAGAGGGCAAAGTGCTGTGTGGAGCTTGTGGGCTTGGTCTGTGCTGCTGCCCACATCTGACACCGCAGTGTTTCGACTACCGGGGTTGCTGCAAAAGCTGCTGGCATCCTTTGGAAAACTTCCTTCTGTCAATATTTGAATTTTCAAAAACCATACTAAATAGCTGCCATGATGTTTCGTTTTTAAAGACTTAAGAAATAGCCGCAGCGGTCCCAGTCAATATTCCTTCTCTGCCATCATCCAGTGCAGCTGTTCCAAAATATTTTTACGTTCTGCAGACCACCAGGCAGCTTTGAGCAGGAGCTGGGCTTGCTGTGAGGCTGGTCCCCTGCCTGGTGCCCTGTCCTCTGTGGCGGGGGAAAGCAGAAAGAAGCAGCTGTCTTAGAATCATGGAATTGCTAAGGTTGGAAAAGACCTCTAAGATCATCAAGTCCAACCGTTCCCCCGGCACCACCACAGTGTTCACCTCTGAGCTGTGTCCTCAAGTGCCACGTACACATGGTTTTTTGAACAGTTTCGGGGATGGTGGTTCCATCACTTCCCTGGGCAGCCTGGTCCATGGCTTGAGAACCCTTTCCATGAAGAAAGTGGCCTCCCCTAGGCAACTTGAGGCCGTTCTTCTTGTCCCATCACTTATTAACTGTGAGAAGAGCCGGACTCCCCCATGGCTGCAACCGCCTGTCAGGTGCTGGTAGAGAGTAATAGGGTCTCCTCTGAGCCTCCTTTTCTCCAGACTCACCAGCCCCAACTCCCTTTTGCTCCAGCCCTTTCCCCAGCTCTGTTGCCCTTCTCTGGACATGTTGCTGTTCATTGCCCTTCTTTGCTTATGCAGGACATAAACATGAAAATGTTAGAACATGAAAATCCTGAAGTCTGGGAAGAAATTCCTCTCTGTGAGGGTGGGCAGGCCCTGGCACAGGGTGCCCAGAGAAGCTGTGGCTGCCCCTGGATCCCTGGAAGTGTCCAAGGTGCTTGGAGCAACCTGGTCTTGTGGAAGGTGTCCCTGTCCATGGCAGAGGGGTGGAATGGGAGGATCTTTAAGGTCCCTTCCAACCCAAACCATTTTGTGGTCTATGGGAAGTTGAATTCTTAGGCAATTTTGGAGATCTGATTTAACTGATTTAAACATCCAGCACCTCCTTCCCACCCAGTGCTCCTCCCACACTTGGTCCTGGTGGCACAACTACTGGGCAGTTGGTGATTTAGATGGGATCATTAATCTGGATTAAATAGATACTGGCTTACTTTGATGCCAGACTATTTTAAATTTAGGTTGGTTCTGCAATTCAGCGTATTGCCCAGCCTCGCAGGCCATGGTGTTGGCGCATCTGAAGGGCTGGCAGAGGGGAGGGAGGATAAATGGCAAGGAGTATGGCAGGGGCAACTTAAATTGATAGTCCTGCTGAAAAACACCCCCCTTTGTCAAACTGCTGCCTGGTACCTGAGGCAGAACGTGTTCTGTGCAGGGCTAACACCATGTTTGCTGCCTCTTACAGGCACGCTCTTGAGCGTTGCTTTCAGGAGAAGTTCTTCAGGATGATGTCCTTAGCGCTGATAAGAAATGGCACATTTTAGGATAATATGATAAAGAACTGAAATGCTGAGTAGTTAAGAGTGGTAGAAACTTCCTCGCTCAGGATTCATCCCTGCTGGACGTCCAACCATCCAATAACTCTCATAATTACGGGTTAGAAGGGGAGCTGTTACATGAGTATTGCAGAAGGCTGGAGCACTGGAAGCTGAAGGAAGCTGCTGGGAAGAGGACTGTTGGATCAGAGGGCATCCCAGCAGAGCCCTGCAGAGGAACTGGAGCTGGCTCACGCAGTCACTCAGGGCGCCCACGCCGGTGGGGATATTGTGTGTCACAGCACACATCTGCCACGGCTGCCAGAGCACAGTGGGACCTTGTTTCAGCACAGCCATGGTAGTAACGTGTCTGGAAAATAATTTTTGGCAAGGGTCGACTTAAACAGCTTTGTTCTGCCTCAGAGTCAGCTCTCAAACAGCTCTCAAGCACTGAGCGGGTCGTGGCAGACTCTCGAAGTGCCAGACATGCTCGTGGTGGCCACGTACCTGTCAGAGAAAGGACATGGAGCCCTTCCACAGGGTGGGTGCCTGTGGAAGGGCTCTGGATCCCCTGCTGGAAGATCATTGCCCAGCAGCAACTGAGGATCCCACCAGCAAACTGGGAGCAAACCCCATTGCAGATGCCTCTGAAATCTCCCATTGTTCCCAAACCCCCGTGACTCTGTGTTTCCATCTCCCCATTTTAAGATTTTAAGACATTTTGTTTTAATTAAATGAATTTAATTTAATTTGAATGAAAAATACGGGCACAACTCTGTGGTGGCAGCTGCTCTCTGAGGAACTGACTCATAAAAATAATGTGGTGAGAAAATTTATGCTGATTCCAGTGTAAAATGACCCAAATTTGAAATAACACTGACACCCTGTGGAGATGTTTGGAGGGACCTTGCTGATCCTTGTTTCTGATCCTACAGGCCAGTGATTAGGTTAGTTCATGTCATATTTTAGCAAAACTTTTCTTTTTTCCTATGAAGGTTTTGTTGTCTTCAAAGTCAGTTAAAAAACAAAAATTCTTTGTATCTTTTCTATTAGAAATATTTTTTTAATCCTGTAGCTAAACCACAGAAGTTCATTCACCAAAAAGAGGATGATGAGGAATATCCTACAAGATCTGAAGAATGTGCCTGCAATGGGTTGAGTTTCCTGAAGGACTTTCTTCTGCACAGCTGGAAGCATTGGAGGGAGCTGCTCCATGCCAAGGTGAAGTCAGGATGCTAATCATTTCCTTTCCAGTCTGGACTCTTGTTTAAAAATGTAAGAGCTGAAAGGTTTAATGGCAAATGTGCGCTGTGAATATGCAGAGCAGCAGCTTTGTGTTTGTTCTTGCTGCAAGTCACTCAGAGGATGGCCTGGCCCTTTGGAGCGTGTCCTGCGTGCTTTACCGTGCTTGTGTTCTGGATTGACTCTGGGCAGAGACAGCCCGGTTAAAAAGGGATCAGTTTCCCTTTGCACTCCAGTTGGAGCACAGGATCCCTTTTGTGTGCAGGATTAAAGATCAGAAGGAAGAGGGAGGTTACTGAGGAGGCTCCTGTGCTGTGAGTGCAGCCAGGCACTGCCGGGGAGGGCACGGCAGACTGGGAGCTGTCCCGTTCCTCCCGTGCTGCCTGGAACACCTGAGCACTGCAGTATTCACCTTCAGAGTTGCCTGGTCTCATTGATTTCCTCCAAGGGTGATAGGATGTTTAATTCTCAGATGTTTACACTGTCTGCAGAAGGGGAAACATGAACTGGGCTGAGCAGAGCCAGAATATGCAGCAGAAATGAGTTGTCATAAAAACTCAGTTTGTGAGAGCTGGAGTTGTTGATCTTTGTGGGTGAGCAAGGTTGGATATCATTGGTCTTACAGTTCAGGAATCATTTTCCCACTGCAGGAATGGTGCTGGTTGATCAGCCTCAGTGCTAGACCCAGAGGAAGTTCGAGTTCCAGTGTATCAATGACTATAGAGATACCATCTCCCATCTCAAAACCACGGCTATTCCAGGGCTGCGGCCAGACTGTGGTAAGGTTTTCCTTCACTAACCAGCCATGACACCCTTCCCTCAAGCTCTGTGCTTTCATCCTGCTGAGATCAGTGAGCAGAGCTGCTGCCCCAGGAGCAGTGAGCTGGGCCTCGTTTCCAGGCGTGAGCCCATCCCAGTGAACAAGGAAGGGATTTCTGCACAGAGCCAGTGTGTCCATTCATAAAAGCCTTTGAGATTAAAAGTATTTACAGACACTTAAAAATTTCTTAGGGACAGATTCAGCTTCCAAGACAGGAGATGTTCATGGAGATAGAATTAGACTTGACATGTGAATAGTTTAGCCCTGCAAAGACTGGGCTTGCTCTCTCCTTGTCCTTACCCCACTGAAACCTCTCCTGGCTGTGCTCCAGATGCAATATCCCCAGCTTTGCCAGCTGTGGACGGGGGTCACACGGGCTGCCCCTTTGCCAAACCAGCTGGGATCCTGAGGATTGCTCTTCACAGAGGGGCATTTCCTTTCGGTTGTCTCTGGAATTTAGTGCCATTGAATGACGCCACCACCCTCTGAACAAAAGGGAAATTCACCCTGCATTCTGCAGCAGTTGCCTACAGGCCTGAAGGGAAACCATCATGGGGGTTATCTGTAAGGAACTGTCAGCTGGTAGCCACAGAGGACACTCAGCACCAATTGCTCCTTTAGTAAGGTTGGGTAAATTTGAGTGATGTCTTGAATCACCAGAAGAGGAATTAGAAGCCTTTTCCACGAAAGCAGTTCTCATTCTGTAGCTGTTGCATAAGCAGCCAAGTCGGGGTCAAGGTTAAATTATTTAAAAGTTCTCCAGGTCAGTTCTCAAGGCTGTGCTTAGGATCCTTGCTGTGACCTCTCTCCTTCACAAGGCTCACGTGAAGAAGGAAGGATTTTCATACCAAATCTGATAAAGGTCACACATTTTAAAAAAAATCCCCATGATCTGGTGACAGCCTGAGAAAGTGACAGGAAGAACCATAAGAGTCTCTGCACAACTTGCTTGGTTTGCTCTAAAGTCAGCTAGTTGTGATTTAAGTATCTTGAGTTATTTTGGGCTAATACACATGTACAAGAGAAGGTGCACAACAGCCTGGCTGGCGTGTTGTCACAGCACAGTGTGACTTGCTTCAACCCCTCAGCTGAACAGAGCTTGGTTTGTCGTGAGAAGTTTGAGAATTGCTTTAATCCGGTATCTCCAACACCTCTATTATTTCTAGAGAGAAAGGTACAGTCTTGGTACTGTAGGTATTGCCCCTTTTCCTTGGCACCATCTGTCCCTGTGGAGTTTGTTTTCCCAGCAAGGCAGCCTCTCTTCTCCCTTTCTTTTCCTAATGCTGTGCTGAACCCTAATATTTTAGAGAAGGCTCAGAACAATGCCCACTGCTTTTATCCATAGAATCGCTGAATAGTTTCAGTAGGAAAAGGACCTAAAGGATCCTCTAGTTCCAACCCCTTGCCATGGGCAGGGATTCTACCTTCCAGAAGTTGATTTTGGGCACTGGTGCTTCATGAAATTGCCAAACCAGACTTGAAGTTCAACTGAAAATTACTCTGAATTTAAAAATGAGATTTTCAAATTTATTTATTATTTTACCCAATCTCAGTCAGTTTGAAATGGCCACTCCAGTGCCCTTGTCAGGTTTCCAGTGTGTGCAGCTCTGATGAGATGTTATAATGATCCCCACGTTCTCTGTCTCCTCCTGGCACAGCCTCTGGTGAAAGGATGCAGAGGGTAGAAGTTGTCCTCCATGGGACCCCAACAGACATCTGGGCTTTGTTTAACTGCTCTTGGTTTTCTTCTCCCAAAGGACCAGGACTCCTCCCCTCTCCACGAGGAGATTTGGTCTGTAGTGAGCTGGTGGCTGCTCCACCAGGAGCTCATGCAGGAAAACAGGCAGGAGCAGGCACAGGGCCATCAAAGGTACACACGAGGAGGCAAGGAGAATAAAATCAGCTTGTGCAACGCAAATGTGTGTTGCTGTTCCCTTGCAGCCTTTGTGCTCAGGTGGAGAGGTGGCGTCTTCGTGCTGCTGTCAATTAGACTGAGAATAAACACGGTTTAATTTGTGGTGACATTTAAAAGCAATTAAGGAAGTTTAAATGTTAAATGTGTGGTTTTGTCTTTCCAGTTAAACACAGTTTTGGAGGAAAAAATATCCCAAATATTTAATTACACACGTACAACTGTATAAATAAGCCTGACAGTGCTATAAAAGGATTTTTAATCCCTTGCATATCTGCTTTAACTTCATGTTCAGGGTGTGGTGCTCCATTAAAATATTGACCCATGTAGTTTCTTACTGTAATGCCTGTATCCAGCATTGTCTGGGAGCAGCTGGGGTATGCATTTCCTAATCTGCTCCAGGCAAAATCACCCAGGTAGCTCAAAGCACCTATACAAACTAACCCTGTTGATTTTTCCCTGAAACAGATTAAGGAGTTATGAAGCAGAACTTTTCAGCAGCAGACATTTGGCACTAGTGACTCCATGTGCTGGTGGTGACCAGCAGCTGGAGGGTGTAGTGTCTCGGGCTGGATGTGCAAAGGGAAGTCTGTTGCTGTCCTTCCCTCTGGACAGGTCCAGGAGAGAGGAGCCAGGCCTCCCTGGCCTGGGTGCTCCTGGGTGCCAGCAACCCTGCTGTCAGCTGATTACGAGGTCACCTGGACTGAGCTGTCACATGCCACACTCGGGGTTTTGTGCTTGGGAGACTCCTGAGGCTTTACACATTGTCCAGACCTGGGTTCCATCCATCTAACCCCAGTACTAAGGATCTGCCCTTTTGGACCATATTCTGAGGGACCCCTTTGCCACTCTGTAGTCCCAGTGAAAGCCTTCTTGTGGCACCTTTCCACTGAACCTTGTGGCCCTTCCTTTTCCCTGCAGGTCACACTGCAGGGTAGGCATGGGGTGGTGGGGCACTAAGCTGAGTTCTAAGCTGAGTTCACCACCACTGGTGTGAGAAGTCTTTGTGCACATTAAGTGTTCCTCAGCTCACCTGCCCTGTCCTTCCCTAGTCTCTGTCTCACGTCTCTTATGTTCTTTCACTGTTCCCATTTCATGGTATCCAAGAACTCCTCTTCGTGGCTAAGTCAAGGCAACGATCCCTGTTTGTCTCTCCACTGCCTGGCAGAGAGGCAGAGAGTTGGGGGTGGCACCTCTTTAGCTGAAGAGATTCCATCCAAGAGTCAGTGCTTGACACCTGACCTCAGAGGCACCCTGCCTCAAATTATTTCTGTACCTTCAGCTTAAAGACATGCGGTAGTATAATATTATATTACGTTATATCACTATATTATACATAATATAAAACATTATATATATTTTATATGTCTGTATATAAATATAAATATATATTTTTTTATATATGTATCTTCTGCAAAGCAATGCTTAACATGCTTTTCTAGGTCTAAGTGGCATCCTCGACTCAGGAATTTCTTTCATATTGTACAAATCTGATTTCAGCCTGTTGCCAGGATCACACAGCTCTTTCAATAGGAAGATCTGTGCAGCATCTGGTGACAGCATGTATGTTGATTCAAAGCTTTCTCCTTTTGAGCATGCAGAGGTTTTCCTGGAGCAGATAGAATTATTTAACAGCCTCTATGGCTTCCTTGCCACACCAGCCCCAGCTTTTGAGATGGCTCTTTGCTGCTGTTCTTCCCCAGTCTGAGACAGTCCTTATTCCCACGACCTGCAGATTTTTATAGGCAGCCCCAGCTCCGTCAGCTCTTTCTCTTGATCTTCCTGGGGTCTGCTGCACCCTTGGCAAGGGATAACAAAGCTCTTCTGCCTGTCAGCTTTGGAAGATGATGGCCCTTCATGACCACCCTGTGTCCTGCTGGTCCCCCAGCCATCCAGCATCCCCAGCTCCATGGCTTGTCTGTACCCTGATGCACTTGGCCTCTTCTTAGCTCTTAATGTTTCTGTAGCTGTAGACGATTGCTCGGCACTTAAATATTAACGTGCTAATTAATAATGAAAGCCGAGATTGTAGTTAGGGTTAAAACTTTATTGGGTGAGGAGCTAGCAGAGGAGCAGTCCATAACAATAAACTGTGCTATTTATATATATATATATATTTAAGTATCTTTCCCTCTAGCAATAAGAGAGGTTGCCTGTGCTGTGTGTGGATGTCTGCAAAGATGTTTGCTTGAAGCACTTGGAACCTTGCAGCAGGAGGTCATAAAGCACTAGGTATGACTTTTTTTTTTTTTCTTCTTCAAAGGGGTTTTTAAAAGTCCCATTAAAAGTTTTCGTTCCAAGTCCTAAAAGTGGAGGAGGAAAAAGGAAAATTCCCGGAAAGAAATATACTTATTTTCCACTTCAGGCCAGTCTGCAAGTGCAGTATTTGTTGCAGTCTTAAAGTGGCCCAAGGTACTGCAGTCAACTATGCTGGACTCAGTGATCTCAGAGGTCTTTTCCAACCTAAATGATTCTGTGAAGAGGGACTAAAAAAGATGAGGAGCAGCAAGTGGAGCAGAAACAATGGAGAAGATGCTCCGGGTAGTGAGGAGCCGTGGAGGAAGGGGATGCACAGGCTGTAGCTGCGGACTGGGATATCTGTCACCCCCTGCTTTTCCTGCCGCGGTGTTTTTGTGGGCGCCTGTCGGGCTGCGGGGGGGTGGCTCCTGCTGAGCCAGGCTGGCATTGCGCCCAGCTGCGCATTCCCTGCCAAACTTCCAGCGCTGCCTGCGAGATGGAATTGACACTGGAGCGTTAAATTGGGAGTGTGTGAACATAGGGGGGAAAAAAAATTAAATTGTTATTTGTAGTAGCACGGGGAGAGATAAAATTCTATTGATGTTATGGTTGAATAGCATCCAATTTATTGGTGCTAGATGATAAAAGGAGGTGGATTGCTCAGGACTGCATATAGTCACAATATGCAGTATAATAGGGCTGTATAGTATAATAATACTGTTTAAGAGGGTTGTAATTCTAAATTATACTTCTATCATTCCAAAGTCAGAGGAGCCAAGTGCCCCTGACGGCGGTGCGTGTTGTTACAGGACCCGTTGCCACAACATCCTGCTCCCGCGGAGCGCAGCCACAGCTAAGTATTTTCCATATGCATTTGAAAAATGTGTATGACAAGTGTGTATTCCCTTGCTTTCCCCCTGTAGCCAGGGCTCTTCCCCCGCAGCCCTGGAAGCGGCACCGGCGGCGGGCGGGCCGGGGTTAACGGCCGCCGCCGCCGCCCATTGGCGGGCGCCCCCCCGCCGCTCCCATTGGAGGCGCCCGGGCCCGCTCCTCGGCCCGGCAGCTCTGGGCGGCTGATTGGCGGGCGGGAGGCCGCGCGGCGGGCGGGCGGTGCGCCATTGGCTGGGGGCGGGCACGGGCGCTGGGCGGCACCATGTTTGGTGGTGGCGGGGGCCGCGGGCGGCCGGGCCATGGCGGGGCGGGCGGCGGGGCGCGGTGAGTGCGGCGGGCGCGGGCAGCGGGGCCGGGCCGGGCCGGCGGCGCCCGAGGGACGGGGCGGGATGGGACGCGGGGCCGCTGCGGCCTGGGGCGGGTACAGCAGGGGCGCCCCGGGCCTGGCGGCGGGAGGGAGGGGGCGGAGGGGCGGTTGCGCCCCCCCCTCAGAGCGCTGGAGGGGCCCCTGCGGCCGGACCGGCGGCGGGAGAATCACAGGATCAGGGAATTAGGTTGGAAAAGACCTCCGAGATCGTCGAGTCCAAGCGGTGACCCAGCAGCACCCTGTCAGCCAGACCACGGCACCAAGTGCCACGTCCAGGCTTTCCTTGAACACCTCCAGGGACGGTGACTCCGTCGCCTCCCTGGGCAGCCCATTCCACTACATAATCACCCTTTGTCGTGAAAAAATTCCTCCCTATATCCAACCCGAACCTCCACTGGCGCAGCTTGAGGCTCCGTACTCTTGTCCTATCGGTTTTTACCTGAGAGAAGAGCACAGCCTCACCTGGCCACAATCTCCTGTCAGGGAATTGAGGAGGGCGAGAAGGTCCCCCCGAGTCTCCCTTTCTCCAGGCTGAGCCTCCTCAGCTCTCTCAGCCTCTCCTCACCAGACCTGTGCTCCAGACCCTTCCCCAGCGCTGTTCCCTTCTCTGGACTCGCTCCAGCACCTCCACGTCCGTCCCGACGGGTCCGGCCTGAGCCGCGGGTCCGGCCCCCGGACACCCCCCGGCTTCGCCCGTGGTCGGCGGGAGCTGCACGGACGCAGCTCTGGCAGATGGGAATTTTCATCTGCACTCCTGCGGTTCATTCCTCTTCGGGATGCTCGCTTTGAGCTGGGGACGGAGCCCCGTACAGCTGTGAAGCCTCTCTGGCTATCTCTTAACCCTTGGGAACAGCCGTCTGCGCCCTGGGCTCTCGCCGAGTGCCAGTCGCAGCTTGGCGAAGGTCATTGTCCACTGGTGGCAAAATACGACGTGTGTTCATAGAAGCGCTGACTGTGGTTGTCAGAGCCATGGGTTTAACCCTTTTTAAAGGATATCTGTCTTTGGATCCTTTCTGGATACAGATGTGCATAAGCACTGCGGCTCTTTCGTTGTACCTTCTGTGGCACTACAACATACATAGTGCTCTAGGGGCTGAGCAAACAGCGTAAACTGTAAAATGTAGATCCTAGGCTTGCAGTGGATTCATTGTGAGTGGATCCCACCTGGTACTCACTACAGAACAGATATTCTTGTGTCTTGTTTTCCTTTGAAAATAACTCCATGCACCCCTTGTGTCCTTAAGTCTGACCTGCACAGTCAGCACAAGACTTGCCTCCGTTTGTGGTACAAAGTTTATTTTGTTTCCTCGTACAAAGTTGTCAGCTTGGTTCTGACACCAGAATGCCACTGCCTCTCCTTGGGAGTGGGGGAGGCTGATTGGCACCTTCCTACAGCAGAGACAGGCTCCTTGCTGCTAAAAGCCAGATGGGTACATGGACCCTCATTAAATTTTTAGTACCGGTCTTACATAGGAGCTGAATAAACATAAGAATGTCAAGTGGAGAAGGGAAACTGCCTAATTTTCTCACTGCCTTGGCTTCGTTTGCAAGTGGAACAAGGCTCCCTAAAGCATTTCCAACTGGCTTTATTGACCTGCAGTGGTCAGGTGGAATGTCAGTAACTGGGATAGGGACAAGGGAGAGTTGTTCCGGCTGTCTTCTGACCAGGTCCCAGCCCCCTCTGTATCAGTGCCCTTGGCTCCTCCTGCCCCTGTCCTGTGCCATTCTCCATTTCAGTGCTCCCAATCACTCCCTGCCCACATGGCATTCCCAGCTCCATGCCAGTCCCAGCTGTACGCCCGTGGGTTGCCCACATGGCCAAGGCAAGCAGACAACTGTTGAGCCAACACCTCGGCCCTTCCTGCAGCACCCCCGGCTGCCAGCTTCCAATAAACGCGTAAACCCTGTCTTCAAAACATCTACTGTTCTGTCAGATGTGTTTGGAATTAGCTGGTGGGTCCAAGTGAAAAGTGTGATTATATAAACTTTGTTTCCATAGGAAACGGTGCTCGGTGGAAAGTCATTCTGCGAGGAGGATTAATGCAGCCTGGTTTCCTGAGGAGTTGTTTGCCACATCCTACCCCAGCAGCTCCTGCCTGGCTCCTACCAGCCTCAGTGCCTGGTAGCTTCTCCTTCCCCAGGGCTGCACCCAGGTGCTGCCTGTATCCCAATCTGCCCTATCCTTATTTGTGCAGCCAGCTGAGTCAGGTGTTTGTGTTTGCTGTGCCGGCAGCTGGGAAAGAGTCAGGATATTTACCCAGTTGTCATTGGCTTCTCAAGGCTTCTGTCCTCTGTCTGGCCTGCGGTTTTTGTAAAGCTCGTACAAAGCTCTCTGACAAATTTAGCAAAAATGCAGGTGACAGATTCTAAAGTTACTAAGGGATATAACGGGCCCAGGTGGGCAGACAGATGGACATAATCGTTTGGTTTCTTTCCAGAGCTGTGTGAGAATATTTCAGGCAGTTACTGATTGTTGCAGCTGCAGGCAGTGATATTGCAGTGGTTAAAATGCTTGTGGTCTTTCATATTTATCTGTATTGTAGCTCTCAACCGGGGCTGCAGTTGTGTTTGTGGAAAGTTTGAGTGTAGACTGTCACAGATTTTGCCTGTAGATAATGAGGGTTTTAACAGGAAAGGGGATGGAGAAACAGCAGACAAGTAAATATGTGGGAAGCCTTGAGCACTAGATGACTAAACTCGTACACAAGGCAGGCAGCACGCAGAGAGTGGAAGTGACAGAATGAGCCTGAGAAATCCAAGGAAAGGTCTGTGGGGGCCTGCCTGCGGAAACAGGAATAACAAGGCTCACACAGAGAGGGGAGGCATGAGCCACCAAGGAGCTGGCCAGAGAGGGGAGGATGGGAAGGAAGATTGATCTGGTGAGACTGAAGTACGTTTTGGGAAGAGGAAAATGTCCCGACTGTGTACGATGTTTCTTCAAGGCGTTTTCCAGGATTTACTGGAGGACTTCTAAAGGCCTTTTGATAGGTGATCCCAAAAGGTATAGTGTATATAAGAAAAGCCCCATGCATTAAACAGGAATTAGTGTCTGCTTCCACCATATCCATTTCAGATCAGTGTCTGTTTGAGCTATGATTTTTGTGTACTTGTGCTGCCAAACTAAACCTTTGCCTGCCCCCGGACCTGATTTGTGACTTGGAGCATAATGAAATCCTGGCAAATTGTACACACAAGTATTTTTGAGATAGCATCTAAAAGGCTTTATGATATAAAAATAAGATTGTGATACGAGGCACGTCATTGATTTTGTGATGCCAGTAAAAAATGTCTTATGGGATTTTTCTGCTAAGTTTGTAGGCTGCTTATAGTAGCTGTGATTTTTGTAACAGGCAAATTACATGCTGATTTTTGAACTGGGAGTGGTCTAATGTTGGTATTTAATGCCAGAAGACGTGCTTTAGTTCATGTGTTTGGGTGCACAGTGACCCCACCACAATACTGAGGAGATGCTATTGTTTGTATATTGAGTTGGAAGACTCACACTTGCTGAGAATACAGACCTGGTGGTAATAAGAGAAAGAATTGATTGGGAAGTACCCCAAAGAGGCAGTGAAAAACAAGAAGCATTTCTTATGCAAACCTTGCAGTTGACTACAGCATTGAAAAGCTGGTAGGGCTGTTTATTTCTGGCTGTTTTCTCTTTTTAGCTGCGTTTACTTTTGTTATTGTCCAAGACCCTTTTGCCCTTTGTTCCACTGAGTTCTGCTCACAGCTCACCTTATTTTTTCCTTTTTAAAATTTTGGTGGTGTATTATTATTTCACTTTTCTCATCTCTGACCTCATTCCAGGACCAGCTTGACACTTCTGGAGTTCTCATAATCTTCCTTTCCAATCCAGGACTTTGCCAAAGACTTGGCTTTTTTCAAATTACTTTCTTCCAAAACTGCATAAATGTTTTCTTACATCGCCTCAATGCTGTCACCCTTGCCATCTTCAATTTAAAACAGTAAACTCAAGTTCTGGCTGTCCATAGTAAACTTGTTCATAAAAGGATTCAATTCCCTTGGCTTGTAGAGCAGAGACTGTAATGTTGGCACCAAGGAGCAAAGTGCAGGCTGTGCATGGAGCACTGGGAAATTGATGGCATGGCAACCTTGGGGTGCTTTGGCGTTTGTTGGAGGAAAGCAGCCGATGACTCATGTCCTCAGATGTCACTAAGAAGTGAGAGCCAGCAAATAGTTAAATATTTAATTTTATTTATTTTTGTAAATTCTGTTTGCCTCATTGGAGGGTTACAGCCAAAATTAGTTTCAAAGCCGTCACAAAAGATAAACTAAGTAAATGACCTTTAATTTAAGTGACTATAGTTGTATTCTCCTCTCCATTCCCAAGAAGAATATCCCTAGAGAAACTCAGCATTCCTGGAAATCAGTCTAGAAAAGTGAGTGCTCATGTTGAGCTCCAGACGTGTGGAACATCCTGCCCTGTGCTTTAGTCAGCCATGGCTGGGCTGCAAGGCTTTCTTTAAATGTATGTGTACACATACACGTATCTCATAGCGAGGAGTAACTGCTCTGAAGTTACCTGTGTTCTTCTGCCTAACTCCTTCCAAATGCTAACAGATTTTAAAAATGAATGGAAGCACATTTTGATAACAGCAGTGCTCAAAATGATTCAGAATTGTTAGTTTTAAAGAGGTGAATTATGCAGTTACAATGAGAGGGTACAGGTGCAGCCGATCTGCTTTGCTTACCTGCTTAAGTTTAAGAATAATATGATTATTATTTAAGGGTCTCTTCCTGGGTGAGTCTGTATCTGCAGGAAAGAGAGCTTTTGGGTCAGGTGCATCTTCCTTGTCTGTGCTTCTCATTCTCATGCTTGCAGTGGGTAATGTGCAGGTGGCAGTGCTGTCTGGAGAAGAACAGGCTGCCAAAACAGAACTAGATGAAGAGTAATAATACATTCTAATTTCCATATAAACATCTGATTTGTTCTCTTTCAGTATGAGCACAAGTGCCTATTTTCCAATAGATTAAAATCAGTATTACACAGTTAACAGGGGACCACAGTTCTAGTTTGAAGCATCCCTGAGGATGCTCTGCGCTTCCTGGGGCCTCTGTCCTGCTGTGAGTGCTAGCAGGGACATGGGAGAGCCGTGTAGCTGGATGTGTCTGCTCAGGACCTCATGTAAATTTGTTGAAGGTGCTGTGGAGTCCTCTGTGGGTTTGCATGTCCTTTTATAGTAATGCTCTTAACGCTGTGCCAGCCTGATTCTGCACTGATGGCTTGCTCTGAAGATGGCTGTGACCTGTGTGTGTGCCTCGCCAGGCATGGCCTGGCTGATGGCTTGCTGCTGGTAAATGAGCCTGTGCAGCTTGTTTTTTCCAGTGACATGATTAATAATGGCTGGTTTATACACTTATTGTTAAATCGCATGAGAAGGCTTTTCTGTGTCAGTCCTCCCCCAGCTCAGGGTGCTGTTCAGGGTTTGCCTGATCAGCGTAGCTGGTGCAGAGAGAAATTCCTGCTGGCTCCCAGCTCTCCTCAGAGGTGTGCCTCATGTCCCCTTTCCATTTGGCTTTTGACTACATTCAGCTAATACTAGGAAGGTGATTTCTGTCCTCATAACTGAATACAGTTGATGGTGCTGGTCCTTACGTGCGAACAGTGCCTTGGCCAAGGCTTATTGAGGGGCCAGATATGTCTTGCAGCCCACTATAAATATAGAAACGGATGTGGCTTTACCTCTTGTAGGTGAGGCTACGGAGAACAGGCAAGGGTTAGTGGTCTGGGATGTTTTTTCTAGTTAATTTGGTTGAGATTGCAGTCACTTTGTATATTTTCTGTGGTTATGGGTTTTACAGTTGAGTGCGGAAGGTACTTAGTTAACCGCAGGGAAGTAAAGATGTCATCCCCCACCCCAGCTCATTTGTTTTTAAGAATGGAAAAAAAGCTGAGTAAATTATAGTGGCGGCAAATGAAAGGCAATAAACAATTAAGTCTATTCTGTCCTTATGTCTTGTACCTTCAGGAAAGGAGGCTGTGCAGCTGTCCTCACTGTTGTGAGCTGTCTTAAAATCTACCTGGGGGCTTCTCTGGAGGGACAGGTCTTTAGGACACCAGCAATCATGGGATCTCGTACTAGTGCAAAAGTGTGTGTGAAATTGGAGCAATCACATTAAACTACAGTTCTCTGCAAAAGCCTTGCCCGTGGTGGTTGCAGCTGCTATGATTTCAGCTGTGCAGAGATGCTATCTTGCAATTTCCCCTTCCGTGCAGATCACAGAAAGGCTGCAGGAAGGCAGCAAACCCAGTGTGTTTTAACAGAAGCGTTCAGGCTTTAAGGATACAAGCTTCCAGGAATGCAGGCTTGTGTTCCAAGCATAAACTTGATTTTGAGTTTGGTGGGATCCGCAGGATTGTAAGTTTGTGTTTTGTTTATTTTTAGGGGTACCAGGAGATGCTTCAGTGGTGAGACATCTTTTACAATGCAAGTTAGGCATGAAATTCATCAACTAACTTCCCCTTCCTCACCCTGATCTCCAACAGACTTCCTGTAACGCTTGGAAGAAAGGGTCAGGGGAGAAGGGCTGAAGGGCACCATGAAGCTGAAGCAGCGAGTTGTGCTGTTGGCCATCCTCCTCGTCATCTTCATTTTCACCAAGGTTTTCCTCATCGACAACCTGGACACCTCGGCTGCCAACAGGGAGGACCAGCGCGCCTTCCAGCGGATGCTGGCGGGGCTGCGCGTGGCGCTGGACCCGCGCCTGGAGCACACGCTGCAGTCGCCCTGGGAGATCGCGGCGCAGTGGGTGGTGCCCCGCGAGGTGTACCCCGAGGACACCCCCGAGCTGGGGGCTGTCATGCACGCCATGACTACCAAGAAGATCATCAAAGCTGACGTGGGGTACAAAGGGACACAGCTGAAAGCTTTGCTGATACTTGAAGGAGGACAGAAGGTTGTCTTCAAACCCAAGAGGTAAATACTGCTTTCAATGACTGCATTAATAACCGCTTTATTTATATAAACTTTTTTCTCCATGTTGTCCACATGAATGTTTAAGTTACGAATTTTTCTGTGGATGGAAAGGCCATCTTGTTATTTTTGAGACAGACAGGATAGAGGCTTGCTGGTGCTCTAGTAACGTTAGGTTGCTGTGCCAGCTGTCTCAGGTTGTGCAGCCTTGATGCTCAGTACAGCCGGTCTTTAGATTAAAAGAGTAATCACTGTGTTCAGTCCTCAGGGAATGCTGGTTACACCTCATGTTTCTGAGCCGTGCCTTCCTGACTGTGGAAGTGCAGCTTCTGGCAGTTTGGAGACAAGCTTTGCTTCCTTGTCATGTCAGACTGCCAGGAGAGGGTGCAGTTCAAGAACAGGGAAGGCAGGAAAGTTGGCAGTGGTCTTAAAAGTAAATCTGTGTGTCTGGTGTAGTTGAATGTAGGCTGTAAAAATGGTTTGGGTAGGTCAGAGTGAGAGCCCCTGGGCCTTCTGTCTGCCAACGGTGAGTACTGGAGGAGCAATGTGAGAATGGGAGGGTAGTGATGCTTCCTTGGTATGGCCTCGCTTTACAGTGATCCTCAGAAAAATTTAACATGATCAAAGGTTTCTGAAGAGTCTTGGCTGTAAAGCTTTTTGAACTGTTTGTCTTTGGGGAAAAGGAGAAGGAAGAGGTTAAAAAGTAAGGCAGGAGATTTCACTGCAAATGAGAGGTGTCATCCCAGAAAAACATTTTGGCTTAAGCAGGCATTAAGGTTTCCTGTCCTGTCCATGAGTGAGCACAGAGACCACAAAGATGCTCTGAGGGCTGGAGCACCTCTGCTTGGAAACAGGCTGAGAGAGCTGGGGGTGTTCACCTGGAAAAGAGAAGGCTCCAGAGAGACTTTAGAGCCCCTTCCTGTGCCCAAAGGGACTCAAGAGAGATGGAGAGGGACCTGGGACAAGGGCCTGCAGTGATAGGACCAAGGGGAGTGGCTTTGCACTTACAGAGGGTGGGGACAGATGGGATATTGGGAAGGAATTCTTCCCTATGAGGGTGGGCAGGCCCTGGCACAGGTTGTCCAGAGAAGCTGTGGCTGCCCCTGGATCCCTGGAAGTGTTCAAAAGCCAGGCTGGACAGGGCTTGGAACAGCCTGGTCTGGTGGAAGGTGTCCCTGCCCATGGCAGCAGAATTGGAATGAAATGTTCTTCCAACCCAAACGAGTCTGTGATTCTGTGATTAGAGAGTGAGAAAAAGTCTGCCCTGCACTTGAGCTCACAGTCCAGCCAATTCCTGCCCTGTGGGCCCAGGCAGTGTGGGCCTTGCACATGGAACTCCTGGTGGTACGGCAGGCATCTCCTGCGATGAAGGCACCGAGGAGGCGCAGCATTCCCACAGTGCCTTCTGTGTCAGTGAGTGCGGTCAGGGCATTCCACCAAGCGTTAAATTGCAGCCTGTAAAGCCCTGTCTGTGCAGGCAGACACAGGCACTGTGCTCCAGCAAGGACACGTGCAGCTGGGAATGCTTGTAGGAGCACTAGAGAGGATGGCCTTGGCCATCCTGGTTCTGGTCGTGACTGCTGAATAGCCAGGCTTGTGGGCAGAGTCCTGTTCTGGCACTGCAAGAGAGTCTGTTTAACCAGCTTTGGACCTGAATGCTCTGTCAAAGTTACTGCTAAAAACAGCTCTGAGCAAACTGGCCGGCTGGGGAAGAAGGAATTCCCTCATTACTTTTGCTCCGGAAAGGACTAGATGCCTACTGTGCATGGAAACAAAGAGTTTGGTTGGGATTTACTAATAAATTTTAGCTCTGCAGCTTTCAAGATGTGACCATGCTTCCAGAAGCCTGCTCTAAGTACATACCAAAGACCTGCCTTCAAGGACATGTTCTGAGGATTAGCTGTCTCACTGCAAAATTACTTGAAATTCAGCCTAATTTACTAACAAATAGTAGTTGCTATCATCACATCTGATGGTATATGTGATATAAGATGGTGGTTTGGTGAAAGCTCCCATTTGGCAGGAATCCTGCACTAGTGAATTCTCTTTTGAGCTGCCTTGCAGAGAAGCTGAAGCATGTGCTCAGGCTGGGGAAGTGGACTGTCATCTCGCCCCACATCCTCCCTGAGCAAGGCTAAAACATCAAAGTAGAGCTCTGTGCCTTTTCTTACACTGTTGCTACTGCTTGAACTCAAATTCTGCTGAAATAATCCAGTCTACACAATTTGATACATCGATGGAAATGAGAAAATAGGTAACCTAATTTGGCCTTATTTGATTTGAAAATGTGTTGCATTTCACCCATTTGCTCGGTGTTGATTGTGGTATTTCACACTCAGCTGCAGCATGGTGCTAAAGCAGTAGCTACACTGATCCGAATGTCGGGAAACGGAGAAATCAGTGTTTGCCTTGACTAAGTAACATCTATTAAAAGATAAAAAAGGGAGCAAAAAGCCTTCCACTTCACCAAAATACACCACTGTTGTTGCAATGAGTGCCTAATTTCTATTTTTTGCTGTTCATTATGTCTTTTCTCTGCCAGAATAAAGGCTCTGTTTATACCCAGTATTGTCCTCAGGTTCACGCTTGCTGATTTTCTATCTACTAAAGATTGCATTTGCCATCTCTTCCACAACATAAGATTGTGTTTTCATGTTAATGTACAATCCTTTCTAACCCCAAAATCGTCTGTGGGATTGCTGCTTCCCAGTATAAATAGACCCCTGTTCCATAGCAGGGTCTGTGCTCTTTGTTCTAAGATGTGACTCGGCATATGGTAGGATTAAAATTTATTAGTTGGAATGTGAACTGTTTCCCAAGCTCTGGAGAGCACTGTACATCACTGACCTTTCCTCCTTATTTACCACTTCAACAGTCTGGACACTTTAATCTCATTGATGTTTTTCCCCTGTCCCACAGGCAATCACTTGGAAAGTGACCCAGAGACTTTTTAACGTAGCACTGTTATTAAATTGTTACTCTGAACAGCAGAATTGACGGGAATCCTGCACAGACTCACTTCATTTGACTTATTTCAATTACAGATATGCCAGGGATTATATAGTGGAAGGAGAACCCTACGCTGGCTATGACAGACACAACGCAGAGGTGGCAGCCTTTCACTTGGATAGGTATGGAATTATTGCTTTAGTTGGTTTTACTGTCTTTGGAAAATACCAGAAAAAAAAATGGAGTTCTTTGAAGAATACACCTCAGATGTGAGCTACCTCTAGCCTGCCAATATACCACATTGAAGCCAAAATAAGAATTAGCTTATTCTGTGAAACTTCATTTCTAAGATCTGTTCAAGAGTGTAACATTTTAGATATTTGTGAAAAGTTTCAAAAGGAGAATGAGCCCTAAAACCACTCTAGTTAATATTATAGGGGAGAAAGAGCTTAGCCAGATGCCATGGAAGAGTCTGAAACATTAAATGCATGTGCTAAGTTCATGTCCAGTTCACTAAAAAGTCAAGACTAATGTCAGGACTAACAGTTTAGTCTATAATAAATATGAATCAGTGCATCCTAGAGGAAAACCAGCTATTCATATACTAATTGTGCTTGGGGTACCCAGGTGGTTTTGTGGACCTGTGCTGGAGGTGCAATTACAGGAAAAACCAAAAGTTACAGGATGTACAAAGAATGGGACAGAAAACGCCAGACACTGAATGTCAATAGTTATGAAATGCTGCTAGGGCTGCAATTTCACACAGAGTAAATGAGCACAGTTTCTGTTGCCTCATTATAGGAAGATCTGGAGGTGAAGAGAAAATCTTGGGAAAAGGAATAAGGAGGGACAAATAAAACAAAGGACAGAATGGTTGAATTTAAACTGAGGTTTCTCAGTACGTAAATAAGAGCCTTATCACTGTGACTAAACTCATAGGTGGTGACAGAGATGTCTGTTAGTCCTGATTCGCCTGTGGAACTCATTGCACAGGCAGTGGAAATCAGTAGTTCTAGGAAGGGCTGATGATAACTAGCTGAGTAACACCCATTGCTGCTACAGCCAGCTTGTGCTGGTGGGCCAAAATCAGGGCATATTGAGACCAAAAAAAGATAATGTAGCCAGATGTCAGTCCATTTGTGCTTTCAGGAAGCATACAGGCTTCAGTTTCCCTGTAAAAGCAGTCATTGAACATTCAATCAAAGCCTCTTTCCAGTGTCCAAATCCCACTTAACTCTTCTTTGTTGTCCTTTTGGTCATGATTTTGTGCTTTTTTCTCTGGCCTTTCTCTGGGGCTCTGCACGTCTTTATTCTTCAGGACTACCTTGCAGAACCTGCCTGGCACAGAACTTTGATCTGTACCTTTGTGTTGAATGGTGACAGTTCCGTATTTTGTCCTAGGATGTCATTGTTTCAAGAAGGATCCTGGATCATTTGGTGTGTTTACCACTGATGACGAGGCTGTGCCTTCCAGGATCATGGCCTCTCAGCTGTGGCTCTGAAAATACAGGGGCAGGTTTTCCACATCTAAGCTCTGTGCTTCTTTTCTTGGAACACCTGCTTTTGCTCAGGCTGTGCGTAGCTCAGGATTGGCTGTGAATTTCATCCTTATGGACATGACTTGTTCAGACAGACGTCTTGTGCTGCCCTTTCTTAGAGTTATTTTGTACTTGCAATGGGGATTTACTCATTGAATATCTAAAACAAACCCTTTTCAGTTATCGGAGTGACTCTCCCAATACCTCTGCAGAATGTCAGTTGTCCCTTTTCCAGAAGAGCCTTTTCAGGCTTTTTTTCTGACATGCAAAGCCTATCAAAAGGGTGTCAAAAGTGCATTAGGAGAGTTGGGGCTGACACTCTTTTGATCTTTGTACTTCTTTAAGCACTTCTAAAATTCCACTACAAATACCCGAGTCATTTGTGGTCAAAGAGCAAAGGCTGTGGCAGGCATGGGAGTGGAACCTGGATCTTCTAACTGCAAGTTTTATGGTTGTTCTTCCCACCTCTGTTTTTTCCAGGCACTTCTCAGGCATTCACTTTTGTTCTACCTTTTCTATTCCCTTCTCCTTCCTCATGCCAAACAAAACAAGTCTTGGATTGGTTGCTTTCAAGTGTAATTGAACTGGGCTTAAGCATAACATTTTAATAGATAGTGGTTCCCACAAATCATAAATGATCTTTCCAGGTGACCAGCCCACGGGCCATCTGGTTTTACTGCTTCAGCCTGCTTCAGACACATGATGGATATTTCTGGTGTGAGGTCTGAGTTCTGAGAGTTGGAGCATGGTGCATCCTCTGTTGCTCTGCTGCAAATGCTTTAATAAAGGAGTGTCACTGATGGCCCATAAAGCAAGTTTAACATCCAGGCACATACGAAAAATGAGTTTCCTTACTTTGCCTTGGAGAAGAAAGGAGGTTTCTGCAGGGCTTCAGCTTTACTCTTTGGTCTCTGTCATCTCTGACAGAGATTGGGGTTTTTTTTTTCTTTTCATTTTGAACTGCTGCCTATGTTGCAAATTCTCAGGTCGTGTTTTTTCACCCCCCATCAGAATCCTGGGTTTCCGCCGAGCCCCGCTGGTGGTTGGCAGGTTTGTGAATCTGCGCACAGAGATCAAACCAGTGGCCACGGAGCAGCTCCTGGGCACCTTCATGACTGTGGGTAAGTGGATTCTGTGGACTGTGCTGCCCAGGAAAGGAAAAATGCTTAGTGGGAAAAAAGAGCCGTGGGAACCTGACACAGTTACAGAACAGTTAACCATGATGCAGGAAGCTCGCTCTGTGCCAGGACAGATCTTGGATAACCCCGTTTGGCAGGGCAGGAGGACTTGGTTTTCTTCAAGTAGTTTTCCCTCTGTGTTCAGCATGCTCTGTGTTCCCTCATGCTGCTGTTTCAGATGGGATTTTTATTTTTTGAGTTAAGAATTTTCTCTTTGCTGTCAGGGATGGTTAGAAAAGTCTGTGATTAGACCTGAAAAGAAAAAAATTAAAATTGTATTTAATATGAAGAGAGTGGTGATTTGGGATAATTTATAGAGCTGACACACTGTTTGGTATTAGATGTTGTCTGTGCTGCATCAGAGCCTGCAGAGCATTTACAACCAAACACAGCAGAACTTCCCTGTGTTGTTTACAGTAATAATGCTGTGAAGGGCACATAATAGAAGCTATCAATGTGAACTCCTACCAGCTGGTCATTAAGCACCAAGAAATTACTTATGCTGTAGACTTAACTCCTTCAGGCTTTCATAAACCATCCAATTACTACTCTTTTGTTTGTTTCATTTTCTAATCAGAAGGCTCCAGAGATGATTGTTCCTTACAGCTGGTACCGTTCCTGTTAGCAGCACTGCTGGCAGTCTCCCCTGCTGCCCGACACTGCCACTTACAAGGTGGAACTTTCAGATGAAAGTTTCAGCTCAGCCTCACCAGGCTCCCCTGGCATTCACAGGGGGTGCTTGCCTCAGGCAGGCTTTACATTTTCCAATTTCAGCCAAGATAACTAAGCTGTTTTCTAGCTCCAGTGCTGACTTGAGAAGTACAGCTCCAGAAATTTTCATTGCTCCTCCTTAGATTCCTTGGAACTGCTGTTCTGCAAAGCAGGAACTAAAGAAATGGGTGGATCTGTGGAGGAGGTTAGGGTCTTTTGTCAGGCCAAACTTGACCAAGTTCATAAAGCTTTGAAGAAGAGAGAATTTGTGCGTATTCAGTGCAGGTTTGCTGGAGTTGCAGCTAGAATCTCAAAGAATTGTCTCTTGCTAGACCTGCTGCAGGCCCTGGATGGGAAGAGAGATCTTGCAGGCGTTCCAAATAAGAGATCTGGTCTGCAAGCTCTGTGTTGGTAATGATCTCTGACATCCTCAGTTTGTCTCATGGGATACTGGGAGCACAGGAGCTTCATGGAGGGCTCCAAAGGAGTGCTGGCTGAGAGGCGGGGATGTGTAAGGATGGAGAGGGAAAAACACGGCTTTCGGAGAGCTGGGCCTGGTCTGGGGAGGATATTGGATGTAGAACCAAAGGGAGGCAGGACAGAGAGTAATCACAACCAAGTGAGACATAGTTGAGTATTTTGGAAGAACATCTGTGAGCACAGGACTGGATTTAGCTTGGCGAGGATCAAGCGAAGGCGGGTTAAGAAGGGGAAAATAGAAAAGGGTAAACGAACAGTATTACTGCGGGCTGCTCCAGATTACTCGATGCTACAGCATGCATCGGCGTTAGTGGACTGAAGGCTGCAGGGTTTTGTTGCTCCTCTCCTGTCAGAAGGCACTGATGAAGCTTTGACAGATCTGCATTCCGAGATCATGTGAGAATGATACTTGTTTCTGTCTCCTCTGCTAAGTCAGCTCAAGCAGTTGAGATGTGTGCCAGGTCCTAGGGCACCAAATCCCTTTGGGTTCTGCTGTGTCTCTTTTCACTTACCTCTTCTTGGACACTTTTTCAAATAAGTGGGAGATCTGACACATGAAGTATGAAATGTGAAAAACAAGCAGTGTTAGCATTGCAAAGTCAAGGTCCTAGGGACTAAGAAAGGATCACAAAACTTGTTGGTTGTGCAGTGTTGTATTAATTCTCAGAGTGATAAAGTCATTAGAAAATATAATTGCTCTCTCCTTTTTGTATTAGTTGTTAATTGCTCTGAATGAATGGATGTCTGTGTAATCTCCTTTGAGCCTCTCCCTCTCAGAGACGGGAAGCATGAAGACAAGTGCAGTGAAATCCCGTTGTGGGGAAGACTGCTGCAACAACACGCTCCTGAATTTCAGTTGGATTCCTTGGATTAAGTTCTGCTGTTTTGATACCTCTTTGTTTTTTCTTTTTAAGGCAATAACACTTGCTTCTATGGGAAGTGCTACTATTGTCGGGAAACAGAGCCAGCCTGTGCAGATGGGGACATCATGGAGGGCTCAGTGACCCTGTGGCTGCCGGACGTTTGGCCCCTGCAGAAGCACCGGCACCCCTGGGGCAGGACGTACCGGGAGGGCAAACTCGCCAGGTACGAGAGCAGGGCAGGGCTGTTCTTCAGAGATGATCATTTGCACTGACTCTTGCAAATACAGTGGTTAGTTAAAGAGCACTAAGGGCTTTCATAACCTACAGTTGTGCCGACAGCTTTCTTAGTGCAACAGTAGAAGCCAAGAAGTCCAGAATAAAATTTAAATTTAAATGAGGAAGAAAAAAAATCTTTGTTGTTTTCCTCAATATTAAGCACCGTCCTTTTCCTGCCTCTTGGCTGGAACAGAACTCCACATTGCAGTCACTCCAAGCTCTGAAAATCTTGTCTGTGGGCAAAGGAAGACTCTTTTCTTGTGCCACTGGACCTCCTGTCGATGCTGTGCCCCTCTGTGGCCCCTGAAATGTGGTACCACTGTGCCAGACCTAATTTCATGGTCCTTGTGGTTTGTTTCCAGCGTTGTGGAACTGGTTTAACTTAAGCTAGTCCTGGGAAGTCCTTTACTTTGAATGCCATCAATAGTTGGTGACCATGCTCAGGGCGTAAAGAATGCTAAATCCCACATTTGTCCTTCTTTAAGCAGCATTCTACAATAGATGGAACACATCTGAGTTCCTGAGTTGGGGATGTTTTTGCCATGACTTGAACAAATGGGTTTGAGCTTAGTAAATTTTTCCAAATCTGTCTTGAACTTGAAAGTGATTAGAAGAGTCTTTTAGTCCTTGATCTAAAGTATCCATTGATTTCCAGTGATGTGATTGTTCTCAGAAAGAATCTCATCCAAAGGCGCTCTTGAATTGTTTGAGTATAAAATGCACAGATTGAATTTTGAGCAGCAGATGTTTTCTCTTTCCCAGCAGGTCAAAATCAGCTGTGTTCAGTACATGGTACATTGCAGTAATGAACGGGATGAATTTCATGGAGGTGTTCCTCCTATTGAGAGGCTGCTTTTCATCATACCCTGCCTACTTACACAGGGGTTTACCTTGATTCCTGTGCTGATTTGATATTTGGTGTATTTAAACTCATGCTTGCCTCCTTTAGATGAGGTTACAAGGTTCTGGTGG
Source organism: Corvus cornix cornix (assembly GCF_000738735.6). Lineage (NCBI taxonomy): Eukaryota > Metazoa > Chordata > Aves > Passeriformes > Corvidae > Corvus > Corvus cornix. The sequence goes on from NC_046338.1 coordinate 30,977,289, forward strand.
TTTTCACCTTGTCATGCTGCACATTTCACTTTGAGAGATCAGAATTAAACATTCTTGGTGTCATGCCCTCCTTTTTCTGTGCCTGGTAATTGTGGAAAAATAACTGTAAGAATTTTTTCCTGCTCTAGCTGCTGTTCTGAGTTGACCTTTGGAACATAATTCACACAGGCACATTAGTGTACATAATTTTTAATGGAGGTGTAATAGATAAAATCCCTGACCTTCCAAGGCCTGTGCTAATACAATATAAATGATCAGAAATGAGTGTTGGATAAAAGCTTCTCTTGAAAGACTGCATGGAAAATGAGGAGAGAGAGCATAGTATATCTGAAAAATTGGGGCAAGGAGATTGAGTACCACTCTGAAGGAAAGTGAGAGGAAAAGAAACACTTGAGGGGGAGAGTGGGATGCAGCATAAGAAATTTATCCAGCACAAGGAGAAGAGGTTCTGAGACTGTTGCTGTGTGGATTTGTGCTACAAGCTGAGTGTGAGCTGGGCCTTGGTGCAAAGATCCCTCTTCCTAGGGGGATTTAGGCACAGCGTTTGAGGAACGTGTGTGAGCTGTTATCAAAAACATTGAGAAGATAAATTTTTAACCTCTTTGATTTGGATACCTGGAGAAAAGATGGGATATTGGGACCTCTGGCTCCAGACCACTAGAAGATGAAGTGGGATATGTGGCAGTTACAGTAATTAAATTCTGACCTTCGTACTTCCATGATTATCTGCAGTTTTGAGCATGTCAGCAAGTCTCTCCAGCGTGCGTTTCCTCCATCTCTGTTTCCAAATCACAGATGGTTTAGGGCATTTCCAATTTAATTGCTGTTTTGTGAAGAATTTAGTCCTTACGTGGAAGATGTCCTTGTTATTTAGGTTGACAGATGGAAAGGATATACACCAGAGATTTGGCTGTTTTGGTCGTGGTGTTGAATAGCTTTGAAAGCTGTAAAGAAGAAAATGGGAAAGTTTAAAATCCTAGCTTTGGAGAATTGAGACATGACATCCGTGTTACAAGGTTACGTGTAGAAGTAGAAGGAGGTAAGAGGGAAGCTTGAAATCTTGTCAGTGGAGAAGGTGGTGAGATACTCTACAGAGGAAGTGGGGAGGAAAGGGACAGCTGGGAGTAAAGGAGAATGAACACAGAGAAGCCCTTCTCCTGAGGGCAGAGGGGCTCACTAGTAACCACAATGAGGATATTTGCCCTGGAAAGGAAAAAGAGGATGGCTGGAAAGCCAGATGGAAACAGACACAGTAGTGAAGTTGTTCCTTGGGAAGCTGAGGGAGGCAAGGCATGGCAGTAGTCTTCCCATAAGGCAGCCCGGCCATTGTGGAGTTGTGAGGAAGCAAACTCTGACTTTGTTTTCCATAGGAGGATGATCTTTGTGTGTCTTTGAACTGAAGCTACAGGTTGCTCCATACGCTGGGATGTTAATGCAGGATGTTCATGGTTCCTCTTTCCATGAAACACTGTTGGCAAGCCCTTCCTTCTTTACCTAGCCTGGGCTGCTCCCCTTTCCTCGGCGCACTCGAAGGTGACTGAAGGGCAGCTGTCACTGCTGTTGCTGTGCAGTGGTGGTTCCCTGAAGGGCTGCTGTTCCTCTGTGGCTGCAGGTGGGAGTATGACGAGAGCTACTGCGACGCCGTGAAGAAAACGTCCCCGTACGACTCGGGCCCGCGCCTGCTCGACATCATCGACACGGCCATCTTCGACTACTTGATCGGCAACGCCGACCGGCACCACTACGAGAGCTTCCAGGACGATGAGGGAGCCAGTATGCTCATCCTGCTGGACAATGCCAAAAGGTGAGCCTGGGGAGGGCCCTTTTGGCCTGGCAGTGGCAAGCACAAGGGCACACACTTACCTGCTCTGTCTCGCTCTCTTTTCTCTCTCTCACGAATGTATTCTTTAACGTCTTTTGTAATGTCTTTTCCTTTTTAGCAGACATTGCTCACCGAATCTTAGGGTCCTTCAAAAGCTGTGGTGGTGACAGGACAAGGGGGAATGGATTCAAGGTGAAAGAAAGTGGGTTTAGATCAGGTATTAGGAAGCATTTCTTCCATGTGTGGGTGCTGAGACCCTGGCACAGGGTGCCCAGAGAAGCTGTGGCTGCCCCTGGATCCCTGGAAGTGTCCAAGGCTGCCAGGTTGGATGGGGCTTGGAGCACCCTGGTCTAGTGGAAGGTGTCCCTGCCCATGGCAGGGCAGTGGAACAAGATGAGCTTAAACCCAACTCCTCCAAACCAAACCACTCTAGGACTCCATGATTCCACTCTGTGCTCTAGATACTCTTCTGTCTTGGCAAAGTCTTACTCAATCTACAGAAACTCCCCAATTAACACAGTATTTCCCAAAGCAGCTTCCAAAGGTTTGCTCAAGTCTCTCCTCCTATCCCCTGGAAAGCCTTTTCCTTTTAGGCTTTTAATTAGTGGAAGATTGAAAATTTGCGCTTTTTTTATTAATCACCAGTCAGTATTAGTGAGTGCTGTAATAAAAGCAGATCTTTTCAAAATGTGTTTCTGAATAATTTGGCATTCCCTGCCTTCTGAATATGCCTACTCTGGCTTTGAAAGGTTAAAAGTATAAAATGGAGGTAGAAGTGGTACCAAAAGCGAAATATGGTGATGTTCTAAATGTGGACATTAACTCTTACCTGGAAAAAATGTTTCCAAAATGTGTTTAGAATGTGAGTTCTTCTGTCTTTGCTATAGTTTCTTTGTATGTTGTGCGCTATAGTTTAGGTTAAAAATTGTATTGAAGACACAGCCTTGTTTAAATCATAAGAATTTGATTAATTTTTCTTAAAAACATAAAGATCATCTACTTGTCTTTCTCATTATTTAGTCCAGCAATTCAGGATTATTTCTTTATCTGGTGAGCACTCCCATGTGCAGTGGCAGTGATTTTCCCCTTCTGTGAAGGACCAGCAGTTCCTGTGGCAGCTGTGCTCTGCCTTTGCACACCACTTGTACCAAGTGTACCCAGCACTTGAGACCTTGGAGATCCTTGGAAGGCTTGGGGTTACCTTCCTTTTCCCATTTATCTGTCGTGTAGTGGATTCCATCTGTCCTTCCTTGCTCTCATCAGCCTGTTCAGTAATACTCCAGTATGACAGCAGGATGCATTCCACCTCGGGACTGCTTCATTACTGCTGCTTTAGGTGAATTTGGCAAAAATGCTCATTCTGTTCCTCACTGGCAGTGTGCTAGGAGGAAGGAAGGTAATGGATCAGTCACTGAAAGTGAATACAGTGTTTGAAGGTCAAGTCCCTTTGTTATGATATGCTCCTATAACATTATGAAAATATTTTTGGTGAGGCTTTGCGGGCTCACAGTAAATTGTTTTCTTGAAAATGTGATTTATTTAATCACTTAATAAAATTTAAAATTTCTTTCAGCTCCTTTGAAATAATGGGTAAGGGACAGTTTTTCATAGAACCATGGTAGATCGCGATTTGGAAGGGACCCATAAGGATCATCAACCCCAACTCCTTGTTTCTTACAGGACTACCTAAAACTAAACCATATACATAAGAGCAGGTGCTCCTTGGTGCCATGACCACTTCCCTGGGAGCTTATTCCAGTTTTAAAGCTACTAATAACAGAATTATTTGGGCAGCATAATGCCAGGCCCCTACAGCAACTTATCTTTGTTGGGGGGAAAGTTCTTTGTTGAAAACTGTATTATGAGGAAGGTGAAACTATGAAAAATAAATCCAGCATGTGTTTAGATAAAGCTTGAAATACTGTGGAAACCTTCTGGCTTCCTCAGGAAGTGTAGGCATTAAATGTTTAAGTTGATCACCTTGTTAGTGAACTGTTGCTCTAATGGTTGGTGCTGTTTGGTTCCTTCCCTGCTCAGCTGTGTCAGAAAAAGCTCCCATCCTCCATGCCCAGAATACCAGTTATTCCTTACCCCTGCATCAGTCCTAAACTCCTCTGAAATGCCTTTCTAAGGTGCCTTGGTCTGATAAAGAACTGGGTATGCTGGTCCTGCTTCTGTCTACCTGCTTAGCTGATGCTGTGGAGAGTTATATCTGTGATTGGTCATGGCCTGTTTATATTTTAATTTAAATGATTTGATCTCTTGGAGCATGAAATTGCCTAGTATTGATTTCTTTGAATTCTTTGCGAAGCTCTTTATGTCGAGAACAACCATAGGAGTTCAGCTGGTTCACTTGGTTTTAATTTTGCTTTTCAGCTTTGGAAACCCTGCCCTGGATGAAAGAAGCATCTTGGCTCCTCTCTATCAGTGCTGCATGTAAGTGAAACACAGGGGTGCTGTTCACTTTGCCTCTGTAACTGCTGTCCTTTGGTTCGCAATATCATTAACTTGGGAGCCTTCTGGCAACCTGAAAATGTTTGCTGGGGTCCACAGTGCTGTACTTTTTTGAGATATTGTCTGCTTGATGGATTGTCAGTGCCCAAGAAGCTGAGGAATCCATTTTCATGAAGGCAGTACATGAGGCTTAGCTGCAGAAAGTGGGCTCGCCTCCGGGTCACTGGTTCAGATCTGTCCATAGTCAGTGACAGGCACTTTGCATCTGCAGCTGTCCCCATCCAGCTCCTGACAAATCAAAGTCCACATCCCAGCTTGAGTTCTCCCTGACGGAAGTGAAGGATCCAATGTGTCTGGCATTTAATAGTTTCAGAGATGGTTTCTGAAGAAAACTGCAGCCTTGCTCAGGGGGCTTCTCTCAAGTGAAGTTTGTAGTTTCTTTGCAGAGGAGAAGAAAATAACGATTGCAGGGGCGAATAAAATAACAATTAGACTGAAGAGTTGTGCCACCCCCCCCGGGCTGGGATGTTCTTCTGGCTGTCTGAGGGGTGGGAGAGGGGACCACTGCTGCTCACTTCTGCTTTGGCCTGTAAGCTGTGGTTTTATTTTCAGAGGCTGTGACTTTTTGATTTCTGTTCTGTGTCCACTCTCTTACCAGGCCATTGCTACTTCTCATTAGGAAATAGGTGCTCCAAGGGCTGGAGCACCCCTCCTCTGGGAACAGCCTGAGAGAGCTGGAGGTGTTCAACCTGGAGAAAAGAAGGCCCTGGGGAGACCTCAGAGCCCCTTCCAGTGCCTGAAGGGGCTCAAAGAGAGCTGGAGAGGGACTTGGGACAAGGGCCTGCAGTGACAATACAGGGGGAATGGCTTCCCACGGATAGTGGACAGGGTTAGATGGGGTATTGGGAAGGAATTGTTCCCTGTGAGGGTGGGCAGGCCCTGGCACAGGGTGCCCAGAGAAGCTGTGGCTGCCCCTGGATCCCTGGAAGTGTCCAAGGCCAGGTTGGACGGGGCTTGGAACAACCTGGGATAGTGGAAGGTGTCCCTGCCCATGGCAGGGGGGTGGAATGAGATGTTCTTTAAGGTCCCTTCCAGTCCAAGCCATTCTGGGATTCTATGAAAATTTCCAGAAAGAAAAATACTGATGTATCCATTTCAACATTAACTCCTTGAAGCCTTCCAAATGGAGCTTGTCCTTGAAAGGTTCTATCTTCCAAAATCCGTGGGACCTTTGAAAACTGGGAACTTTGCAGAAAGCCTAAGCTCTCATCCTGCTTGCACTAAGCACAGCTCCCTGCATGCTGCAGTACACCTGGCCCATGTTCTGCAAGATCCTTTTAAAAGTCATATGGAGAAGAGTTAAAGAATGTTCAAATTCTTTAGTTTTCCTACATTAATTTAAAATATATATTTAGTTTTCTGCTTTACTGGGATTTTTTGGGAGTCTTTGTCATCTAGATTCTCCCAAATGCAACCAGAGGAGAAGTTTCTCTCTGTAAGAGACTTTCCAACTTCGTGCTTTTCAGATATCCCTTCTTTCTGGCACCGATCAAATGCCACATACGAATTCATATGCATAATTGTTTTAACTGTAAGTTTGTTACAACACTTGCTTATTTTGCTGGTTTTATTAGAGGCCGTCAAACCCAAGAGTTTAGACCAGGGGTGCTAAAGATTTGGCCCTGAAAGATTTGGGGGAGAATCCCAAGAGACTTCACAGAACATGAGAGTTGAGATGGGCTGACACAAATAAGTTCAGTGGCCAGGGAAGAGGAAAGGTCACTGCTGCGTTCTCTTTCATGGAAGTTTGGTCAGCCTTTTGTCCTCTGTGATTCATTATTGGTCAGTGATGCTCTTCCTGAGGTGACCTGAGTTTTCTTTGAATTTGTTGATTTTCCTTCCTTTTCTTTCCTTTCCAAACTGTGTCTGGGAGGCCTCAGGACTGAAGACCTTCTGTGCTTGCAGCTGGAAGTGTTCCTGTGTAACAGGAGTTATGTCACACCAGATTGATTCTTCATCACCTTTGGTTTTCAAGTTTCATTAGATCCTGTCTGTGATGCAGTTTCACCTGGACCCTGCCATCCCAAACTCTGCAATGAGTCTCCATTCTTGATGTGCCAGGCTCCCTCAGGAGGCTGGCTCTGGTATTCCCAGTGGGATGCAGCAGGACCGTGGGATGGTGACGTGTGTTTGTTTCTTTTGCAGCATCCGGGTTTCTACCTGGAACAGGCTGAATTACCTGAAGAACGGAGTCCTGAAGTCTGCCTTAAAAACTGCCATGTCGCATGACCCCATCTCACCCGTGCTCTCCGACCCTCACCTGGACGCCCTGGACCAGCGGCTCCTCAGCATCCTGGCTACAGTGAAGCAGTGCACAGACCAGTTTGGGCCAGATGCTGTGCTGGTGGAAGACAGGATGACTCTGTCTCACTTGTAATTGTAGCGGAACATGAGATGAAACTCCTTTTTTTAAAAACAAACAAACAAAAAAGCGATAGAAAAACAGCACAATCAGTTCAGAAGGGCTGTGGCCAAGATGGACTGACATGAACAGGAAAGCTCCCGAGCCAGAGGAAGGGAGGTGACACTGGCTTTTTCCTCGGGCTGGCACAGTGAGAGGTGGGAAGGGCCTCGGATGGCTGAGCCCGCAGTGGATGGTGGCCGCTGTGGCGTGTCCATTGCCGGCAGTGGGCATGGCGCTGGATACAAACGGCTGCCGGTGCTGGTGCGGCCGTGCGCGGCACACACGCTCCTCTGGGGACTGAATCCGGAGGGGACACACAGATGAGCAGGACAGTCCTCTCCCCTTCTCTTCCCCCTGCACTCTGGCGAGTTTGTCTGATTCAGGGTTGTACACAATCAGCTCTGAGCTGGTTGGGCATTTTATTGCTTCTCTAGAGAACGAGCAAGGGGCGAATAAAATAACCATTAGACTGAAGAGTTGTGCCACCACCCCCTGGGCTGGGATGTTCTTCTGGTTGTCTGAGGGGTGGGAGAGGGGACCTCTGCTGCTCACTTGGCTTTTCCTTGATAAAAGGCCAGGAAAGGGGGTTGCCTCGTGTGTGATAATGCTTCAGTGTTTTTGCTGAAGTCCTATCAAAGATTTATCCACAGGGTTGGAGATTTAGGAGAGGACAGGGTGGTTATACAGCACTTGATAATTAAGGGGTTATAGTAAGTTTCCATGTGTCTTGTCACTTGTTTCTTAAGGAATCTGGCAAGGTCTGAGTAGAGAAAATACCCTTGCAGTCCTGTGTCCATTATAACCAAATTTTCATTGTCTTGTAGCTGAGGAGGACAGGCTGTGTCCTTGGAAGCAGTTCTGTGTAGCGAGGTCAGGCTGCCTTACTGTGAGCCCTAAGTGCTGTGGAGCCTCTGGGCACGTGGGACTGGGGGAAGAGGTGTTTGCTGGACTTCCCCAGTTTCCAGCAGTAACCTGACGTGTGCAGACAACCCTGAGCTGTGGTCTGTCTTCTTCATCTCACCTGAGCTTCCTGCTGCTCCCCGTGCCCACAGCTCAGCACTGCTGCTCTTGGAACACCGGTGTTTGGGTCCCACGTTCACCTGGTCTGGCTGTGGCTGAGCTCAGAAGTTGTGCCCACTTCCAGGAGGTTTTCTGCCTTCCCCAGCTGCTTCCTGCAACCACCACAGCGGTGTTCTGCCTGGGATGGTCATCCTGGGCTCCTCACTAATGCTTTTGCCATGGATAGAGAAGAGTTGGCTTTTCAGGGCAGGCTTGCAGCGCTCATCTTGTGCTAGTCCTGTTGTCCTTCAGCACTGCAGCCTGTGCTGCCAATGAGCTTGTGTCATAAAACTGATCACCTTGGGGCAGGTCTCAGTTTGTGTCTCCAGAAGAGAAGCAGCTTCATGACTATTTCCAAATTGAACAGCTTTGCATCAGCGTTCAGCCAGCATGGTCCCTAATGTAAGGAAAGAGCTCCCTTCCCAAAGTGATTACAGGTTACTGGACTTCAGAGCAAGAGCACCAAAATGTCAGTTTGAGCCTTTTGCCTTGGTTTTCCTGTCAGGATTTCTCTAACTGCAGTGTGGCAGGCAGGTAAAGCTGTTTTTGCACCTTGGCCACACCTGATCCAGGAGGTGTCAGGGAGAGAGTTTATCTGAAAAATGCAGGTATTGGTTTATTTTGGTGAAGTCTTTTTCTCATTGCATGAGCAGAGTATCTTGAAAGTAGAATGTGGCTGTTTACCTGAGACTGAATTTTATGTTACTCTTGCTCTCTTCTGGACTTGGCCACGTCACAGATGCGCCCCAGAGCAATGAGGTGATGGGATCTGGAGTTATTTGCTGGAGTTCCTAGTCAGGATGGTGACACACAGGCAGCTTTGAGGACACTGTGGAGCTCGTGCCTCTATCACCTGATAACAGAATATGCTTTAGAAGCTGTGGGTGGTGCCTGTGGGGCAGGAGCAAGTGCTGGTTTAAACTGTTTCCCAGGAAATTTCAGATGATTTACCCAAAGGGGAGATGGTGAAGCACATGGTGGTGGCTTGTAGCATTTCTAAAAGCATATTCTTCTCTGAGCTTAATCATGAGCTCTCAATATTTTGGGAGGGATCTACCAAAATTTAATTTTTGATTTCTGTATGATTGCTCTTGATATTTACAGTTGATTTAATAATGAGTTCAAAAAAAGGTCTTTCAGTCTTTGAAATTAAATTAGTGTTGAGGATTTACATGTTGCTCTAAGTTAAAGCTTTTGCTGTCAGATGGGACCTGGGGATAAGTTTTTCCCCAGTATAAAGGTCAAAGATATAAAGCAGGGTATTGGTTTATTTTGGTTTACTTGTGGACAAAGGGCATGAAGTCCAGCATTATCAGTTCAAGGAAGCAAGAAATGGTCATTTTTTGGAGTTGGTTTTTTATTTGTGATATTGATGCTTCTGGTTGCTGTAAACATTACTGGAGGTTGGTGTTCTGCAGCAGGAAAGCAAAATAAATTCCTCTCTTAAACCAAAATCAGGAAGATCTGGTTTTGGCCTTGTGACAATTTCTGCCCTTTTGGCAGTGATGGTTGTTTTACTTGAATACAGAACCGCGAGAGATTTTAAATTGTAACCATTGCAAAGGAAATGAGGAGCAGCATCCACGTGCCAACAGGGTCTGCTTGAACCTCTGAAAAATAACACTGTTTGCAAGGCAGGTGCTCTGTCGAGGAGGCTTTTGTGACACCTTCTGATCCTTGTTCACTGTGCATGTGTCACCCGCTGGCCCCAGATGTTACACACTGGTGGTGTCGAGGTCATCAGTGAGATCAGAGCGCTGGAAGCACAGAAGTCAAGAACTAGTTAAAGAGAGCCTCATCAGCCATCTGCTATTTACCTCCTCCTGCCTGAGTCAGCCATCGGGGGGAGGAGACACTCGAATCAGCTCCCCTTCCAGCAGCTGATGAACTGGAGTGTGTCTTGCCAAACAAACTTCAACTCAGAAGTACTAATTTATTAAGAAGGTAATTTATTTACAGCAGCAGCTGGAGCAAGATGCTGGGAACAGACACCCCCCCTGTCGGATCTGCCAGAGGAGGCCCCTGGGAGCTGCTGCACAAATGGAGTTGCTAATAAGCAAACAGAATGCAATCATGACTTTCTACTCCTATCCCCCGGGGTCAGATCCCACATAAAGCAACATTGTGTGAATAAAGATTTTAATAAAGCAGCATTGATGGATTGCTTAAGTCTCTCTCTCCCTCCCTTGTCTGTCTCTCTCGAGTTCCAACATGTGGTGGGCTGAACGTGTGAAGTGTTTTTCTGCTGCTGCTGTCTCCCAGTCACTCCTCTGCTAATGGTTGTCAGTGGCATTTACTCCAATCGTGTATATCCAAAAACGGGGTCAAACGTGCAGCTGGTTTGCAAGAGCCTTGTCGGTAAGGAAAGGAGAGTGTCCCAAAGGGATACAGAAATAAAACACACCCAGACTGAAGTGGGCTCCTGCCTGTGCACCCCACAGCCCTGCATGGGCTGAGCCCTTGGCAGTGTCCCCGGAGCCGGTTCCCAGGAGCGAGGGATGGATACCGGGTTGCAGGAGGTGTCTGTAGAGCTGCCAGGTGTTTGTGGCTGCCTTTGCTAAGCTTTTACTGAGATGGGACAGGTCACTCTGCTCCCCCTGAGAGCAGAGCTTTACTCAGGCTGTAGCAGTGTTTTTCTTGATGCCCCAGCAGTGAGTGTTTCAGAGGCAGGAGGTGAAGCAGTTCTGAATTCAGGGATCTTTGACCTGCTCTGTAGCATCAGCTGGTGCTGTGAAACCTGCTTTTCTTCAAGCTAGAGTTTCTCACTTGAAACTTTGGGTTTCAGCGTTGTTGAATTCTGTAAGAACTGCTTTCTGGGGGTTATTTTGAGGGGTTTGTGGGGGAGGACGTTCTGGGGTTTTTTTGTTTCCTAGCACTGTGTAGTGACAGTAACTTTTTCTTTCCTCCATCTCTATTTTTGAGGTGCCAGTTTGCTCAGGTAGTGGGACAGGATTCCTGCTTGTGTATGAGCAGTTCAAGAGCTACAGATTCTGACAGGCAGAAGGTGGCAGTTTGGAGAGCTGTTCCAAGCACTTTGTTGTGCTGCTGCTGTGTATTTTTGGAGTGGTTGGCCATAGTAACAGTGAGAATTCGTATAACTGGGAGATTTTAGTGTTTCTGATTATGTAATGAATGTACTTTTACAAGAGAATGAACACAACTTTGAGCCAATGGAGAACCAAAAGGGGTGGGAAATAAGCACTTCCCCTAAAGTCCTCCAATCCTTTCCCTACAATTTTTTTACTGAATCTAAAACTGAGAGATGAAAATAAGTCCTTAGTTCATATATCCCAAGTGTGGGACTGGTGATTTGTTCTTTGTACAATCTCAATATTTTCAAGAGACTGGGGATAGATAGGACTTTGCGGGGAAAAAAATGAAGGAAGGAGGGGACAGGACTCCTCTCTTACCCTTTATTCTAGATCTTTCTTTTATTTGGTGATCTAATCCATAGCTGTATTATACTGAGCTCTGGAGAGAGGCTGTTCTCCCCCTGCCTTCTGTCAGAGTGCAGGGATGGATGTGCAGAAGGAATTGCTGTATGGAAATGGGGATAAAAACGAAAAGATGGGTGCGTGGCATTTCCCTGGACAGCCTGTAAATGAAATTCTGGGTTGTGAGGTTCCCTCTGAGTGTTTGCTTGTCCCGAGCTGCATTGGGGTGTGGAATAAGCCAGGCATAACCGTTTCTTGTGGTGCTGTTTTTTCTTCAGACAGCAGCTGAGCTGAGGTGGTGGACTTTTAACCAGGTGGTTGCTGCACACCAGGACTGACTGTTTGGAGTAAGCAGCCATGAGTGGCAAGCTGAGCATCCTCCCATCATCTCGGGGGCTGTGCAGGTCCCTGCAGCTGCCTCTGCTGCCAGACTCACCTCAAGATTAGCAAACTGTAGCCATGTGCTTCCTAACCCACGGCAGGTATGAGCGAGGTCTACTCAGCACAACGCACTGGGATCTCTTCCAGTCCCCTGCAGGTTCCCTTCTAATCATGAGGGTAATTTCCTCCCTGAGGGCCCACACAGGGAATTGAATTACTCAAGGAAGGTAATTCCTGCACTCGCAGCACTCCAATGCCTTGGTACCTGCAGGGCCAGGTCAGACAGGGTTAGCATCACCGAATCCCAGAATTATTTGGGTTGGAAGGGACCTTAACAATCATCTTCTTTCAACCCCTGCCATGTTCAGGGACACCTTCCACCAGACCAGGTTGCTCCAAGCCCCATCCAACCTGGCCTTGGACACTTCCAGGGATCCAGGGGCAGCCACAGCTTCTCTGGGCACCCTGTGCCAGGGCCTCCTAAAGAACTCGTTCTGTTTTTCCTTCTGGCTCTTACCATGGGCTGCACTTGGGCAGGGCTGGCATCCCAGGAACTATGCCATGAGCTGGTGCAGTGTTGGACCATTCTGAAGTTTATCCTTCAGAATTTTCTTCCTTTGGAACACACAAGCATCTATTTTTTATGGCACCTGTCCCTTTTAATAAGCCGTTTTCAGCTAGAGCAGTTATCCCAGGTGGGTGAAGTTCGAATGTTACAGCTATTAATGTTTTTATAAATCTGTATAAATGCTTCAGGTGCCTCAACTAGTTTTCAGAAAGGCTGACAGCAGTTTAATTTGCTATGGCTACAGAAAGTTTGATGTTTAATTTATTTCTTTGATGCACTGTTTTTAGTTCTGTTTAAGTTGTTGCAGCTGGTGTTCAGGTTTCAGCCTCACTGTTTTTGTAGCTGGAAGGGGCCGTTTTGTTAGTCCCAGTACTTGTAATGCTGCCGTGTAATATTTGCAGGCACCTGTAGATGGTGATGCACTCTGCTCCGTGCCTGGGCTGCATTCCCCCCCCCATCCACCTGGACCAGGGAATTGCCAGGCTGGATTAATTGCCTTTATGATCCTTCTTGTTTTCTGAGCATGTGGAAAAACCTTAATCCTTTCAATTTCCAAAGCGTTTTGGCGTTGGTCTCAGTTAGGATATGCTGTGGGTGGACTTGTCCTTCTGCTCAGTAATTGTAGAGGTGTCACACTCTTACAGTAAGCCACCAGTGGGCACAGCTTAAGGTAAAATGCAAGTTATATGGGAATTACCCACTCTTTAAATTTCCCCCCCTACAGCCGAGCATGTGTGTACCCCTTTCCAACATGAAAGCCAGGGATTGCGTGGGATTCTCGGATCCTGAACCAGCCCTAAGGGCTGCAGTTGCTGCTTCCCTGTCCTGGCAGGGGTTTACAAGGTTTACAACTGGTTGGAGAAAGTGGATGTCGGTGATGACCTTAAGTGATGGCAGTGAGCTGTCCCTCAGTTCTCATGGGCGATTTTGGGGTGGTTCTGTGCCAATCCGGGTATTTCTGTTGCAGGCTGCTTGAGCAGAGCCCCCCCTGCGTGTCCCCGTGTTTGGGTGTCCTGGCGTGCGGAGATGCCCGTCTCGGGTCGCTGAGGAACGGCACAGGCAGCGTCACCCAGCGCAGCACGCCTGTCCCGCTGCCAGCAGCGCAGCCGTGCGTGCCGGAGCTCTGAGGGCACAGCTGAGCTGGGAGCCGCGCACAGCCGGGACAGCCGCGCTGCTCCCCGGGCTGACCCCCGCACCGCTCCCTTGGAACGGGCCCTGAGGAACAGCTGCTAGTTCTTCTTGCGTTTGTGGCTGCAAAACCTCAGCCGAGCCGCTGGGCTACTTAAAAACAGATTATTTGCCTTCCCCGGGCACTCGTCGCTGGTGCTGCAGCTCTGTGGGAACACGGCGCTCCCTGGCATCTCTCCAGCTCCCCCCGGCTCCCAGACACGGCTGGCCGGGCCCGGGGCGGGGCCGGAGGGTGCCGGGTGCCTCCGCCCGGGCACGGGGTTGGATTTTGCCGTGTCCCCGCGGCTGGGACGGCGACGGGAAAGCCGCGTCTGTCCGGCCCGGCAGCGCCCGCAGCCGTCCCCCAGCCACGCCCGTCGCGCCGGGAAGTGAGCTCAGCTCGGGCCGGGACCCAGCGGAGCCGGGCCCGCTGCCCTGCCGGACCCCCGCCGCCATGGGCCCGGGCAGGCTGCCGGCCCGCCGGGGCCTCGGCTGCTGCGTCCTGGTGCTGCTGCTGCTCCTGGAGGGCTCGGGCAGCCCCGGGACACCGCCACCGCCCCGGCGGCACTGGGCAGAGGAGCAGGGAGCCGTCCCGGAGGGGAAACCGTGGGGCAGGGCGAGGTACGAAGCCGTGAAGAAGCATTTGGGAACTGTGAGTGCTCTCTCCAAGCAGTATTGGCAGTACGTGGCGTGCAAGGTGTGGCAGGAGGGCTGCGAGGAGGAGGAGAAGGAGCCGGAACGACAGTCCAGTCCCATCCCAAGTAAGAGCCTTGCTCTGTTCTGTCCCTGTGCCTGCCCAGGAAGGAGCAGCAGGGCCGGACACGCTGCTGTGCTCCCGGCTCCTCTGGAGCTGCCTTCCCTTCCCGAGGGTCGCTGCCCCAGGCACCTCCTTCCTTGGCATAGCCGGGGATGAGGGCAGTGCGCTTGCACTTCTTGGGCACTCGGAGCCATCTGGAAGCAGCTGCTGCCAGTTCCGAGCTCCCTGTCCCTCCCCACAGGCAGGGCTGCCCGCAGGGGCATGGCTGAGTCCGTGCACCTGGGAGAGGGCTGCCCGTAACAGGGATCAGCTGAGCGTCTGCTCAGAATGCAAAAAAGCCACTTTCCTGGAACCTCTCTGCTCAGACTGCTGCCCTTTCCAGGCTGGGGCTTTCCTCTGGTGGGCCAGGATTACCTGGAGATTCTCTCTGCCTGGTACTGCAGCTTCGGCAAGTGCTGCGAGACAGGAGACTGCAGGATAATCAACAACATCACAGGTAGGGGCTGTGCTGCTTACTGGCTTGTTTCAAGGGGTTTTTCCTGTTAAAGTGTATTCTAGAAAGTGATGTGAGTAAAGGGCTTTTCTGTGCAGGGTGCTGAGCTGTGGGAGGGAGAGAGGCTGAGCTGAGGCCTGTGTCCCAGCCGGAGTTCTGAGACCAAGGAGAGTTTGTTCCTTACTGCGCAGCATGTCTGCTCCAGCCTGCCATGAGCCCTGCCTGCATCTCATAGCTTCCAGGCACATGCAGTGGGATCCAGACTGGCCCAGGACCCTGCCCTAGGTCAGGAGGGGACACTGAGACCTGTGTGTAAGCCAGGAGTCAGTGTATTTGTGTTTTGCTGTCCCTGAGACTCCTGGTTTGCAAACCCTGTGCTGGCAGCTTGGGAGGGCCTTTGGGCATCCACGCTCTCTGTAGCTGCCAAACACTTCCACCTCTTCCTAAAGGAAAAAAGGAGTTAGTGAAAGATTTGTGTCTTCTTGGAGCCAGAGGCTGATGTAGGCAGGGCACAGGCAGCCTGTGGCTTTAATGTTACTTCAGAGTCCTCTCGGCCAGGCAGCCCTGCCACATTTTCTCCCTCTTATTCCCACCTGCAGTAGCTGTGCTGGCAGTTTAAGGCTGAGCTCCTGCTCTCTCTGTGCAGGGCTGGAGGCAGACCTCAGTGGGCAGCTCCACGGGCAGCACTTGGCCAAGGAAGTGGTGGTCCGGGCACTGCAGGGGTTCCTGCAGAGCCCAGGGCCCCAGCAGGCGCTGGTCCTGTCCTTCCACGGCTGGTCCGGCACGGGGAAGAACTTTGTGGCTCGGCTGGTGGCCAGCCACCTGTACCGGGACGGGCTGAAGAGTGAGTGTGTCCGGGTGTTCATCTCCCTGCTCCACTTCCCACACCACAACTACATGGACTCCTACAAGGTGAGAGCCACCAACACGGGATGGTGCAGTGTGCTGGGCTGGAGTTCATATCCTTCCCAGCAGCCCACGTGGGGCCATGGTTGGTGTTTATGAGTGACACTGTGGCTCACACAGCGCTGTCCTGGTCACTGCTGAGCAGGGCTTGCATGGCCTCGAGGCTTCCTCCCTCTCCCACTCTGCCCCTGAGGTCACAGGCTGGCGGTGTACAGGAAGTTTGGGACACACCAAAGAGCTGAGCCCTGGTGACCCAAGGGATGTTCCGTGCCATTTACTGCCATGCTCGGGAATAAAAGCTGCAGGGAGGGGGTTTGGGGGCAGGAAGCCATTGCTCAGAGACTGGCTGGGCATCAGCCTGTTTGTGGCAGGGTGGGTGGCTGCCTTTGCACCACTTGATTTCTTTCTTTCCTCTTTCCTTCACTTATTAAACTATTTTATCTCGCCTCACTCGTTTTCCTGCCTTTGCTCTCCCTGTTCTCTGCCCTGTCCTGCTGGGTGGGAGCTGTGGTGCTTGGCTGGGTTATCCCAGGGCATCCCCAGGCTCCTGACGTTCCTCCCTGCTGCAGGCCCAGCTGCAGAGGCAGATCAGCGAGACCCTGCAGCGCTGCAGGCAGGCCCTGTTCATCTTCGACGAGGCCGAGAAGCTGCATTCCAGCCTTCTGGATGCCATCAGGCCCTTCATGGCTCACCATGACAGCAAGGGCCACGTGGATCACCAGAGATCCATCTTCCTCTTCCTCAGGTGATTTCTGGGCCCCTGAAGGGATGGGGAGGAACCAGGTGATGGTATTTATCCCCTGAGGTGTGTGGTACCAGGGGCTCAGGCTGCAGGGGAGGGCACAGATACCTCCTTCCCTTGTGGTGGTTGCCTCCCTGTTCAGTTTTACCTAGGGATGCTGGGTGTCCTCCCTGGGAACAGGGCATTTGCAGGAGCTAATGTGGGACACCTGAGCCAGTGTCTAGACTTTGAGGCAAGGAAGCAGAGTCAGTTAACGTGGTGTCACCCTGCCCAGCTGAGCAGATGTCACACTCCAGGGAGCAAAGCTGGGGCTGAAGGCCTTGGTGGGAAGTTGCTGTGCGCTGTTAGGAGCTGGGGAGTTTCCACTGCCTGGCTGTGGCTGCAGACTGAGGCGCTGTGAGGCTGATCCCGGCATCAGCACAGCCCGGTTTAGTTGGCTCCTCTCCCAGGAGATGGGCACATGTGCACCCCAGCACTGTCTCTGGGTGGGATGCAGCTGGAGGGAGAAATGGGACATCTCAAAACCAAGATGTGAGGCAGGCACCTGTCTGAAGTTGCTCCTAAAGAATGAGAGACCCTTGGGTCCCTTTCAGTGTAGGAATTGCAGCCTTCAGCTTGGCTCTGGCAGGAGCTGTTCCCACTGGTTGGGGGTGAGCAGAGCATTCCTCCTCCACCTCCCACCATCCAGGCAAGTGTTGTACCCTCCAAGCTTGGTCGTTCCCTCAGAGAGGTTTCCCTGCCTGTGGAGGACCTGTCTGTGTGCCCAGGGCCTGTGGAACTGACCACAGTCTGGTCCCACCTGCATGGGCCTCCAGCAGGTCCGTGGCAGAAGGGGCAGGTCCTGCCCTGTTGCTCAGCACGGGGTGGACGTGCTGCCAGCTGCACTGGGCTGACCTCGTGTCCTGCCTGGAAAGCCAGCAAGGTCAGCAATGGACACCGTGTTGCCCCACCTTGTGCCACCAAGCAGAGGGGAGCAGGGTGCCTTGAACTGCAGCAGTGTGTAATCCCAGGGGTTTCATCATTGCTGGTGGCAGTGTGACACTGACCTGCTTCAGGAGGGACAGCTCTGCTCCAGGGCTCCTGGGGACATGGGCACGGTGGTGCAGCTCTGCCCAGGTGTGGGAGCCGGGGCTGGCTGCCTGTCCCGGGTCAGAAGGGGCTGCTTGTCCCGTAGTTTGGGTTGGGAGCAGGATCAGTACAAGCTGTTTTCCCCTAACAAGGGGCGGGTGGGGTGGTGGTGGCAATCAGTGGTGGCTTTTTAATTTTTGCTGCCTTCCATTTGGGGTCCAGAGCCACTGACATGGGGACAGGGTGCAAAGTCTATGTCTCCCACTGCCTCTCTGCCTCCCACCCTGAGCTCTGCATCCAGCTGGTTCCCAGTTCACTGGGGCATTCAGGGCTGGGGGCAAACCCCTCACCAGCACTTGGGGGGGCTACTTTTCCAGGGTGAAGGGCTGTCCTTGGACCCTCAACAGCTGCCAGGACCTTGCAATCCTCACCACTGTGGGTGTCCAGAGGAGTCCTTAGGTGGGAACTGTGCTGCAGCTTTGTCCCATGGGCAGAGGATGCTTTGCCAAGTGCTGGGCTGCCACTTGAATCCCTGCCCTGGACCTTTACTTCCAGTAGGACTCCTGTGTGCTCTGCCCTTTAGCTTGGACTTTGTGGTGGCTTATTCAGCATGTGGTGTGGAGCCAAGTGTCACCTGCGAGGTCGAGGGCTTCCCAAGCCAGGACAGGGGACTGAGGGAGGTGGAGGAATCTGCTGCCTCTGGGTCTGAGCTGGCAGGATGGCAAACACAGCTGGATCAATGCCTATGGAAAGGGGCTCTTTGGGAAGAAGGCTGGCTCTCCACGTGCTGATCCTAGACAGCAAATCCTCTGTTGCCAACAGAACTGCTGGGGCGTGTCTGCAGGGAAGCTGCTGGCAGCTCTGAGCAGCTTGGCTCTGGGGGAAATCTTGAGTGACTTCCCTCTGTGTCCTCAGCAATCTTGGTGGCAACACCATCAATGAGGTCGCCCTGGACTTCTGGCGAGCCGGCCGGGCACGGGAGGAGATCTCCATGGAGCTCCTGGAGCAGCGGCTGCGGCTGGAGCTGCAGGAGGCTGCAGGTAAGAGCTGGGCTCGCTCCTGGGGGGCTGTGGGCAGCTGCCTGCAAAGCTGCCCCTCTGCAGCGTCTCACCCTGCGTGCCACGCAGCCCTCTGCGTGGGGGAATGAGCCCTCACCCCACTCCAGGCCGGGCTGGTCGAAGATGAGAGCCCCATCCCTGGTCCCTGTGAGCCAAGGCATGTGGGGAGGGAGCCAAGAGTCCTTCTGGCCCCCTTCAGCCCTGCAAATGGCCGGGGGCAAGAGGCAGCCCAGTGCCACAGGGCAGTACTGAGGCTTCTCTGGGGCTCCAGGCATCTCTTGGCGTGATTCCTGGAGATGCTCTGTGCTCGGGCTCAGTGCTGAGCAGCTCTGCACAAGTGGGTCCCACCACACACGGCTGGACGAGCCCCTTGCAGCCAGGCCTGGCCTCGCAGAGGGGCGGTGCTCTCAGGGGAAGCTGCTGAGTTTGCCTTGCCTTGTGTTTCTCTCCAGAGAGCAGTTATGCCCACAGCCACCTCCTCCAGGAGAACCTCATTGATTTCGTGGTGCCCTTCCTGCCTCTGGAGTACCACCACGTGAAGCTCTGCGCGCGCGACGCCTTCCTGGCCCGCGGGCTTCCCTACACCGAGGCAATGCTCGACGAGGTGGCCCAGATGATGGTGTTTGTCCCCAAAGAGGAGAAGCTTTTCTCTGCACAGGGCTGCAAATCCGTGCCCCAGCGCATCAATTACTTCCTTCCTTGAACACCAGGTGGGACCACACATGTGCTGAAGGTGGTGCTGCACTCTGGGAGCTGCTCTCTTTGCTCAGGGTCAGGCAAGCAGATGACCCAGCCAGGCACTTGCACAAGGACTTAACAGAGACTGAACCTCCTGTTACTCCCAGAGCTGTTACAGGGAAGGAGGTGCATCCCTTACACCTGGGATGTGGGGACAGCCTGTGCTTGGCTGTGTTTGGAGTCTGTCTGGTGTTTCAAGTCCCTTCTTTGAGCTGGCAGTAGCCTGATGTGGTTCTGCTGACAGATGCTGTTCCATGGGGGCGAGGACTGGCAATGTCCAAGTCCTTGGTTTGTTGCTGTGTGGTGAAGGGAGGCCTTGGGCAGGCTGGTCCTGTTGACACTGTGGCCAGAGCCATGTCCCCGTCCCCAGTTTTCTCTGTCACTTTACAAGATCACCCAGAACTGTTCTGCTGGAGTTGAGTTTTTCCCCTCTTGCTCTCATGCCTTTCTAAGGTGTCTGCTGCTCAGGGACACATGGGCCAGGATCATAGTCTGCACAGGGAGAAAATGACTGAATAATCTCCTCTGGAGATGCCAGATCCATAGCTCTCACTTCGGAGTGCCCATCTCTCACTGGAGTCTTCCGTTGTATGGAAGCTGCTGCCGGGGTGAGGGGAACTTCTGCTGCCATTGTTTTTCTAAGTGGGTTGGTGAAGAGCCCGTTTCCTTCACTGCAAAACCAAAAAGGGGAGAGAATCCTTCTGCCAAGGGCAAAGGGCAGCTGAGGACGATGGTGGCTGAAGCACCAGGCTGCAGGTAAATGTGAGTTTTCATGGATGCAGTAAAAGCTTGGTTTTTTCCTTTTTTTTTTTTTGTTTTTCTCCTCAGTAGATTTCATGCTGTGGTTTTTTGGCTGGTATCAGCATTATTATTATTATTCCAAGGGGCTGTTTGCTGTCTGGGTACTCGCCAGGTGATAAGTGTGTTACAGCAGCTCCAAAAAATGTCAACAGTGTTACGGGAATGACTTTGTGACCTCTGGGTCAAAACTCCCTTCCAACAGGGCTGTGCTGCCGAGGGGTGAACAGCACATGCCAAGGACAGGGCCTGGCTTCCCGGCCACCCCCACAGGGGACCTTTGATCTACTTTAAGCTTTGGCCCATTTTGCAGTGCCAGCGATGAGCAGCGGCCTCTGGGAAAGATTGACCAGACACGTCCTGGCCCTGCAGGCTTTGAGTCCCTGTGGGCACGCTGGCTCCGTTATCTAACGGATAGTCCCGGGCAGAGGTGAGCCAGCTGCTTTCCTGCTGCTCAGCCAACTTGGCTGCTGCGTGGGGTGGACCTTGGAGCTCTGCCAGCCTGTGTGAGCAGGCATTTCTGAGACTTGGTTTATGGTTAATCTCGGGTGTCAGAAGCCTGGGAAACATCGGGGGTGATGGACCCAGGGATGGCAGCTGGGGAAGAGGCTGCTGCCCCACAGGACACAACTCGGGTTGTGTTTGGCCACCTGGGCAGAAAGTTCAGCAAGCTGTTTGTTGAAGGTTGTGTGTAAGCCTGGATAAACTGGGATTTTTTTCTAAGTGTAAGAAAGTGTTGAGCTGTTTGGGTTAGGCTGACACAGGCTGGGGTGGCACCAACAACGGTGAGGCAAGAGCTGCGCTCTGCCAGGTCCCAAGGGTGTGTGTCTCACTGGGGTGAGCTTTGATCAGCCCCATGACAGCAAGAGCTGCTCTCTGACCATGTTGGGGCAACAATTTGGTTCTAAACAGATACCACATAAATAAAGATACTGCTTTTTTTTTTGCAACCTGGTGGGACTAAATTATTTCTCTTTTTAAAACAGGTTTATAACAGGTTTTTCTACCCAAACGAATGAGCTTCTGGTTAGGACTGAGCAGCTTCAAATATTCATTAAGAAAAAAAAAAGCAGCACCTACTCAAGTGGTTTTTGCCAATAAAATATTGCAACCTTTATTTAAAACAAAATGCAAATTGGCAAAACTTTGTGGAACGACAGGCAAAGAGGCCCTTCCAAGGGCCTTATTTACATCAAGTTTAACACTGTTCGCAGTTCACAGTCAGACGATAGTGAGAGAATTAAATTAGAAAAACAACCAAAATATATTACAATAACAATTAAAAAACAAAAACAGTTGACAACACTGCTAAGAGTGATCGGTGATTAACGTGTTTCATTTCAATCCATTCCTGCCCTCAACGAGTTCACTACCAATACACAAACAGTGCCATGTGAGCCGGGCGGGCTCCACCTCCCGTGCACAACAGACATGGGGAAGAACGACCTCCTTTGGTACAGACATTGCTGAGTGTGAGAAACAAGGCAGAGTCCCAGAACCTCTCGTTATCTGCCACCAGAGAATGGGCTGAGGGCTTTGTTCCAGAGATCTGCAGCACAACCCCAGCACGCAGCAGTGCTGGCCAGTGCCCTGGGAGCTTTCCACACATGCTGCAGTCTCTGCCTTTCAGTCTCCCTGCCTGCTCCTGATGGGCAGCAGGGCTGAGCTGAGTGTGTTACCCGAGGAGGCAGCAGCCTCATGGCTTTGTAACCACCCCCTTCTGGAGTCCTTCTGGAGTCACTCGTGCCTGTCAGCGCTGCGGGTGCCCAGAGGAAAAGGCTGCCTCAGGTAAGCGGTAGCACACGAGGGTCGGGATTGCTCTGTGGCTGCACAGTGTAACCCACCCCCCACCGCTGCCTGCTGGGGGGGCTGCTCTGTCTCCACTGTGGGGGTTGGGTCCCTGTGCCCCACAACTCCTGCAAAAAGCACCCTGACAGATGTCAGCCTTGTGTTTGGCCGTCTCTCAGACACAAGGCCAGTGGCACCCAGGAGAAACGGCCCGAGGAGGACAGGCACAGCCCTCCCTCCCTCCCTCCCTGCTGTGTTCTGCATCAGCAACGCTGCTCCCTTCACTTCCCCTTTCCCAGTGGCTAAATTTGGTGCAGACCCAAGACCCAGACTCTTAGCTCAGCATCACCCCTGTCCACACTAATGAAGAACGTGACTGAATTGAGTGCACCACGTGGGGGTTAAGAAGGGTGTACAGTGCAGGAAGAAGAGAGAATTGCACCTGTGAGTCAGCGAATTCCCACAGTGGTAGGAAGAGAAAGTGCCCCACTGAGCTCACTCTGTGAGCACGTGCTTTGTGCTTGGCACTACCAGGCCCGTGGGTGCCATCCCCGTGGCAAAGATGACTTTAAATGCTTTAAATTCTGGCCCATAGTAGTGCAAGTGAGAGAGCCCAGCTCCAGCCATGCCCTCATGGCTGCCTGACAGTGCTGAGGAGCAGAAAGAACAGGATTTATGTCTTGTCCCCTGCCCCAAACCATGGAGCATGAAGTGCTCTTCGCTGGGACAAGTAATGGGTGTCACCCCATACATGTTCCTTTGCACATACGGTGCCAGGCTGAAAGCAGAGAATTGGCCACAGTGGAGACCTTTAAGGCTGAAGAGAAAGCCAGACCGAGCTAAAGGGAGAGGGAATGGTCAAAGTTTTAGGAGTAGCTGTGGAAGGAAGAACAACTGGATGGTGATTTACAGCAGAAGCAGCTTTCCTGGATAGCATCCTTTTGCTATCCTGCCACAGGGCAGGGGCCATTGCAGTTTGGGAATAAAACACTGTAGGGCAGCAGAAGTCCCAGCAAGTCTGCAGCCTTCAGTTTAGGGGGAAAAAAAGCCTGTCAAGTCAGCACTACCTCTGCCACAATCTCCCTCCCTGATGTTAGATGATAGGTAAGAGCGGAGAAAACACTTTGCATGGGAGTGACAACAGGCGAATCCCCAAATTCCACTGCCTTTGTTTTTCCACCACAGGAGGGCTCAGAACTAAATGGGCTCCTGTGTTGGGCACAGAGGTTGTAGAGTCTCTGTGCTTGGCAATGCCCAAAAGCTGCCTGGACACGATCCTCAGCAGTGGCTGTAGGTGGCCCTGCTTGGGTAAAGCGTTTGGACCAGGTGGCCTCCAATGGCCCCTCCAACCTCAGCCATTCTGTGACTCTGTCCTGTCCCACTGCCCATCTCTGCTGCAGGGCCCAGGAGAAACCATGGGGCATCTGAAAGGAAGTGGGGATGGCCAGTGTTCTTTGGGACACAGCTGCTTTCTTCAGAAAGGGCTGGAAGGGGGGAGTTCTA
This sequence comes from Corvus cornix cornix, assembly GCF_000738735.6. Classification (NCBI taxonomy): domain Eukaryota; kingdom Metazoa; phylum Chordata; class Aves; order Passeriformes; family Corvidae; genus Corvus; species Corvus cornix. Next base: position 31,000,489 of record NC_046338.1, read on the forward strand.
GCAGTTAGAAATTCCATACTGCTATTTTGTCACTTTTGCTGGAGCTTTTCTGGAAGACTGGCATTCAGGGGAGAAAAAAAAAAAGGCTTCTTTCAAAATTTCATCAGAATTGGGCTAAGCTTTAAAATGTTGTGGTTAGAATTCCCCTGGGAATCCCTTCAGTTCCAGCCTGTTTGTCCCAGGCTGAGCAGCAGTCCAAGGATGGAACCACGTGATTGTCTGCCAGGGCAAGCAAGACCTGCCCTTCTGCCCCAAAGAAAAGAGAGCCCCCACCTTCTAAACCCTTCTGATTGTTTGGCAGGCCATGTGAAGCAATGCCACAAGCCACCTTCCCTTTGCAGGTCACCTTTCCAAAGGCAGTTAGTTTGGATGCACACCTTCCATAAAGATGACTGAAAGAGATAAGGTAAACCACAAAAGCCCTCAGTAAAGTCTACCAGATAAGGAGTTGGTACTCTGCCTGATGTGGCTGTGGGGGGAGGAGCTTTGGGACAGCCCTGAGGGCTGCAGGGGATCAGGACTTGCCAGCACAAGGGGCTGCTTCGTTCTTTTTTCCCCCCTACCCTTTCACTTACTGGGCCATGGAAGCTCACTGGTCCCTTGTACCTCCCTGCTGTGCCTCCACACACCCTGACACAACTTTGCTTAGCTCAGACCAGAATGAAATGAGGATTCTCAGACACCAGCCCATTTCTAAAGATTTTTCCAGGCCTGTCTTGCTATGCTCTGTGGAAAAAACAGCAACACTTGCTGACACCCCCAGCCTGCTTCCAAGCACCAACATGTGCTTCTGAAGTCACACCTGTGCCACAGCTCCACTCTAAATGCTCAGACTAAAAGCAGCACAGTCACACTTGAAAAACAAGTTTTAAAAGTGTTTTAGCCAAAAATAAAAGATTTAAGGTGCAAAGCAAGCGAGGTCCTCTATCACCAGCAGTGTGAATTGAGCAGCAGCATGCAGGTAATGTGTATTTGGAGCCAGGTTTCAGGCCTGTTTCCTTTCCTCACAAACCAGCAACTGAGCTCTTCCTACTCGCCAGTACATTTACACCTTGGGGAGTTGCACATAGACACAGACCAGCTTTTTGAGGCCCCAGCAGTCTGCAAACAGCACCAGGACCAAGGATGACAACGTCAACCGCTCAGCTGCTCTCATTCTGGGATTGTTAGAAGGCATCAGAGACCCAGTGGGAGCCCTTCAAGGTAGAGCCACAGCTTTTGTTGCCACGCCTCAGGCAGAGGAGTGCACAGGGTATGTGCACGTTCCCTCCACCACAGCGCAGGATTCTGGTCTAGCCTTTAAAATACAGGAATAAGTACATGGGCATGCCTGTGGTGTTTCCCTGTGTGCTGCCATACTTTATCACCTTGGGATGCAGGGAAGCTGGAAGCCTGTGAGACAGGTAAGCACCAGAACAAATCCCAGGAATCTGGCAGTGTGAAGGGTCTGGGACAGGTCCAGGGAACCCTGCAGCAGTTAGGACATGTGGTGGGCAGGCTGGGCTGTACTTTCTGGCTCTCCAGCTGGCCCTGCAGCGCTGTGACTGCTAAAGGAATGTGGAGAACAGCCAGGGGGGCGGAGGCTCTGCCTTACCTACCATGGGTCCTCACGGTGATCAAACGGAACTGGGGAGTCAACCTGGTAACAAGTTAAAAACAATCTAGAGCTTAAAGAAAGAAAGAACCCACCCACTCCAACAACAACACTGGCAAGTTGTGCAAGAGCCCCAAACTACTCAAAAATGACCATCAAGCAGCACCTGTGCTAGACCACTAGAAATAGGTATCAGCTGAGTGAAGGCTGCGTGGTGGGAAGGGGGAATTCCAGTGGTCAGTCTGCCCAGCATCCCTGACGCTTCCAACACAATGACGATGAGAACATGGCAGATGGGGTGGACAGGAGGGAAAAGGGACAGTTCCATATATTAACTAATCTTGCAGTTCTCATTACAGCAGCAACAGCGCTATGGAAGTTAAGCCATCCAGCCCAGTGCATCCACCTCCAGCAGCTCTGAATACTGTCAGTGCATTAGACCTTCCCCCCTAGCTGCACACGACCCCCCTGCGGAGCCCCTCCGGCTCCAACTGCTCTGCTGCTGGTACCAGCAGAGCCCCAGTGCCTTTCCTGGGCCTCGTCAGGACAGCAAAGCACACGTGAGTGCAGCCAGGGCAGGGTCTGTAGAGCCGAGCAGCTGCAGCCACCCCAGGGCTCCGGCTGCCACCACGTCCTGCCCAGAGAGAGAACCTGCCATTGGTTCTCCTGCCTCTCCGAGGGATGAGAAGGAACTTCCTTCCCTTGCCATACCAAGCAGATCAGCCTGACTAGGTAGGGACAGATCCTTGATGTCCTGTGCCTTACAGCTTTAATCTACCCTCTCCATCCCCAATTTTTTGAGATGAACCTGTAAACGTGAGGAGAACTCAGTGATCTGAGGTACTTCACATACTCAAGTATCAGTCTTTCCTTTTGAAAGCATCAGTACAGAAAAACAGTCCCCCCCTCCCCGTGTGTGTTTCTCTTACCCAGATCGACAGTAGCTACCTTTGCACCACATCACTGATTTCTTGGACACATGACAATAAGTTATTAAGGACGGGGTTTGCCCCAGGGACGCCAGCAGCTGTCGAGGACACCTGCAGCTCCTGCAGGCTGAGTTCCAGTTTGCTCACGGCTTCCCGGAAGGCAAATTTGTTGCGCGTGTGCGGGATGCAGTCCACGTAGCCTGAGCAGTAATCCAGCAGCTGGTGCCCCGTGTCCACCAGCTGGCTGTTGGGCGTGGGCTCGGCGATGGCGCTCGAGAGCAGATCCGCACACTCCAGCAGCGCCTCCTTGCTGATCTTGTCTGCGGAGATTTTCTCGGCCACCTGCTTGGTCTTTCTCAGCGCTACCTTGGTGCCAGCCGTGCCGTTGGCCATTTTCACTGGGGAGGTGGAAGACGATGACAGAGGCACTTGAGGCGGAGGCATCACGGGCCTCCCAGATTTTCCACCAACAGGTGCTGCTGCTGCTGCTGCTGCCTTCTTACTCCCTTCGCTCAGTTCCAGTCCGTGCTGCGCTCCCGCCGCGCTGCTCAGCTCTTCTGCTGCATCCGAGCAGGCAGCTGGCTGTTGCGGGAGCCGCATCACTGGTGGTGGAGGTGGAGCACACTTTGGTTTTACCCGTCTGGGCCGGTCCCTGTCGCCGGAAGAAGTGACCTGATGCTCAGATAAGAGCTTAAATTTATTACCCTGAGAGTCTGTGCCAATGAGCTGCACGTCTGCTGGAGTGTGTTTTAGAGTGGGTGAGATTAGGACTGGCACTTTGTGGTTATGAGTGGTTGGAAGTATTGCTGCAGCCTTTACCGGAGATGACCACCCTGTCCTCTCGCCATCCTCAAGGGCCCCTTGTCGTGGGCCACTGTTTTTTTCTTTGCCCTTAGGAGCTGCCGCTAGCCCTGGACCCTCCTTTTCTTCCGCTGCGGAGGGAGTTCGGAAAGGGAGTGCTGTGGCACCCCTTGGCAAGAGTTTTGCTTTTGGTCTCTCTCTGGTCAAAGCAGGGCCTTCTTCAAACCTTTTGGGAATCAGGTCACTGGCCCTCGCCGTGCTCTCTTCGGGCTGAGAGGAGGTGGACACAGTCCGTTCCAGCTGAATTTTTGACCTCTGGGAATTTCTGGGAAGGGTCATTGCCATCCTATCCTGCTCTGGAAGCCCTGAGGACATGGAAGATGTAGAGTTTGACCTTGGAAAAGGCTTTGAAGCTTCTTCATTGCCAGTGGGTTTTCCTGCTCGTAAACCCAGTGTCTTTTTAATCAAGCGTGGCGTAAAGAAGCCAGTGATGCCCGACCACCCTCCACCAGTGCTCACACCCCCAGCACTGCTGGGCCCAGTGCCATCCTCGCTGTAGAAGGTCCTCTGCACAAAGCCCCCTCCGTAGCACTTGGGGGGTGCCAGGCTCGTGTCCTGCTGCGCGGGAGCAAAGGAGAACCCATCCACGTGCTGCAAGGAGGCAACAGAGGAAAAGTTACCCGTCAGCTCGTATTTCTTGTGGGGCTGGTTCTCCATCTCCCGGAAGGAACTGCTGCGCTTGGGAGGCGTGGGAGCATTCCTCTTCTTCATAAAGGAGCTGAAGAAGCCCCCTTTCCTGTCCCTGGTGAACGTGGTCTCTTTGGCATCCTCCAGGAGGCTGCTGGGGGACTTGTCCCTCTGCTTGCGGGGCAGTGCGGGGGACCCGCCTGTCGGCTGTGTGCTTCTGATGAAACCTGGGAGGAAGAAACAGGTGTCAATGTGCACAGTCCATTTCCATTTCCACCTCCCTGTCCTGCACTGGTGTATTTACCTGCCCAGGTGCTGCAGAGACAGAGTGAGAAGCAGAGAGAACTTGTATTTTATTATTTTTTCTCTACTTTTTTTCCGTTTCTTGTCTGTTTTCTACACTGAGGAGGCCACTTTGGAGAGAAATCAGAAAAGAGTTGCTCTTTTCTTTTAGTTTATTACTCCCTTCCTGTTATTTTTTGCTCCTTTCCAAATACCCTAAGCATAGAAGAAAATCTCTTGCTGCACTGTTAACTTCAGTTTTGAAGCTGTCATTTAAAAAAGAGCAGGAAAACCAAATTTGAAAGAAAAAACACAATGGGATTTTCTAAAAGAACATTGAAAAAGCTAAAATGTCTTCTATTTGCTAGTAAATAACTGAGCCAACAGCACTCATGACACAACAGCACAAAGCTGCTGTCGTGTTGTTCTTTGTTTCTCGGGGAATTTACACCCAGAGCACGTGGCCGCACCGCCACTGTCCCAGTGCCCACACCTGGTGCTGAGCTGGACGCCGAGTGCTCCACAGTGTCCTGTGTTCCTTCAATGTTCTCCTTGTTCTCTGCCTGTTTCTTCAGGGTTCTCGTCTTGGAGGGAAGCATGGGTAAGCGGGGCAGGTAAGGAACTATGGATGAGGATGAAGCTGTTCTTCCAAGCTCCTCTGCTACCTCTGTAAGGAAAAAAAAGGGAACAGTTGGAACAGAGACCAGCAAAGGAAGAGGGAAAAAAAACCTGGGTCTTTACTGCAAACACAGACTGGCAGGAAGAGATCCATGACTGAGAAATACATAATTTATGGATTTAGTCTTTGTTCAAGTCTAGAGGTATTCAGGGTCAGATGTTTTTCATAATGATTTCAAACTCATTTACATCTTTATAAATTCAGCCAAAAAAAAAAAAACAAAACAGTGGTAGGATGATCTCTGCAGGAGGGTCTGTTAAGGGCTGCTCAAGAGCTAAAGGCAGCACTGGATGCATTTGCCTGTTTTTAATCAAGGTGCCTCCTACTGATGCACCCCCAAAGTTGGTTCCTATCTGGATCTAAGCTGCTTTGCTTGATGCAAAGTACTGCGTCCCCCTATTAGAAATGAAGACTGCACGTCAACAATAGGTCACCAGAAGGAAAAAGAAAACACAGAAAAACCCCACAAGCTCCTGGCCACACCCAGCTTGGCATTTGTGTGGCCGCTGGATGTGCCTGTTATAGATCCTCACTGGTAAAATTCCATCTGGTGTGTCTTTTCTGTAGTAGGGAAGTTGGTGGATCAGTTGCATATTTAATTTAAAAACTGAGCAGAATGCTCTGACATTTCTGCTTGTCTGCTGAATAGTGTCACATTCCTCACCAGTATTTACCTCCTGGTAGATTATATTTCAGACTTGAGCTGCATAGATTTGCTCCTAGAAGGAGCTAAGCAGAAAATCCAGAGATTAAAGCACGCTTTTTTAAAAGTGAAGGCTGGTAGAATAATATTTCATGACCTAATTGCTGCAGTCAGCAAGGGACTGTGATAAGCATACATCTTTCTCTCTCTCCATCACTCATTATTCCTCACTCCTCAGCCTGGAAAACATGAGTTTTCCTCTGATAGAAGAGACAATATTCTTTAAATCGGCTCTTGGGCATCTTAGTGAATGAAATGACACTGTCCCCTGCACTGGAATGTGTCTGAAGTTTATTCAGTATTTGTGCAGCAAGTAAGAGAACGTATTTACCCCAATTATGGCTAAAAGAATAAGTAAGGGATGGAGCTCCATCTCAACCCCACTGCCAGCAGATGAGCCCTAAGGGCCCATCCATGAGCCACAGCACTCTGGGGATAACCTCCAGTGCTGTTTCGGGAACAAAACAACAGCAGCTCTCACCCTCTGAGATGCTCGAGTCATGAAACATGGTTTCAAAAGCCTGGTGGGTCTCAGCAAAGGAAGGTCGGTCTGGTGGGTTCCACTTCCAGCCTGCAGTGGCAGAAAGCAGAGTTAAGTCTCAGTACCTGAAACAAGGAGATTCATTTTTCTGCTGTCCAAGGAGACAGAAAGTAGTCAGACTCTGACCTACTGTTAAAGAGGCTTTAGAATCATTCACAGGTACTGATTCATGGACTGCTGCCACCCTACTGTATCCTAGCAAACAAATCTTGAGAAGAAGGAACCAATTCTGAAAATCCTCACTCTCTGCCAACTCTACAGCTTTTTCTGATCTCCCTATCCCCCTTTCTGATTTTTTTGGACAAAGGACAATTCCCTATTTGCTACCCTGGCTGCTTGGACTGAACACATCTAGCCCAGTCAGAAATAACTGGGCATGTAAAGCTCCAGGCAACATCCTGCTCACATGCTCTTAATATTGAAATTCAGGCAGACCCTTCCAAAAGAAGGATGTGTGTACGCTGTGGGGGAAAGAGGAGGAGAGTGCCTTGATCCTAGATGGAGCTTGGAAAGTTACAGAAGAGTATCATGATGGAAAGTTAATTTCTGTAGTTAGAAATCTGCACTAGAGGAATGTATTCTGGAAGCACTGTCTGCTGGTATCACCACAGGGTCTGGAAAGTGACTGGCAGTCTCTTTGTTTTGCATCAGGATCACATGAATTCCCAGCTTTTGGGCTTTTGTCAGCTTCCTGAAGGTTTTTTAAGCAGTAATATCCCTCATCATTCCCCACCTTCTTCGTTTCATAACCAAAGCCCGCCCTGACTTTGACGTGCTGGGGATCAGGTATTGCTGGAGACTGATGGGCTCTTATCACAGATTCCTCCCACCTTCCCAGGCTTTGTCCCCGAAACTGGAAGAAGATACTCACATGCCCTCATCAGTTCATACACCTTGGGAGGGCACCCCTCTGGCTGCTCCATCCGATAGCCCTTTTCCAGCAGATCATACACCTGAGAGAGGTCAATGCCTGGGTACGGTGACATCCCATAGGTAGCAATTTCCCATAACAGCACCCCAAAGGCTGCAAAAGCAGGGAAACAAAACTCCTGTCATAAGTCTGCCCTTGTGTTGTTCATTCCTCTGTGGCCTTCACTGCAGCTTGAGGCAGCATTGTTTCCTTGCAGATATTTCAGGCCAGTCTATTTCATGCTAGAAATGCTATTGGTTCATGAAGCTGTGACCTGGCATGGACCGTCTTCACAAAGGTTTCTGCCCAGGCCAGAAAGCAAGTTACTGTGTGGACTGGCAGAAAAAACCAAAATGAACAAGAAAAGGACACTGAAGGTGAGTTTTCTTACCCCACACATCTGATTTGATTGAAAAGGTGTTGTAGGCCAGGCTCTCGGGAGCTGTCCATTTGATTGGGAACTTGGCCCCAGCATGGGCTGTGTAGGTATCACCCGTCATGAGTCGACTTAAGCCAAAGTCAGCCACCTTCACCACGTGGTTTTCTCCAACTAAGCAGTTCCGTGCTGCCAGGTCCCTGTACACAGGAAAAAAGGACACCACTGCAGCAGGAGCAGGGCTTTTGAATGCAGTTTTGGGGCCCCACTCTCCTGGACCGGGAAGCGCTCTCTGTATGCAGCAGGTAAAGGCAAGGTGAGCTTTGCCCTGAACAGAAACTGAGTGGACTTATTCTTAGGAGCAATGAGGTAAATCAGGATTAGGACTAACTCTTTAAATTCTATTAAGTTTTCAGCAATGATGGCTGTTACAGCACCAAGTTTATGTTTCTTGAGGATGGGATCAGCAGCTCATCACACACTGGTAACAGGTTTATGGCACGGCTTTATCTGGATTTAAACAGGACTTTGGGTGGACACTGTCTGCACACAGGGGGTACAGGTCAACACCAGCTGTTGCCAGGCAGTTGGGCACAAGATTGCTATTAAAGTCCTCAGGAGAAGGACAACACAGCCAATGGGTAAGCCAGCGTGAATCTAACTCCGGAAGAAACCTCCCCAAAAGCTGGAATTCCTGGCCCACCATGCTGGTGGCCTCTTTATCATTGCAATCTGAAACTGTACCAACTCCGCATGACTTCACCCACCTGTGAATGAAGTTCTTCTTCTCCAGGTATTCCATGGCAGAGGAGATCTGGGTGGCCATGTAGAGCAGCACGACAGCACTGACCTCCTCGCGGTTGCACTCCCGCAGGTAGTCGAGCAGGTTCCCGTAGGGCATGTACTCCGTCACAATGTAGAAGGGGGGCTCCAGGGTGCACACACCTGCCAGGCAAAAAGGCAGCATGTGAATAAAGCTTCCCTTTCTCACCTCCATTCCTGAGTTAACAGCCATTTAGTGCATTTTGTACCAGTGAGTGTTTCTCTGGGAAAATGAAGACTTCCATGTACAAGACCCAGGTCAGTGCAGCACAACTTAAAATTCAGGGCTTTTGTCTGTTTTTCTGTCCATCCACTTCATGTAGAGAGAAACACCTCTATGAAAGCACTACTGTTCCTACATAATATACATGAAGCAGTAGTTCTGTTCTTTGAAAGGTTACAGAATGAAAGAAGAGAACTTTGAACACACAATTTGCTTTTCTTCCCCTCCCTGCCTTCATAAAGCTGAAGAGTGGCCAACTGGAAGCAGGTACCTGTCAGCTGGCAAGATTTCCAGACTGAAATGTCACTACAGAGCCATGTGAAGCACTCCCATGTGCTGGGTAAGGAATCAGCACGGTGGGACCTGCTCCTGGAGCAGCATTCTCACACATTCCTGGGATGACTGCTTGCTGCAGTCACTGTGCAAAGCATGTAAAGGCGGAGGAGGAGAGCAACAGGATACTCTTGTCACTGCTCTGGGATCCCCCCTGCAGCTCTGCTGAGGGCCTTACACACACACAGGAGTAAAGCACAACTGCACTGTGCATCAGAAAGAGCAAAAGTGCAGCTCTCTGATGACAAATCTCTAAGTCTGGGCTCCTGGAACCAGACAGGGCTGGCACACACTTTTATCTGTGCCCTTTTTTAAATGGATACATAACAGTTGCCATTAGCAAAAGCCTTCACATTCTTCACATTTCTTCTTTCATCCTAGGCTTGGCTTGCCAGCTCTGCTCCTGAAAGCACCAGAAATCCAGAGGCAATTAAACACTAGTAAAGGTTTAGGGTGTCTCCTTAAGAATCCTTGTGCTTGTAGATTTAACAGCTATGCAAACTATTTAATAATGATCACCATATCATGCACCTGCCAGTGAGACAACAGGGCAGAGCCAAGATGTAAAGCCTGTGGATTTCTTTCAGTTCTGAGTTGCTTGATCTCATGTACTTATTTGGTGATACACAGAGTCCCCTCACAGCAGCAGCCATCTGGTATCTTCTGCTCAATTATAGACTAATTTGTTCTCTTCAGTGCAGCCTTTTCTGTAAATGTCTCTGATTTGAGAAGTTTGGAGAATGGTATTTGTTGTGCTTCCAACAGTTTTTTCCTTTCACTTAGAATTCTCTTACAATTTTGTTCTGTTCTCTCAGAAAAATAAGTCATGGAAAATGATTTTGTAAATCCAATTTAACACAGCAGAGAAGGAATCCAAACCTGATGACTGAACCCTGGAGCATTTCTAAGGCCAAGGACACAAACCAGCAGGAGGATGATATTGCAAACTTCTATGTAACAGTCGTGCCTCCACTGCAATGTTGTCTACTAATGTAAGTGACTGTATTTGATGTTTTATTTAAAATTAGTGTCCCTTAGCTCCAATATTACATAAAGCTGTCAAAAATACCACCCCATAACCTGACCTGATTCATAAAGTTATATAAATACAGAAAAGCTGCCACTGCATTTAAACCAGGCAAGTTTCTGCCAAAATGATGACTAAGTAAGAACAGAAAGAGCAAGGCATTTCACTGACCTAACAACTGCACTAGATTGGGGTGCTTGATCTCCTTCATCACAGCTGCTTCTTTCAAGAACTCCTCCACCTCCATGGTATCTTCCTAGATAGACAGAGAGGCAAAAGAAGAGAACATTTATCTTCATGACCAAGGTCTGGTTAACACCACACATCCAGGCTGAATATAAATGATGGCATCTTTGTCTCCATTCTGCTGTTTTGGCTTTTACCAAAGCAAACTGTAGCAGCCCTGAACAGCTGCCTGGATGTCCTGCAGGGACTGATCTGCAGTGCCAGGCTTGCTCGTTTGGTAGCTGTTGTGGCTGGTGAGAGGAAGACTCTCAGGATCACTGACTGAGTTCCTCTGTATAGCTATAAAAATTAAGTTACTCAGGGGACACTTAGAATTGCAGTTGTTAATGCTGAAACAAACCCAAGGTTTTGAAAAGAAAGAGAAACGGAGAAGCTGAATTTTTCCAGGAGTGGAGGACAGCTTATAGAAGGTTTTTTCTGACCTTTGATTTCTTAAAGCCTCCGCAGCTCATCTGGAGGAAGGGAAGTTGTGTTTGTAACCATTTCTACTGGTCTGGCTTGGACATGCAGCTCCTGCTGGGCCAAAATTTCAATTTGTTTCCAAGCCACGTGCACTGGTGTAGGTTTGATAGGGTCAAGGCTGCTCCCAAGCACGGGTTTTATGCAGATCAGCACACTCCATTTTCTCATGTTCGTACCACTAGGTGTAGCTGAGAATGTTACAGTTTCCTTACTCGTGTCATAAACGGTGACCAAACCAACAGTGCCTGCAATCTGAAACCTCACCTTTAACGTTTTCACAGCCACTGTGAGATTGTATTTCTTCCAGACCCCCACGTAGACCTCTCCATACTGCCCTCCCCCGAGCTTGTGCTTCATGGTGATGTCGGTGCGCTCCATCTCCCACTTGTCGTGGATGGGGGACACTCCGTACACCGTGGGCTTATTGCACTTGGGTGCTGGGTAGTGCAGAGTTGTCACCAGCCCGTCTGCCACCGTCGAGTGATGGTGCACGAGCTCTGCCAGGGTGCTGAAACGGCTTTCTGCCGTCACATAGACCTGTTCAGCATGGAACAGGAATCTGCTTAAATGAAGGCAGCTGGAAGTTTTCAGTAACATTGGAAAACAGATACAGTGCAAACACTTTAATGGTTTTTTAAAAAATCAAAACCCAGGGACTTTAGAACATGTGTTCTCTTCCTGTTGGGCAAATAACTATTAATCTGTGGGATTTTTACCTGCAGAAGGCAACTACATATAAGCCATCACTTAAGAGCTCTGCTGTCTCCTGCCTCGTGCTTTACAGGACTAGAAACTGGAATTCTCAGTCAAGCACAAGGCCTGTTTCTGCATCTCTCAACACAACATACCACTACTTGATCTTGGTTAAAAATGCTGACTTACCAAAGCTCTGCTGATTCTAAGGGGATCAGTGGAAGGCTATCACCACCTCCAACCACAGCTGCCTTGCTACCCAGCTACTTTCAGCCCAGACAAGAACTGTCTGCACTTCTTCCAAAGTGCTGTTTGGGGAGTTACCACCAAACCCTTGGCACACGTGCTCTTTTATAGAAATACTGGACCTGTTTAGTCACACCCCCCCCCCCCTTAACAGTCTGCAACTGGGGATTCTGCACCACCTCTTAATGAGTATCTTCACCTCCTCTCCCCACAGCGTTCTCCAGAGGTCCTTACCTTGCCATCCGAGGTGGTGTTGATCCTGTAGTGGTAAACGCGTCCTTCGTACCTGAGCGAGATGGACAACTGCCCTGGGCTGCTCTCGCTCTCCCGCACCAGGAAGCTGCCGTTGATGAGGCTGCTCAGCAGGTACTCGGCTGCACTGCGGGACACTGGCCCGTGGTACCACGAGTGCTTCTCCAGGCTGTTCACTGGAGTGATGTAGTTGCTTGGTACCCAGCCCTGCCCATTCTTCGAACGTACCTCGCTCCATTCGCCATTCTGGTTGTAGCCCAGGACGCACAACTTCTCACCTGTCGCCAGAAAGAAAGAAACAAAATGAGCACGGTGCAAGCTGTTGGGACTCACTGAGGGAGAAACTCAGCATCAGCCGAGCCTGAGTTTGTAGCTTAACATTAAAATCATCTTACAATTAAACTGCTACATATAAAGTATTTATGAAGCAAAGGCTCAGACAGAATACCTAGGACACTGTTCACTGATTTAGTGCAGTGAGAGTGATGAACTCAAAAAGCTTCTTGTACTCCTGTTTATTAGACTAGGAAGACTTTATTTTCTTGGAGGGATGAGTTTTGTTTCCTTGAAGCCTTAAATAGCACATGATTTAACAGTTCTGACGTATGTACTGACCAGAATCAGAAAGTGTCTGTGCCATGCTTAATTCTTGGTTCTGCCCCCGGCTGAAACTGCCGAGTTCTCTTACCATCTATGATGTACCCATTTCCCTCCGCCCTTCCTACAGCAGGTGTCTCAGAGGGCCAGTGCTGCGGGGAGCCTGGCACAGGAGTGGGCTGGACTCTGCCTGTCTCAGCAGAGCTGCCCGGCAGGTGTCCCTCCAGCACCACAGGGACGGACCATCCGCTTCCCACCATCACTGCAGGGAATCACCTTCCCTAAGGACACTGTTCCCATTCCTGTCCGGGGAAGGATTCCACTTCCTGATTTCTGCTGCTGAGTTTTCAAGCTCACAGCTGCTCTGCACTCCCAGCCTTACCTTTGGTGATGCTGAGTGTGTTGTCACCACTTGCTACAAAATCGTAAAGTGCAACAAAGAGATTGGGATCGCTCTCAGTGGCTCCAAGCAGGTTCTCCTTGGAGCTCCATCTGATGGCTTCGTTCAGTGCCTGGGGCTCGACTTCGCAACCGTAGGGGCGGTGCAGGGCCTCTGAGGAAAGGACAGGAGAGGCAATTACTTTGTGTACAGCTGTAAATTATAGAGGCAGGGAATATTCTGAGTTGGAAGGAACCCACAAGGATCACCGAGTGCAACTCCTGGAGAAGGTGATTAACTACCTATACGCCAAGTAGCAAGCTATGTATATAAAATTTCTATTTAATATTTATTATATTATATATACTTTTATTTATCTACACCTCTACTTGAAATTATTTAAGCATTCATAGATAAAAAAATAGGTGCAAAATTAAAGAACTTTTTTAATTACATGAAGTAGTGAAGGAAACCTTTCAATCACAAAATGTTACGTTTTGTCCTCATGGTTTCTGTGGTGGACATAGACAGCCTGGATCTGAAACCAGCATTACATAATTCAGTGAGACTGAATTATGAAACGTGTAAGTTGGGATGGTAACTTGTTTAGTATTAACAGGAATGACAGTGATTTGTAATACATTTCAAGACTGTGTAAACAGAGGTGAAAAACTGACAGGGACAGAAGGTAGTACAGGTGATGCTGGGTATTTAGCAGCAGCATTTCTGTTTTGCTGTTCCAACAGACAACTGATGCAAACTTGTCACTACAAGGGAGTGGGGGGAGGAATCAGATGTGTTTTCTAAACAAAAGAAAGAAGTCCCTACAGTTCCTGTGATGATTAAAACCAATCTAAATCCATAGGGTTTTAGGAAGAACTGCAGTAAGACGCAAAACTGTATGAACATTTCATGCTAGTGCTATGTCAAGACCGTCGCTGGCTTTCTAATTCACAGAGAAGTTTCCCAGGAACATGCAGTAGAGTAAATTTCAATATTAAGACAAGAAAAAGAGCAATGGTGTGGTTTCATACATGGGGGCTGCTCAAGGGAGCAAAAACATATGAAGGTGTAACAGTATATACTTTTTCTCTGATGGCACAGATCTACATCTCTGTCCCAATATCTATTTCTGAATTCTCTTGTTGAACTTAGGGAAATGTACACTGTAAAGAGATTTCATTAAATGCACTAAACATAAAAAGTTCTCTCTAAAAAATCTGAGGCTTTCTTTGCTTTACAGTCATTGGTTTGGCCCATTTCTCAGGGGCTGAGAAGTCAGGCTTGGGATGTTTTTAAGCAGACACTGCCAGAGAACATGTGTGTGGCTACACCTCCCCTCTTCCCCACAGGACCCTGAGATTTACACTCATTAGTAAGAGGTGGTCTGTAAGGCACTTGAAAAAGGAACAAAGAGCTCAAATGAAACACAGGACAGGAAAACTGGGAAGTCAGCGAGACACAAAACAGGAAGAAGCCTGTGCCAAGTAACAGGCACAGTAATATGCCAAATCTGTGTCATAGGACAGAGCTCAAGCCTGGAAAATGAGAACTAAGGGGCGTTTCCAGCCTATAACATGATTTTTAACTGTATTGTAGGCATATGAGAAAGGAAGTAGTAGAGGTTTGTTCTGTTTCCATTTTAAACATGTAGCTAAGTGGCTTTTGACTGCATTTCAGAGTTCTACTGCTTGCATAACCTGTTCATCTTGCTATTACTTAATAACCTAAAAGTAGCCTTCTGTCAAGGTTCTCCTAGCACAAAAAGAAGAGACTACAGACTAAGCCACCAAAATGTCAGTTCCTTGACTGCACTGCCTGCAGATGCAATATTTACATACGCTTCTTATTCCTAACTCTCAACTGCAATTAGTTTTACAAGATGTTAACCCATCAGACTGGATGCTATCGTGGAAAATAAGAAATCCCAGTGCTCAGCCACCTACATTACTGCCAACATCCCACTGTATTTTCTTAGGGCTGGATGTGTGCATACGTATGTCCGGTTGTTAAGCTCCAGGAGAGAACACCAGTTCCTAAACCCAGCTCTCTTTATGGACTAAAAATACATACTTAATTAAATAACACATTCTTTATGCTCCTACAGTGACTTGTGTTATGAGTGTTTCAATGCCTTAAGCAAAGTCAAATGTGCTTTACAAGAACCCTGACTTTCACATCTCTGCTAGAGAGCAAACACAAAGGTAGCCAGTTTCCAAAAAATACCCAACCTCTCAGCTCCAAAATACCTTAATGATGTTCACTACCTTCTTACTTTCAATTATGTATCTGCCAACCAGTGAAAGGCTTTAAACAAAATGATAACAATTATTCTAAATCAAAACATCCTTTAAGTTTCTTTCTCCAGCCAGAAAAGCTCATGCACTGAGCACCCTAGCCCTGCTCCACAGACAGCTCAAGGTTAAGTGTTTATCCATGCACCCACAGACAGCCTGAAGCAGCCCAGTGCCAGCCCAGCTCCAGAGCTGCTGCAGCAAGCAGTTCTCACCTGCCACCAAAAAGAAACCCCCAAAATAAGCACAGTGTAAGCTATTGGGTCTCACTGAGCCCAGCTGAGCCCACTGCAGGCAAGGCAAAGCCAGCAGAAATGCCACCTGATCAGCACCAGGAGTTCTGCCCACGTGGAAACACGTGTGGGGCTGTGCTGGACTGGCAAAGCAGATGTGGGACTCCTACCACTTTCTTGGGAACGCCTGGGAGGCTGGCACATGTTCTTAACACCCACTTGATGTACAAAAAAGCCAGCAGAAGTTAATGTTTGATGAGAAGCTTCAATCACTTAGCCACAGTGCTTACCTAAAAATCACATTACCTAAAAATCAAATGCTTTTAAGAGTTCATGTCTCACTAACTTCCTTCACTTTCATGTTAGAGTGACTTGAATGCTTAAATAACTGTAAAGGTTACCCAACACCTAAAGGGGTTTTTACCAGGATATAAAAGTATTTCTTGCAGGTTGTATTTCCATAACAGCCCATGCTGTTCCATAAGGTGTGGGATCTACACCAATCATCACGTAAGTGAAACAGGATCATCACAGAGATAGCCAAAGCATGTCACCAATGATGCCCCTCCAGCTGAATAGTTTGCAAGCTCTGTCCACACCAAAAGTCAGGAAATGAGCGGGGAAATTATGTTTTATATCAGCTCCTTCTCAAGGTTAACCATAAATCTTATATTATCACTTTCATTTCCTATGCAATGGAAAACTCACATCATCACTTAGTGAACAAGTAATACACAGTCACACAAGGAGGTTACGCTTTATCCATCTCCTTCCTTACTTTATTCCCACAATACAATTTGCTTCTCTCCGGATACGAATGCTTTCCTATCCAGCCAACACGCAAGGGGTGTTTTGTCCCTCACCCTTGCTGCCAACACTCCAATTACCAATCTCTTTGGTCTCAGAGCAGGAGGTAGAATATGCTAAATTTTAAATTTTAGACTCACATTAAGTGCTGAAGTGGTCTCTATTTATGAAATACTGTGTAACTGCTCGTAGAAAAGAAGCATTTCAATAATCCTAAAATCCCAATAAAAGCTGGCAATCTCACACCTTCCTGTGGCTGGTCTCATACCACAAGACAAAGACAGACTTGAAAGGACCCCATCCTCCTTGAAGCACTTGGAGAAAGCCAGGAAAGGGATAGGACAGGATTACACCCCCGAGCATCCTACCTGTGAAGTGCGTGCTGGGCTCGGAGGTGCCCTCGCCGAGGCAGCAGAGCAGTTTGCCCTCCTTGCCATAGCTGCTGGACTGGAAGAGGACTGTCCCCACACTCATGCTGTGCTTCCAGCAAGCAAAGAGGCTGCTTGGCACCACAAGTCCTGGGCTGAGCACAAAGGCTCCACACACAGCAATCGCTGCTCGCGAGGCCGGGGGCCAAGGGGAAAGGAAGCGCTGCTGGGCGGGCAAAGGAGAGACTGGGAAAATCAGGCCCTGGGTTAACGTGGTTATTAACTGGATGGGAGGGTGGAGCTTTGCAGGGACTGCTGAACACACGGAGGATGTGGGGACTGGACTGCAAGTTGAAACAACTTTGAGATGAGCTATAGAGACAGAGTTTTGTTCCACTAAGAGTTAGGTAACACAGTGTTTGGGAAGAAAGCAAACAGTTTCCTTGGAGAAATTCCTCTGCAAATTACAAAACAGATCACCCATTAAGGGGACCGCCCAGATTGATTCACTTTTCCACTCCACATAACCACTGCTGGAGCACTACTTACGTGAATCAACAGGAAAGGATGTTAGTGAAAACACACATCTCAGAGAGGTACAAACACTGAGCACGTGAACGCTCCTGGACATGTCAGGAATTCAGAAAGACACAGAAAGCAAGACCAGCACGGTGCACCCAGTCTGAGCTGCATACTTGCTGATTTAGCAACACTCAGGACAGCTTTCCACAAGGGCCCCATCAAATCATCTCTCAAAACCCCCAGATTTGTTTGATGAATTCTTTAGAAGCCCTAGTTTTCTAGTAGAGTTGCCTTGTACAGGACAGGCTCCTCCTGCCAGGTGGCCAAGGAAGGGTTAACAAACCAGCATTCACCATGGCAGTCTCACACCTAGGAGGGTGGTGGGCCTACAGAGGGGTATAAAAGGGAGCAGGGAAAGGGAAGGCAGTGGTTAAGGCCTTTGCAGGGTGAGAGAAGCTGCTGCAGCCCAGTGAGGCAAGAAAGCAGCACTTCTATAATCTGTGAACTTCACCATTCTGAGAGGGGCAGCTGCACTGTGTGATGATGATGACTCAAACCAGACTGAAGGTAGCCAACTCGGCTTATTCCAAATGTTTGTGATTTGCAAGGCTGTGGATGTACAAAAAGTTTACAGAACTGTGGATATGCTGTGATGATGAGGAGTCACCTTTCCCATATGGCTTCTGACAAGAGTTACTTCCTCTGAGATCAACACCTAACATCTGTGGAAAACTAACTTAGGACACCTGAATACTGCTGTTCTTAAAGTTCTGACAAGTGGGTGACCTCTTTTCTTCCTCTTCCAAAACCAAGCTCAGTGAATCCTGCGGTATACTACCCAGTGGTCAGAGGTTGAGACACCTTTACTTGAGAGCTCCTGGGCTTTCTCTCTTTTCCTCCTTCTTTACTTCTTGCAGTTTACTGTTTTCTCAGCTTGCATTTGCTCTAAGTACTATGAATTACACTGCCCTCTGTACTAAGCATATCTGTTAATACACAAAGAACAATCAGAACTTGTGGTGAAAGACAGCACAACTTCAGAAACACACTTGGATGAGCTTTCTGACAATCACCCTTACCTAAAATGGTACCAGGAAAGGGCAAGCTATGTATGGATTTGTGGCTAGATTAGTCTCAGCTGTGATATTTACTACATATATCAGTATATCAGCTACAGTAACACATTTACTTCTTAGTTAAAGTACAATGGATGAATAATTGGTATTTGGAACAAAGGATTAGCAGAAAGTTAAGTCGGATTAATAATGTATTGTGCACATATCCCTCCTTACCCCATCAATTTTAGCCTCTGTCAGCAGTCTGTAGCCAAAGCCTAATGGCTGGCTGGTGTGTTAAGAGCTCCTGATGGGAATCATGTAGTTGCCAGCACTGGCACTATGGGTGAGAAACGTTTTGGCTGTAAGTCTCCTGCAACAGAGTAATTCTGTGCCTGCACCCTTTCCAGACACCCTCCTGAAGGTGTTCTCCAGTGGGAAGGACACAGAGTGCACAGCAGTTCATAAGGTCCTGTCAAATGCACCCAGGCAGAATAAAATCAAGCATCTTTCTGGCTTCTAGATGAGCATTATCTCTCTTAAAACTTATTTTCCTAGACAGTTATTTTACACTGCAGGCCTTGACATCTGCATCCACCACATCTGCATCCTGTTCCTGTGCCCTTCACAGTAAGTGCACAACATAAAATCTTAATTCTGGTACACTCAGCTTCCTCAGTGGAAGAATACACCTTTCAGGCACAGCAGTTCTTCCCAGCTCTTTACCCTATTCCCTGTGGTGCCTTCAAAGCTGTTTCCTGAGAGTGGTTACCCTTCCTGTACAACTTAAGTCATCCATTTAGAAGCATTTTTCTAGTTCTTCCAGCAGTGGGGAAAAGTTGAATAAAAGGAAATCTTGCTGACTATGCTACTTTGTAACGTGTAGGTCAGGGAGCTTCTAAAAAATTTGCTCTACTCTGAATTTCAATGCCTCTTAATGTCTCTTAATCAAAGAAAATAATGTATTAATGAAAATACAGCCCTGAAATGGATTTGGTGTTGTTGGCCACAGGCCAAAGTGACTGGTTTGTCAATGGAGGGGAGAGAGACAAAGAAAGGTTTAGAGGGTAAATACTGGTTATTGCATACAGTCTCAATCTGATATATTGGTGTTTTACAACAAAACCCACAGGGTGTAGACTTGTGTGTATTTTTTCACATAGGGACAACTCAAACACAAGGCCACCAAGATCCCTGCATATGTCACATATCTCACTTTATTTTCACTCTTGAGTCATTAAACTAAATATGCTGTCTTTAAACTATGACGCTTTTTTACAAACAGACTCATTTTATTTGCTTGCTTTTAAGACCAACAAATAACAGGCATTGGTCATTAACTCATGGAAAGTAGACCATCAAGTACCTAATGAGTGCTGGTATAATTGGTATTTTCCACTGCACCTTCAAAACATATATTACACCACTGGACCTTCAGATCTCTAACTGGCTTGTTAGTGGGAGGATTTCTGCCTTAATGAATACAAGGAAACAAAACTGATAACACAGCAGCAAGTGGGTTTCCTATTTTGCTGACACCATTGGAACAGTATCAAGTCCTACAGCAGCTTTGCTTCTGAAGCCAAGTCTCAGTGCTTCCGGCTAACCAAAAATACTCGGGACAGGCTACACACTAAAAAGCAACCAGTGAACAGGCCAAGTTTCTGCTGTCTAATAATGTGGCAGTATTGAAGCAGACCTATGAACTTCCTTTACCCCGTAACAGACTGCAGCCTTTACCTAAATGGACCACCTAGTCTTTCTGCTGACATCCATGTGGCCATGAAAAGCACCAGTTTAAAGGGGTCAGACAGCTCACATATGGCTTTGGTAAAGTGCAGGCACTAACTAAATGCCATTCCTAGGTGTTCCTCTCCTGCAAGCAACCAGACTCTTAATAACGTGGTTTGCTAGAGAGAAGCACAGACCCATAGTTAGTCCTTGGGCCTCCCACAGAGTGGGGCAAGGTTTAAGTATTGTAAACAACCCACTGAGGAAAGCCAAGAAATACAGCTCTGAGCCAAGAACTTGGGATGGGCAAGGAGTAGGTTTCTATTTATGGTACCAGGCTGGGAGAGACAAAAAGGGAGGAGACTTCACAGTCAGTGACAAAATTGCATCATGAACAGCTCCCATCACATAAAAGGAGATACTTCAAGCCAAGCTGGCAGCACTGTCATGCCTCAATTATCAAAACATACTGGACATAGATAAAAGTGATCTTTGGTTTCAGAGTGAGAAACATACGGAGGAAGAGCTCTCCACACACTTCATCTCTTGCAAACAGATTCACTTTGCAACAAGATTAAGTGCTGATATGATACAGGGGTTGAAGTGGTGGGTCTTTGCCTAGAAGAGGTGCTTCTTGGCTAGCTTGATATAAAAATCCAAGGGGTTTTGGTGTCACTGAATTCTAACTGGTAAAAGGAGAGAGACAAATTGATCTCAATTGATTCAGTTCCACCAATGTATGAAGAATTCAAGACATTGTCTGTCTACCTGAACATTACAAGGAGATAGCTGTGCTAAGATTTTAGACAAATTGCCTGTCTTCTGTTTCCCTGGTACCAGTTGTCCCCTCCCTTTGTTATTAATGCAATCAAACAGAGGTGTCCTTCAGCCCATTTCTTTGCTCAGATGTCAGTGACACATTTCTCCCATTGTCAACATAATGCAGTGCTTCTCTATTTCTTCCTCAACTAATTTCTGGTGAATCCAGTCTGAAATAAATGAAGCTTAAACTCCCAAGCCTTCCTTTGAAAATCTTCATTCGTTCCTTGAAAGCAAGATGCATAAATCTCTTCATAGATCAAAGTGTAGACTGTGACTGAGCCATCTACAGAAGCATTTGCTGTTTTAAGAGAGAATTTCCAAGTAGGTGAAGTATTGATCATGTTCAGTACAACACTGTTAACCTAACAGTCTGGCTCTCATTACCTCTAAGATTTTCACAGAACTCTGTCAGGAAGGCAATTCTGGCAAGTGCAGGCAGCAAAATGCTGCAGGGTTTTAAATGCATTTAAAATACACTTTAGGGTGAGGAACCCATGTGAGCACAAGAGAGCTGGACCCAAGAGCTGTTAAAAGGTACAACAGATGTATCTCGTCACATGTACTGGGAATGGTCAGAAGCACAGGACCAGTCACAGCTCAAGTCTGACTTCTTTAAATGTGCCCTCTGGGTGAGGAACCAAAACCCAACAGCACAACAGATAAGGAAAAAACCACTTTCCTGAAGAGAGGTTTTAATGTAATTAAAATTAAACACAAAAAGGTTTTTAGAACAAAAAAATTACAAATGTAACCCTCTTGCTAAATCCTCAATACTGTATCAAAGAGTCTGTTCCCTTAATTCCCAAAGATTTGCTCAGCTCCTACAGAGCCACTCAGCTTTGCAAATGCAACTGTGTAGAATCAAGCAGAGAGCAGCAGCTGTAAATGCTCTGTATCACATACCTCTTTCCATCGAGTACTGAAAGCTCCAATCTCTCTTCCTCTGAATGCTGCCTACAGTGGACAGCAACTACTCCCACAATGCCAGCCTTAGGGAAAGGAGGGCTATGAAGGGACACAGATTTCGAAGGTAACTGGGAAACTGTAGATCAAAAGTCTGTTTGACATTCTTCTTCTGTCCTGGCAAGTTCCAGTAAACCTCTCCACAGTGTGAAGGGTGAGGAGGATTAGGTCACCCAGTCCTGCTCCAGGAAAGGTGGGATGGCCAAACATATGACAGCTTACAGCAAGTCATTTAGCACTTTTTTAAATCGGTACTTTAGGAGAGAAGTTGCTTAATGGGGATTACACTTCAACAGAATTCCGGAGGAGTCGTTACTAATGGCCACATCAAAGCCAGATATTATCTACTTCTAAGCAAATCACATGGGTAGGTATTTACTCACAGTGTTAACACAAACATTTGAAGTAAGAGCTCTTCCGAAAAAGGCTACTTGAGAAATCATGGCTCAGCCCATCCCTGAAGAAGCCAGAAATGCCCACACTCACGAAGTCTAGCTGGAGAGAGGTTTATTTTGCAGATGTAAAGCACTAACTGATCAGACCTTTGAGCTAACGTGATACAAATGTCCAAGCTGCTTTCCCAGTGACATAATTACATCTTCTTAGAAGCCTTACAGTACTAGGTACTCTCCTTAGACCCAGCACCTGGATCAATGACTACATTGAACTGTTTCTCAGCTGCCTTTTTGAAATTTATTTTTAGCCTTTTTAGTTAGAGGGAAGACATGGAAGGAGAGGGTAGAGATTAACTCACTGACTAGTAACCTCAGGAGAGAAAGAAAATGTCAATCTAATAGCCCAAATCTGAGTTGGTGTCACATCTTGAGGCCCAAACATTTTTGCAAGTGCCTTGGACAGGCAGCACTGCTTACCTTGTGGAGGATATTCGGAGGGCAGAGCTCCCCAGGTGAGCTGATACAGCTTCAGTTTCCAGTACATGAGTTTAATTTTTTAATGGAATCCCAAAACGCTTGTTAGCACAGACGCGATTTCTCAGTTCCATCCACCCACACCGAATATGCAGCAACTGCCAAGGCTACACAGTACTTCTGTTTTAAAAAAAATTCTCCAGCTAAAAATAAATCACAAAACTGTCAACCTCATTTCTCAGCAACCAATATGCTGTTCAAACCATCATCCACAGCCATTTTCTTCAAGAAGGGGGCTCCTTTTTAGAATATTTACTTCATTTGACTAAAATACCCTTGTGATCTTGCCTCCTTTGAAATACATTTGTCTTAGAAAATAAACAAGCGTTTCCTTTCCTTCAAGAAAAGCCGAGCTTTAGCATGAATACTTGCCCCAAAATTGCATGCCGTGCTGTTAAGTTCAGAACCAGGGAACACTCCTAACGTGGAAAGCCCCTGCCATCCAGCTGAGCCCTGTTTAGTTGTCTTATGCCTTCTCAGCCCTCTGGGCTGATTCCCTTTGGGGGGCAGCGGGAACGTGAAGTCAGAGGAACGAATCCATGGCACTAAACTTAGCTCCGGCTGCGGAGCCACTTCCTGTTGGCGAAAGGCAGCCCCTTGTCATTGGCTCCAGTGAGCAGACAAGGGGCTCCATTCACCAGCGCCGGCCAACAGCTGCCCAGGAGCAGGGTAACTCGAGCCCCAGCCTCTCCAGAGGGAGCATTTTCAGGCTATGTCACCACATTTGCTTTTCCAAATCTAACTGCAGTGTTTAGCCCTCGCGTGTCTGAATTCAGTATTAAGTCAAGAATGTATTCGCTGAAATAATGTCTCTGGAAAATCCTTTCTGGGTTATGGCAGAATTAATACAGCTTTGAAGGAAAAGAAGCTACTTTAAAACCGAGCATGTTCAATACTCCTAAAAGTACTTAAAGCTACAAAAGGGTCACTGTTTGACTTGCTGATGTAGAAATAAAATCAGTTTTGTTACAAAGAAATATAATGGCAAGCGAATGGACAAATTGTGAATAAGTTGAGCTGGATTGAAAATGTTTATATAATTTAGTAGGTTTGTAATGGATATTATTCAGTAGATCAGATATTTTAAGACAGAATAATAGAAGAAACCATATTTTTTTTAAATTACTTGAAGAGAGGTAAGACTAGCCAATGTATTAAACTTGATGGAATTTTATGCAGCTAAGATACAAACATGCATTTCATCTGTCTGCTGCTAAAGATGCTTTACATCTACAGCAAAGTTGGGGATTATCTTTTAGAAGTACAGTACTTTTTGATCATTAACATCAAAACTATAGAATATTTAAAGGATGTATGATAGGAAAAACAAGTCCTGCCCCTTGGATTTAGCAGAACACTTAAGAATGTCAAAAGCAAGTCAGCCAACTGACAACTGGGATTCTTCAGGCACACAACAACCGTCCTGGGTCACTTACAGCCCAGCATCCTGCCTGGGGAAAGGGTCATCATATTATTCCAGAATACTGTCCAAGCCTCCAACATATTGTAGCTTGAGGTGTTTCTGAGCCAGAGCTCGTGTTGTTGCAGTTAAACTTCCTGACAGGCCTTATTTTGTCCAGTTGCTGTCCGACGTATTGCAAACTAACCTCAGACATGAACAAAATCCTGCTGCCACGGCACCAAGAGCTCATAGCACCTTGCAGAACAAAGAGCGGGCTCTGGCTGGTTCTGGACAGGACACCTCCTAGTTTCACTTGATGGTCCTCAGTCTCTACAGGGCAAATCCCAAATGATCAGTACCTGTAGGTGCTTTCTCTGCTACTTGTGATTTTTATCAGCCCTTATCTCATTCTACCTCAGCCACCTCTCCTCCAAGCTGAAGAGTTTCTCTCAGGTCTGATGTTGTTGCCTTTGGGCACCTTTAAACATTCCTCCTTTGGGTTTTTCCAGCTCTACCACACACCCCTTCCCACAAGCAGATCAGAATTACATGCAGGATTCAAACCACAGCTTTGTACAGCGGCAGAACTACAGATTTTTTTATTCCTAATGCTCTGGTTTTTGGACTGTAACTATAAATGTTGTCATGATGTATCTTACTACAGCTCAGAGATTGATTCCTACTGTTACAGGGGGCAGCCCAGAACTTAACATCTGACATGCAAAGGCAGAACCATTTTCCTCTGTGTCCCACCTTCTACATGTTCACATTGAATCCTGCACTGCTTCTTCAACCTGCAAGCAAGTTTACCACTTGCCAGTTGCTTTCTTGTTCACATCATTTGTCATAGCTGCTTTTAATTAAAAAAAAAAACCAAACAAACAGTTTAATTGAAGGGAAGTTAGAAAGCTGAGTAAATAACTTTACTCCTGCTTGAGAGTTGCTTCATTTCTAGACCCTATTCACTAAAAATAATTGAGGTCTTCTAACAAGTTACATACTACAACCAGTGGTTAGTTGTGTATGGTCTGGTTAAATCAGCAGATATTGCTGTCCTAAGGTGAGGAGCACTTAAAGACAAAAATTACCTTGCAAAGGAAACTAGAAGACTGCTGAACTAGAAGACTGGTCAAAGAAAGCAGAATTTGCTCTAGGGAGAAATAACCCAGGAGAAGGAAAACTTGACTTTGCCTGGATGCCAACAGAGCAAAAACATCCTGCAGATGATGTTTTTTCTACTAATTTGTTTTCAGAGCAGTAAAGAAAAGCAAACAAAGTACAGCAGTGTGGAAATGAGTGACTTAATTCCCCAGAAACATTAGGCCACATCTTTTGCCTGGGTTCATGATTGCCATTTCAAAAAGCAGAAATCGCATGGAAAATGCTTAGACTAACCTTCAATTTGGCTAGAAAGATCTGACTAGCAAGGACAGAATCTGGTCTATAGACAAACATACATCATAAGGGAGGTAGTTACAATTTCAGATTTATCTAACTACTTGTCAAAAGACAAATCCCCAAAAGAGCTGAGATCTGTTGCCAATATACAATGCTAACCTGAATATTAATGGTTTGTTTTTCCATACCACTGCCAACATCCCCTCCTTGTGCTGGAGAAATATGAAAGAGGAAAACAGTTGTTTGGATTTATCTAGGATCATAAAGGGCTGTGAGGCAATGCTAACTAAATGAAATCTTATTTTATTGATTTGGCACCACAACACCTGCTATTCACCTGGAATAAGAAGAGGCAGACAGTGTAAGGTATATTAAGAGCAAGGCTTTTCAAGACTGGATTATGAACTGTAATTTAACCACATGCAAAGATTAACAGTGATGGGGAAGGGACCAGTGCTGCCTTAACCCCCTCAAAATGAAGGTTCTCCAAACACAAAACCTCAGTAAGTATTCTTTTGGAGTAGTCAGTGATGAAGTTCAGTAGAATGCTACTCCCCTGATTTTAGCCAAATCGATTCCTCTTTTGTTCTGGTTTTCATCTGCTGCTTGGAGGTTTTTGAATAGAAATGCAAAATGGCAAGGGAAGTATCTGCTGTGTGCTAAAACAGATGCAGCAACTAGAAAAAGCAAAAAACATTATTTCATTTCTGTCACTTGCTTGCCACACAATTACTTGACTAATTTTTCCTGTTCAGAGAATAAAACAACAACTCAGTGTTGACACACTCAGGGAATAGGACCCACTGGTAGCTATTTAAGGAGCCTTCCTCCCACTCAATACCAGCATAGCTGTCTGAGACATCTCCCTGCTGCGAGTACGGGTGGCATGACTGGGATGCTCAGAGGATTGGTCAGGGTATTGTCAGCTGCTTTTAACTAGGGCCACTCAGCCTCTGCTACAGCTTCTGCCTTTGGGTGCCACCTCCCCCAGTGCTTAATTTAGTGTATTTACTATATATATATATTCTGAGGGAGGAAGGAAGAGGGAAAGGGCTGGAAATTCCCAGTGGGAGGTGTAACATTGCGGCTCACTCAGCAGTTCGTTTCCTCTTGCTCTGGAAAGCACTGGTTAGTTCCTAAATTGCATGCAACCCCAACATCAGTTTGTGTGGATTTTGCTGGGGACAGCAAGATGCTTTTCCACAGTGCCAGTAAGGTCTCTGACAAAAGGACATTGCTACATTCTGTTTCATGGCAAGACTTTTGCCAGTTGTGCCATACAGCTGGCTCCAGGGAGCTGTGTAAGACTGCTTCATCTAGGAGTGCTGTTTTATGAAATGTGAATTTTGAGCTGAAATTGGGACCCAAGTCTGGCTGTGCCAGCTTGCAGCATCCCCACATCTTCTGGTCTGAAAGGGCAAGAAAGGTCCCTTTCTCTTGTTCAATTAAGATACTTCATTTTTTCTAATTTGACAGAGTTCCACCTCATTCCTTCTTCCTCCCACTCCACAGAAAAACATTCCCAGTTGTTGCTGGCCTATACTGGCTGTCAGACAGCTGACTGCTTGGATTACACAGGGCTGTATTGTATCCCTGCAGGAACCAGCCACACAAAGTGCTTCCTTTGGGATCAGGGCTCACTACTGGGCTGTAGCAGCACACCAGGTGCTGTCTTGGAGTTGGAAATCCCAAGACAACAGGCAGTCCTCCATATGCTCCTCTCAAAACACTCTCTCTTGAGCCCCTCAGAGTACAAACCTACTCCAGCTACCCAAGCAACCAAAACTCGTGGTGATCTTGTACTCAGCTCTGACTTAGCCTCTTGCAGCAAAGGGATCCTGTCTTCTGTCTTTTGTCCAGGTACTGGAAATTAAAGGCACTCCAGAGCTTTTGGCAACTTGGGAGATCTTTCAGTTGCATTTCTACTATTAACAGCAGTCACCTATGGCAATCCTGTATTTTGAAGACATTTAAATGACCATAGTTCTCCTCAGTAGAGAAGTTAGAAAGCAGAACACTTACCATCCCATGTAGATCCTGTTTCCAGCCACGGGCTCCTCTGTCCCATCCTTATGGACACCTCTTATTTAGCACTATTACAAGACAGTCAGTTGCTGCCAGCTTCTGGAGAAGCTAAACTAAACCTGCCTTTCAGGGCATTTCTCTTTTGGAATTCCATCCTGCTGTGACGTGTTAGTTAACCTGCAAATTTCTTTGGAAAAAGTACCCTTGAGGCAAACTACACCTCAGCCCAAGAGCTGCTCCTTGGCAAGCCATGGAGCATCCAGAGGCAGATCCCATTAACTCCTGACTGAAAGCTGCTCTGCTTGAGGTTTCAAATGGGTTTTCAGCTTAGAAAGACTTAACAGAATCAGGAGCTAATTAATATATGAAAGTTATTTGAAGGGTCTTTAGAATTAATGACATGTTTCCTGCTCATCCGAATCACTGCCAGAAACAGTCTCCTCACTACTTTCAAGCTACTTTAAGCACTTAAAAGTCAATATACCAGAGCTGCTGCTTAGAAGTAACAACCTCCTGGATAGGTTATAGAACTGAGCAAGTGCCAAAACTGTCAAAACAGCGACACAAGGAAATATGGACATGTTATAGCTTTGAGACCCAAGTCTCTTTAAGTCCAAAATAAACCGCACATGCATAACCATGTTAAATTTTTTAAAAGCCTGTACGGTCAGTCCCCGAAAAACTGACCCAAGAGCTGAAATCTGGAAGCACCCAGCACACTAAGTTCCTCCTGCAAGGATGCTGAAGTTCCAGCATGATGCATCAGCAGAGGTTGTGGGACCAACACCCCTTAAGGTCATGCCTTCATCATGAATAGTGCCCCAAAAAGGGAAAACCTCTGAACAGCACCCAAATCAATGACTGATATGCAAAAAATGAGAGCCTGGAGAACATCCAGCAGGGACCTGCATAGAACAAAATTTTAATTTTTTTTTTTTTTCCATTAAAAAGATCAGTAAATTAAACATGCAGGGTCACACCTCGGGTTCTGACGCCAGAGACTGAGTAATGGCAAACATCAGATTGTTGTGATCAAACACAGCAAGTGGAATCAGCCCTCAGAAGCACTGACTAATCTGGGATGGCCTGTCCTCTTCCCGACAACATCAAACATGACTGTTCAGTAAAACTTCTACATCTGAACTGGGTCTAATGAAAATGCAGTGAAAGATTACCAGGGTAAGAACTTCATTCCTAGTTACTAAAAAAACAGACTAAGAGATTCACTGGCAGAACTAGACTCTTTGGGCCTCTTTTGACAAATTTCCATCCCTTCAGCCTTATTGCATTGCCATTCACATGACCAGGATACAAGTGGGCTATATCCTCTAAAAGCTTACTTCAAGATCAGGTATTTCCTAGATCAACTTATAACTGTCCCCCAACACAGGGAAAACAAAAAAAAAACCAAAAAAAAAAAAAAAAAAAAAACAACCCCAACAAAACCCAACAAAACCCAAAAGCTACTATTCTTACTTTGAAAACTCCTGGTGAATCTTTTGGAAATTATGTATTGTGAATACTGCAGGCAGATTATTTATAACAGACTTCATGCCACTGGTATTGCTACTGTTGGCCTCGTTGAGGGGAAATCACTTTAGACACGAGATATGTGCTGCAGAAGCAGGGCTGAAACTAAATGACTCAAAATATATGGAGTCTAATGATTCTGTTTCAAAAACAAGGGTAGGGCATCCTACATAACAACAGGTAAAATAGAATAACAGGGACACCGACAGTCTTGGCTTTGTTTTTAGTGCGTGAAGGTGGCTGCTGTAATCTAAGACAAATACATAAAATACAGGTTGTTCCTTTAAACTGGCGAGGAAAAATAATCAGGTCGGGGTGTGGAGGTCTCAAACCAGTTTTAGTGGGAGCTTTGCCAATGTTGTAAGAGCAGTATATTATGTAAGGGTGGTACCCTCCTCTCAAAGAAAAAATACAACTGGAAAAATCAGCGTGTGCAAAAACATGTGTAACTTGGGCAGGGGAAAAGAGGAAGGAGAACTAAGCACCCTGGTAGGGCACAGAAAAACACTATGGTCCATATAAGCATTACTTATTTTTAGAGGGATGTGGGATGTGGCACTCACACAGGCTCAGACCACCAGAACTCCTCCCCTATAAAGACATTAGCATTACCCTGCGAACCTGAGCTGGGATATGGAGCCCTTACAACCACCACTAGAGAATTATGACAAGAAACACCTCCAACAACTCCTAACCCTAGTTAAGATTCATAAACGGAACCCTCTGCAGCTGTTGAGATTCATCTCCTGCTTTTGTCTGGAGCTCTGGGGTGGGGATCACAGACCCTGGCAGACACACGTGCTGACTGTGCAGCTGTCTCTGGAGGCACGCTCCAAGGACTCGGCCTGCCTCTTTGGAATGAGGTGTGCAGACACATTTTTTTCAGATTCGAAGTTGCATGAGAGCTACCATACAAAGCTGAGATGGCACACATGCCACCCGGTGATGTGCCTGTTCTTTTCGTCAAGAGGCAGTCAGGAAACAGCAGCATGAGTATTTCATCCCAAACTGTGAGGTCTTCCTAAATCTGGATCATTGCTTTCCAGATCTGTGACAAGAGGCAATGATGTTTTTCCACTGAGGATATGAATTCTAGTAAGATTTATTTCTAAGCCCTCTAGTAGGTAACCATCTCCCCTGCTCAGGTAACTAAACAGTGAGATCCACAATTTTTATTAGCAATTAAAGGATGGAAGAGCAAGAGGACGTATCAAATCCCAGACTTCTGCTGAGGACGTACCTGCCTTGTGGGTGACTCCCCTCACTGCTGCTAACCATGCTCTACCCAGCAGTAAATGCCTATTCTCAGACACATTAATTTCACAGCCTACACAACATTCTCAGTCAGGGCATGCTAATATTATGACTTGATACTACACAGGATATTTTTGTAGTACTTGATGTATCGAGTGTCTTGCAGTTTTGGTATTTTATTCATTTGACAGCCCTACAGAGTAGTAGGATAAACTCGTGCTATGAAGAAGGTCTAAAGAAAAGCAAAAGTCATTTCCTAAATATTTGGAAGCTAGGGCAGAACAGGACTCAAACTGGTGTTGATCAGTGATCCTGCCTAAAGCGCAATACTCAGAGCTTTCATTACAAAACTCTCACAGCATCTAATAAATGACACTTTCAATCAAAGTCATACAAGACTCTGAAAACAGCTACTGTCCCAACTACTGATGTTCTCTGAATAAAAACTCCTACTCTTACGCTAATGAAGTAGGATTAAAATAAACAGCTTTGAGTTCAAGCATCAAAAAAGGCAAAAACCACCTCTCATAGGGCAAAGCATACTAGAAAGTCTCTACAGTCCAACTTGGAAAAGAGAGCATGGGCCTGTGGACAGGGTGCTTCATCCACAGCTCTGCTAGAGTCCTGTAGCATAAACCCTCTTGTGTGCTCATGCCTCACTTATTTGTATGACAAAACAGTCTTCCTTTTATAAACTTATTACTCTGCCAGTGCAGAAAAAAAATCAGATTAAATAGCTAACTACCATGGAAAATAGTAGTTTTCCTAACTGCAGGGATTTTTACTCATGCCTATATATATATATAAAAATATATATGTGAGATGGTTCCTGTTTTCCCCAATTCCTGCATGTCTGTATTCCTGGTTCTAGAGCTGGCATCCTTTGTCAGCAAAGGCAAAGAATTTGGGAACAAACTAAGAGCAAACAGTCAGCGGGAAAGACATTGTGCATTACCTGTCTCATTTTCCGAACAGATATGGCTCCAAATAAGACACCAGCTGAGTGAGAATGCTAAATGAGCTGAGGAAAGGAAATTGTTCTTCCTGCTTAGTCACCAGCACCAACTCCTTGACATTCAATTCTGTTTCCCCTTAAGCCTCAGACACCCTCATTTCACCCAGTATTGTCCACGGAATGACAATTGTTC
Organism: Corvus cornix cornix; assembly: GCF_000738735.6. Taxonomy (NCBI): domain Eukaryota; kingdom Metazoa; phylum Chordata; class Aves; order Passeriformes; family Corvidae; genus Corvus; species Corvus cornix. The sequence goes on from NC_046338.1 coordinate 31,031,752, forward strand.
CCAACACACAGGACCATTATCTAATTTCTAAAAGCACCTGAGCAATCCTTGGAGTTGCAACCTTCACTTTGGAGTGCCATAACAGTTAATTCTATGTACTAAAGCCTGCTTCTCTAGTAACAAACAGAGAGAGATGATGTTTGTGTAACAACTTTTATTAGGTTTCAAAAATCACAAGCCCACCTCCCTGCAGCTCAGGGGGTAGCCTTGTGATGAAGAGTGTTTTTCTGTGAGAGGAGAAACAGATGGGGGGATGTAACAAACCAGATGCCGAGACCTACGATCTCAACTCTGTAGCAAGTCAGGAAAGTTTGTGGGAGAATAAAAGGACGTCTACAGCACACCAGACACCATGCCCTTTGCTTTGGCATGACAGCAGGCAAGACAGGAAGTCTGCCTTGGTTGTATTTTAAACAGGTTTTCGTATCTCCTTTCTAGGAGTCTGTTTTAGGACTGATTAATGTGTTTCTTTCAACATGGCCTTTCACTGGCTTGTATATAAGGGAAAGATAAGTGACTTTTAGAAAAATACAAATGCAGCCCAATTTAGTGTAACAATTACCCCACGGCTCAGCAGTCAATGGCTAACTCCACTGTGTGAGTGTCAGGTGATCTTATTTTTTGGTAATTACATGCCCTTAACACCAGGTTTGGGATCTCTCTGCAGAGATCCTGTCTCCCAGACAACAGCCCAAGTGCATGAATGCTTACTGCAATTCCCTTTGTATTGCTCTACTGCTAAACAGCCAAAGACACTACTCTACAGTTCTCTCTCTGTTGTTAATTCACCGTAGCTTCAGTCTCTTTATGGATTTTTGAGAGATAACATTGAGCAAAGAGCAGTGCTTTGAGCTTCCTTTTCAAGTCCAACAATTAACACAAACATTACCCTTCCCTTGGACCTATTACCATGCCACAAGTGTTTTGCAATACAGGCTAGAGCCACAACAAACACATTTCTCCAAAGCCTACAGGATGAGACAAGAGTGTATGACTGAACATTTAATTTAGCCTGCAGACAGCTTTCCTGTGTTTGTTTATGCCAAAATCAAATCTAAATAGCTCCATAAACCAAGCAAGCATTATTGCAATTTTACAGATGAGGAGTGCACAGAAGCAATGAGAAGTGACTCTTAATTTGAGTGCTCAGATTACCTAGCAAAAGTATCAGATTTAATGTCCTTCCATGCACGAAGGCTGTCTGCGTACTTGCACATAAACAAGTTGGGAAACTTCCCTTGCTGGCAGATGAAGTTAACTAGGATAAAGCCCAACAGAAACAAAACAACTAAAAGGGAAGCAGTCCAGCTCTTAATGGCAAAAGCAAAATAAACATCTATTGTTACATCTTAATACAGCCACATCTGCCTTTTGCTGTGTAGTTCCTGCCTGCTTTCATAACCCAACACTTACTTAAAACACTGCCCTGTAACACAGTAACGTTAAATAACACACGGCACTTTTCCCAGCGGAAAAACCTTTTAGCAATGGATAAATGAAGGCATTGGAGCACCCTCTCGCGGCAGGCTGGAAACAAGTGTTCGGCATGAGCAGCTGCAATCGATCCTTTTACCTTGTTAGCTGAAAATTATTTACAAGTATGAGCTGAAGGCCGTGAGTGCCCAGGCTCCGGAGGCACGGCAGCACCGGTGCCCTCTCCAGCTGGGCACGCAGGGTGCGGAGCCCGCTGGCCTCCCCAGCAGAACAAGGTGGGCTTTGTGCGGAGAGCGGCAGCTGCACGAAGCGGAAAGGCAGCCGAGAGAGGCTCCTCATGGCCAAGGGCTGCCCCTGCTCAGGAACAAAGCCCTCGTGGCACGCACAGCCTCAGCGCAGCTGAGAAGCAGCTGATGCACAGCAGAAAGCAGCCCAATGACCAGCACCTGGGGACACCATTCCCTCAGGTGGGACACAGTCAGACCAGCACCTGGGGACACCATTCCCTCAGGTGGGACACTGCCAGCACCTGGGGACACCATTCCCTCAGGTGGGACACGGCCAGACCAGTACCTGGGGACACCATTCCCTCAGGTGGGACACAGTCAGACCAGCACCTGAGGACACCATTCCCTCAGGTGGGACACAGCCAGCACCTGGGGACACCATTCCCTCAGGTGGGACACGGCCAGCACCTGAGCCCCCACAGCCTGCAGTTATTATGTTGCCTTGAGCATTCCACGTGCCACAGCCCCACAGGGAGTGTAAGCGCAGGGCTGAGTCCCCACCTGGGGTGGAGCAGGCACTGGGAGCCCAGCTGGGCATTATTCCAGAGCCAGGCTGCACCTAGGAGCAGTTCTAGGCTTTGCCACCAACCACTCGATGAGAAAAAGGTGTTTTATTTAGCAGAAATGCTTACATGGCACACAGAAAAGTCACTGCACCTCTGCTGTCACGGTGCAAGCTTGTGTGTGGATGGAAAGACACCTACCTAGAGTCTTGTTCAAATTTAGCTTAACCCTTTGACAATAAGGTAGACGGAAGCTATACAGACATAGTCACACCAAAATAAGAATTCGAATTTCTGCACGAGACTACAGACCACCTCAGCTTTGACAGATGTAAGCCCTGTGGCCTATTTCACCCTTTCAAAGCACATCTGTATTTTTAACTGAATGCAAGAATTTCTACACAGTGAGTCTGATTTAGAGGACAATGCCTTCTTTACATATATTTTACCCCTAAAGAATTCAAATCTATTTATTTGTGATGACCTAGAAGTGAGAACATTCTCTAACTAAATGGATGTAACAAGGGTTAAACCTGCTAGATTTCTGTCTCACAGGATAGCTATGGCAGACCAGGCCACTCCAGTCATCATCTGTGCACATACTGAGTTTGCAAATCAATCCCAAGGCATGTAATGCACCTCTGTAAGAAAAAAAAATATGAAAAATGGGCTTGATGTTCTTCTGTAGTTTGATATCAGAATCCAATTTATTAGATTAGTAAAAAAAAAAAAATCCTAGTTTCTTCTAACATGAAAAATCAGCTCCTTCCCCACATCTATGTTACAAACCTTATATCCACAGGGTTTTTTAAGATCTTGAATTTTTAAAAAAGACTAAATATAACTTGAAACACCAGCACTACAAAACACTACCATTTTCCTATTTATTCTAAGGATCTTCTGTAGATAAAGCCTTTTTAATCTCATAAAGTACCTCTGCTTTCTCTGTTTGTTCTTGGGATTAAAAATAAAAACAAACCAAAAAACCCAACATAAATCAAAATTATGTAAACCCAACAAACATAACCCCAAACAATGAGCATACAATTGATGACTAGTGAAAGAGTATTTCACTGTGCTTCACTGAGTAATTAGGCCAGAGCACAGGTTTCACACTGGTATTGATTACATGAGCTCTGTTCATCCCTCCCCAAGCTTAGGCATCTCCCTGCCTCAGAAAGAGATAACAAAACCTCCCCAAACCCCCCTCATCTTCCGAGGCAGGAGAGAGCACAGGAATCCTCTGGGGCCTGCAGAGAGGTGGCTCTCACTATTTAGATATGTTACTGCCACAAATGATAAAGCTCATCAGGCATACTCGATGGCCATCCAAGTCAGTGAAAAGCAGGCTTGAAAACAAACCAAAATTGAGTGATACCATCACAAAATGATCAAAGAAATCACTTTCAGAGCACCTGTTCAAGGTCTCACCTCTGCCCCAGCCTTTATGCCTTGATCAGGTTGCCACTGTGAGAGCAACTTTACCAAAACCCCACTTATTAAAATCAACAGTATTCCAAAGAGCACACACAGGACACTCAGCAATTTACAGTTCAAGTTTTAAAAACTTGCTATTTTAACTTTAGTATCTAGGAACTGAGCCTGAGAGCTGCCACCTATTAGACTGAATTTTTTTGTCAGTTTATAGGTGAAAAAACTTAATTTACAAGAGAAAATGAACCACAAATCAGCTCTCAGACAATGGATGCTGGTTTTTTTTTCACTTGTGCTGAAGGGAATGGTGAACACAGAAAAAGCCTTACAATTCAAACCTGTCTTTTAAGAAAAAACTGCATTAAACACAAGCATTAAGTCTATGTTTATGCAAACCAGCTCAGGCCTGTTATAACCTTGAGTTCTGCTGCACCCAGTGACCTAATGGAGGAAGGAAGCTATGTCACTATTCAGAACATCTTCAAGGTTATTCAGATTTCTTAGAGTCCATTTCCTTCTTCCTAGATGACCCAATTTGTATCAGTTTTTAAAGGATTTGCATAAACAGGCTTTTTTACTGCTAAACAGTCACTATACTTTCATTAATTGGCCAGTTTTGACAGATTGCTGGGTGGGAAACAACACTTTAAAATTTCTTCTTTTTAAAACCCTTCAAGGGTAATCTAAATAATCTTTCCAGCTTCCTCCTATTATTAAGCAATTTTCAGAAATACCAGTGTAGCTGTACCTTGTCTCTACTTCTGCTCTTGGCTTTCCTAAGCAGCAACACAAAATTGATATTCTCATCAGCCCTGCAGCCTCCCACGGGGTTTTGAATAGCAGCAGCAGAACTGAACAGTCTTGTTAACTCTGTGACACTGCTGGTTAGCAAAACCAACCCTGAGCAGCAAAGGCTTGGAAATAATCTCGACAAACTGAGCTGACCCTGCAAGCTAAGGAAGGCCTCATTGTATCAATTTACACTCCAGCTTGGGTTTGAAGGGCTACCTTCACAATGCAGGGGCTATGAAATTAGAACATACAAATATTTTGGGGTTTTGTCTTAGAAAACAGATCTGTGCTCCACAGACACCTTTTAGACCCCTGATATTCAGGGTTAATGTGGGAGGTAATACCAATCTACTTGGAAATGACAATATTTAAACAAGGTCCTACCCCAGGCCATGTTGGAGCGTACACAGATTTGTGATGGGGGAATGTCTCTTCACTTTGCAATTCCTGTACGTTTTGGTGTGTTTACTGAGGCACACTACTCTCTGCAGCTAACTTTTGGAAAAAATATGAGTCTAATTGAACACAGAATCTGAAAAACAGGAACACTTCAGGATCTATGCTACATGCTACAATATGTATAATATTCATATAATTTAGCCACTATTCACACAATTCTTTCAATCAGAAACATGCTGATACCTGCTGCCAAATTAGCCATGGTGCTGACCTTAGCTGAGATGACAACAAATAGGAATAGCCAAGACATGCCTGATGCTTTGTTGTTGGGATTATCATAAAAGAAACAAAGGAGAAGTGGACAGGGAAGTGTACAGGGTCACAAATCCAGAATGTTCTCATCCTCTTATCCTGTAATTCAATTGCTAATTTGACCCAAAGCAGCAGGAGATGGTTCCTATGCTTTTGCCATATATAGCTTATAACAAGAAGCTACTTCCATTTCACTTCAACAGTAAATGATAAAAACAAGAAAACACCAAACAAACCAGGAAAGAGACCAAAATCCAACCCAGCAGCATTATAAATTAAAGGATGAGGCATGCTGTCCTATAGAAAAATGAGTGTTCCTTCATTTAACGGCTACTTTTCTTACATAATTGTAGTCCCAATTCTTACATCACTATTGTCATAGAAAACTTCCAAATTAATTTAAGTGAAGCTCCAATTTTATTAATACATGTAGTTATTTTTAATTGAAGTATTTCAGTAATATTAAGATCCTAAGGACAAAGAAGAGGAAGGGAATTTCTTGAAAATGTGAGTCTTAAAAGAAGTATGTTTAACTGACCTCTAAAGAGCACCAGAAGATTGAAATAAAACTAACTTAATTTTTAGTGAAGTATTTCTGTACATCTTTGTCTGCCCCTCAAAAAAGGCGAAGTTATTTTAGGGCTTTTTTTTTTTTAATTCCTCTGCTGAATTAGCTGGTACTGAAAGCCACCTATTAAGAAGTTCATTTATACCCAGCTGCAGACAAGCAATCATACAGGGAGATGCACATGTCTCTACAGAGAGCCCTCAAAGCACAGGCAACTTCCGAAGCAGATACGGGTAATACAACTAAGCTTTGTTGTTGTGGTTTACAGCGTTACCAACAGGAAGCCTCAATGGTTTTGTAAGTGTCGCTTATTCTAGAGAGAATAATCTCTATGGGTAATACCAAGATCAGCCTTTAAAATAAAGTATTTCGTAACCACAAAGCCAGGGAAATGTGAAGGATGATGCAGTAACGGTGAGAAAACCATGACCTCAGACCCAGCAAGTCAATGCTGTTACCCCGCAGCACAAGCTTTTCCTTCCTGCTGTGGGGACGCAAAGAGGCTGCTAGTAGCCCAAACAACTACGAGAAACATTTCTTTACCGATAAATACTGCTCTGAATGCTGTTAAGAAGGAAACTTTCTGCCTACACTGCAGAATCACCTGCAAAGCCAGTCCTGGGGCCATATGCATGACAAGCCTTGCCTCACTCGTAATTACACGCTGTTAAAAGCACTGCTAACGGTTTGGCAAACAGCGATTTGGGAGATCAGGCTGGAAACAGAATGCACCTGAGGCTTTGGTCTGTGGTCATCCAGGCCTGGCTTTCTGAAACATAACCAGGTGAAACCGAGCTCTGCAAGTCACCAAGCAAAACCCAACTGTATTACTTTTAACAACTTCCACGTGCATCCGCACTGGAGTAAGTACGAACTGCTGTTTCTTGGTTTGTATTTGCTGGATTTTGATCGTTTCTTAAGACTGTAAATTAGTCAGCTGTCAGCAGTACTTAGAAGGCAGTTTATGGATAGTAAGTATCCTGGAAACATTAAGTTGTGACAACTAAGAGAAATGAGCTAGAATAAATCATGCTAACGATCGTCTGGCTTTAGCCATAAAACAAAGATCTAGAAAGTACAGTTTGACTTCAGCAAGGACTGGCCTGCTTTAGGAACAAACAAACATGATATATGCTGAAGTGGGTCACCGAGCAGGTCACTCCTCCTGAACGCCAGAGAAAACATGATTTCAAGCTTACTGTCCCAGAATCCGTAATCAGTACCAGCCATAAAACACTCCTGAAGCCAACCAAGATGCTAGAGCATCTCCAGGAGATAGTCCAGGTCTCCCCACTCTAATTATGTTGATCCTGCTAGATTAAAAAAAGACGGTTTAAGCCACTTGTAATAATTTGCTTGTGTGTCCACGTTCATTTCCCAATGATTTGTTCACTTGGCCATGTCCTTAATTCCAAAAAAAAATCCCACAATTTTTTTTCGCAAAACATTGCACTTGCAAGCAATAGCAAGTTTGTGAAATATTGCTAGAACAACTTGTACCACACCATCTGCTACATGGGGAGAACTGAGAAGTTGGAGATACGTCTGGGCTTTGAAATTTGATTTTTAAGTCAGTTCTGAGTAAAACCTTTTGAAGTAACTTCATTTCAGTCTTACCTTCTTGAGACTGTGTTCCCTGACTATGTGAAAAGAATTAGATCAGTAGTCAGTATTATATTGTCCCTTCCATCGAGCTGGTAGTCTCCTCTCATTTGCAAAATTCATTATGCAAAAATCCCAGCTAAACACAAGGTATAAAAATCAGTATTTAATGCAGTGAATCTGCAGGAATAATTTAGGTATGATGGAAAAGGATGCAACAGAGAACACGCCTATAAATTCATGTTCTACACGGGATGTTCCTCTAGACACTCAGCTGAACTATCCTTTATTCCCCCAATAATTAGTTAAGAGTTATTTATACATTGTGGTCCCACAAGATTTCTGATTTACAGTACAAAAAGCCACGCACTGAATACAGTGATTATATTCCATCTGCATGGGGCATTTACTGACAGGAAAGTCTGTGGGCAAGTAGCTCTGGCCCGAGCTTGCTGCATTTCACTGGGATGAAAAATAAAGAACATTTTAGACAGGCCACAAAGTGCAGTTGTTAAACTGACCCTATTTTCTCTCCTTCTTTCCATTTTCCTGCATCCAGCCCTTCAGTTTCACTGAATTTCAAAGGGACAGTGTTATTTATGCTTCTTCCTATTTTAGAATGTTTTTATCATGTGTCATAGCACTCTGACTGCCTTAGGGGAGCTTTAATGATAATTTTATTTTTAAAAGTATAGGCTTATCTTGCCTGACCTTGATGCACATAGTAAAAGGTTGCTAAACTCCTCCTCTAGAAAACAAAACAGGGAACAAATGTCCTGCGCCTGCTGGATCAAAAGCTCAAGTGTGGCAGAGCCTTCCACTACCCCAAAATATATCACCAAGGCAACTGTAGCAGTATTGCAAACAGGTATTGCAAAGGCTTCCCAGCCAGGATTTAAATAATCTGATTTTCCTGCAGTATGTGCTCTACAACACTCAGCAAGTCTTTTTGGAGATGAAAAGCATGCTAACACCATTCCAAAGAGTATCTTGATACAGTAGGCTGTTATCAGTGCTCTTCTGAAAGAAAATTAGAAGTGCCTCTGTTCAAAGGTCATACAAGGAGCCGAGTAGAGTTTGTGCAACTTGGAACTTGTTGGTTGTTGTTGCTTGTGCCCCTTTCCTCAAACAAATCTCTGAAAGGATCAAGAGATAACCCACTTCCCTCTTCTCTCCCCTGTTCCTCCTCCGGAAGGGAATGCTCATCCTGGAATGGCACCAAGTACTTCTTGAGTTTTCTGGTTGCACTGATCCGTAAGAATTTGACTGTAACTACTGCTCACTGCAGCTCTTGCCTGTCAAGTTGTTGTCCCTGCGGTACTGGCGAATTCCAATGGAGCACACGTGGGAACACCAGCATTTGAACAATCCTTGTGTTCACACTCGTCCTTTCTACTACCCTAACAGCAACCAACATGCTTATGATCCACTGCCTGCTTTTAGAAGTCACTGACTACATGCCAGGGATGCTCACAACGGGGCGTTTTGGAGGGCTAATTGCAGAAGACTGCAAATTCCACTATTATCTTTTTGCATCCTGGAGAACTCTGCTCCACAACTAATGGATCACACCAGTGTATCAGCTTGCTTAAGCCTTCTCTGCTCAACGTCACAGCAGTGCTCACAGAACTCAATACCACAGTGAGCTGAAAGCCCCAGCAGTCTGGGTGTCTGCTCTCATGGTGGAATAGTGGGGTCCCACGATACAGATCTCCTTGTTCTTTCCATAAAACAGAAAACATCTTCAAATTCCTTGCTTGTTCCAAAAGTACATCCTGACGTAGTGCTTCTCCTGTAGAGCTTCTGCCACAGAAGCTTGGTTTTTGTGCAAACAAAGCATGGGACAAACTGGCTCTACTCAATCTCTGGATTTTTCAAGGACATCTATGGTTCAAGTTAGCTGGGTGAAAATGTTTGTCTCAGATTTCTGGTAGCTTAGCGAAAAGGGTTTTACACTTCATCGATTTGACTCAAACTGCTCTTCAAAATCCTGCAGCAAAATGGGTCTGAGGCCAAAAACATTGTTTATTTCCACTCTTTTCATAAAAAATACAGAAGAAGCAACCCCTCAAAATTAACTTTGGCATGAGTACTCAGCAAGGTTTGCTGCTGGCAAAATGTGGTAGGAAAGCTGCCAACACGAGGTAGGGATTTATACCTGCAAGGCTCTCACACAGTCAACAGGCTGTCTTCTTCACATCCATGACTGCATCAAGGAAAGCCAAGGAAGGGAGATAATCCAGCCTCATCCTGTGACTGGCTGGTTTAGCCACTAGTGCAAGAGTGCTAACCCACAATCCTGTGCTTTTGCCATCACTTTTCATACACTGTGAATACATGTCCCAGAAACAGGATGGAAGGTCGAGCTCAGAAAGAAATTACTAGAAAAGAGGAATCTGGATCAAGTAATACCACCAGCAACCAGAGCATCTCAGTAGCAGAAGCATATGACTCACTTAAAGAAAACTTGGCTTGCTGCTGGCTAAGTAAAACAGGAGAGTAAGGTCATTAAATGAAAAATAAGAATACAAGTTGATGGTAAAAAATTCCCTTGGACAAGGAGAGTCGGGATCACAGGAAACAGTTTCTCTGACAAAGGAAGTGAATTCCAGATTCAGGAACACTACACACATTTTAGTTTTTGCCCAAGACAAGTATTTTAAAAGGTACCCAACTTTTACCAGCATTTGCTACAGATTATTAATACTGACTTGTTCACTCATTCCTACTAAAATGTGAAGGGAATTGGGGAACAATTTAACACAGCTGAGGCATTCACCAACACGGAAGAGGAGTTTGAAGCCTGCTCTGAAACTCTCAAAAACTGGGTTGCCAAAAAGTCCCGCCCTTTCTACATAATCTAACAATAAAAAGCTGTATCTTGTTTTTTAAGACACGCCCTCCTTTACAGTCTGCAAAGAAAATAACAGAAACAAGACCCTAAGTAAAGCTACATCCATTACCTTACCACTGAAAGAGATAACCTAAGCAATATAAACAGTAGAGAAATTATTTTGAAAGATACCATCGCTCTTATCCCAGAGCAATGTTCTTTTTATGTGGCACTGAACAGTTTTATTCAGTGAGTTGGCCTTCCAGGCTCATTCTTGTTTCTAGTTCTACGGAAGACAGAGCAGAAAGGCTGGCAGGGCATAGAATTTGTCTTCTTGGTCTGCATGCATGCTTCAGAAAGCTTTTCCTCTCCATTTCCCTGCCACTACATGTAAATAATTCTCCCTACCTTCTACCTCTGAAATTTAGTACGGTGGGGGGAGGAGCTAGAAGGATTTGCTCAGGATGCTGAACTAAATTACTACCAAAACATGCAGCAATAACGAAAAGAAGCACTTGAGTCAGTGTCAACTGCGTTGTTGGGAAGTCACTACACATTCCCACATGCCGTACTTCACTTCCCAAAAACGTCCTTGCTGTCCTTGCCTTGTGAGAGCAGGAACCAAAGCGTCATCTTGGTACCAAAACATGAAAACACATTTTGACATTAGCAGGAGTGTACGTAGCAGTCTCTACAGCATTCTTGCTCTGCTACTAAAGACTTAGACCCACCCCACTGAAAGAAGTGGGGTATGTGCATAACTTCTGAGATCTCCCTAACACTGTGAATGTGCAGTCTATGATAGGAATGTTTAAGCCAAAGTGCCTTTTAACATACAAAAATACAGAGCAAAACGTGAAGGTGCAATAAAATAATTCTTAGTTTTAATTTTGGGTCAGGCACTCAGCAAGCAAGTTTTGTTTTGGTTTTAAAGCTGATACCGCTCCCTGAACTCAAAAGCTGTGATAATGCTGAGAATTTTAAGAACCAAATTTAGTGTTGTGCTCTTATTTTGATAGATACTTACATGTCAGCATCACATCACAGCAGGTGATATTTGCTTTTAGACTGCTGGTTGCACGTTCCCTAATCTTTTTGCCTGAGCTCATTCTATTGAGCAAAAGAAAATGTGTATTGTCAGAAGCAGCCTGGCTTTACAAACACTGTCATCTCTCTCTCCACCTAAAGCCAAGCCAGTCAAGCTCTCCAGAGCTGATTCTGGTCTTTAGGATTTGAGATGCATCCGCACATCTACTTTCAACATGCTTGTCAAGGCAGACACGTTTCAGTTGATTTTACCTTCCAAAACTTGGCAACATCTTAACATAATGCACGAAGAGGTACAAAAACAAAAAAAAAAAGAAACATAGTTACAAAAGGGAGATTTGAAGTTGTGGGGGGTCCTTCTAAGAGAGGTTATAGAAACATGTACGTGAAACATTTCCGGTATCGGTTTACAGCAATAAGAATAGAAGTGGACAGGCAAAAACTTCATCTGAGAATCAGATGGCAGCTCTAATTCCCCCTTCAAAACCAAATTGTTTGCTCTGTCAGCAGCTATACAGAGTCTCACAGATTTAGAACAGCAAGTCACAAACGCCTCGGCAGTCAGACAAGGCACATGTTACCTTTACCTTTGTAAACAAAACCAGAGCTCGGAATCGCCGCGGTGACAGCGACCGAACCCCGCAAGTCCTGATCCCCGGCGGTGCCACCTCGCTCCAGCTGCGGCTGGCGGGCGGTCCCGATCCCCAACTCCAGCGGGCGGGGGGGGAAAAGCTCCTCCGAGGGCGAGCATCCCCCGGGACGCGGCGGCCGGGGCGAGCATCCCCCGGGCCGTGGCCGCCCCGCTCCTCCCGTCTGCCCCTCCCCTCCCCCAGTAAACCCACCACAACAAAAGAGGGAGGGGAGGAAGGCCGATCGCGCCCCTTTCCACTCGCCCCGGCCACTCACCGTGCTGGGTGAAGACATTGAATCCTCCCTCTGCGGAGCGCCCCGCCGCCTCCCGCCGGCGGCCCGCCGGCCTGGCCGCGCTGCTCCCCCGCAGCCCCCGCGGCTGCTGCTGCTGCGGCGGCGGCTGGTGCTGGAGCCCCGCGCCCGGCTCCCCGACGCGGCCCACCTGCTGCCCCATGGCGGGCCGCGCTCACATCCCGCCGCTCCGCCGCTGCCGGCCCGGCAGGCGCGTCCCGGCCCTCCCGCGGCCGGTCCCGGCGGCTCCCGCGGAGCTCCGGGCTGCGGCTCACGGGCTCGCCCCCGCAGCCCCCGCCGCCATCTTAAACCACAGAGCGCCGGCGGAGGGGGGACGGAGCGGCTCCCGCAGCCGCCTCCGGTCCGCCCAGGGAGGGGAGGGAGCGAGGGAGGAAAGGAGGGAGCGAGGGAGGAGGCTGGGATAGAGGGAGGGCGGGCGGCCGCCCCGCCGGGGCACGCCGAATCCCAGAGCTGTTTGGGTGGATCACCCAAAGGGAGGGAGGATCACCTCGAGCAGGTGACAGGAACGCGTACAGGCGGGTTTGGAATGTCTCCAAAGAGGGACACTCCACGGCTTCCCTGGGTAGCCTGTTCCAGTGCTCTGCCACCCTCAACGTAAAGAAGTTCTTACTCATGCTGAGGTCGAATTTCTTGTGTTTTAGTTTATGGCCATTGCTCCTCCTCCTGTCTCTGGGCACCACAGAAAAGAGTCTGGCACCATCCTGCTGGCACTGCCACCCGCGGGCACAGCAGTGGGCACGGGCACACGAGGCAATGCGCACGGACATGGGCTGAGGGGCAAGAGCCCACCCGGGTGACTCACCAGATCACGCCCCAGGAGAGGCCTCCCATCTTGGCCACGAGTGGCAGCCCAGGAGAATCACGGAGTATCCTGACTTGGAAGGGACCCATCGAGTCCATCTCTCGGCCCTGCACAGGACAGCCTTGAGAACCCCACTGTATGCCTGAGAGTGTTCTCCAAATACTTCGTGAACGCTGTTAAGCCATGACCACGGCCTCAAGGCTGCCCCAGTCCAAGCAACACTCTCCCTGTAGGCTACAGCCGGGCTGGTTTTCCTACAAACCCGAGCAGGTGCGAAGGTGAAGCCAGGGCCGTGTGCCCAGCTGTGGAAGGGAGCAGCCGTGGGCTTGTCCCAAGCCATGCACAAGGAAGTTGTTGCAGCCAGGTGAGGGTCAGCCCCTTCCCCCCAGCAACCAGGGACAGGGCGAGAAGTCACAGTCTTAAAGCTGTGCCAAGGGAAGGTTAGGTCGGACATTAGGATGAATTTCTTCACAGAAAGGATGATTAGACATCAGAATGGACTGCCCATGGAGGTAGTGGAGTCACTGTCTGGAGGTGTTTAAGGAAAGGCTGGATGTGGCACTCACCATAGTCTGTCTGACATGGTGGTGTCAGGTCACAGGTTGAAATCGATCATCTCAGGCGTCTTTTAATTCCAAATTGGTTCTGTGATCTCCGTGGGTTACCAGGCTCCAGGTTGACTCCTTGGGCTCCCGCTAGGACCTGTTGTCCTGGCCAAGGGCATGGAGGAGGAGGAAAGCACTGCTGTGTGATAGCACCAGGAGTGGTTGGCAGCAGCATCTTGTTGTAGGGTGGCTGAACATACACTCAATTCTGTAACTAATTAGAAAACCATTTTCTTTCACCTTCTGTAATATTAGCATAAGGCACTCCAATTCAAAGCAGAAGGCAGGAGGTTTTGTCCTGAAAGATAATGGTGCTTGTCACAGTTTAGAGGACCTGGGCAGCTGGAAGTATTTCTCTCCGTGCTAGCAACTATTTCAGCAATGTCTTGGTAATGCTGCTTCATCCTGGATGAGCCACAATGCCGCTCCCCTCAGATGCCTTTACCACTGAGAACTGATGTGACAGTGACAAATTGGCTTGGTAACATTCATAGCTAACCAGCTTCCAACCTCTGTGTCGCTGTCCTGTGGTGGGAAGGTGAGGAGACATCCCTCTCAGAGCTTTGTGAAAGCCAGCTTTCAGTGACAGGAATTCTAGGCTCACGTTCTACCTTCCCAGGGTCACAAGGTGCTGTCCATACTGCTGCATGTACTCAAACTGTGCCCTGCTGCAATAATAATTCTGCCTCAAATGGGCATGGCTCATCCCACTGGACTGATGTGTAGTCTGACACAGGCTGGATGGAGTAAATGGGAATGAGGAGCACACAGAGCCAGAAATGCCTTCACTCACTAAATTAATGGACTAAGAACATTGGGGAGATAGGAATTATAAACAGACCTGCTAATAACACACAACAAAACAGTTCTTAAAATAGCGCTGGGAACATCCAGGGTGCAGCATGGGGTACGTGGTGCCAAGTCCGGGACCTTGTACGGACATGGTTATGTGGATGTGAGCAGAGGGTGTTCCTGCAGAATGGACAGTCTCGGGCAGAACCAGCCCATGGTAAACTCTGCAGTGGAGCTATTTCCTGGTCTCGTTCCAGCTAGAATTTGCAGGATTTGGCATTTATAAATGGTTTGCCTTGTAAACAAAATAAATGTTCTCTGGAGACTGTAGAGACAACAAACACAGAACTCCCTCGTGCCATTTGCAGTTGCCACGTAGCGTAGAGCCACTCTTTAAAAATCAACAGAAATACTATTTTTCTTTCCTAATGCCTTTTACTTGCTGATCATGAAGAGCTATCCAGAGGAAGGCCATTAGTATTTTAAAAGAAGATGCAAGTATCAAGAGACTGTTATATGCAAGTGCACCAAGGAGAATTGGATTTAAACACTGTTCTTATTCCTCAGATCTCATGAAATCTCTCGTTTTCTCTCCCAGCACCTCTGCACATAGAACAGCTCACTGTGGGTTACATTAATGTCCAACTGCAGGAAACTTGTCTGACACACAAAACCATCTTTCCTGGGGATGGGGTCAGGCAGGGGCTTTCTAAGAAGGCCTGTTTCAAGGAGAAGAGGGCAGCAGCATGGGGTTTTTGCTGTTCTATAATAGTTTTTTAAGATCATGCTGTACTCTGTAAAAAAAGCTTCAAACCCAGAGCCCCAGCCACTGCTTGTTGTGTACTAAACAAGCCAGACCCTCAGACTGTGCCCCACCTGGTCCCCTCAGCAACATCATTTTTCTGGTGCCATATAAATAGGGGATGCCCTGTTGGTGACAGCTCTTCTAGAGTCCCTGCTAGAACAGCAATGGGGATATAAGCAGGAAACTCCCCAAACTGAAAAGGACTCTGTGCTCTGAGCCTTTAACAGTTCCATACTGTTAAAATGGAAGCTAGTAAGTATTTACTTCACAGAGCTTCATGGTTATTAACCATGCAAAGCCAAGAGGTAAAACCTGCACCAATGCTATCTATTTTTGTCACTGTGATGTTATCAGCCTCATGAAGCATCAGGAACAGGTTGTTTCTCAAGGGTAATTTCTCGTGAAGAAGTCTGGTACCATGCGTTAATGAGCCATCAGTAACACTTACTGTCCTGGAGATTTTGCGTTTCCAGTCAATCTGCCATTCATGGGCTGTTCAAGCAAAGGATAAAAAGGACCAAGGAACTCAGGCAGCACTGAGGTTACAGTCATGTGTCTGACAAGAAATGTGATATTTCTAGAAACACTTCTGAACTGACTTTAAATATTAATGGTATATCCATTTCTTGAAGCTTCTTATAAGCACTGGCAATTTGCTCCCCATCCACAGCGTGCTCCAAAAATCACACACTCAATAAATTGCTGGCTGAGCAGTCTTACGTCATACTGTGCATGACAGTCTCACTGTCGTCTGCCTGAAGTATGGGTTCTGTGCCAGAAGGAGCCTGTGGACAAGCTGGGGACTCCTGATCCTGAGTGTTAACTGGGCAGTTTCTATTTGTAATTTAGGAAAAATTAGGTAGCAGTATGCTGCTGGCAGCTTAAAAAATAATTCTAGCAGTAATCTTTGCTCTTCTTCCAGATCATATACCTTCTGTATACCAAAGCTATACAGAGAAACAGATGTTTGTGAAATATTTGACTGGTATTTAGGACACAAATGTATTAGTTAAGGTATTTGCTAAGTGTGGAGAACAGCAGAAGCCTGATTGAGGCATTTGGAGGGATACCTGTGTGAATGTTGGGATTTTTGTGCCTTTATCGCAGTGCCAGAACAAGTTGTGGAGCTCAGGACAGCTGTAGCTCCCCTGGGATGTCCGCAAGGCAATGGGCACTGCCCACCACATGGCCCGGGGCTGTGTCCCTCCACCACTCCGGGCTGCACCTGCCTGATACCAGGCAGCCACCTGGTTTTGGGGGTTCAGCCACCCAGGGGTTCTGGGAAAGGCTTTAAAACAAAAAAAGATAGATTTAGGAAGGCTTTGTGACACAAGGTTAGTTACTCTGCAGAAAATGTTGAAAGCTTTTAAGCGCGGAGCCGTATCAAAGGAGGACGTTGTTTCTTGGTGTAACATGTTCCAGCGCTGAGCCTTTCATCTCTGACTGACAGCTCTTCAAATGTCTGCACGGATCTGTCAGAGCACAATAGGTAGTGTTCAGTGTTGCCTTAAAAGTTATTTTGAATCATTACTATGATTTAAATTAGAATTTATGTACAGTGCATGCAGGATTGCTTGGGATACTTTCATGCCTGTTCAGTGAGAGTCCATGAAGGTAAAAGCTTTCTGGGGAAGTAACAGTTTTTGCCCAACAGCACAGAAGGATTCACATGCAGCCCTTGGCAGATGAAATTTCCTCTGTCAATAACTCTTCTTTCTTCCACCATAGATAAAAAAAACCTATACATACACACTCCCACAAATGTTGCATCCCACCACCCAAATCATCCTTTTCCTCCGTGCAAGCAGCCTTTTGCTCTGTCTTTTCTTCTGCTTCAGCATTGTCCTCACCCAAACCACTCTTCTGATGCTGCCACAAGTCTAAATACTGACGCCAGCCAGGAGAGCCAGCAAACGAAGGGCTCCATGCATAGGGGGAAAAAGGACTGGGCACAGGGTGTTGTAGTGGAAAAGATGAGTGTGTAGAGACAGCCAGCTCACCACAGCATCTCAGGCATCCCCATTCTTCTCTTATATGGCCCTGTGTTTTGGGGTTAGGTATGCTGTGTAACTAAGCACCCTCACGGATCAGAGCTGTGTAGCTTGTGCATGTATCTGTCAACTGTCAGCAGCAGCACATTAACTGTGCTGAGGTTCTGCAGGAGCTGTACCCATCAGGGTATATAACACATAACCTTGCACAGCCTCCAGCCGAGTGAAGCCAGAGGTGGGGAGAAATGGAATTAAGGAGATTATGGGACTTCTTTGGGAATTTCTTTCCTGTCCAATATACTTTTCTAAGTACTACAGCTGCACCACCCTTCCCAAGCATCTGTTCCAGGCACCAAAGGCTGTAGAACAGTATGCTAGTAAGAACATTAAGAATATTGTTTGTTTGCCTTTTTCTGTGGAAAATGTTGCCTCTACCAAACAAAAATGATGACAAGTCTCTTCATCTGCTGGGAATTGCAAATTAGTACTAAGCTTGCACAATGATCACTGATAAAGTACATTTGCTGAGGTAATATGAGGTCCCTCGACAGTGCTGGTGATGATTCAGGCTTTTAGGCATTCAGCTGCAGGTGGGTCAATAGGAATGTTTTGCCACCAAAGTTCCAGGGTTGCCTTAATTTATGTTTAGGAGCCTAATTTTTATGATTCCTAATTTAAAATCTTAGTAGCTCATTGGATAGTGAGGGGGTTCTCTCAATTTGCAGATGGAAGCTTTTCTTCATGTGTTTTCTGTTTCCTCTCCCTGAGAGATTTGTATCCAGAGAGCTGACATTTAGTTAAGTGATAGCAAATGCTTCAGAGCACAACGCTGTACTGCAGTTCCTCCACCAGTGCCTCGGAGAGCAGCCTCGTCCCAGCGCAGATTCCTCTGATGACTGCTGTGCTGTGCATGAATTAGCACAACCTCTGTGACAGTCCAAAACAAAATAAAGCTACATTAAAAACAAGATGTGAAGCTAAAATAAGATGGAATTAGAATCATAGGCTACTTAGGCTGGAAAAGATCATTAGACTCTGGAATCAGCAGTGCTTCCTCTCCATGTTCTTTGCTTCTTGTTTCTCTCCTAATATCTCCTTCCCCTCCATCTTCCCCAGCACCTGCACTTCCCTTTTCTAAACCATGCTGAAAACTGTGTCTTCAGAAGATGCCTTTGTTACAATAATGAATCCCACAGTAACTGCACTCCTAGTATTGTTTTCAGTCGTACACACTCCTGAATATAATCTTTGATCTCATAAGGAAGCCTGAGGATACAGCTTCTTGCAGGATTGCTGCTCTATGTTACATAAAGTTTAGGCTGGTAGGGATCCAGGCTTGCTCTGGACCACTTGTGCCCCAGTCACGGATGGTGTCATGCTCTATGAAATGTTCCTGAACAGTTAAATCACTTTAAAAGCCAGAGTTTGGTCTAAAATATTGTTATTGTTTCATTCTACAAAGTCTGGAGAGATTCTTTCTTGACAGGCTTTTTTATTTGATTATGCAAGAATTCTAAATGCTTACTTTATCCTTCAAATGACACTGTGTTCCTTCCTCACACAGTTATTAAATAGCCATGCTCTGCAGTTTCCAGCTTTAATGTTAATCCTGTACAAAATGCTTACTAGTGTGAAACTAAAAAAAAAGTAATAGTACAACTGAAGCAGGAGAGAGCACCAGAGTTTTGTAAGATGTTTCTGTGAACGCGCGTGTGTGTGTACAGAATAGACTGGTACTCAAGAGAGCAGCATGTATGTTTGTAATCAGATCTCAATTAAATTTAAAACTTGTTCCTTCTGTTAAACATGCAAATATTTCCATTCTCTTTGCAAATTCTGCCTCTCTGCTCATTACCAAACCTTTCAGAAAAGACATAAGCCCAAATCTTCCTCTGATCAAGCTCTTAATGTGTTCTGTGTGGTCTTTATTTAGACTGTAAACTTGCTGAAATAGGAAATGTCTTATAAAAAACCCAACTACACTGTCTCATTTCACATCCAAATTCTTCTCCCATACCAGCTGTGTGTGTTTGCCTAGCAGCAAGTCTCCTGTTAATGAATTACTTGTTCTCATTAGCTTGTCAGGCTGGATGTGTAGCTTGTAGTTCCCACTCATACAGAGCAGCACTCCTTCCCTTGTAGCTTCTGGTAAATCAAACAATGGGATACACAAAGCCTTGTGTCTCTGAGTCTGACCTCTGTACTAGGAATCATTAACTACCACAGCATGCCAAAATAAAGTAACTAGCTGCTGGTTAAATATATTTAACATAAGCAGAGCCTTATGGACTCCCTGGTGTGGGGATTGTCACAGGCTTTACCATGGGCTTCCGCTTCTAAACCTCCTTTAAAAGAGGGGGAAATGAATTCTCTGATCAGCAGAGCCAAAGGTGTTGCGCTCAGTATATTTGTTTTGTGCAGCTGAGGTCCAGAGTAGATTCCTGACACCTCGGAGGTTTTCAAAATGAGGTCCTGAGCAGCCTCATCTGACTTTGAAGCTGGCTGTGCTTTCAGCAGGAGACTGGACTAGCGACTGCTGCCAACTTAAATTCTTATTCCAAAAAAAGTTTCCTCCATTCGGGACATTAATTAAGACTGTGTCCTCTAACTAGGCTGAATTTTTCACAAAAGCCATTGGAACCGAGTATTTCTTGAACCTTCGCGCCTCCATCCGATTTGCATAAAACTGGCCAAGAGGTTCAAAAGTTACTGGGAGAAAAAAGACAGCTGGGGCAGACACAGACACTCCCTTCCTCACACACAGAGGACAACTGTATAAGCCTTGTTTTGTTAAGAAAACCTTTCTTCCCTTTATGTTAGTGCAGAAAACTTGTCAAGTGTGCATCTAATGAGTCCTGAAGTCATGCTACATACTCCCAGCTGCAGCCAACCTGAAATAATGTCTTCCCAGAGCCAACAGCACATCTCATGCAGGCGAGGCATTTACTGTGCAATCCGAACTATGCAGAGAAGTTGAGACATTCAGGAGTGAAACCCGGGCATGGTCTTTCTGATGGAAGAGATTACGTGGTTGTGCTCACAGGAGCGTGTGTTTCAGCCTGCCTGGTGCCTCGCCCATCTCTGCCAGCAGACACGGGAGCGTGTCTCGTACCTCTCTGTCGTCCTCAACTTTCCCGTAGCCGAGAGTGACAGAAAGGGGAATTTGACCTCAGCGTGCTAGAGACCGCCTGGCTGTCTGCCTTTCCCTTTTTGTCTGCTCTTTCTGAGGATGCAGTCACACTACCAAATTACCTTGAGTCATCTGTCCTGGGAGTTTTTCCCGTGGGTTGCCTGTGATAAAGGGTGGAGGTACTAGGAGCATTTTAATCTGTGCTGTGAGGGGAGGCACTGGTGTGGTGTGAACCCACTGCGGACCCTATGTGCTTCTGGGATTTCCGCCTACCTGAGCCAATGTCACGTGTCTCCCCAAAATCTTTCCTGCAAGGGACAGGTTCCATAGCTTCTGTCCACACAGCTTGCTGATCAACCCAGAGCCTCCTTTAGCAGCCACAGCAGCAGATTATTCTGTTTCCCTTTCTCCCAGATTGCAGAGAACACACCTATCTTCCTCTGCTTTTGATGGCTTTGGAAAACGTTACTTCTGTGTTCCTGGGAAAGAGCCTCAGAGCACTTCTATTTTCTGCCTCACAGGGAAGCAGAAACTGTGAAATTATCAGCATCCTCTGGTTGTACGTTCCCTGGAGCTGTTATACTGTGCAGTCTGAAATAGACATCCGGCCCCAGGGAATTGCTAATGATGCATTCAGTCTCAGCATGGCACATGCTCATTCCTGGGGAGTTACTGAGTTAGCATTTATAGTTCTACTCTTTTCCTCTGAGCAGATGAAACCCTCTGATTTTCCCTCAGCACTGAGGTCTTGGGTGTTGGATTCTCTTCTCATGACAGCTTACTTGGAATGTCACCAGAAAGCTTTCAGCCTGGATCCTTCCTCCAAAAATCATAGACTGCAGTAGCATCATGCCAGAGATTCTTCCATAACTTGGTGTCTGATCAGCAGGCAACAGGAAACTGAGGTCTTGCTAGACACAGTTGCAAAATAATAAACCCAAGACTTCCATGCTGAAGATGGGTGATTGGTGTTGGGGTCATTGGGAGCCTTTTGCACCTGGGGGAATAAGCTCCCAAAAAGAAAGCAGAATCAGCAGCCACTAAGGAAAGCACAAGTGGAAAAACTGTGTGGAGTGAGCACTGCTGGATGTTTTGATGGTGGTCCCTAGTGTGGGTCCCTACTGTAGAGAAACAGCAGTGGCAAAGGATGCAGTGAATTCCCTCAAGGTTTACCTTGTTCTCTGGTTACTTTGTCAATTTATGTTTCTGCAGCCACTTTTTGCAATGAGGGATTTTTTTGTGTGGGCAAGGGTTGAACTAGCAGGAACACTTTTACTATATTTCACATTAACTTGCTGGTGAAGACAAGACCTCTCTTGCATGACCTACATGCCTGAACTCAGAATCCCTCTCCTGGGCCTGCCATCTTCAGATTTAAATCCTTTAAACAAGCTCAAGTTTTCATCTCCTCATCCATATTTCCAAAGCATGTAAGCCTCAAGGCACTAGGCCAACAACGGAACAGTGCTGAGCACAAAGATGTTTTTGTAACCACATCAACTCAGCCCAAGGCAGATCAACTGCAGCAAACCCTGCAGATTGCTTCACCTCCCAGTGTAGTTCCATTAGAACCTCCCATTTCTGCTAGTCCTCAGCTGATAGCAAAAATGCCTCTTTCAGCTTTGTAACTCTGATTTCTATTTTCTCCACTTTCAGTGAAATGCTGTTGAGAGCTGCCAGAGACTCAGCTGTGACACAGATCTATCTGAATTCAGAGGTTTGGAAGTATTCCTTCACGTTTGCCATCTCCTTCAATAAGCACTGCATTGTACCAAGTCTGTACATTCTTTACTGCTCTATTTGTTGCTATGGCCAGTGGTGCCAAGTTTCAGTGTGATTCTTTTGGGAGGCTAGACAGAACTCTGGATTTTCTTTCTTTCTGCTTTGTTTATGCTCCTGGCCCCTGCAGTATTCTCCCTTACCATCATCCAAAACTTCTTCCCAAACAGGAAAGCACTGCCCTCTCCAGTCCCTCCACTTGTACAACCAGCAGCAGTCCCTCCTTGGCCTGAATCATTGCAGTAGAGAAGCAATGGATAGATTCCCTGTCAGGCCAGGTGTTTCCAAAACCAGGGAGAAGCAAGAAGGAACAGATGGGACTGGCCTTGAGCAGAGAAAAGGGAAGTTTTTGGCAGGGGAGCTACAAACGTCGTTGTCAGTCCATGTCAAACTTGGGAAAGGTGCTCACAGAAGGGAGAGCAGCAGGATGTGCTGCCTCATTGCCATGGAGACAGCCAAAGAGCTGGCTGGGCAGATTTAGAAATGTCTCTGGCTTGGGATGGCTTCTGGTACATGTCATCTATTTCTGCAGAGATTAAAACAAGGTGGAAAAGAGGAAATGTCTGACACTGAGAGTAAAAACCTGTTTTCGTTCTTAGTTTACAGCAGAGAGTCAATCTTTTGTGGCTTAATGGAGATATTTGTTCTCCTCTGAGAAATATATCCTGGTTTTGATGGGGATTATTTTTTCCCCCTGTCCTCATACTTTTTGGGGTCTTCCATCAATCACTTCTGGCATACTGATTCTAGCTGCCCTTTCAATGTTCTTGGACTTTTCCATGGTGTTCCCCATGTGCCCCACAGGACATTTCTCTGCAAGATCTCTCCTTGATGACCCCAAGGATCTCACACTTCTCCAAAGAGGCTGATCCGTTCTCACCATAGCACCTCAGGGGTTTTTTTCTCACATCTTTCCCACTTGATTACTGCACACAGAAAGTTATTAGTCCCCAGGACCTGCACTTTGTGAAGTACAGAACAGGTAGAACTGCATGATTACCTGCAAACAGCTGTCTTGGGAATCATCCTGGATCTGTCATTCCATAAGCACTAATTCTCTTCCATGTCCATCGGCAGTCAGCACATCTGTACTGTAGCAAATAAATGGGAGACAAGGAACTGGTAGAAAATACTGGCATACACTGTTTTCTCCCGCTCAGCAGCTGTGAGGAGAGCAATAGCAAACTGGTTTGTATTTATTTAGGAAAAAGAGAAAGGATACACATGCTTTTGAAATAGGGAGAGGCAGATATTACCACAAGAGGAGTGAGCCATCATTAAATTAGGCATAAAATGTGTGCCCTTCCACCTGCTGTTTCTTACCTTCACAAGGAAGGGTCCCAGGTGTGTAACACAGCTGGCAGTCTGTGGAGTCACAAGGAACATGTACAGTTGCTACTGTAGGAGTGGGAAGGAGATGCTGGCAAGTTCAGTGCTGTGTTTCCACAAAAATATTTGGAAAGTCATTATATGCAGGAGAGCCAATACTGGTAATTGGATCTGTTTGTTCTGGAAGGCATCTCTCTGAAGTCACTCTTCCAGGGTTGACTGCACATTTAATTCCATGTATTCCTGCTGAAACAACTTCAGAGACCCTCTCATTGAGGCAGTTCAGTATTTTCATGCATTTTTAATAAGCAGCAGACTATGCTGCAGAATAAATCTGAGGTTGGTTTGAGCTGGTGTCACAAGGAGAACAGTGGTATTATATAATGTGGTTGGGACCCAGGTGAAGTTTCAGAGCCCTACAGAAAGAGAAAGATGATGTGTCAGAGAGGGTAAAGAACAGCTTCAGAAAACACCGTTCAGCTTAGTGGGGTGAGGCAGTATTTGTACAGGTTCAATACCTCTCCTGGTTTGATGTTTAGCCAGACTAGAAGGATCTCCTCCTTTTCAAACATACTGAAGAAATAACCTCCTCAACTTAAACAAATAAAACTCCAACTATTACACCATCCCAGCTGGCAAGATCCATTCTATTACCTAAAATGGTAGGGAAAGGCAAAATTAATTACTCCTCAAAAAAAATAATGCAAGTTTCCCTTTCAGCAATGGAATCACAGCAATTAAATTGGCTGTTGCACCTCCTGCTTCGTTGTGGCAAGAAGTTCATCACTTTTTCTGAGTTCATCACAGTTTCTGAGCTGGGGGAGGAAGCCAGGAACTCGCTGGTTGGCAGTAGGGCTTCACTTTTCTGTTTCAAGGACGATTTCAGTTCAGTAGCAAAGAGCGATGTGATGTCTGAGTAAGGTTACCACTGCCCTCTGCCGAGAGGGATGGCGGCATTTCTTTCATCTGCCAGCAAAACCAGCGGCTTCACGGCTCAGAAAGGGACTGTAACTGCTGCTGCTTCTGCCTTTTCTCCAAAGCTTAATGATCTGAGTCTCTCACACCAAATATTCTGAAAACTCTATGCCTCATGCAGAGTAAAAAAGGAGCAAGGGTATTTATGCAAAAAA
This sequence comes from Corvus cornix cornix, assembly GCF_000738735.6. Lineage (NCBI taxonomy): Eukaryota > Metazoa > Chordata > Aves > Passeriformes > Corvidae > Corvus > Corvus cornix. Next base: position 31,056,268 of record NC_046338.1, read on the forward strand.
TCTTGACATGATGATAGCAGAAACTGTGAAAGATTGAGCCGGAGTTTTTAAAAAGCAAACTTTATGATTTATAAACACTTCAGGCATCCTCAACAATGTGATATCTGCTGGAGCCTGTTTTGGCTTTCCTGCCAAAATTCAGTCATGCATTATCAGATCAGGCTTAAGTCCTCCACAGTTTCTTCAATTATTTCCTTTTTAACTGTAGCACTTGCCTGACTGAGTTTTGGCCTCAGTCTTACATGCAGGCCACTATTTCTGGTTATGCAGAAATGGAAGCTCATTCAATGCTACATTTATAACTTGCTTTACATTCTAAATCTGACATTGCTGTCCTTTTCTTAACGTTTTTAAGAGGAAAAATTAACGTGGAACATATAACAATATTTTTCACCACTTGAGGGAGCTCCTTCATTTATCCATCAGACTGTTCCCATTGCGCCTGCACATAGGGAAATTCTAAACCACACTTTTAAACAGTTAATTGTAGGATCTGCTGACATATGTGAAAGCATTGAGGCTCTCAAGTGACTGACTTTAAAGCTAAGATAGAAGTTTTAAAGGAATTAATCATCCTGGTCAATAAATGTGGGCATCAGAAAGAGCGACGGCTGCTCATTCCCTAGGCTGCCTGATATCAAAAATCTTAAAACAGAAAATAAATTAGTTACACTGAATTAGAAGTAGGCAGTGTTAATCACATCTATTTTACAGCAGTGCCAAAAATGACAGGAAGGAACAGGACCCAGCACAGAAATAAAGAGAAGGAAAGAAAGAATCATAGAATGTCCTGAGTTGGAAGGGACCCTCAAGAATCATCAAGTCCAGCTCCTGGACATGCACAGGAGACCCCCAAAAACCACCCCTTGTGCCTGAGAGCATTGTCCAAAGAAAGAAAGAAAGAAAGAGAAAGGAGGGAAACAAGCAGTGCTGCTAAAGTCAAGTTGCTGCCTGGCGCTGGGAAGGTGAAAGCCAGTGAAGCTGAGGCAAGAAATTGGGTATGGGGCCAAGGTTCCCACGTCAACAATGGGAATGGCCACGCGGTGATTCAGCCAGGAGTGCTCAGGAACAGCTGTGGTTGGGCAATCATTGAGCAATGCAACCGTAGGATTAATGTACAACACTCCAGAAAATCAGGATTACAAGCACCGTGGTGACAAGCAGGATAAACGACGCTGGTGATGAAACAGTGCAGCAATTTAGAGTGGGAAAGACAATGGGCGTGAGTGGCAGGAAGCAGAGGCGGCAGTGCCTTCTCCCAGTTGCTTGTAAATAATGGGAAGGAAGGTAATGAGAGCAGCCACTTTGTTTTTCGGTGGGCTGCAGGTAAACAGCCTCTAAAGAGAAGGGGAAGGAAGGCTGTGAAAAAGCTCTGCCAGGGAAAAACCCAGAGACCAGGGAGGGAGCTCAGTGCTTGTCACACTGCGCTGCTTTGGCCTGAGAGATTTGTCAAGAGCTGCTAACAAAATCTGGTGGCACCTCTGTGCAGCCTCTTTAGGGCAAAATAAGCAAAGCAAACTTGTTCTGAAGGTTAGCTGCACTTTTCTTTCTATTAAAGGAATCTCATTTTCCTACCACCCAGAGCCGGGCTTTTACTGATTGGATGAAACAGTTTCAACAAGAAGTTGAACTTTGGGATATTTTTGTACATTGTGCATTGAGTATTTTGCTGGTTTTTGATTTTTATTTTTTTTACACTTGCTCGCCCAGCCAGTGCTGGCCCCACAACTTCATTGTAAATAGCTGCCCTGGGCGTGAGGGCACCACAGATCACATACAGCCTGACCTGAGAGTATCTCTAAGCAGCACTGTGTTAAAGTCAACTTCTTAAGAACAGGGACAAGTTTATGTGAAAATTCCTGCTGCTCTCACCCGTTGCATTCCAGCAGTGATAAAGTTTTTCATTTTTTCTTTTCATTTTTACAAGTTTTTTATTAAGCATCACGAAAGATGAGTGATGGGATAATAGCGTGAACACACATTGCAAAATAAATCAGTTTCGGACTTTTTCACTCAGTGGCTCTGCTCAGAGTCCCCAGAGATATTTAAAACAACTTCTGAAAGTTCCAGCAGTTACAATTTAAATGTGTGTCTGGGGTGTGTGTTGGTCAAAATAAATTTTAGTAACAGGTCTGATAGGTGAGAAGTGACAGAAATATTTTATTACCCCATTGTAACTTTGTACCTTGGTTTGGGGTGACCTTCCAAGCTGCACCTGGGGACATATTGTGCATAGCACAGCCCTGATGTCGTGAGGAGGATGAGAGACCTGTACTTGCCGGTACGAGATTAGTGGGTAAATTTTCCTTTCCCGTTTACAGTGTGAAATGCAGCTCACAGGAGGTTACTAGAGTTTGTTTGCTGGTGACGTGTTCTGTGACTCAGCCTCCATCACGAGCCTGTGTCTGTCTGGGGAGAGAGAGAGAAGGCAAGGTACAAACCCCAGCCTTTGTCCCATCTTCAGCCCTCTGGAGCAGCTTTTGTCCCAGTTTTTGTCCCTGTGGAGCACAGCTGGGACTAAAAGGAGAGCCCGCCAGCCGGGCCCGTTCTCAGCTCCCCCGAACGGGTGATCTGAGCTCCCACTCCTCAGGGTAACATTTGTGAGGGAGAACACTCCCTTGACACAAAACACCACTTCTTGGGGGACTACTCGAGTTGGGGGACGCTCCATTTTTACTTCCCTAAAAACACCTACCCTGGCTACCGTTTGGAAGAACCTCAGGGGGTAGGACACACATTTGTGCTGAGCCTGAGTGCCACGGGAAGCATTGTTGAGCAACCCGTGTGTTCCCACTGAAGGACGAAGATAGATAACGCCGCTGGGCCCTCCGGGCCTTGAATTCGGTGCCCTCCCAGTTCCTTTAAGTAAGATTTCCTTGTGCCGGGGATGTGGAGGGGGGTCCTCAGGGCCCGCAGGGGTGACTGAGCCCACCCGGACCTTGGACTGGGTGGTCACAGCTGGGATCGACACCCTTGAACCAGGACTGACATTCCCTCAGCTGGATTGAGGCTGGAACCAGGATTCGTGATCTCTTTTTCCTTCTTTTTTCCTCTCTTTCTCTCCCTGTTTCTCTTTCTCTCTCTCTCCCTCTTTAATTACTCTCTTTCTCTCTCTCTTTCCTTTCCCCCTACCCGTTTATCCGAAGCCCACTGCCGTGTTCTTACAGTAGATCAGCATACCAATTTCCATGCCGAGTATGTGACTTCCTGATAAACCTTCCATTGCTCGCGGCCCCTCTGACTTTCGAGCATTTACCAACCTTGGGCGCTCCCTTACCCTCAACGGAGGGTCATCACATTTGTGGCGCCTCTCTTCCCTCGCTCGCCTTGCCGCCTCAGGCGCGCCGGGAGGAGGCGGCGGCAGCAGAGGGGTGTGGGGGGGCCGCGGGGGGAGGCGGGAAACTGAGGGGCGAGGGGGGGTGCGGGGGGGGGGGGCGCGCCCCACGTGCGCCTCACGTGCCGCCCCCCCCACCCCGGGCGCGCGCGCGCCCCGCCCCGCCCCCGCGGAGCCGCCTCCTCGGCCAATGGGCGGAGCCGCCGCTCGCCCCGCCCCCTGCGCCGTGACGTGCGCGAGCCCCGGCAGAGGCCGCGCGCGCGGCGCGAGGAGAGCAGCGGGCGGAGCGGGGCAGAGCGGAGCGGAGCGGAGCGGAGCGGAGCGGAGCGGAGGCAGCAGCGGCTCGGCAGCCCCTGAGGTGACGCTCCGCGGGGTGGCGGCCGCCCTGGCCGCGGCACCGGCGGCGGGAACGTCTCCGCGCCGTCCCGCCCCGTCCCCGGGGAAGCGGCTCCCGCCGCCGCTCGGGGCTGGGGCTCGGCGGAGGCGCGGGGGTGTGCGGGGAGGTAGCGGGGCAGGGGCTGGCTCGGAGCCTCGGCAGCGCTTTGGGCAGCTCCCAGCGGCGTCCGCAGGGTTCGGATAAAAAAACCTTTCGTGGCGAGTGTTCTGCGCGTTGCGGATGGGCTGTGGAGTGACCTTAACTTTGGTTTGCGGAGTGACCTTAACTTTGTTTTGGTCCCTGTCTGGTTCGCTCTGCAGATCCTGAGGGTCCGGGTCCGCGAGGTGATGCTATGCCCGAGGGCCGAGAGTCGCAGGAAAACTTTAGAGAGCTGAAAGTCTTTGGGGCAAGGTTGTTATTTACTGTGATTGGTGTTGCAGGCAGGGGGTTGGAACTAGGTGGTCTTCAAGGTCCCTTCCAGCCTAAACTATTCCGTGATTCTTAGCTGTTCTTCACCGAGTCTTTTGAAATGCAGAGATGAACTTCCTATAAAGTGTTGCTTTTCTCCCAAGGCATCTTCTAATTAATTACCAGGGTGTCGAAAGGGAAGACGGAGAAGCTCAAGGTCTCTGAGCCCTTTCCGAGTACCGTAAATCAGGTCCCAGTGAAAGCAGGGAGTTCCTGCTAGCGAATCTGTTAATGGGTTTGTGGCTCTACAAACATACATCTGCAGTTGTGGATGCCCTCAGAGTGGGGTGAAAGGAGAGTGACTGTTTACCAATCGTGAGGAGCGATTTCCTCTTGCGAGGGGGGTGGTGAACATCTTGAAGTTATCCTGGCATTGTGTCAGGAGTGATTCGGTTCTAGCAGGGGTTGGAGGGAAGGGCCGATGCCCTCTTTAGGCTCTGATGTGCTGATAATTGCTTAGGTACTGTAATGCTGCACCTCTGTTCATATGGGAACCTGACTAGGAAAATGTTTGTTTTCATAGGTTTTCTTTAGCAGGCTTCATGTTTCCATGTGAAAAAGGCTGTGCTGTGATAACATAGCCTATCTGAATTATTAACTCTCTAGGTTAATAGTTTTCATTTTTATTTCACCCCACACGTGACTTTTCCTTCCCCCATCCCAAGACTGGTTATTTTAAACTCCTTTCTGTTAACCTTTCAGTGAGATACTATAACCACTCTGCACTGGTGAGGAAGGAGTGCCTTCTTAACCTCTTGAGGAAGGTGAAAAGTGTACTGAGACAAGAATTAAACTTGTGGTTCTCTGTTAGAGCTGGAAAACTCACGCAGTTAGTGATTTGTTGTTTGGTGGTGGGTGGTGTTTCTCCCCTGTATGCTGTGAAGCCTGAAATGAGAATAGGAGACTGTCCTACTAGCGGGACAAACACAGGAAGCTGAGTTCTGGAAACCTCTGGTTATAGTTTTATTTCCCTTTTGCAGATGTGCCAGCCTCCTTATTCTGAGGAAATCCCTCCTTAACTAGTTTTTTCACCAGTGCATGAGTTCTCCTGGCCTGCCTGTAACAGCTCATATGTGCTGGTGCACGGATGCTGTTCACTAGCAGCTAAACACATCTGCTGCAGAGTTTGTGTCGAGATGAAAAAATATATCAGGTTTGAAAACGTGGTTGCATACATGCCTGTGAGGTTTTCTGGAAAAAATCTGCACATTGTTGTAGCTACATCTCCAAGAGATTCTTGGGCTGAATTTCATGGAGAGTGTTCTGGGATATCACTTTGTGACCAAGTTAGAATCTCCTCATCCGCTTTTCATTAACTGAGAGTTTTGTTTTCATCCTGTATGTGGTGCTTCAGGTGTTCCCTACTGGCAGCTCTGTCCCCAGCAGTGACCTTTGTCACGGGAACTGGTGTAGTTCAAACCTGATTCTCTTCCTGTTTTTCCTTGGTTTGCACTGCAACCATTGTCTGGCAAGCAGAACTCAGGGATCCATTGAGGAAGCTGTTCCTGCTGTAACAACTGAGAACTTGACAAGGAAGGGGCTTGGCTCAGGCCAAATACTGCTGGTGATTCTGCAAAATAAACCTGCCACATCTCGTGGAACACAAGTCTTGATGCCAACCTGACTGTCAGAAAGGATTGCAAGGGCTTTTTGGCCTTGTAAAGATTTTGCAAAAGCTTAAGTTATTTTAGGTAGTTACAAAGTCTATAGGGAAAAGAGGGAGGTACGGGGAGATGTTTTGGTTGTGGGAATGTACTTGGTTACTTTGTTCTTGTACTGCTTGTAGGAAGGGAAAGGAAGTGTGTTCAACAGTAAATGACTAATTCAATTGTGTGCTGAATTTTCTCTATCCTTGCTCTGAATTCATGGTGAAGGGAAGAAAGTCTAACTTCAATGTAAAAAAGGCTATGTAAATATATTATTGAAAAATAAATGAGGTTTTTGTCATTAAATATTTGCTCTCCTTTTCTGATCTAGCTAGGTAACCATGGCAGGTGATGACTGTGTAAGGAAACGCCAGTCTGGCTCCACTGCAACCTGCAAGACCCCTGAGAATGAAGAGACACAGAGGAGACCTGAGAGCGAGAGGTCCTTTCAAAACTCAAGCAATGGTGAGACTCGCTGGCTCGGCACTGGTTGCATCTCTGGCATGTGATCTCCTCTGAAGTGCCTTTTCTACTCATGGCTCTGCCTCTTCACTCTTTCATTTTTGTTTTTCTGTCTCTGGAAAGAAGGTGGAGCTCCCTGTGTACCAGCTGTACCCCTTCAGCAGGTGTGGGTTGTTTGAGGTGCTGTCCTGCAGAGCTTTCCCTCAGGAGCTGTGTACTGCAGTGCTTGCAGGGGTCTAAAACAGGGATTAATTGTCACAGGAGGAAGAGATGCATCAATGCTGTAAACGGTGCAAATGCCTCCTTGGCAACACTTTTGAGTAATCCTGGTAAATGCTTTTTCTGGGACTTCATCTCACTTGCTTTACAACCTGTAAGTATGTGACTTGTCAAGATGGAAGAAAATGGTCTTTAACACACCAGGCTAAGGCGGTGTATCCACCTGACAGACAGGTGGAGGTGGGATGCCACAGAGAATGATTCTCTGCTGCTCTGGGATTCTGTTCATGTCAGGACAGCTCCCTTTTATTCAGACTTAACCTTGGCTGCCAGAATACAGAACAATAAACAGTTGTGTTTGTGTTCATTTGTTTTGTGGTCACCCTAAAAGTCACGTGGCCTAGAGTTGGCTTTGTGGAAGGGTCGCTGCTGCCGTGCCCTGTCCCTTGGGTTGCAGGGACAGTTGTGTGGCACTATGAGTGGTTTTGCCTGTGGACTCTGTAATTCCTGGTTATGCTGTACCACATTCCAGCCCGGTGATAAGAAGGTTAGAGATGTAACTGCAGCTTGTTTCCTTTCCCTTTGTGAGACACATTAAGCAAAAAGCTGAAGTATTTTATCACAAGGTGCCATGTGAGTACAAGATCCTAAACCCTGGTGCCAGTGACTCAAGGAGATAATTCTCACTGATAACACTTCTGGACATCATCACTATTTCATAGTACTCCTTTCAACTGAAATGGAAGCTGGAGCAAGTTTAAGTTTAGGACAAGTCAGATTTCTTATTGAAAATAAAATACATTGAAGAGAAAGCCATCCCACAAGCTGTTTGGAGAACTGGGATTTTAAGATGTTGGTGGCACAGTAATTTTAATTGGATCAGATGTGACTGTATTAGGAAATTGCAGGGAGTTGGTGTCTACTGGAATCCAGTGATGCTGGGCTTGGGAGTAGACTTGTACCGTTTTAACCTTTTCATGTGTGGAAACTCCTTAACTGCTGTGAGTGAAGGGTAAGTAATAAATAGAGCAGTGATAATTAGGACTTGATGGGTGGGTGTGTCTTTAAAGGCCGTTCATTTTAACACCTCTGAGATGTGGCAAAACACCACTGCAGGTGGGATACTGTGAGTGTGTAGCAAATAAACATCCAGGGGTAGATCTCTTGACGGTGTCCATGTGCCTGGTGTGTTGGCTTGGAACGGTGCAGTGTGGTTTTAATCCCGTACAAACTGCAGTGAAGGACAGCAGGGAGGAATCCTGGTTAGTCAAGACTAAGTGCATCTTAACCTGCCAAGGTTGCTGCCAATTGAGCAGAGGTGTCACAAAGTGTTATTTTGCTCAGCTCAGTGTTGGTGACAACAGGAATAACACAGGGAGGTAAGAGGCATGAATCTGATGCCCTGAGGCATGGGAGAAAGATGCATCCCTCTGGTCAGGAATTCTTGTGTACAGGGGAGTTAAATCAGCAGCTCTGTGACCCAAAGGTTGAAGATCTATGGAGCTGAAGTGTTCATGAGTTGCAGAGAGCGGCCCCTTCATGTAGCCCAGGGTGCCTTTGTAACTAGGGAGGGCTTTCAAGGCTGAGGTGTCAGAACTTCTCAAAAGAAGTAGCCATAGATGTTTTTTCTTTCTTTTGTCCTGGCTATTCACTCCTGAATAGCTGTTTCTAAGGCATTAGTGCTGATATGCAACAACGGCAGTGTGAGGCTAATGATCTGCTGTCTGGCAACAGCCTTTTTGTACTCTTAACAGCTTAATGCTGGGTGTTATGAAGAGTTTTAGACAAGATGCATGTTTTGTTGCAGTCGAGGGATTCTAGCCAGGTCAAGAGTGTGTGGAAGTAAATATTGTAGCATGTTTGTGGCAGTTATTGCTGCAGAAAAACGAAACTGTGAGGATGACCCACCCTTGATCTTCTCTGATGACGGCAAACACAGCCTGCTTTCTGCGGTAAGAGTTGATGTGGCAGGGCCAACTGACTTGTTTCCAGAAGTGTGTGAACTTTCTACAGAAACTTTTGGGCCCTTAATCCTTTCTTCATTAAAACTCGGATGCATTGGCTGATCTGAAATTGCTTAGAGGAATACCTTTAATACATGTATTGGCTTTAGAGCTACAGTAGGTCTGACTCTTCCATTTGTACAGTTGAGGTTATTTTTTTTCTTGGCTCTTCAAATGCTTCTGAAGACTGTCTCATTGCTTGGGTTCTAAGATGAAATAGTTTTTACTCAGGTACACCCAATTTTACAGAAGCGTGGAAATACACTTTTGAGATTGCCAGAAGGAATCTTCTGTGCCTTGATTTATTTCTATCTTGTGACTATTCAGCCTGTAATTTCACTTTGACAGAGTAGCTGAACTTCAGTCTTACACATCATTTCTCCTCCTTGAATTGGCTCCAGTGTTGTAATTAAACAACTAATTTGGTCCTGGCTCAGAGTCAGCAGATGATCTAGGTGGCAATAATCCCCTGTCAAAAGCCAGGCTTCCTTAATAAGATAAGTCTTATATGTTTTCAGCAGGAGATACGAAGAGAAATATGAAACTGTTCTGCTTAATGGGATATTGGTATTAGACAGTACTGGTTGCAAGAAAACTCACCTGGAGTGAGCGTAATAGAAACTGCATGGACAGATCTTAAAAGGCTAGAGAGGACATGGGTCATAAGTGTGCATATGAATGCCTCTAAAATGCTCAGATTAGTCCGTTCAGAGCAGTAAAATGGTGGGTTTGGAGTCTGTTCTTGTTTCCCCAGAAATCAGGAAAGGCCTGAAGTGTCTCTGGAGGCTGATCTGCAAACAAGCTGTGTGGCATATCTGTTTGGTGTGAGTAAGCCTGTTTGGTAATGCTGATCTTAGAAAGGGGCTGTTATCTTCCAGTGGAGAGGTTACTATCGATCATCCCTGGTGCAGAAGTTCATGGTGATGCACAAACTGTGTGTGCCTACAGAGAGATGGAGGAGGAGAGAGCTCTCCAGCAGGGAGCAATTTGGAAAGATTTAGCCTTTGCTGTGTGACTCACAGCAGTGAGTGTTCAGGGTTTCAACAGGCTGTTCTTGCAGATTAAGTTGCTTGAATTGAGTATCTGGGATGTGTTTCTGAGGGATAGATCAAAAAGCTGTTTTGTCTAGGTGGATTCTGGCAATTCTAGGGGCTGTCATGTTTTGGAACCTGTGGGTTAGGTGGAGGCTCAGCAGTCTCTTGTGAAGAGCCTGCGGACATGGTAGCATAATGTGGAGAATGCTGGTGTTCCTTCCTGCTGGTGAAGAGGCTGTTTGGGTTCCATGTCCCTGCAGCACTGATTTTTTTAAGCTACATACTCACCCAGCTGCAGTGCAGTGACCTATGGCCTGTGAATTCTTTAAACAGATCAGCTGAGTCTAGTCATAACTTGCCTCTATTTGCTGAGTGGCCAAATAAATTATCCTGAGTAAGAATAACATTCATTAGCATCAAATTATTAACGTGTGTTGTATTGTAGCAATATGGAACTCCTCCCCTCTTTTACAGTAGCCTTGCACTGGATTGGCTTTAATATTGCTTTGCTTCTGATAACATCTTCGGTGTTTTTGGAGAGGGAGCCTTTAAATCCAGGTCACTGACAGTGATGAAGTCCTTCTGCCTGTGTTGCTTTAACCTCTTGGATGGGAAGTTGTCTTATCAAGAAATAACAAAGCTGGTTTTTTTTGGATCCCAAGCTGCAGCACCAACATCATATGAGTGATTCTCTGCTCTACCCATCTCAAATGTCACTTATCTGTAACATGTGCAAGAGTGGGTTGAAAAAGGGACAACAAGATCCTTTAGAAAAGGTACGCTGTCAATCTTGTGAAACTTGAATTACTCAACTTTTCAACAATTAAGAAGCTTTCTCAATCTTCAGGTGATTTTTTTATTAGCTTGGTTTTCATAGGGAAACAAAACTTACAATTAAATTGCTCGTGCATTTTTTCTTCTGGCTTTTGAGCCTGCTTGGAATTTGGTCTGCATAGAGGAGTCACATTCTGAAAGGATCAAGCTCAAGACAAGTGGTCCTTTAAAGATCTTGTTAATGTCCTTGCTGATGGGAAAGGAACCCAATGCCATTGAGTAAAAACTTCTTCCTATGAACAAAGTTTTCCGAAGCAAGCCCTGCTTAAGTCTTCTCTGAAAGTGCCCACTATTTCATATTCGTCTTCAAGACAACTTTCTCATGACTTTAAATATATTTTCTGCCTTCTTAAGGCAGAATCTCAACTTCTTTTAAATGCAAAGATGTCCCTGCTTGTATAGTGCAGCCTTGAGTCCATTTTTATATAATACTGTTGCAATCCCAAAGTGATACAGAGGGATGCAGGCTTCATTTGCAGGGTGAAAGGAAAGGGAAGATTTGGACTTCTCAGCAGTGCACGTTTCCTTTTAGACTGAAAATCGTGTGCTGAATCTCTTCTCCAGTGACTTGACAGAACAGAAGTGGTGTCTTGCGCAAGGGAAGATGAATGATTAAAGATGATGTGCTTGTTCTCTGCTATCTGCCTTGTGACACAGCTGGCTTTATGGGGTGATGCAATCCAGCAGAATGGGTTGGTTCGGGGTGACTTTTCTTCTGCACAAGGTTTTGTGTTGAAAAAGACAAGCTCACAGGTGAGTTGACTTTGTCATGTGAGATGCTTATACTGAAGCCACGGAGATGTTGATTTTAAAACCTATTAAAAGATGCTGTGTTTCTAATCTTTTCTGTGCATGCACACTAGGATGAGGGCAAATAAAGTGACAGGAGGACACTGCATACAATTTAGCAATTACAGCATCAGCAGGTCAGAGACTGGCCTCATTTCTTGTACAACCATTAAAGCTGGACATTTGGTGTATGTAACCTATACCCAGTTTTAAGGCCCTGTAGTCTAAAAGAGTGTTTTATTTCCTGGGTAGTTTTTAATGTGAGTTTTTAATGACTGAGGCTTCAAAGGCAAGATCTGACAGGAAATATATGGACAAAGAACTGGTTATTTTATTTTTAGCTTATCTTAAAGGAAATAATGCAATTCCTTAAGTCCCATGTGTCCTGTTCTCTTTGGCTGTGTTGGGTGGCTTCAAGCAAACTTGATATCATCTTGAAGACTGGCAGCTGGGTAAGAGACACAAATTCTTAGTTTTTTGAAGGGAAAGGTTAGTTGTTCTTTGAGCTCCTCTGTTCTGCTTTCTAGCAGGTCAGCGCAAGGTGGTTCTTCCCAGAGTAGTAATGGAAGGAGGGGGCTGGGAATACAGTTGTGGAGTGGCACAGTGAGGGAGTAGAGCCACTGAGAATTTATGAAGGGGCACAGTTCTGCTGCTTGTGGAACAACTTTGTTTATTTTTTTAATGTATTGGGGGAGTGTCTGTTTGAGACCAGCAAAGTGCCTGAGCTGAATGGGTCAAGGGTATGTTACATTCTTCTCAAATTCTTTTCCAGACTGCTGTTGTTCTGCAAATGTAACAGCACCATGAGCTTAAATACTGAAGTTTGGGGTTGGTGGTTTTTTTTTCTTGGAGGTGAGATGCTTAGCAACCAGGAGTTCTATTTTTGTAAAAATGGATCTTTGCATGCAGCCAAAATCAATGGTGTTAAGCAGTTTCCTTGTTTGTTGTTAACATTAGAAGTCTGCTAAGTAATAGGCAGTTGTTGCTGGTCTGTCCTTAATCCTACAGCCTGTGTAGCAGATGGGCAAAAACCAAAATCCCCCCAAACAGACAAAAATCAAAATTCCTGCTTGATTGGTGGGAAGGGGAATTAATGCTAACAACTGAGCATAGCTGCACCAAAGGTAAAGCTTCTTGTGTTGTTGTAGTCTTCTCCAGTACTGGAACAGGAGTCACCTCTGAAGCAGGGCTACCTAAAACACTTACAACCAGTTGCTCAAACAGGTTGACTGAGACTCCTGAGCATTACAGAAGCACTTCCTTCTCTGAAAACGAAACTGCATTTTGTGTGGAGGCTGTTCTCATGCAAGGAGGCCGCGTTATGCACCGTGGTAGTGCTATCAGTCTGCCTTCTTGTCTCACAGCAGCACAACTTTGGCACCTCTACAGCAAATCTGTTAGCTCATGCTTCCCTGGAATCTTATTAGGGAATCAACTCAGTACCTTCTTTTTCTAAAAGTGGTAATGTTGTCTGAGACACCAAACATGCAAGTTGTAATTCTGGCTGTGTGTCAGTGTGTAAGGTGGTGCTGTAGCTATAAATGCCAAAGGATATGCACAAGGCAAGGTTTGTTGCTATCTTTTCACTCTGACTAGTATTTTAGGGGGGTGGATGCTGCTGCTGCTTCAATCTTGATTTTCCTTCATGTGCAAGACTCTGTGTTTTAAGTAACTTTATCTTCTGTTCTTTTTGGAGAAGTGAAACACCAGCTTGTGCTTGTCCTAAAACTCAACTGGTCCGAAGTGTCTGACCTGTGGGTGTTGTTCCCCTCGATGTCAAGAGGCATCTCAGATGTGTGGTTTTTAGTGCGGAAGAAAGGTGGCATTTCAGGCTTCACCTATTGGCCAGTGGTGTTAGTAATGACAAAAGTCAGATTATATTGATGGCATGTTAGCCTGACTGTTTACTTAAACTGTGAAACACACAGGAATACAGTCACACTGATATCTAGCACTTCTGGGGGATTAAAGGAGTGGGAATAGCCAGATCTGACCACAGGATAACTGTCCAGCTTGCCATTCAGCCCGTCTTAGAGCTGACCATGGTGTTTTACTGACAGCTGTACTGACTGCCTTGTCTATTGGCAATGGAGAGACCTCCAGACAAACTAACCTTGCATCTGGGTAAGATAAAACTCTGATAAAAAACCAGCACACTTGGATATGACCTTCTAAGGGTCGTTCTGATTGCTGCTTCAAGGCTGAATATGTTTAGGGACCTTGGAAAGATTTGCAGAGTTGCTGATGAAAAATAAAATCCAGCATGTTATCAGCTGTTGACTGCCTTACAGTGCTGTGATCCTAAAATACGTGGTCATAGTTTATGAACTTCCTGCAGCTTTGATTTGAGTTTAGTGGGAACCTATTAGAAGTCAGAAATGCTATTGAAAAATTATTGTCTGAGCTACTGTATGCTGTGCTTTCTGTGTTTTCAGATGTGCAACTAAAAATGTTCAATGTTTGCTTTCCTTCCTTAGGCTGGGTTGATGTTGACCACGTGATAACGAGGAAAATGCAGCTAATAGCAGAAGCTGAGGTAAATACAATACTTGCTTGTGGTGGGGAGCAGGACAATTGACCCTGGATGTCATCTGGAGAGTCACTAGCCCTGGAACACAAACAGCCCTATTCAGTCCTACCTTGAGTGCAGTGACTTTTCCACAGCCCTCTCTCTCTCCCACTTTGCACAAGAGGGGTAGTGTTATATAATGAGGTTCTGTCTTACTTGACCCCAATAGGTTGAAGTCCAAAGATAAGAATGAACTTTGAGACGTGTAAATAAAATGGAAATTGCCTTACCACTGACTTTGGGCAGTGTCATGATTAGCCAGCCTGCTTGCATATTGAGCCTTTAAAATGCTCTGTGTCCTGCTATCCACTGAATAAAGGGCAGCATGGAGCCTCCGTCCCACAGCTCACAGTAAGGAGATGACCTTCCTGAACTTTGGTCTCATTCTTTCTGTCAGTGAACAATATCCTCAGAGAAAATAGCACTGGGTGTTTCTGGCATCATCTGCATCTGTGTGGGCTGCCGTTTTCTTAGATCACATTAAGGTGATTTATGCCCAAATTACATTAAATTGGCTAAGGATGAGCTGCACCCTCCTTGTTAACCATTGTTTTGTGGCACCTGTGTTCTCCAGGGCGAATCACCCTGCACTCTTGCAGAATTTTATTGCAGAAAATTCCGTGGTAAATCTGAAGTGATCTAATTGTGCCAGCTTGACATGTATAGTAGGGAGTGGATACTTAGAAGACAGAGAAAAATACCTTGCACCTTTGAGATATTTTCCTGGTTCCCCCCCCCACCCCTATAGGGGGTGTGTAATTTGTAACAGATATAACTAAAGTGTATTTAAATGTCTTCCACAAAGCATGTGCTGCTTTTTTTTGCTGAAACTCCTAAAATTCAGCCCATCAGAAGGATAGCCAGCTCAGAATTTTATTTTGGGTGTTGTCTTATCCTGTTTATCCTTGCTGAGAACAGGAGATCAAGCCTGGTAACTTCTCTGCAGACAAAACAGCCACTGTTAATCACTGTGGTGGCAGTGGGTGTTTGCAGGAGAAAAAGCACAAGTAGCTTTGGAAGTTCCAGGGAGCACTAGCTGGTTGCAAGGGGACAACTTGACCTTGGATTTCTTTTTTTCAGGAGTGTCTCTTGTTCCTTATTTTTTTTCCTGGTCACCAGCTTTGAGACACAGTTTGTAGACAAAGTGATTTCTTACCCACAAAGAGAATCCTAGAAAACCAGTAGGTCACTGGTGTTTTAATTGCTGAAGTTTCTCCCAAAACATAGGGAGTTCAGATTCTAAGTCCTGAGCCATGCAGCTTGCAGATTTGTTTAAGGTGCTTCAAGGCTGAGAAAAAAAAAAACACTCTACTGCAAAATACCTGAGAATTTCTGGAGTGCTGGGCCCTTTTGTTGTGGGAACCCCTGAACAGAGGCTTGGACTGCAGTTTATCTTTTCTGTGATAGGTATCTGAATTCTAGGCAGATGCTTGACTTGTGGAAAGCCTGGTCACTGGCAGCTCCTGCAGGTGTAAATGGGATTTGTAGGAGCTGGGTGTTGCTCATGCAGAGGAGGCCTTCAAGCACCTGCACTCTAGAAGTGCAGTCCTTTGTCCATGCTAAGCAGAGCTGAGAATGGTGTGTTCTGTCTCTAGGTCAGGGCTGGGTGTTGTCACGTGTCAGTGACCAAAATTACCGAATCTGGTAGGATGAGTAAAGCTCTGGGGAACTGTTGCAACTTTATAAGGAAGGGTCACTTCCCTCAATCCCTGACTTGTCATCAATTCTTAGTATTGGCCAGCTTCTGCTTTTGACAGCATAGCATTCTTTTAATGGTTTTTGGTTTGTAATTGCAGTTAGTTACAATTACTGTAGGGTCTGTACTCTGATTTGTATTTTATTTAGTCTATTAAGAACTCATGGCCTGCTCTCCCAATCCAAGCATGTGCACGTGTTGGTATCAGCCCTGGAGGGCTGTGTTAGGAGGAGGCAATCTCAGCAGAGTGCCAGCCAAAGGGAAGAGGTATTTTAAGGAAATATCACCTGCTAAGCCTCAGGAGAGTTAGGCTAAAAAAGGGGAGACACTATTTAAAAAAAAAAAAAAAAAAGTCGGGAATGAATAGTGCTTTGTTTGGCATGGAAATTTGAGCAGTCCAAGAGAAACATGAATTTCTATTTGACTTTTTGGTAGGGATATGTGCATGTGTGCTGTAAAATTAGGCCGTACCAGGGAGCACCAGTGTCTTCTGTTACAGGTTGTGTTCACAAGTAGTCAATATTTGTTGTTTATTTTTTTTTCCTGTTTTAAAAGGAGCAAGTTCCTATCTCTTGCAGAGACAATCCTCTGCCTCCCAGAAAAGCATAATCTAAAAGTAGCCAGATCCTAAGAACTTTGTTAAGCACTGGGGAAGCTTATTTAGTCTATTCTAGAAGCTGCTAAATAGGGGGGAAATGTTTTTTCAAGTTAAATATTAATGTGCTCCTTTTCCTACTGCAGCTTTTGTTTCAAGAGATCTCTCTGGATATGACCACTGTAAAACAGGAGGAATGTAGAGTTCTGGTCCATCTTGACTTCAGGGTCTTCTCCTTGGATGTGGTCTCACTTCAGATAGTCTTGTATTTCCTGCCAGAGAGTTAAACTTGCTTGGCTGTTGTCACATTAAACAGGAGCTTTTTTGTAAGAATACATCATCTGTTCATGGATTTCATAGGATCATGGAATAGTTTGGGTTGGAAAGGACCTTAAAGATCATCCATTTCCATCCCCTGCCATGGGCAGGGACACCTTCCACTAGACCAGATTGCTCAGAACCCTGTCCAAGCTGGCCTTGAACACTTCTAGGGATGGGGCAGCCTCTACCAGGGCCTCCCCACCCTCACAGGAAGGAATTTTTTCCTAACATCTGATTTAAACCTGCCCTCTGCCAGTTTGAAGCCATTGCCCCTGGTCCTGTCAGTACAGTTCCTCATGACAGGTCCCTCTCTGACTTCCCTGTAGGTCCCCTTCAGACACTGGCAGGTGCTGTGAGGTCTCCACACAACCCTCTCTTCTTCAGAAACCTCCTTGAAAACAGGCTTTTTTTCCTTTTCAGCCTTCAAGATGAGACAGTAGATAGGAGTTGGGAATTCTGGAAGTGATCAGGGAAACATGTGTTTCTTGAGCAGCTGATCAGTAGCAAGACCAGATGAAAGGATGATACGTAGTTATCACGTAGGAGGACCTGCACCTCGACTCTGGAGGCAAACTGGAACCCAGGCAAAGGATGGTCAGACAAATATGGCTAGTAAACACTTGCATAAAGAAAACAAAGCAAAATATGCAATTAGATTTTAAGTAATTTCTTGAAGCTTGCCTTTTGCCGGAGGTGATGGCTGTCTGGCAGAGTGTTCGGGAGCTCGGGGGTTGGCTCTCAGCTGCGCTTCATCACTAGGCTGGTCCCATTTGGTGTTTGAGGGCTAAACATTAAGGAACTGAGTTCTCACAAGTCTGATAAGTCTTCTAAAAGGCCAGAACGATTCTGTGTTGAATCTGATGGAGAAGATAAATGTTATTCAAAGCCCTGTGGCCTGAGGGCTTGTGAACCTCGGTCTTATCCAAGTAAGCTCCAACTGTTGGCAGATGGTACAGAAATGTTTTCTTGATGCCTTGCTCTTTCCTGCTCCAGAGAAAAAGGAATATAATTACTGTATGAAAATGTACCCAGCAAGTTAAACAGTTTACTGCTGTGTTTTTACTCTCTCAGCAACTGAAGCCAGCTTTCATGAAGGAGGTGGACAGTCACTTCACAGAGTTTGTGAACAGTTTGGTGGCAAAATCAGCACTCCTGGACTCCTCATCTCCAGCCTCCCTTTTCCCAGCTTCCTGCGCCGAGAAGGAACTGCACAAAGCCAAGTAAGTCCCTTTTAAGCTGTTGCTATAACAAGGTTATGTTTCCTGGAAGCTTTATTTCCTTTTTTGTCTCAAACGTTCTCTTATTTCTTTGCAGGAATTCGAGGGCCCCTCCAGAACATGGGAAAATCTTTACTGCCAGGAGGTCCCTCTTGGAGTGAGTAACTTCATCAAATTAATTTCATCAAATTGACTGAGAATGCCCTTGATAGCAAAGTAATGAGCCTTTGCTTTGAGGTTCTTTTCCTGCCACTACCCATGGTCTTGTGTTCAAATCCGTAGGGACTAATCTGTTCGACCTTCTCTCTTTCTATAATATCTGTACTA
Organism: Corvus cornix cornix; assembly: GCF_000738735.6. Taxonomy (NCBI): domain Eukaryota; kingdom Metazoa; phylum Chordata; class Aves; order Passeriformes; family Corvidae; genus Corvus; species Corvus cornix. The sequence continues at coordinate 31,074,158 of NC_046338.1, forward strand.
CATCTTGCAAATATAAACCTTAATTACAGCCCTCTCAGTACCACTGGGATCATGGCTAATTATCCTTTGTCTGAGGATAAGCTGAGGAAGTGTCTGTGTCTGTGGCACCCCAACTGTACCTTAACTCTGGTCTCTTCCTCAGTGAGCTGTTTGAAGTGAGTCACATCAGGACAATCTACCACATGTTCATCGCTCTTCTCATTGTCTTCATCCTCAGTACACTTCTAGTAGACTTCATTGATGAAGGAAGGTAAGAATGCTTTGGGAAGACAGGGATAAGGGCTGGGAATAGCTCTTCCAGAGTGCCAGATGTACACGAAACTGCAGAACAGTGCAGAAGAAAGGGGGAATCCTTCTTGGGATGTTGTTGGAAGTGTGGGTTTCAACTTGGCATACTTAGAATATATGCTGGAACTCCTGTTGAGAGGCTATGACCATTTCAAATCAGATAGCTGGGTATTAGGAAAACACTGCTAACTGATGTGTTACACAAGAACTGTGGCCAGCACAGTTCAGCCCAATGTGCTTAGTTCATCACGAGGCTGGCAAAAGGGAATGTGGAATACTTTAGTTGAATATCTTCAATGAGACAGTAGCTTTCAGCTGCTTGTGTTGCTCGAAGAAGGACTCTGCTTAGAAAAACTTTAAATACTTCAGCAGTCCTTCCTCTGTTTAAAAATGACAGTTCTGAAGCACTCTACTTGTACTTAAATAAAAATAGAACTTTGTTTTTCCTGGGGAAAAATCTCAAGGATGTTGGCACAGCCTCTGCTGAGATAGTGCTTTGCAGGTAGCCAGTTGTGAACAAGATTGTGAAAGACTGCTTTCCTCACACTGACTTGTTGCTTAAGTAGTATTTTGGCAAGCTATATCTCATGTACACAAGTAGGATTACATGTTTATCTTGCTGATTGTTGGCTCTTCAGTGTACAAAACCAGAGCTGTATCTTGATTATAATCACTGTCCCTTTGGTCTGGGTATAAGAACAGGCTCATGTGCTGCTGAATGTTTTTTAGCTGATCCTAACTTACTAGTGCATGGACATTGGGGGAGAATGGGTATTTACCTTACAGTCAACTAGGGCTGGATTCCCCAGTTACTTTTAAAATAATTTTAAAAATGGTATCTGTGGTTTTAGCCAGATCTGATAACTTGGATCCAGTTTGCAATTGAGCCTCCACCTGAGAAGAAAAAACTTTTGCTGGTGTACTCTGTACTGTCATCTTCTCTGACCTTAGTTTAGAAGAGTTGCTTATTGCAGGAGTAAGCTCTGATGAGTGTGAGAGGCAGTAAAGTTTATCAGCCTTTTGTTGATGTCCTCATGTTTTAAGCTTGATTAATGGACTAAAGTACCTGGTGCACACCAGTTGGTCATATTTGGCCTGACCTTCTAATGACCCTGAGCCTTTTGGGGAACTTCCAAACTGAGTCCATGTGGAATGCCCACAAAGAAGGATTAAACTAGGTTTGAGTGCTGGTTGTTAAAATACCCCATGCCTATAGAGGCAGGGAAAAAGCCTCTTTAGGCTTAAAGCCCTGGGAGGAACTGAGTTTCAGTGCAGTAGTGGTGGTGTCCTGGGAGAGTTCCCCAAAATCTCTGGCAGACCCTGGTTCGGCAGTGGATTGTTCAGTCACGTGCTTGTTCTTAGCAGGGATGAGCTTGAGCCCACTCTTAAAGCACATGCTGATCTTAGAGATGTGCTTAAGCCCTGTGGGATTTGAAGGTAAGCTGTGCCTGACAGCACTCATGGCATCAGTCCTTCTCTTATTTTCTGGGATACTTGAGGGTGGCCACTTGGTGCTGCCACAGACAGCCCTCTGTTTCTGAGCTCAAATTGCCATGGTCACTTCTGTCCAGACTGTCAGACAACTATGATCTGGGAGCTTTGTGTTTTGTAGCCACTTAGTGGAGCAGAAGTATTTCTAATCAAACAATGGACACTGAAAATTGTCTCTTTCCTTGTGCCTTCTAGGCTGGTCCTTGGATTTGATCTCCTGGTCTTTGTTTTTGGAAAGTTCCCCGTAGTCTTCTGTACTTGGCTGTGCATGTTCGGTGCCACAGTAGTTGTTCCATACAACCTTTTTGTCTGGTGGGCCCAAGGCTACTCCAGTTCCTCCCATCGTGCAATCCACTCTTTCTTCTATGGGATGCTGTTCACACTCTTCCAAATAGCTGGGCTTGGGTTTGGACCAACCTATGTTGCTGTGTCCTATGCCCTGCCTCCAGCTTCCCGCTTCATTGTAATACTGGAACAGGTGAGTCCCTACCCTGTATCCTCTGTGTCCTAGGACACACTGACTTTTCTTTTCAAAGAAAAGTGGGAAGGGTCCTTCTTCCTAAAGGAGTTAAATGTTACTTTTATTCATTAAATTAAGCCAGGGCTGTGGATGCAGTATCTCTTGAGACTTGAGGACAGTCACATGCAGCAAATCTAATAAGAGTAGAGAATAAACTTAATTTTGACCTGGAAACCACTTGTGGGTTTTTACCCTGTATTTAAGATTTTACTGTGGGCTTTTACTTCAAGGCTGAAATTCCATTTGTTTCTGGTTGTCCTGTGGATGCTAAATGTTCAAAACCAATTTTAAGAACATGTTGTGCCACAGTGCACAAGGAAGCTGTAACATTCCTCTTTAAAAAACAAACCCAAAAAAGCAAGTACATAGTCAAGAAGTGGTTCCTGTTTGCATTTCTGTTCCCAAGAAGTCAGTGTCTTGGCTCTGTAGTCAGAACTTATTTGGAAGTGGAACTGGTTTTTGTGGCAGGGAGCAGGGGAAGAGTGCAAGAGTGGAGGTCTGGTCAGACCATCAGGTTAAAACAAGGATGGTCAGGGATGAGTGTAGTTTTAAGAATTAACTTTGGACTGGCCCTACTTTTGGTTCTTCAGTATTAAAACAAATTTTTTTTTAAAAACCTGCTCAACAGCTGTGGACTTTTTATGTGGGGCACCACCTTATACACAGGTAGTGATAGTTGCTGTACAACACATGTAATTTCAAGGAGTCATCTAGACTTTGAAACATCCAGGCCTGCTGAAATGGAGAGGGGTTCCCTTCAATTTTAAGTTAATGTTAGCTGATTAGTGACTTGCTGGTGTTATTGAGTCCCTGTGTATGTGGTGGTCCTGCAAGTGTAGATGAGATGTGTTTGACTCTCCTGAGCTATGATTGCTGCTGCATGTTTCCCCTTGCAGAGTTTGAAATTCGTGCCAGTTAAACAGGCTTGTGGGCAGAGGAAGCAGCCCTTTCCTTGTAGAAGGGCTAAATTGGAAAGAAACCAAGATGCTGAAGGTGTTGCTGTAAAATGCTTGATCCAGTCTTCACTGGAAAGCTGGGAAAAAGAGAGCACTAAGCTGTTCTTCTCTTGGCCTTACAGGTTCGTCTTGTCATGAAGGGTCATTCCTTCATCCGGGAGAACGTACCCAGAGTGCTGTCCTCGGTAAAGGACAAGTCTGGTGAGTGACTGCTTCACTTGGCATAGCCAGCTCTAGTTTTCCCCCCATTGCTTTGAGCTGCCCTCATCAGCTGGAGAGGTGAGACTTCAATAGGTGTCTGTGGATGGGGAGGTCAAAGGTTTTGCATCATAATTTCAGCCTGAACCTTTTCATTTTTATTCAGTTGTATTAGACAACAAGCTAGACTGTTGTTCAGGTCCAAGTCCTCTCTGGATCGTAAGTCTTTGTTCTCCAGGGTTCCTTATTTCTGCTTTTAGGAGTGAAAGGTGCTGCCTGCACACCTGCAGCTCAGTGCTCTAGATGAAGTGACAGCAATCACAGAACAAAAGGCCTTCTAAGCAAGGCATGCTAGAGCTGGCTGAATGTTTTGATACCGGCCTTGCAGCTTTATCTTCCCCAGGAGGAAAGGAAATGTTAGGTGTTAGCAGAGAGTTAGTTACCCTCACTTGTGAACTGTGCTTCGTGCATTCCATCTGAAAGGTTGAGTTTGTTTTATTCTCTGCAAATGCCATACCTTTAGTTCCAGACTGAGGTTTCTGAGGTGAGAAGGGTTCTGTTTTGTGAAAGGGTACTGGGGAAACTGAATTGTCAGTAAACAGATTGCAGAGTGTTCTTTTATTTCCCCCTCTTCCCAGGCACAGTACATATTCCCAGAATTTCTCAGTACCTGTACTTCCTCTTTGCTCCCACCCTCATCTACAGAGACAACTATCCCAGGTAATGTGAGCAGCAACACAACATTAAAGTAGTCTGAAAACTGAAGCCAACATTAGGCACCCCTGGGTGTGATCAATTTATGCATTAGAGCTTTCATAAAGATGTGGTTAAGCTGGCAAGGGTGAGACTTGCTCGTGGAGTTCTGCTTTTATTTCTTTGGGAAACTCACTTGAAGTTCAACAAATTAAGAGCTTGCTACAGATTATGTAGTGATAGACACTTCCTGCAATAGGAACCCAAGTGTTTTATGTGGTGCTAATAAGTAGCCCTGTCCCTGAGTTTGAGGCTGAAGCCTTTCAAAGTGGGAGCTCCCAAACTCTTGTGTCCATGGCTGGGTTGCACTTTGGCAGTGTGAAGTCAGCAGTCCCTTACATGACTGTCGGCAGCTCCCCACCTCCTGCGGAACTGCACGGTGCTGCCCTCCAGATGCCTTCCCATTTATGGAATTGCTGCAGTTGAAAGTGAGGAACCAGCAATTTGGGCAGACATCCCTTGGACGGCAGGAGATTAAGAATTCTGGAATCCAAAAGCCATTTTTTTTTCAGAGAATACGTCAGTAAAATTGTAAATTCCCTCAAGTAATGGAAGGGAGGGGTTTGCTGCTTTGAGGTCCTGTTCAGCTGGGATACCCTGTTCTTTTTCCTAGGAATCCCACGATAAGATGGGGCTATGTGGCCACCAAGTTTGCACAGGTGAGTAGTGCAGCTTTCTGCAGAATACACTCTTGGAGATCATCTCAGATGCATTGCTCAACAGCTCTCTCTTTGGCATTGAATCACCCTGCTTGGCGTGGGCTTACCAGTAAAGAATACTTTTCAGTGACTAACAAATAAACTGTGATCTTGCTGCACTGATGGTTGTGCCAAAGATTAAAACATTTAAAATCTTTGCTTAAACGAGCCCCCAGATGGAAAAACCTCTCTATGTGTAGAGCAACACCCATGCCCTCTTCACCCTGATTGTAGTGCTCTGGCACAGCTTCCTCTCTGCAGATATTCAGAGCAGTTCTGAAATAATGAGGCCTGGAGTCCAAATCCTCAGTGCCCGTTTGAGTTCAAGGTTGACTGGTTCTTCACATTTGTGGCCGTGAGCTCCATAGCTTCTTGTGGATGTGTTTCCAAGTAATGGATTTGTGTGACTGAAACCTTCACTGTCACACAATGCATTTATGGTTTAAAGAGCAAAACAATTTTTTAAAAAAGGGCAGCATGGACAGGCCTTTGGCTGCTTGCTGTTGGGCAGAGGATGACAGAGCACACACCTGCCTTACATCAAGGTACTTAAACAGTAACTTGTATTTTGACCTCAACATCCACAATGTGGGTTCATGAGCCAGAGAAAGCCTGAGGTGCTTTGGCCTGTAAACGTCTTCTTTGGGATAAAAGAAAAATAAGCTGTAATATTGGATTTAACTACAGTAAGTATTTCTCAATTATTTCTGCCCTTATCCTGGATGTATATCAAGGGTACTTTTCCCACTTTGGCAGTGGCATGGATTTTTTGTGTCAAGACTTTTGAGTTGATAGGACTGGGAAAAACTGACAGCTGCTGTAATAGAAAAGAGAAGCTGATTTTGCTGTTGGCTGTCAGCATGCTCCAGGGGTTGCTGTGGCTTGCTTTCTGCCTGGATCCTTAGGGAGGTTTATTGGCAGCAGTGTAAAATAAATTCTTTTGGCTTGTGTTGGCAGCTGCTGTTCTCTCCTAGAGCTGGCAAGTGGTGATATTTTAATTGTGTGTTTCTGTTATGAAGTCAGGTTTTGGGGTATTTTTGTTCCAGGTGCTTGGTTCACTTTTCTATGCCTACTACATCTTTGTGAGACTCTGCATTCCTCAGTTTCGCAACAGCAGTCAGGAAACCTTCAACCTCCGAGGGCTGGTTCTCTGCATCTTCAACTCCATCCTGCCAGGTAGGGCCCAGATCCACGAGTGACTTTTATCTTGGTGCAAGACGTGGAAGGGAGAAGTGCTTCATCTGAGATGTGTTCGTGACAGGCAGAGATCAGCAAAGGAGATCTTGTGGGCAGACGTCAGCACTGAGGGGTAAAACTTCAAAATCAGCAATACAAAATAAAAGCTGGGTTTGAATTTAACTGTCTTCCAATCAAGTTGCAGCTCTGGGGCAGCCTTGCTGTTGCCCTCTGGGGCGAGCAGGGCCTGGCGTGGTGAGAAACTGAAATGCTGTTGTGCTACCTGTAAAAACAGTAAAGCTCATCTGTGTCAGTGTCTGTGAGACCAGTTTTGACTGTGTTAGGTGCTCTGGCTTGTGGCTGAGAGAAAACACTACAGAACTGGTGTGGATGTCCCTTGTTCCTAGGTGTGCTGATTCTCTTCCTGGTGTTCTTTGCATTCCTTCACTGTTGGCTCAACGCGTTTGCCGAGATGCTGCGCTTCGCAGACAGGATGTTCTACAAGGTAAGAAGCAGGAGCTGTAGTTCATAAAGCTTCTGAAAGTCATTGTCATCATGAAAAAAAAAAAAAGAGGAGGAAACTGAAGATTGTTTTACCAAACAAAGCAGCCGTGGGATTGTGCTTGGTTTATGCTGTTAAGGCGTAAGTTTGTTGCTGTGCTGTGGAACAGCTTTGATTTCTGCTTGGCAGTCTGAGTTGCTGAAGGTGAAACGCCCTGTGCACAAACAGAAGCAGCCACCAGACCTACCTGGCAGTTCCATTACCCTCTTCATGTTCCTTTATCACGTCAGCCACTGCAGTTTGGGGTAAAACCAAACCTTAATATACCAAGTGGAATGCTGAAAGCGTGATGGAAAGCTTGGTCAAATTGTTATGTTAGCTTGGTATTATTGTGTCCTAGAAAAGCCCTCTAGAAGGTTTTATAGTTAATTAGATTTATAGTCTTTCAACTGTGCTTTCAGGACTGGTGGAATTCCACGTCCTATGCAAACTACTACAGAACCTGGAACGTGGTAGTACATGACTGGCTCTATTACTATGCCTACAGGGACTTCCTTTGGGTGAGTAGCAAGCAGATGTATTCATTTGGTAATTAAACATTTAACTACTGGGCAAAATGGTACATTTGTCAAGATGCAGCATCCCCGTCTGTTTAGAAGCACAGAAATGTTTCACATCAGCTGTTGTGGGGAGCCACTGTGCTTTTAGAGAGATCCAGTGCTCAGTGCCAAGTCCTTGAAGTGTGCAAAACGTGGGCCTGAGATGTGGGAGTGCAGGGATTGGCTCAGCAGTCAGAACTCAGGGTGCACTGTTTCCGTGAGCTGTGGTAGGCATTTAATGAGTGTGCTCAGCACAAGTACTTAGGCAGGGAACCACAAATACACCTGAACAAAAGCATCTAAACCCCAAGGTGCTCTGGGAGGCACTTAGCATTTCACATGTGCCTCTCGGCTGGAGGAGAGCCTTCTTAGCTCGGGGAGGAAAATCCAGTGCGTTGCAACAACCAAACAAAAACCACAGCAGAGTAGCTCCTAATACTTGGCATTCTCCTCTCTCCCAGTTTTTTGGAAAGAAGTTCAGAGCAGCAGCCATGCTGTCTGTCTTCACCGTGTCAGCTGCTGTGCACGAGTACGTCCTCAGCATCTGCTTTGGCTTCTTCTATCCGGTTCTCTTCTGCTTGTTTACGTGCTTTGGAGGTAAGTTCCAAGGAAGAGAGCATGGGAGGGGGTTTGTGGCTTTTTTTTTAGAGAAGCATGCTTGGTGCTTTTGGCAATGACACCAGCTGTTCCATGAGCACTAATGCACAGTGGTGTTGTCCAAGGGGTATGAGTCCAAGCTTTGTGAATGGATTTTTGCAGCTCAGTAGACACACACCTATCTATACACAGAGGATTTGGAAGCTTGGGGCTTGGTGGAGAGGAAGAGAGTACGATATACTGCTGTTCCTGTGACACTGCACAGAGTTTAACAGCACTGCTTCTTCTTTGCCAAGATGGGGGTTGAATCACTGTGTGTCAGCAGCTTGTCAGTCTTCCTCTTTAAAGTCATAGTGGAAGGCAAGTATTACTTCACTACTGCAGTGAGGAAGAGCCCATTTAAAAGTCAGAGCTCTTGCATTTCTTTTTGGGTTTTGAGTTAGAGGGCTCTAATAAACTCTAGGCCACTCCTGCCATGCCTTGGTGACCAGAGTAGCACAAAGAGTGTTGATTCCCAGAGGCACACAGCCAGGCCAGCTTGTTGGCAAGCTTACTGGAAGTAATGTCAGAACCAGCTCAGAGTATTTGCTCTATTGCCAAGCATCATTGGATTTTCATGGAGTTTCCTTGTTGCTCCAGAGATGAAGTGAAAGGAGGGGAAGATCCAGTAAAATTGGTTGATCTTTAATTCTTGAATCTTAAGCTTGTTTTGAGTAATGCTTCTCATGTCACCTCTTTCCAGTGGTCTTCAACTTCACCCTTAATGACCGTCGGAAAGGGCCCTTCTGGAATGTGATCATGTGGACTTCCCTCTTCCTGGGCCAAGGTGTCATCATCTGCCTCTACAGCCAGGAGTGGTATGCCCGCCAGTACTGCCCCACGGAAAACGTGAGTGCCTGGCCCTTCCTGTGGGATAAGCTGCTGTGGGAGTGCCTGTCCTGCCTTGCTGTGCAGGAAGAGTGGAAGTTAAATGGCGTGAGCCTTTCTGGCAGCGTGCTACATCCCTTCCTTTAGAGTGAGTTGGCCTAGAGGCTGCCTAACAGAAGTGCTTTCAGCAGTGCTCCTTCTGTGCTGGTGGTATTTCACTACTTGAAACCAAGGGTGGTGTTAGCACATTTCTCAGGATACGCTAGACCTCATTTAGGCTGTGGCAATGCAACTGCAGCACTTGGCCAGTGAAGTCAGGAGAAACTTCTGGGGGAAGCCCACAAAAACTGCGCCTGTTGTGCCTCTCCCAGGCTAGAGTGGGTGGTGGTGAGAAGTGGTGACCTGTAGATAGTCTGGGGTTTTGGTGGTGTTTTCTGGAACTCGTTTTCTTGGTACCAGATTCTGTTCTAGATAAAACTTCCTGCTGTCCTAATTGATTTCAGTTTTAACCAAAGGTATCTTTGGCAGCCTCTATTTTAAGTTCGATTCTCCTCAATTAAGAGTTTGCCATCATAAATTACTTGGCTTCTTGATATAATGGGCTACTAGGCACAGTGTTTACCTGATGTAACAGAACTTGTGGCTGGAGCCACCCTCCAGGCACTGTTCAGTGAGGGCAAGAACAGGGTTGTAGAGTGCAGAAATGTGGTTTGATCTTTCCTGTTAGAGGAGTTTGACTTCAGCAGCTCGTAGCACAGCTGGTGCTGTTGGCATGTGACTAATTTACTGCCTCTCCATGTTTTGCAGCCCACATTCCTGGACTACTTAAAGCCACGCTCGTGGTCGTGTCATATGAAGATGTGAAAATGGGGTGCTCTGGCCATGTCATCACAGAAAAACAGAGGTGTCCTCCAAGTATTTGGACCAATGATCTAACTCACTACAGACTTTTTCTAAGGGAAGTTGTGCCTCCTGATTATTGGGGAGAAACTGTAATTTTTTAAAACATTGCTGGAGCAAACCAGTTGACCTGGATTGCAACAGACTTCAAAGGCAGCATCTATTACATGCTGTCCCACTTTGAGCCATTTCCATGCCAGTAAAACATTGAGCTGAAGGTGGAGTCTACTGGAATCCTACTCATCCAGGGGTCCCCCCAAGTTGCTGCTTTTCTGGACAAGAGGCAAGCTAGTCAGATTTGCTGGTAGCTCATTGTTGGTATCCGTCCATCTTTCTTAGCCATCCCTTTGCAGTTTTTTTCTCCTTTTTTGTAATGGGATGTCTACAAAACTTGTGTTCTTCATGATCCTGCCTGCCACTGAGACGTGGACAGATGGCAGAGCAACAGGGTGTTTGCCTCCTTGCTCTGAAGATGGCCAAAGTTTTCCTGGCTGCTTCAAACTGTATCCTGTGTATGTTGGCTGCCAACAGATATAAAATGGGCAGAGGAAGAGGGGTTGTCACTGTGCTTGTGGCTGCATTGCAGAGTCAGGTTCAGAAGCAGGGTGTGGTGTGTGCAGGCTTTATATGACTTTTTACACCAAAAGTTTGTTTTCTCTGTATTCATTTAGTTCCCAACTGCCTTACACCATTTTTGTTCTCTGAAGGCCCTTGTGAGTTGAGGAATACTTTTTCTTCTTGCTCTTCCTTTCTCCTGCTCTAGATAATCAGTTTTTTAACATGATAAACTTGTAGAAGAGCTTTTGCTTTAATTTGGCAGGTGCTTTAAGGTATACAGGTTGCTAAGGGTTTCTTTATTAAGAAAAACTTGAAATACTCTGACCCAACCATAAGAAAATGGGATCAGCTTTACAGGTACAGAGCATGATCTCGTTTGAAATGGCCACGTGCAGTCCAGTGTGCCCATGTGTGTTGGAGCAGCTTCTAATGCTGCTGAGGAAGGAGGACTGGCCCACAGCTGCTTTGTCACCTGCCTGTGTCTGCCCTGGCATCAGAGGGGGCTGCAGGTGGAGATCAGCTTCCTGGGTACTGTCCTCTTGGTGCAGAGGGAGGACATCCTCCCATACACACCAGTAAGGGCAGGTGTGAGTTTGGGGTTTCCAGAACAATCAGAGTCCCTTCAGTTCCCTTGTTCTCAGGTGCTAAACAGAACAGGGAACTTCCAGTGTGTCTGGGTACAGATCGCTCCAGTTTTACTGGAACTGCAGCTCCTGTTATTGGAGACAGAGCCACCTGATGGACATACCCTAACTTTGGTGAAAAGGGCCACCTGACAGAGAATCCAGACCTTTGGTGACAAAGATTTTAGAATTACTCAAATGCTGCCAGAAACTGCCAGTAGAGAACAGCATTTCCTTACAGCCCTGGGTGTTTCATACCAGCAGTATTGGGACCATTAATGGACTCGTCTCCCAAGCCACTTCAGACTCTCCTTTGGGCTTCTGCTTTCACTAACCTATGTCAGAAGTAAGTTCATGAAAGCTAGGGAATACTTTAACTCTTCCAAGTTTTCAGTCCTCTGTAAGAAGGAATCATGCTCTGGAGAAAAGACGTTGTACCGGGTCAAATTTGCCAAATAGTGTTTCTGTGTGAGGTTCTCTTTTGGAAACATCTCCTGCTAGAAAATGTTTGATGAAATAGTTGAAGTAATTTCAGAGGAAGGGGTTCATGTATATACTCAAATTTGGCAGTATTAAATCAAATTGAGCATTAAATTGATTACTTTATCCTCATTCAGCTTGAGTGATCTGAAATCTTTTATCATACTTTTCGTGGGAGGAAAGAACAGACGTTCTGGAACAACTAAGCTTCCTTATTGAAAAAACAGACAAAAAGACAAAAAAACACCCTTTGGCCAAACAGCTTTGTCACCTCCTTGATATAGGATGAGATTCACTCCAATTCCTTTTTGTTTGGTGCTCAAAACACTTACAGAACTAACTGCCCTCAGAGAGGGTGGGATGGATTAGGGACTTGGTTTGCCATCTTGATACCTGTGGCAGGTCTTGATACAGTCTCAGTGTTTTCAAAAAGAGACCAAAGGATGGCACTTTGTGCCCTGTTTTGGTGTTTCCCTCACACCTGGCACTGTTGTATGCCCAAAAGGAATATCAGCATTTACCACGTCAGCATCATCACTGTTCGAAGCCTGAGGGCTTGAGCATCTGGCAAGCAAAAGGCAACCACAAAGGGATGCTCAGCTGTTGGAACTAGCCTTAGTTTTTGACAAGTTGAGGTTTTCAGCCTTGTAGATCAAGGCGTCTGGCAAGCGTGCTGTCAGGGCGTTAACAATTTGGATTACTTTCCATTTTGTGGGTTTTTTAAATTGCTTTTGAACCTGGGCTTACTTTCAGTTTTCTCAAGCGTGCTGGGGGGGAAATACTAAGTCTTTTGCACATTGCTTGTTTAATTAAGAGTCAATTATACCTTGTTTGAGTTCCTTAGACTGCAAGTGCCAGAGCTAGCAGTGCGGTGTTCTGGTCAGCGGTGAGGATGTGAAGGTTCCCAACCTGCCCATTATGAGCTCTTAATATAATGTAATATAATATATCCTGTTTTCTGTGGTTCCTTCCAACACAAGAACTGTGCAGCTTGCTTCCATGGTAACTCCCTCAGTCGTGAGGTGGGAATCCTCCAGCTTTGGAATGGCAGCCAGTACAGCTGCAGCTCCTTGCTCGACAAGCTCACGACAATCACCGTTGGTACAGCAAAGCGCATCCTGGTTTTCATGCAGAAAACGATCTCTTCCTGGGAAGACCAAAGCTCTGTGGAACCCTCATGCCAAATCCATCCTTCCTGTTGGGGTGTGTGGCTGCCAGCCTGGGGGGTGAAGCAGTCCTGTGTCTGTGAGCTCTGTGCTCTCCTGTGACAGCCTCCGAGCACAGGCTGGGAGCTGGGGGAAATCCTGATGGATTTGTTCAATCTGACGTGGCCCGGGTTGCACCTGGCCTGCCCAAACTGAGCTGTTGGAGCTCCTGCTCCCGACTGCAGCTGTGCCCGAGGGACAGCGGGTTCCAGGATTTCAGGTGCTCCCCGGCACCCCCGAGCCAGCCTCGGCTCTCCCTTCTCCCAGTGCCCCCAGCCGCGGTGCCCCTTCCCTGGCTGTGGCAGGGGACACCCCAGCCCTGGCCCTGGCCATCCCACGATGCAACCTGTCCACGTCCTGTCACATACAGGAGCTGTTTATAATCTACTGTATTACAGCAGTTAAAATATATTTTGCTATTAGGGGAGGAAAACAAATTGCCTTGGCCTGTTTTTTCTCTGAGGCTCCTGGTTTGGGGGGACAGAGGATGGGACTGGGAGCGGAGTAAGACATGCGGGGTTCCTGTCCTGGGAAAGGTGGCTGCTCTGGGGAGATGTTGGGAAGAGAGCCCTGTGGAGGAAGGGAAGCCTGAAGCTGCTTGTGCCCACAGCTGCCTCCTGTGGGGCTGCAAGTGGCTTCTCATTTTCCAAGGACAGGGAGGGGAGAGGGATGGAGACATTCATGCTGTGGCAGACCCTGGCGTAGAGGCACCAGGCAGGATCATGGAATGGTAGAGGAGAGATCTTGGCTGGGTGTGTGGGGAGAAACTTTTACACAAGCCCTTCTTTAGGTCCTGGAAAGGAGCATGAAATGTCCAAGGTAAAGACCAGGTGAGAAGGGAAGCTGGGGTTCCCTAAGCTTTGTATCAGCCACAGCATCCCCGAGAGGGGAAAGGACATCCTTGAGGTGCGGGACAGGAGCACAGGGAAGGAGGTGGTGGAACAGACCAGAGTTTTTCACCTCTCCTGATTTAATGCACCTCCAATTGGAGCAGCTGTGAAATGTATATCATGTTGGTGACTTCTGCCTTTATTTTGGGCCTGAAAAGGGTTTGTGAGCCAAGACCTTAATGTGATGTTTTTCCAGCTGTGTACCACATGTTCCCAAGTCCTGTCTGTGTCCTTAAGCTGTAACAGCTACAGAACAAGGCCATTAATCTTCTCACTCTTTCTGGGGGGAATATCAAGTACTGCCTAAGAGGTGTGAGATGGAAAACAAAACTTCTGTCAAAAGTTTTTAGCAACTGCCTGTCAGGGTTACTCCAGATTATACCTATACCCACAAACACATATCTGAAGGCAGAGAAATGTAGTAATTGTAATTAAAACCCACAGTACAAGGACAGAGCTGATAAGGAGGTCAAAAAGTCTTCGTACCAGAAGCATTTATAAAAAATTACACACTTGGCAAGGTTGGTAGGGGAGAAAGGCTTCAGAAGAGAATTCATGGGGATGACGAGATTAATGGAAAGATATTTTTTTCATTAGGAAGATAACACCTCCAAGAAGAAAGAATGGCAAGATTAATAATTGGTGACAAATACCATTAAATCTCTGGCCCAGTCAGATCTGTGAAAGAAGCAGCTGTGCTTCATGCAGTTTGTAGGTGGAAACCAAGTGCCCCTTTGGAGGGTGCAGCAAAGCACCGGGGGCTCCTGAACAGCTGCACAGAGTGTCTGCCAGGTGTCAGGGGCTTTCCACAATAAATAATAGCAAAAACCCCCTTTAACCCTCTGCAGTACAAATGTGGGTTTAATTCTGCTACTGGACCATTCATTACTGCAAATTTTCTTGGTGAAGCATTAAAAAAGCCCCACTCACCATGCCTACAATTGGAGTGCCTGTTCCTGGACCAAAAGGCAGTGGAAGGAAGCTGAGAGGAGCCTCTTGGGAAGGCTCAGTTGGTCAGGACTCGTCAGGTGGGTCTGGGCTGGAGGCTGTGGGGTTCTACATCTGACTTTCCATCCTTCCAGCTTCCCTTTAATCCCAGGATCTTTCCCTGCATTACATTTTGCCTTTCTTTATGCAACTGCTGGTGTTTTAGGGCACTCCCAACTCTGCAGGAAGCTGACTGCTAGCAGTCCACCAGAAGGAAAATGGCTTTACAGGAACACAGGGACAGAAGTTGATGTAGAGCATCCCTTGGTGTCCATGCTTTATCTCCTACAGGTAGCAGGTAACTTGTCCTAGGCTTCACCAAAGATCCAACAACCACTAAACACAGGATTAGCTTCCTGTGGTTTAGATCCTGCTTCAGGGTAAGGGACCAGGAATTTTGTCACAGATTTTCTCAGCCCATATTTTATCCTCAGCTTTGCTTTCTCTTTCACCAGCGGAGTAAATGCTGCTGAAGTAGTTCTGATGTGCTGTTCTCCAGAGATCCCCGAGCTGAGGGATACCTCCAGGCTGCTTGACCACACCAGGCGTGTTTTGTTCTTCCTGGAGAGTAGTTTTGTTCCAGAGGAGGTTTCCAAAGCCTGACCTGTGCCAGTGCTTCTCTCCACAGCCTGGGGTACCTACAGTCCCCACAAACCACCAGAGCCCCAGGGGGCTTTGGGGGAGCATTTCCAGTTCCTGTCTTTTTCTGTGGAGAATAGTCTTCTCTAGGGCATGTGTTTCTTCCCTGGGCAAAAGGTTTGCTGACCTCCTAAGATAAATTTATCCTATATGGCATCACTTTGCTAGCCACACCATTTGACACAGATCTGAAGTGCCACCTTCCAGTCCCTGCAAACGTGCTCAGAAACGCCCTGGTGCTGGTGTCAATCCCTTGCCAAGGCTGTTTTGCCCACACTGGTTTCTTTATCCCCAAGAAATAACAACACAGAGCTTGTTTAGATGGTCACCCTGACCTCTCCCACTCCCTGACACGTTTCTTGCTCAATAGTGACAGCCACGTGTGCCTTGTCTGCAGAGCTGCCTGCAAATGCCAGATCGGCTTTGGCATTATCCTAATCGCTGGAGCAAATTCAGACACCTGACAGACCACCCTGTCAGTTTGATGGGTGCTGGAAGGCAGGCAAAGAAGGGATAAGGAGCCCGGGGCAATGGAAAGATAGAGCTGGGAACACACAGCAAGGTCTCTCCCTCAGTCTCTTATGGCAGGTGGCTGTGCTGCCTGATCTGGCTGGAGGAATGGGCCAGCAGTCCTGTCGGAGTGAGAGCTGAGAGACTTGAGGGAAAGATGTTTTGGGAGTACTTCTGAGAACCATCCTTCCAAAGGATGCCAGGCTGGCAGGGATGCTCTGTGATCCATGATTAAGGAAAGAAGCTCTCCTGGCTTTAATAGACTTAGCAGGGAATAGCTTTACACTTCTTTGTGCATAAGCAACGCTTAGCGGTGCTCGGCAGTGAGGAATGTTTTGGTTTGGAGGCAACAGGGCATTGGCAGCAGACTGAAAAATGGTCTTTGGCCAACCACAGGCAATGCAAGCTTAATCTGCCTAAAAACCATGATCTCATCCATCTTTTTTGACCCAAGGGAGGGAGCCTTGGCTGTAAGGCTCAGGCTGAGCAGGACAGACTGGTGTGTGGTTTAGGCTGCAGTGAGGGAGTGGTGGGCTGCTGTGGGGTGGGTTGGAGAACAAGATCTTCCCCTCCATTTCAGGGTGTTTCTTATCAGTGTGTGACACTGCGACTTGTCAAGAATCTAAGGAAGCAATGACTGGCAGAAGCTCTTTTTCTGAGCACAGAAAAAGTCACACATGAGTGCTGTCACTCAGCTGTTTCTCTGGGTGTATCACTAGCTGGGAGAAGGGACATCTTTGTACATGCATCCCTGTGGCTACCCTGATCCTAAAACTCATCAGCTTCCCTAGCACAATTCAGGGTTGGCTGTTTCCATCTGCTTTCAGATGTAGATTGTTTCTGTCGGGTTCTGAATCATGCAGTGGGAAAGGTAAAAGCAGTGTGAAAAGCCATTATCTGAGCTTCCCTCTCCCAGCTGCCAAACCTGCGTCCTCTGTGGGATGGAACCAGGAGTATGTGCACATCTTTCATGTTTTCACAAGGGCAGGTAGTGACAGGACAAGGGGGAATGGCTTCAAACTGAAAGAGAGCAGGTTCAGGTTAGATATTAGAAGGAAATTCTTCCCTCTGAGGGTGGTGGGGCACTGGCACAGGATGCCCAGAGAAGCTGTGGCTGCCCCATCCTCGAAGAGTCCTTGACTACTAACGGAGATTCTCCTCAGCTCTCATCCCTTCTTTCCCTCTGCTTTAGCTACTCTCTGATGATGAAGACCTACAAGACATCAAGAAGTTGATAAATGCAAGATTTTGGGAGGTTGAATGTATTACCGAGCAGTGTTTGCTCAGCAAACAACCCTGTGTTAGCTGAGCCCTAGGGAGCATCTAAGTCCATCACAAGTGTGAACAAAACCACTTCAGCTCAAACCTTTTGTGCTGAAGCTCAAGAGTCCACACATGAGAATTTATGATTGACCAGTGCCATACTTCAGCCAGTGCATTAAAGTCAGCACTATCTGATCAACAGCTCTGGTGACTGATCAATTACACTAATTGGTAGAAATGCTCAGCACTGTCACCAGTAGATTTTCAATTCATTGTGTGACCTACTCACTGTGGCATCTTTATGCTCGTGGATTCCTCACAAGATCTCTTGCCTGATTTCCATCACCTTTCTGGCACTGCCAAAGGGTGGTCCAGCTTTTGGGGGCATGGCAGGCTTGTGCTCCTCTTTCAGGTGCTAAAAGCAGACCTAGGGCAGTAGGGAGGCATTGTCTCCATGGCAGCCTGCCCTGGAAGAAATAAACCAAAGGGCGTGTAAACTCTACTGGGATTCCAACGTAAGGAAAAGTGGGGGAATGGTGAGGAATGACCCATTTTGTAGCTCAGCCTTTACTTGGGCATGTCAGGAAAGTAGCAGGTAATAAAGGACATGTTGGCATAACATGTACTGGCCTTTTCCAAAGCTAAAGTATGACCCCCAGATATGTGCTGGGAATCAAGAGCATTCAAGGGATAAACTCCAAGGAACTTAACTCGCAGTCACAGGTGAAAAGAATTTCTGTAATTTTAAGTGTGATACAGTGCAGAGAACACACAGTGCAGATATGACACAGGGAAGTCATATGTTCAGTGGGAGAGTGGGTGGTTTGTGATTATGGGGATGATTTAGGGAAAGGAAAATAAAAGGAAAGGATGGATATTTCAAATGTAAAGTAAAACATCACTTTGAAGATCATTAACCAGATAGCACTCTCTGAGGGTAATAGTTTTTTTTACCTTATCAGTAATGCCAAGTTATCTTCATCTAGATACTGAATTATCCTGATAATAAAGTATGTAAATAAATGTTTTCTTTGTTGATATAAAATCATCATCTCCTGTGTGAGATAAACAGTTGTTGAGTAATTTGCAACTAACCTTCTCAACCTTTGCCTCTGCAAGACCTTGACTCGTTCCTGATTTCAAAAGTTCTTCATCTCTGCTGGTTTTTTAACCATCCTATTTCCTTTATTCAGACTAAAACCAAACTGCACATATGCTACTGAGGTTTGCTGAGCTGCTTCTCATACTGCCATCTTATTCTTTCACTCAGGGTTACCCTGTCCTTTTCCCTACATTGTCTTATGCCACATGCCATATTTCAGCCTACAAAAGGAGCTGAGATGGCTAAAGGAAAGAAATAAGTAGTTGTCCTAAGAAAGGGGAAAGCAAGATGAAGGAATGGGGCCAGAATTGGCCAGACACCAGCATAGCAAAAGGTTAATAGCAGATTGTCAGAAGCCTCCATGGTTAGCCATGGTCTGAGCACAGGCACAGCATGGACATCTGATCCAAAACTGCTTCAGACAGCAGAGTCCAGGGAAAGCAATCTTAGTTCATTTTCACAAAGACTTTGGGAACAGGGCCATGGGAAAGGTGTTCTCTTGATCCATACAAGGCTTGGATTCATTTTTGCATTGTAATGTAATGAATGGCCTTTCAGCAGAAAACACAAGGTATCCCTTCTCTTTACACTGGCTCTTTGGTAAGAAACAGTGAAAATGAGAGAGATTATAAAGAATGGGTAAGAGACAATACTGAGAACGTGGTAATTTTGTCCTGTAAGGCAAGGGCACTCAGTTACCTGAAGTATTTATTATTTTCTATGACCTAATTACCTGGTCTCAAGCAGCATGTGACAGAAATACAAAGGTTTCGATGACAAGGATGAGAGAGGGAGAGAGAACAATGACAGATGAGATTGTTTTAGAAAGGATGTGTAAGAAAGTACTTCCTGTAAATTAATAAGGTTTGGCTTGAGGACTTAGCTTTATTCAGTCTTCCTTAATCACTTCTTAAAGCCTTCAGAGAGTACCTTCATCGTGAGAATAAGGTGTGTCTTTACTCTGAAATTTGCACTTGGGACTAGAGTGACCTCTCCAGTGAGCTCCATTTAGGTGTCTCTTTTTTTGGGTTTTAGTTAGATGCTTTTTCCTGGTCTTAAAATCAAGAGTCATACACGGTTAGAAGGGAAAAAGGGATTTTACCTTGGTATTAATTTTAAGGATCCTCAGGTGCACACGTCCAGGTCGAATACACCTCAATGCACACCACAATGCACACCCCACAAAAGATCTGGTATGTCATAGGTCTTACTAATTAGCATATCTATCAAAATTTCCCCAATGAGAGGCACGAGTGAGCCCCCCTCCCCAAGGAACCTTTCCCTGGATGGTTCTATCTTCATTTACAGAATGTGTTCTTGGGGTCTGGGGCACACTGATCCCTAACTATGAAGCTTCTAAGATGTTGAGTTTCCAGCTTGACAAACAAGTCCAAGAAAGTAGTCAAAAAGCACTGAGAATACAGAAGCTGTAAAAAGGTGTAACAGGACTATAAAAGAAAAGGCAAAAAAATCATCACGGCATCAAGTTAAGTTTTAAGATCAATGCAATGACACAGACAGCCTTCCCAAAGCAAGCTGCTGTTTAGTAAGGACAACGAAATACTTGTAAGGGCTAATATGGCCAACCCCCATGGAAGTGTTCCCAAGTGACTGTTCTGCCTCCTCCCATGCCCTCCTGGGACCCACCTTTTCTTGCCCCTTAAGCTGATGCTGCACAGCAGGAAAACTTAAACAATTACCATTCCAGCTGCTTCTCTTTGGCCTCCTGATTGTTTAAAACTAATGCCTGGTTGTGGAGTTCCCACTGTGCATTCTAAAAAGTTCCATCCTACAGAGGGTAAATGACTCCATTTCCCACCAGTCTGCACATCCCAACTCTGCTTCACTGCGCTTCTCCCAAACCAGAGAAGTTAAGCAGCCCTACTCCACAGCTGTGCAGTGGGGAAACCAAGCCATGCATCAAAATCATTGAAATACAAAAAAACTGCCATTGCCACCATGTGCTTAACATGCCAACTTTGCTGCAAGGTGTCATGGAGACCAGGACCTCCCCAGGATTTTCACTAAGGTTAAACACTGACTATCAAGAGCAAGCATTGTTACATCTCGGGCATATTCCCCAAGGAACAGGGAATTGCCATCAGCATGTGCCAGGTAAGTGAATGAACAAGGAATACACTGCCTTGTCCAGGCATTTTGCACATCTGTTCATACTGTATCACCTGCATCTTTGAAGAATGTGATTATAACTGCAAAGCTGTTTTAAAAAGAATTATATTAAGCCTTTATGCAATGAGGGAGCCAAATCTGCCAAGACGTCAGGGCTTCACATCAAGCCTATTTTCTTTCAGCTTGCTTTGTATTCAGTGTTTATTAAACAGCTCATTCTTAATCCTAAGTGTAGCCTGTTCCCACATAGGCTGTTCATCCCTCTTGGCATCCCTCACAGAAACCAGCTTTATTTTTGTTGGCTGAAGGAATCATAATTAAAAATCATATTTTCTTCCCCCACAGGCACAGCTAGGTTTTTGACAGCACTGGGGAGAAGTGCTCAAGGTGTGAAAGCTGAAGTGAGGTCCTGGCATGCACGAAGCCAAGCTCCCAGCATTTCGTCACAAGATTCCTGCCTGACTGGCCCAGGTGGATGCAGTGAGGAGCTGTACAGGCTCCAGCCCGTTGCATGAAGCTGAGAGTGATGATAAACCACCCTTCCTGTAAGGACAGAGGAGCTAACTGGATCCGGACTAGCCTTTTCAACCTACACTTGAAAAATGTCCTTCTCTGGGGACCCTGGTGCAGGAAAGTGGCAGTGGGATAAACGTGATCAGCTGAAGTGTTAAAATGATTGGTGACTGCCTTTCATTTGCTTTGGTTTGGCAATACCTGTGGATACAGTTGGAGATTTCAATATCCTTCCTGGAACACCCCCATCTCCCTCAGAACTGCCACCTGCTTTGGAAATCTTGACACTTGAAAAAAAACCAAACAAAATGAGTGATTCATATAGAGTCATATAGATATGTGGGGGCATATTCCTCTCCATGGTGCTCCATTGTCTTTAGTAAATATCATCAAGAAATAAATCATTTGCAGAACAGATAGATAATGTGCATGTGCAAGATTCCCTGTGAATGCCAGGTTTGCCCACAACTAGAGCATTAACAAAAAAGCCTGTGTCAGGTTTCCAGCATCTGGTGTTCTTAAATATACTGGGGGGTTTTGAGCTGGGAAGCAAAAGATACCTTTGAGACAGGAGATCCTTAGGGTCTGGTGCTCTAGAGGTCACTTTGCTTCTGGATTTGGGGCTTTCTTCGGTGGTACCTAGGAATTTTTTTCAGATGATTCAGCAATAATGACGTTCTTAACAAAAAAGGAAGTGCAAGACTGCAGTTGCTATGGATAAGAGCATTCTATCAAGTATCCATTCTTTCTTTTTGTCTCCCTCTGGCCAGAGCACAGTTGTGAAGAATACTTGTTTCTCTTTCGATACTTTCTTTTCTGTTTGAGCTGTGGTTTTTGTCTGCCAGCCAAAGGAGCAGAGGAGAACTCCTCTAAAAATAGCTGCGAGGTCTCCAGTACAGTGCATGAGCACAAATTTATTGTTTCACCCTCAGCAAGCATTTCCTCTGAAATAACACTGGTGTTTCCTGTTCAGAGAGAAGCTGTGCCTGCTGGCTCTGTGGTTTTACTTCCTTCTCCTAGGGTTGTAGATTCCTAGGGAGTCTTTCTCCTAGGGTTGCAGTGTGGTGTGTGATTTTTGGTTTGTTGCTGAATTCTGGATGTGAGAACGCACTGCATGGCTGATAAGCAGCATATGATCCTAAACAAGAACTGGGAGAAGGATAAATCCCTAGTAGGAAAAGATATGTTTGTAATGAATATAGAAGAAAAAATTGGTAAAAACAAACATTTCTGTCATTAGATCAGTTTGCAAATTGGATGAGGTGGGACACTGACTTACGGGAAATACACTGACTTCTGATCAGTTGGCAAGACCGGTCATTTCATTCATTAGTGGTTTAGGTTTGCTCTGATGCTTTGTGCAGGTGACTGAGCTGCACAGAAAACTGGTCCTGTGGCTGGTGGATTTGCTGGGATGTGACAGCAGAACTGCTTGTCCTGTGAGTGTCTCAGTTTTACCCCCCTGGCAGATCAGTTCCCCATGGTGCATGATGGCTTTTGCTTCACCCACTGAGCTGGACTTTTGCTGCAGTTCTGGTGACTGCCTTGCCCAGAAGATCAGGTTGAGCTTCTGATTTAATTCCTTCGGTGGGAGGATGTTTGAGACCGCCTGTGACAGTGAGATGCACTTTATAGATGGTTGGCCTGGCATTAGCCTGCTTTCATGAAAAAGCAGGTTACATTCAGGTGACAAGGAAATGGATTTGGATTTATTGTCTTGGACAATTTGTTCCCATTGGTTCTGACTCAATCCCAAGGCAGAGTGATGTTGTTCATGACTGCAGTATACAGCCAGTGCTGCAGCTCTCATGCTGCCTTTTTTTTGCTGCTGATGTAATATTAAGTAATTAGCATGTTCATTAGTGTTTAGAAATATCTCTACTCAGGACTCCTGAGGTGGCTGGAGTTTAAGTCTAAATACATGCAAGAGAAAGTCAGAGACCAGCTGGCTTTGCCTAGGTTATTTGGATGGACAAATGGAGCACATCTGTAACCTGATCCTGAGGGTGCCTTAGGGGAAGTGCAACTAAAGCTTAAGTTTAAGGACGCTGCAATTCCTTCAACTCAAGAAGAGCTCAAGATTAGAAGTAAAAGAGGAAGTTGCTATTATGCAGGTGACTATAGTAGCTGCAATGTGACACTTTCCAGCAGGACCTTTCTATTTGTTACTCATAGTGTGTGATGTGACACGTGGCCCTACAGCTGCCATGAATGCCACTAGGCCAGTGGTATCTCCGACTTCTTTTCTTTTCTCCTTTTCTCCTATTTCCTTTTCTCTCTCAGCAGCAGCCAGGTGCTGGTATGAATTGTCTGACCGAGGACAGCAAAGCCTTTGCAGACATGATCAGATATGTAGGGCATGACTCCAACGTCAACCTGAAGTCTCTGAAATCAGATGTCATTTTGGTCACAGGGGTAGGAGTCTCCACCACACGGATGGTTTTAGCCTGTTGGCAGAGCCTTGGTGCTGGGTTTTATCTGTCTACTCAGACTCAGTTATGAGACCCCATTTAACACTCGTGTCAGACCTGCACCAGTCAGTGCAAGGTGCTGGTGTTCTCTCTGATTCCTCTCTTCTTGCAACTTTCAATAATCTTAGCACAGTTACCACAGCTGCAAGTCGTCCTCCTGACCCACACATCACTGTCGTGGGACCAGGTCTGTCATGGGACCAGGAATGGGCGATGTGTGTAGTCTGCAGAGGCTGGGAGGGTGAAAATGGTTTGGTGCTGAGCACATGGGAGGAGCTGGAGAGGATTTAGAGGTTCAGAGGGATCCCACAACACAGGGAAGCAGAAGCTTAAGTTGTTGCAGCCTCCTAGGGTCTTGTTTTGTCCATTAGCCTTCAGGACAGTGCTCTTTGATAAAGTTATTCTCCAGAAGCCATAGGGCCTGCCTTTTGCAGTCATTCCCTGGCCAGTCAGTCATCCAGAGTGAAGCCAAGAGGTACAGGAACTGTGGATGTTTAGCAAACTGTCACTGGGCAGTCCCACTCCTTACACACACTGCATTCCTAGCATGCCTTGCCCTTCATGCTTTAGAGGTGTGCAGCTAGTTCTGAGTGACAGTGGAAGATGCAGGAGCATTTCTTTACAGACTTTGATTTGTTTTACAGAGATAAATCCATGGAAATCACAATTACCTTCCAAGGCTTAGAGCAGGAGCCTCTCAACAGTTACTTTTACCAAAAAATCACGGTTGAAAGCTGACTTATGCCTGTTGGACCCTGTGAGGAGCTGCTTCTTTCTGCTCTCTGAGCATTTTGGTGTGTGTTTTGGGGTTTTTTCGCTCCTGGTCGAGCTACAGCCATGTCCAACCTCTGTAACCCAGTGATTGCACCAGCAATCCAAGACTACGAGCCAGTGAGAGTTTCACATCTGCATCAGAAAAGGCCTGCAGTCTGTTTTTGATGCCAGGATGTGTTCAGTGCCTAAACTCGCCTCTGGTTTTGCATGTTTTGCTGACACAGAGCTCTTGCCTGGGTTGGTACTGTGAACTGAGACACCAGAATCAAGCCAGGCCCACACTGCTGATGAAATCTGGCATTGCTGGTTTCATGTTCACTTAAACAAAGGTTTTCCCCTTTCCAACCAGAGGGAGGTGACCACCAACAAGTCCTCCCCTCCCTTTTCTCTGGAAGAGTTTGAAGTTCTGGCAGCACTGGAATGTCTGCAAGTGCAGCTGCTCTGAGTACTGGTCCTGTACTGGAGGCCTGATCAGGGCAGGGTTTCATTTCAGGCAGGTGCTGGTTCTGCTCTCTGATAAGGTTCTGCTTCATCCAATATCTGATGGCTTAATTTTGTGTTTCCTTTCATTCAGAATGTCTTGGGACACTTGAGAGGTATTCATGATCTTTTTCTGCAAGACTTCTATTTCTACAGGTCCTGTTTGCACTTGCAGAGTGCTGTATGAATGCAGCTGAGCTTTTCCACGGCCTGCCAGTCCCCTGAAGCTTGGTAGGTGCAGCCATACAATATTGTGCCTCAGTGTGGGGAACACAGTGAAGGGACACCCACGTGCAGAATCACGCCGAGGTTTGTGTTTGGTAGTGACTTCTTCCATGCCTAAGCAGGCTCGGGCACTCTGAATTATGTTCCCTCATACTTGTTTTGTCTGAGAGCTTGCATCATCCAGGGAAACCCCATCTCATTAGCTCTGCTAATAGAATTGACTCTGCTCTGTTTTTATCCTCTCACAGCAAAGATCAGCATCTCACCCTTTGCTAGCAACCACTGAATTTTAAAATTAATTAAATTTGCAACGTTTCCATAGATGTGCCATGAAATCCTTTGTAGATCTTTTAACAGTGCCCTTCTCTGAAACCATAAGCATGTTTTACAGAGTCAGCCAATCCCCCCGGGCTCTTCAGCTCTCTATATCTTTCTCTTGGGTCTCCTGCCAGCAGCTCCTTGGATTTCAGGTTTTTGCATTAACTTTGCTTCTGTGTTTCAAAGAAACAGAGATCCGTGCTCAGAATGTAGAGGAAAGATTTGAAGGTCTTGAAGAGAAGCAGGAAGAAGCTCTGCAGGGAATCAAGAGCTAGAATGTGAGCTGGAGAAAAATGAGAAAGTCATCCAAGAAGCAACAGACAAGGAAAGGCAAAGTCAGGATAATCAATATTCTGAACCTTTCTCCAGATTTGGAGACTGAAGCAGTCTTTGAGGACACCTCACTCACCTGTTTAATGCAGAACCCTCCCCTACTGGACACATCCGGGGGTTTTGTCTCGACTCTGTCAGTGGTCAAGCAAAGAGGCTTTTAACGTGATTCTAGATCAGGGCAGAAAAAACTGCTGAACATGGTCTGGTTTTGAGAGAAACTAATTCTGATTTTGACATGTAACAGGGTCTGTATCTAGGAGGTCACTGTAACTGGCATCATGTTCCTTGTGAGCGAGTACTCCCTGTTACAGTCAAGAAGATCTGTTTAGGATCACTGATTTTGGATTAGAAAAGCAATTATGTTCCAGAGGCCACAGACCTTTTGTGTTTATAACACAGGATGCCCTTGCTTTCTCCAGGAGGTATTTGAACACGGATTACCTACTGTTCTTGCCCATATGGTGTGGCAGTGAGTTCCTTAGGTCATAAGCTTATTGGGTACGAAAGACTCTCCTTGTGCTCTTTCCCAACTAGATCCACAAGATTTAAATGTGGAGAAGGAGAAAGAATAGGAATTAAAATTTCTTCCCAGCATATCTTATCTCTTTGACTTCAAAATGGGAGGAGGGGCTAACTTATTAGTTAAGGACGTGATGATACCTTGGGCACATTTTAACTCCGTGGTATTTTTAATGGCTTTGGCTTGCTGTTTTTTCTTTCAGAAAAATTTTCCAAGAAAGTATCTCAGAAGCCATGGCCTGCTCAACTCCCAAAGCTTCTACCTCTGGCCAGCCCAAGGGATCCAGAAAAAGCAAACACTGAATAACAGCAATGGCTGAGTAGCGTCTTAGTGCCCATTCCCAGCAGCACTTCCCCCTGATCCGCTGTCATTACTCCTTACCTACTACCTCTAATCTCTGTGCCATTTCAGCATTTATGCTGTTCTTCTTCCTGCCTCCACCACTTCCACGTGTGTCTTGCTTGTCCTCTGCCTCCTCCCACAGTTCTAGTATCAGTATGCAGTTTGTCATCCTTGTAAAACTACTGCTACCTCAGCTTTCTGCACAACACATCTCTCTTGCCTGTGCCCCTCCTGTTTGCACTCATTGATCTCTTCCTGCTGCTTTATTTTCTTCTGCCTCATCCCTGTTGGATCACGCAAGCAAGTTGTTTGCACCTCTTCCCTCGCATATCAAGAGATTTTTACCTCAGTGCCAGCATGGGCTGGTTATGTATCTGATAACGGGTACCCTCTTCATCCTCTGAGCTTCAGATGATCCAGCTACCAGCTGTCTGACTGATTAGGAGGAAAATGTACAAAAATCAGGATGACTCTCCAAATTGACCCATTCTCAGCTTGGAAGAGCAGGCAGTGAAACTGTCCGGAATTACATCAGCTCAGACAACACCTGCCCACTCCTTCAGAGTAAATTCTCTCTTGGAAACTTCATCTACCACTAATCCTTAAGTACATTTCTTAACTGTGTTTTCCTTCTGCAAGGCTTTTGAACATAATATTTCCTGATGGTAAAATGGCAAGTTTCTGCTGGCTCTGTACATGTAAAAGAGAGAAGATCCTGCTGGAACAAGGCATGCTTTTTGGAGCTGAGGATGCTCTTAGCTATAATTTGCCTTTCTGTAAGAAAGTTACGTGTTTGAAAAACCTATGCCTGGCTTCTGCAGATACAAGTGCACACAGGGAAATGGGTGTGCCCTGACGTAGTGCTGCGTGTCTCCCGACAGTCAGTTCTTGGGCTAAGTGTTGTTCCTTTGAGACATTATCTGTAAAGCTGTTGGTCCTTTGTGTGCCAAGAATCTTGGTGGGGATGGATCATTTTACATGGAGTTAGAAATGCAGCCAGAGAAATGTTCAGAGAAAGAATCAGCTGCAGCTCATTCCGTAGTATTATGCCCTTTTGTCCTTATGCTCTTGAGGTTGGGAAAGAAGGGCCTATTCCAGCAGCATGAGAAATAACCAGAACCAGCTTTAGAGGAGTAAGTGCACAGCTCACGTTCCCCAGTGGAAGATGACAGAGCTGTTCAACTTCCCAGAGCTAGTTTTCCATGAGCAGATCACTGCTGAGATCTATCACAGGCTCACCAGCAAGAGCCACAGTGATCCTGCTGCCCCCTCCCCTGGGAAGGTTACAGTGGCCAATGATGTAGATGGGAGGCTACACCTGGAGCTCAGGTGCTTGTGTGGTCACCAGCAAGTTCAGAGGTGGATTTTTACCACTTCCCAGCCACTTGTAAGGGGGCTGGTTGGCCAGGTGTCCTTGCTGTAAAGATGCTGGCAAATACTTGTAGACTGAGTATCATGGGAGCAGTTAGTGTTACCAGCAGGCAAAGAGCTGTGAATAAGTGAAAATTCAAGAGTGAGACTGGCTGGGTAACCCCTCCTAGGCACGGGCATCATGACCAACAGTGTGGGGGCAATTGAGAGAAGGGCCACAAAGTGCCCTCTATTTGACCTCTACAGGACACCAACAGCAGAACAGAGGTGCTGGGAATGGCTGTGCAGGGAGATCTTGCTTTGAAGCAAGGGGAGATGCTGTAGGTCAAGTAAAAGGGCAGGAGCAGAGCTGACATCCACACAAAGGGCACCAGGACCAGAGAATCTGAGTGCAGGGATATTTCCTTTGACAGAGCTCCAGACCTTTACCAAGGGAAAGGACTGCAATACCTGTAGGTTCCTGGCCATTTCAAACAGCTGTAGGCAGGAAAGACACATAGGAGCTTGTGGCTTCTAGGATTTTTGAGAACTCACTCTGTTCGTTCTCTGTGTGTGAAAATTACCAAGGCAGCTGCAGGTGGGCGAAAGTGTTCCTGTTCCGAGGCTCTCGGCCAGCGGTGCCGGATCCCCCCCGTCAGCTCAGTAGGCGCTGGTTAAACGGGGCACCTCGATGTTTTTAAGCGCCCCCGAGCTCAGACGTTGTCCTGCCTTACCACCCTGTGGACGCGGGCAGCAGCACAGCCTTTCCTCCGCGCCACAGATGTGCTCAGCAGGGAAGCACAAGCCTTAAAGGCTGCCCTCGCCTCCTCTCCCTTTTCCTCCTGCTTCAGAACTAGGGCTAAACTAGGCTGTGTGGATGTATGTGGGTGGTTACTGAAATCCCACATCCAGGACACCACAGGACCCAGCTCTTTCCCTCCCTGCAGCACCCACCATCCTGCCTGCGTGCCGAGCCCCTTGCTGTTCCCCCACGGATTGTCGTACTCCCACTCCCACCTGCCCAGCTGTTTGGTTTGCGGATGGGGGCCATGGAAGGGCATAGAGGAGGGTCTGTCCTTCCTTCCAAGGTCGTGGGCCAAGATGGATCAGACCCTGGGAGCTGGGCTGTAAGGTGTCAAGGTGCATCTGGCTCTGTGAAGGAGAAGGAGTGACACCCCACTTCCCTCAACCCCCTGCTCACACACCTGCCAGGCCTGCTCCTTGTACTCCACATTTTTTCCTTTCCAAAACAAGTAGAGGCTTTTTCCGTGTACAATCCACTTTATATTGCAGGCCTGGGCTGCTTTCCCTCCTGCCTCCAGGTCAGAACCTGATGGTGGGCCAGCCTTCTTGCTCCTTTCTGAGCAGGAGCAATGTGGGAACCATTTCTCTCAGAGCATGGGGGAGTCCTTCTTGTCTTTTGGATTTTCTGGCAGCTTTGTGGTGCCTGTGAGGAGGCTGCTCACAGCGGGAGGGCTGTGGGCAGCCGGAGAGACCAGGTTCATGGCATCCAGAGGCAAGGGCAAGATGAAAGCAGCAGGTTTCTCTGTGGTAAGGGAGTGCAGTGCATGGAGATAACGGAGCTGAGCAGCAGCTGGAGCACTGGACAGGATCTCAGCTGCCATTCGCAGGGACTCGGAAGCAGCCTTTTCCCCCTCAGCAGCGATCACCTACCAAGCAGGGGAAGAAGGAAGGTTCTGTGAGGCTGGGAGTGAGGGGGCACGGACTGTTTGTTACAGAGGCAGGTTGGTGAAATTTTCAGGGTCAGTGTGATTCTAACATTCCTGCTCCTCGAAGATCACAGCATGTACTAGGCCTCTAGGTGTTGCCAGAAGTTTGGAAGCTCATGGCTAGCATGCTTTTACTAGGCCCATCAGAGCTCGGCAACTGAGCTCCCCTTGTTAGACTCAGCTCTTGTTCTGGAATTAAAGGAAACATGTCAACCCAGAGCTGTGTGCCTGTGTGGCATGTCCCAGAGACCTCAAACCAGAGGTGGGAAAGGAAGGAGGAATGCTTTGGAAGGAGATGAGTAGTCAGATGTTGGCATACCCGCACTTTGGCCTGTCTCTGGGCCTCCGCTTCCACAGCCAGGGACTGCCGGAGTTCAGCAGGCAGCTGCACGTTGTTGCTGTGGGAGTAAAGACAGGCATTAGCTGGGCCCTTGGCTCTCCTGGCAGCACTGGATGCTCAGCCTGAGGCTTGGGATGGGCTCAGTCGATCTCTGCAGAGCTGCTCATTCATATTCTTCGCCCCCTGGGTGTCCCTCTTTGCGCGTCTCACTTTAGTCCTCTACCTCCATTCCCATCCTTCTCTTTCAGCCTGGTTTTCTAGTGACCAGGCTTGCATGATCACCAGGCAGCAGGGAGACCTCTTTGTGCCTCTGAGGCTTATAGGGTAAGCTCAGTCTTTGGGAGACAGCAGAGACTCCCCTAGGAGACTGCTCTCAAGACAGGCACAGGAATGTTCTGTATTCATTCACTGCTTGGCTCTCTCCCATGTCCCTCTATGTGACGAGTGAGTCCCACCTTCCTGCACAGACTTGAGTGATGAGCCCATCCCTACCAGTGCTGAGACCCCAGGGCCTTTGATCCAGAACAGGACATGGAGAGTTCAGTGCCTGCTGTGCCTTTTGGGCTACCAGAACTGGGTGCAAACTGCCTGCAGCAGCAGTGAAATGGTGATTAGATCCCAGCCAAGGATCCTGCTCTGGCTGTCAGGGCAGGAGAAAGAACTTCTAACAGGTGGAAATTTTACATGAGGCAGAGGCTGAAAGGGGCAGAGAAAATAGGAAGGTGAAAGGCTCTACCTTCTGCAGAACACCTGCAGGGAGAGGGCCAGAGGCAAAGCAGGAAGAGGAGCAGGCCACAGCGAGCAGCACAGGACAGGTCCTTGCAAAGGGACAGAGAATTCCCTTCTACCAGCATTTCCTACCTACATTTCTATTCTCTCCACTTTGATCCCCCAGGAGCCTGTGACCGCATCCAAAGCCACCTATGAAGAGGAATATGTTTAGAGCATGGGAGAACAGCAGCACTGGCCGAGCCCCCTCACGGGGAGCAAGACAGGGCAGGGACTTTAACTGC
The DNA here is from genome assembly GCF_000738735.6 of Corvus cornix cornix. Lineage (NCBI taxonomy): Eukaryota > Metazoa > Chordata > Aves > Passeriformes > Corvidae > Corvus > Corvus cornix. The sequence goes on from NC_046338.1 coordinate 31,104,499, forward strand.
AGGATTGTAAGGCAGATTTATCAGGTTCAGTGTGCTACTGGGCAAGGCCCCTCAGAAATAAAATTACTGCCCTTCCTTCCCATTTGCGTTTACCCCAGGGGTTTAGGGTGACTTAACTAGAGTCCACACTTATTCCAAGTGCAGAAGCCTTCTTCAAACCAGTGTCTGTGACTCTGAGGGACTGGCCACCTGGGCTTCTTTGCAGAGCCTTAATTCACCCCTTGCTTTGCTGTCTCCCTCCCCATGGAAGCACCTTTATCTCCTGGCTGATGTTCTTCCTCTCCAGCAGAAGCTCAGAGAAGGCTTGATGTGCCAGGAGGCGCTTCGTGGTGGTCTGCACCAGCAGCTGGATGGCACTGGAGATGCTGGTCAGGGTGGTGAGGAGGAGAGAGGCATTTTCCAACCGGTAGTAGCAGACAGCATCTATCTCCAAAGTAACCATGTCTTTGGTCACCACCTAAGCAAAAGATATTAGGGGAGATGGAGCTGGTTCTGGCAACTCTAAGGTAGCACAGAAAAGCACACAACTGAGAGAATGATGAAGATGAGCTGGATGGTCAAGTCTTTGTAGCTTCCACCTCTGCTACTGATGGATCTTGGGCAAACTAGAGGTTACTTTGAGTTGGTTTTTTAAAATTTTCTCTGCAAGGATGAAGGTAGAAAGCATCAGATTTAACATTAAATAGATCCCAAAATTAATATAGAGAGGGGGTGTCAGCCATACCTGATGGAAGGGGATCTCTAGGGTTTTGAGGCGGAGGTCTATCTTGTGATAGGTGTCCAAACAGGGAAGGAAAAAGAAAAGGCCTGTGGGAGGAAGCGAGAGACAGCTGGTAATCATCAGAACTACAGACATTACCTCTTCTGTTTTGGAGAACAGGGAAGGGTTTAGCATGCAGAACTACAAAAGAACAGCAATACACAGGCTCAAACTCTCAGGCTGCTTCCGTGATGGAAAAGCCATTAGGAACTACTGGCCCTTGAAAGGAAGGGAACAAAAACCATCCCATCTCCTGTCTGGCCATGCCTGCTTGGAGGGCACCAGCATGTGAGCTTTGGTAAGGCATGCAGAAGAGGAGCAGTGTGGCTGGGGGGAGCTCAGTAAACACCTCACCAGGTCCTTTGGCTCTGCCAGGAAGGAGATGCCCAAGTCGGAAAACAATGGCTCTCTCATACTCCCGCACTACCTGCAGAGGGAAACAAAAGCTAGGCTGGAGCTAAGGAAGTAGGACTGGGAAAAGCAGCCTCGCTGGCAGAGGAGGAAGTTTATTCTGGAAAAGCCCTGCAAAGGGAGGATTTCAGCAGGTTGTGGCATCACCTGTCACTGAGTCACTGTACCCTTTGCCTAGAATGGCTGGCCTGCCTTGTATATGAGGAGCCCTGTGACAGACAGGAATTTGGTGAGAGCAGCCCATGTTAGACCCACCCAGGGTTTCCCAAGATGACCCAGCATTTTGTTTCCTTATAGCCTGGCCAAACTTAAATAACCCAAGTTAAAATTTTCTGTGTTGCTCATTTCCCTCCAAGGCAAACGTGCTCACCCCAAGAGCTGAGCTGTAATACTGGCATTCTTGTTGATAACAATATGAATGTGAAATTTCCTGAGAAGTGGGAATCAAAACATGCCTCCATGTAGCCATGCTATAAATCTGAATAAAAACGAGAGGAAGAGGGGAAATCTTCTATTAACTGAGAGCTCAATCTCTCTTAAATTTTTTAATTCAAAGCCTATTTACCCTGCTGCTGTAATGCAGCCATCTCTGGGCTAGGTAGGCTGAAGGATGTGTCTGAAAGTGAACAGACTTGCAATTTGTTTTAAGAAAGAAAAACCTTAGTTTCTGCATGCTGGTATTTCAGCAGAAGCATTTGATAGGCAATGGTTGGACCCCTGTGCTGTAGCAACATGTGATAAAGGAGAAAACAAAATTAAGGATGAGTTGAAGAGGTATAAATAGGGCCTTAGACCAAAAAAGCTTTATGCTCATGTCCAGCACATGGTGAACCAGTGTGTGACACCCAGATCAGACACCAAATACTGAGAGGCCCCATGGCTATTCTCACCTTCATGCAGAACCAGACAGAAATGGGGAAGGTCATTATGATGAACAGGAAAGACAAGATGGTCAAAAGCCACTCACAGACACCCAGGCCAGGAGTCTTTACACCTAGGGAGGAACCCAACAGGACTGTGTTAGTCGAGGACTGCTCCGAAAATACTGATAGCTTGACAAGTGCCTGCACTGACAACAGCCTTCACTGTTGTGCTTTGCCTGGACTCAGTATAACTGAACCACTTGGCTCTCTCTGGAGGTGAGTTAAGGAACACTCCCTGCTCCAGATTGCCAGGAGCTGCAAGGATGGATGGATAGATTTTGTCTCTGCTTTACTGACAAAAATTGAGCCATGCCTCTCCATGGTTGCTTGACTAGAGAGCAGACTTTATCTTGAAGAATTGGGGCTACCAAGCAGGGTTGAAAGGCTTGGAGTGGGCAACTTTGCTGAGCTGGGGTCCCTGAAGTTTATCTGGAAAGATGAGCTAAAGACAAAGATTGTAAATAAGAGAGAGCTTTAAACATGCACAGCCTGAAGTGCCCTTCTCTATCAGAGTATTTCAGGTTGTTTTGGAATAGGATTTTAATTGCATGCTAGCTCCCTAATGCAGTGGGATGAAGCCTCTGGTGCCAGTGAAATCTTCCTGTGTTCTAAGAAGTCACCCCAAGGTGCTGGAGGCTGACTGAGGCAGTCAGCCCAGACGAATATTACTTTCTACATCTCCCCAAACTGAGTGTGGGTCATCTTGCTTTGGCTGCCCTTTGTTGTGCTCCTGTCTGAGGGAAAAATCAGCAGGTATGGCATGAAAATAAATGGAGCCAGAGAGTAGACCATGATTTTCAACTGTGAACTTAGCATCCCTCCCATTTTTAATCCCTTCCAACCCTTCCATCCCTGTCCCTCTGCCTTTGGGATTCTTTGCAGAACCACCAGGTCCTGAGGGAACTTCAGATCCCAAGAACCTGTGTGGTCACTAGAGCTCCTAAGCACTGCTCAACAGCTGTAATTCCTGTAATGGAGGCAGAAAGTGGAAGCTGTGAAAAACTCCCAGAGAGTCAGGAGCAAGTCTGAACCTTGGTGTCACTCTGGGGCAGCAGAGGTGCTAGCATGGAAGGGCACAAGTGGTGCTGGCTCTTGTAATACACATCTGCCATGCCTGCGGTGGTGCTGGGTCCAAACAGGCCCAGGTGTATTGCCAAAAGGACCACGATGCTCCCTTCCTCCCAGCTCCTAGCAGGCTGGGAATGTGCCTAACAAACACCTGGTGAGGAGCTGCTCTTAGAGGTCATCAAACCAGTGAGCTGCAAGTGTGCACCTCAAGAGCAGTTCATCCCTGAAGCGAGGTCCTTTGGGCTAGGAACTGGCAGTAAGGCCAATGCCATCCACCTAAAGGAGGCCAAGCAAGAAAAGGAAGAGCATGAACAGAACTGGGGAGTAGCAAGCTGAAGCATGAAGGATGCTGTGAATGTAACTGCTTGTACCCAGGTTCACTGCTTTGCTGGATGGTGCTGATAAGCCTGCAGAAGCTGGCTGGGAGGCTGGCTGGAGTCTCCCATATCCTATCCTGAGGATAACCACGCTTGTGCAAGGTGGGTGTGATGACACCATGCAGAGAGCAGTCACACTGCGACCCACGCAGCATCAAAGAGCCCACAGTTTTCCAACCCCTTCCCATCTTTAAGCCATACCTTCCTCTTGCTGCTCACTATCCAGCAATGCCATTGCCTCCATTTCTTCATCAGACACCACATCATCCACGTCCACCACCGTGGAGGTATGCACCCTACCATCAGTCCCCGCAGTGCTCTTGGTCTCCTTGGCTTTCTCCTGCTTTATATCTCCCTTTCCTTTGCCAGCTTCTCTGCTGCTATCCCTCTTCTCTCGTTTGCTCTGCGTAGCCGGGGACTCTCTGCGTCTCCTATGAGACTCCCTGGAAGAGCTCCGAGACCTCTTATCCATCCTCATCTGTGCCGAGGAGCACGCAGCTGCCTGGGGAGCGGAATGAGTACGTGCTTGAATTTATTGCTGCAGGCAGGAAAAGCAGGCAGGGGAGGAGAGAAGGGGAGGTGTGACATCAAGGAGGCTCGTTTCAAGTTCATCACACGCTTGTCAGGCATAATGGACAGTGAAGTGAGCAAGCTGCTTCCAGCTGCTCTGCTTTCATCATGCACTGCTGTGGAGATGAGAAGGAAAATTAGACCTGGACAGGGTGGGCCCTGGGAGGATATTCTATTTGCGTCTTCCTACTTTTGGAAATAAAATACAATCAGAAGCACTCTGGTGATTTTTAGTAGATTGTTTCTGCAAAGCTGTTGAAAAGCAACCTAAAAGCAGCTGTCAGGCATGGGGCCCCAAAGATATCAAAAGGTGAGAGTGGCCCAGAATAGACACCAGGGTGAAAAAGCTTTGCTGGTGAGACCAGTGGCTTACTCAGGAGTGTTTGGAGGGGGTGTTGCGGTGAATGTCTGGGCGAGTACCATCTCACACTGCTCTGCTCCCCACAAGCCCTTTGACTGGCACGGTGAAGGAACATTGGCAGCAACCCCCTTCTCTCTAGGGTCACCTTTTAGCCAGGAGGGAAAGCAACGGGTCCCAACTTTCCTGAATGGATGTTAATACGACAGCTATCACAGAGCTGTTGAATCTAAATTGCCAGAAGAGTTTGTGCCTAAATGCCTCCCTAGTTTTCCACAGCAGGAGCATGGCAGAGCAAACATAGGAGCTTTCTCTCTCATGCTGCTCAGCCTGTGTTGTCATCTGCAAAAACCTGTGGAAGAAACACTTTTAAAGTCACCAACTGTATTAAAGAAATCAGCACCTGGCTAGAAATTGCACTTCAGCAAGACACAGCTGGGACATAAAGCAGGGCAGGGCTGAGCTCAGGGATTCCAGTCCCTGATGCGGAGGACGGGCTGGAGGGAGCTGGGAAGACAGCTGGGGAGGTGCTGATCTTGTTTTTTCACAGATTCCTGTTTTATTGGAGACTTGTGCTCCACCCAGACTCAGGATATTGCAGGCAGGGAGGGCAGGAGCACCAGGTGCCTGCTTTCTCTGCTGTGCTGGGTGCCGTGTCAGCAGCTCACCAGGGAAGTGATGGATGGAGAGGGCTAAAGGCAGAGAAAAGCTGGGTGTAAAAGGGATATAATGAATAAATTTTTAGTGTATATTCTTTGGAACTGCTCCAGAAACCTTTTCCACTTGGTGTTTATCACTTGGCCAACATGGGACTGGCAGAGATGGTCACCAGCTGCTGAAAAAGCAGGTGGTGTTCTAAGCAGCAACAGCAAAAGGCAGCTCAGGTCTGGTTTTGGATTCCAGTTGGTGTCTTGTCAAAAGCACCATGACATATTTAACACCTCCAAACCTGCAATATGCTGGTTTTGTCTGGTGTTTTATTCAACCAGCGGGTCCTGACTCCACCGCGCCTGGGAGATGTGTTTGGCTGCCAACTTTTGGAACGAGATTTTTTAAGAGCAACCTTTGGTGTCCCAAAATTGACAGGTTCAGCTCCTGTTTGAGTCCGAAAAGTACTCCTGCGTGGAAATCAGCTGTGCAGGTATCTGTGAGCCCTTAGTGTAATAAATGGTCAAAAGTTTTTTGGGTTTTTTTTGGGGGGGGTATATGCAGTTAACGAGTTAATTGTTATTGCGAGACTGTCACGGGTGTAATGGTGGAATGTGACCACTGGATGGGGATGTAACAGGGACCCAATGGGTTTAGTGGAAGGAACTTTCTAGTACATTACCTCATAGTGTACGAGGGATGAGGACGAGGCCCTGGACTGGGATTGGAGACCGAGCCAACCAATGAAGCGGACCTGTTTGGAAATGATTGGTGAGGAATGCACGGAGGGACAGACCAACCAGCGAACAGGGAAGGCGCCAATCAGCGCGAGGATTGAAAAGGGCCCCGGTCCGGTGGTACCTGAGGCTTTAAAAAGCCACCTGCACCCGTGGTGGTGGGGGGGGGGGGGAACCCTCCTGCGGAACGTGGGGTCTGAGGCGGCGCCCAGTGAGTCTCGCTGTCTTTTTTGTGTTTTGTTTTATTCTGGCTCGTCGCGCGGAGCCTGGGCTTATCCTGGGTTCCCGCTCTCAGCGGTTAACAAATAAACGAGTTGACTTTTCCTTTAAAAGTCTCAGCCTCGTTTACAGCATTAGGGAGCAGCCATTGCGCGCCGCTTTACCGCCCTGTGACCCTGCCGGGCTCCGAGGGGCGAGCCCCCGCGCTGGGGCTCTGCGAGGAGCACGGAGCCGCGGGGCTGGGTGGGCTGTCCTCGGGCAGCGGTAGGGACGCGCAGGGTGTTCCGAGTGCCAGGGGTTGTAAAGAGCAGAGGTTTAGGCGTGCACTAAACTCCGGGGGTGCTGGCAAGTGAGTACAGGGGTTGTTGGTGCAGCTGCTGCCAGCTCCCCCCTCCCAGCTTTCAGCCGCTAAGCGGGACAAGGTCGAAATTCCACGTGATTCTGAGCAGCTGTGGTATAAGTTGTTATCTGCTTGTGCGTGTTCCCCTTTAGTACAGAGGCGTCGAAGCAGGCGCGGCTTATGGAGGTGCTGAAGAAGGAGGTGAGGGCGCTGCTGATAGCTGCCAAAGCGGGCTTGACGCCGGAGCAGCTGGAGGAGCAGTACATGGCCATGGTCTGCAAACCTCTCCCTCTGCGCGAACTGGGCTTCCAGTCCACCTTGGAGCTGGTGACACAAATGCCTGACGTTGTCCGAGTCTGTTCTTCTTCTAAGACTGGCACCATAATCCTCAAAGGTGAGGTTTTGTTTCCAAATGGGTGGAGGAGTTGTTTGGAACGTCATACTGGTGTGAAGCGTTCTGCAGATGTGCAGAGCTGTGTGTCGCATATCTGTCCATGTGTTTCTCATACGACTGGTTAAGTTTCTGTCTTTGGTATTTCTTCTTGTATTTTGATCTGCCTTCTAACACCTTTGTGCTCTTCCCTCCTGAAAAAGTTGCCCAGGCTTCTAATTATTTTTGTACACTTTGTTTAGAAGCTGAGGTAGCATTTCCTTATGAGTACGCTAGAACTGGTAAGCATCACTTTTCCTGTAAATGCAGACTACAGCAGGAGCCAAAACCAGGGATAGGGCCTCTCGAGAGAAGCTGTGAAGGTTTCCCTACCTGACCCCATAGGAAGTTCAGCCTGTATCAAGGAGCCTTTTTCATTTTCTTTTTCTTTGGGGAAGTGTGGATGCTAGCAGGGACTGACAGAGGAATTTTCCTGTGAAACTTTCCCTTCTCATAAGAAAGCAGTTAGAGAAATCCAGCTTCTCACAGCTTCTCTGTGAAAGCTTTCGTTCCCATGAGAACTGGATGGACAACAGTTTGTAAGAATGTAAACCCATTTCTGCACCTGCAGGTTGTTGTGAGAACACTGGAATTGTTTTCAGTCTTGTGAGAAAAATATTTGGAAATGGGAGTGTTACTGCTCAACCTGTCACCTCTGAAGGTGGCGGGCCAATAGGCCAATCGTGTAATTTCTCTTTTACAAACCATGCTATAAATGTTATGGGTGATAAAACGAGGGCTTCGGCCATACCTTGCAACATGGACTTGGTGTGGTGATTTCGCCATTCTCTGCGGAATAACAGCGACAGGGAAGAGTCGTGAAAACAAATGGCAGTTGCAAAGAGTTGATTGGGAAGGGTGAAATGGTTGGGGGCTTTTTGAGTGCTGCAGTAATACAAGAAAAAGTTGCTTAGAAGCTTGGAAAAGACCTGAGCTGTTCTCCAGGGAGACCTTTCCTGGGCAAGGGGTGCTCTGTAATGAGAGTTTACAGTGATTCTGCTTTCCCAGCAAAACTCTCAGCAGCTTGGGTTTTGTTTGTGATCCTGCATCCAAGAATTTGACCTGCCTTCCTACCTGGTCTGAATTTCTAGGGATGAGGATGGAAACTGGTTGCTGGCTTTTAAAAATAGTTCAGTCCAGTTTGCAAAGGGAAGAGGTTGCTGGAAATCAGCCATGATTTAGTGTAGTTGCTTTTGGAGGAGACAACTGCTTCTGGAAAGGGTGTGGAAGGAAAGGAACTAAGAGGAGCTTTGCCAGTGTAGAGCTTTTAATGGTTCATTGTTCTGGTTGTCTGTTTTATTTCTTTCTGTTGTAGCCATTGTCGATGACTCCACCAGAGGGATTGCCAAGCTGGTTGCCAGCCAGAAAGTAAACACACATAGTAAGGCATCAAAGAAAACTGCTACGAAGGCGAATGCTACTTCTCCCACTAAGAATTCCAAGAATCCACAGGGTTTCCAAGCTCTGAGTGCCAGGACCCCTGTCCTGCCAGCAATGGTGAAGGCTGAGCTGCAGGACCTGCTGAGTTCCTCACCACTTCTGCTCAGGGATTTCCACAGGGCCTTCCTCAGGCGCTTTGGCCGGGCGTTCCAGTACAGGCAGTACGGATTTTCGTCCATCTTTGAGGTCCTCAGAAGCGTGTCTGATTCCATTGCCATTGAGCAGACAAAGGCGGGTTCCTTGCTACTCCTGAGGAAGTACTTGGCAAGCAACATAGAAGAGGAAGAGGTGCCTCAAGATGAGGCTGAGGAAAAAGAGATGCTGCAAGATAAGGCACAGGAAGAAGAGATGGTGCAAGGTGAGGCTGAGGAAGAAGAGATGCCTCAAGATAAAGCACAGGAAGAAGAGATGCTGCAAGGTGAGGCTGAGGAAGAAGAGATGCCTCAGGATAAAGCACAGGAAGAAGAGATGCTGCAAGGTGAGGTGGTGTGTTTAACTGAAAGCTATTGCAAGCTCTGTGGCCAAGCAACTGCTTTCAAGTGTGTTGCTGCGTTTCCAGTTGCTGTGGAAGTCCTGATTCCCCTGGGGTTTAGCACAGAAGGGCTGTTGTGTGCTGCAGGAGCAGCTGTCACAAGGCAGTTGTCTTGGTAGCAGAGAATTTAACTGGAAGGTTTCATCATGTTGCCACCCTTTTTTTGGGGGGGAGGTGAAAGAAGGGATGATCAGCCCATTCAGAGTATGGACTTGCTGAATGTGAGGGTAGGACTGGAATTTCCAGTCACTCCAGGCAACAGGTGAAAAAACTAGAAGGATCTTCTGAATGTCTGCTCTGCAGGCTGGTAAAGCCTTTGCCATACGCTTTCTGAGACTGAAGATTTAACACTGGCCTGAAAGGCACGGCTGCAGTGTTCCACTGCAGATGCCCTCAGCATTCCCTTAAAACCTGTGGGAGAGGATGGATAATCACGTAGAGTTCCTGCCAAATTCACAGCTTTTCCAGGGAAAATTCATTTTAACATTATTCTAGCTTGCTTACAAGAGCAGGTGATTCTTGTTTTGTTTTAACTTACTGACGCAGTGAATCCTCATGAATGTGGTGGCTGTGAATGCTGCAGGTAGTGAGGAGAACAACACCAGTGCTTTCAGACTTCCATTTTTTGATGTTTTCCCTTACTGCTTAATGTGCAACACTGCATCAGTCCAACAAAGAATAACAGGCAAATTAAATTGTCTTTGCAGCAGCATCTGCAGCTGAGATGCCTCCTGCGAAACCCACCTGTGAGACAGAGAGCTCCTACCAGGCAGCACTTCCGATGGATTCGCAGCCAGTGCAATCAAAAGCAGCCATTTTGAGTGCTTACCTCAAAAAAGTAAGTGGCTGGACAAACAATCTGTAGAATTTTCATGTCATATTCCAAGGGGTGGTACTCTTTTTACTATCCTTGTTTCTGTTGAGTTTGCACTGCTGACGCACTGCTGCTTTCAAACGTTTTTGTACCTGTTTTAGATGACTCTGGAGGCGACCAGACTCATATTGACCTGGTGTACAGCTTTATGTGACATCCAAAGTCAGTCTTTTTCTTGTCTCCTTCTGGTCTTGAGGTCTGTCAGATCATCCAAGGCTGGTTAAGTGTTACCGTGCTTGCTTACAGCAGTGGTGATAACCTTTTGCTTTAGTTAGTTGTAACTGGAGTTTAATAACTTTGTTGTGAGACAAGTTGTGTGAAATTTCCCCTGCTGTTGTTGACAGGGCTTCAGTGCCAACCATTTTGACAGAGCTGGGGAATGTTCCTCAGTGACCTTGATTCCTGCAGTCTCAAGTCTGCTATTTGGTAGGAAATTATCATTATTTTGTTTTGTTTAACAGTGTATTTTTAGACAGGGATGGAGAATAGCAGTGCAAAAGCTCTGAACTGCTAAATCTTTCTTTCAGAAATCTGTCCCTCCTTTATTTTTTTCTTTTGAGCATCTTTAGGCCTTCTTTGTCTCAGGAAAATCCTTCTTCTTAGAGTTGTTTCCTCTGCCAAGCTTGTCTTATGGCTGTACCCAGCTGTACAACTGGAGCTTACAGGCACGGAAAGAATCCCGAGGGTTCTACCCTTCGGTGTTTTGTCTACTAATGAGCTTGAAAGCCTGGAACTACGAGTTGGATTTCATGTAGCACTTGATAAAGCATACCCCTGAGAGATTTTTGGCAGCCTGTGCTGCTCCTTTAAAGAAATTTTACTTTGGTGTGATGAGGTCCACAGGGAATTCCCCTAGGTGAAACCACAAGTCTGCTTGTGTGAAGGCTCTAAAAGGGGGGATATGGTCTAGGTAGCCCCAGATTTTGCTCCTAGGAATTGCAGAGGGAACCCATTTAAAGATCCCGACAAGACTTGGAGGATGTTTATACAACTACTCTTTGTCATGAACCACCAAGTTTGCTGTTCTGTTTTAAAAATGCTCTAAAGACGAGGAAAGCAGTTTGAAATTTGTTCGTTTGGATGTGCAATGGACAATTTGTTCATCAGGATGCTGCAAGTAGAGAGGAAAGATGCAACCTGATCCCTGCCCTGCTGCCTGGTATCCCGAGACTAATCCTGGAAGTGTTTTCAGGGTCAGATGGGGCACAAGGGCTGAGTCCATCTGTCCAGTTGCAAGAAGGAGAAAGAATACAGAGCTGCTGCTCTCTTTTTCTTGCTGCCCTGACAGAAGGAAAAGTGTCACCCACACCACTCTTGGGAGCTGCCAGTCCAGCTTGGGGCAAGGAGTCAGCCACTCTTGCAAGCTATACCTCTTATAAAGCCTGGTCTTACCCTGTGTTCTCTTGCTTTATTGTTTTATAACTTTGTTGTATTTTGGGAGCATGTTTTCGAGTACACGTCCTGTAAGTCTTTCAAAGAAGTGTCTGTTGTCACTAACAACATGTGAGCTAGACTAGAAAGCTATTGTGTGCTCTTAACAGTCTCATAGGAGGAGCATTCTCAGAGCAAAATTGTCCATCAGAAACGCCACCATTCACAGGCGCTGCACAGAGGAAATTTGTGAAATTGTAAGGGTTTTGTAGAGGTGATGCTGCTGCTCAGGCCAGAATTCTCCTAGTTGCTTTTAGACTCAAAAATGTTAACTCACTATTTAACTCAAATGTTTTAGTCAAAATTTTTAGCTCCAAAAAATTGAAGGGCATTTGGCTTTACTCAGTCTGCAGAAAGAGGGACCAGGGAAGTGGTCACAGCCCCAAGCCTGCCAGAATTCAAGAAACATTTGGACATGTGCTCTCAGGCACGTGGTGGGATTCTTGGGGTGGTCCTTTGCAGGTCTAGGAGTTGAACTATGATGATCCTTGTGGGTGCCTTCAAACTCAGAATATTCCATGATTCTATGATCTGCACCTTTACAAAGGGATTAAGAGAGCCACTGTTGCAAAACCCCATTGTTTGCAGTTGAATTTAGCCATATAAGCAATGGGGAATGTGCTGGAATATGAGCTGCCCACACCTTGCCTGTTGTAGGATGCAGTGATAACTTGCAGTGTGTTCACAGTGAGTAAAACTGAAGTATTTCTGATTTCTGATCATTGGAGAAGCGCTGTCTGCTGGCACAAAAGAAAGCTCTTGAGGCAGTGAAAGTAGCTGATGTCTGATTAAGTCTCCCGTCTGTACCACTTCTAGTGAAATAATATTTTCAGCAGTTAGAATAAGGAAAAACTGAAAGCTGTGCTAACAGCTCACTTGTACAAATTTGTCTTAAGTGAGAAAAGAACAGAATTTGTAGATTTTGACTGGTTTTGTCTCTGGGAAGTAGCTCTAGTGTGAAGGTGGGTTGCATTCACATCTTCTGTCATTTCTGAATCATTTTCAGAGAGTTTTGCTGGTTCAATCATGTACTTTTTCATGGTCGTGAAACACAGAAATAATTCCTTATCCAGCAAAGAGGTGGGTTGGGTTTGGTTTTGTTTTGCTTTTTTGGCAATAGCCATTCACTACTTTTGTCTAAATATGTGATGTGACTTCAATTCCTCTCCTTTATTCCTTGCAGGAATATGAGCACGGTATTTTTGTAGCTTGACCCCTCTTAACACTGGAGGGAAGAAAGAAAGAGAGTGTAAAAATGATTGTTTCCCTCACAGGGAGAGTTTTCATCCAAGTTCATCCAATTTGTTGGGGTTCTCTGATATTCAGTAATTCACAAGTCCCCAGGAAAGCGGAGCTGTTTTTTAAATTAATGGAAAGGCCAATTCTGTGTGTTCAGTGCATGACGAGACCTCCCACTTACCCTTTGTAGCTTCAACGTTTTAAGCAGTTACCACCAACTCCAGCAATCCCTCCAGATGCTGTTCAGGACAAAAGCCTTTGTGGTTTGCCACCTCTGAAGAGAAGGTCCTTGGTGGGAGTCGCTGTGGACTTTGTCGTCTCTCCTAGCCAGTTCTACATCCACATCTGCCGCGCAGAACCATCCTATGAACTGCAGGATATGATGATTGAGATGAGGTGGGAGCATGCTACAGCAGGGCAGTGTGTGTTTGTGCTGAGGGAACAGGGCACCCAGCTCTTGGCGATGGCCCCTGCTGGCTTCATTGCTTGGTACAGAGATGCTGGTGCTGTCCTGAAACACTCACTACTCAAAACGCTTATCTGTTCCTTTTAACTAACAAGCAGTAAGTGTGGTCACCAGCAGTTCCTGTAGTTTGTCCTAGCAGTTCTGAACTTCATAAGCCTGGAAAGGAGCTTGAAGGGTTCCTTTGTCATGTCTGGTGCAGCTGTTGCTAATGGGCTCGGTTCATGCTTTTACTTCCACCTCCAACACTGCACCTGGGCCAGTACTGCAGAAACTGGTTCATGAGAAATGCTGGTATGTCAAGGTAATGGTAAAAAAGTAATGATTATGATGATTGTGTTTAGCCTCTGATCAGTCCCCATTACTTAACTTTTTGTCAGACCCTAAGAGTATCATTCAAATGTTAAAAGTTTGTGTTTGCAATTCTATTGCCATTTCAGTTTAAGTGTGGCAGAACAGAGATATAAAGGGCCTATTGAAACAACTCCTGAAAATTCATGTCATGGGGACTTTGAAAAGTCAGGATTCTTTTGATGTCTCATATATTTCTCCTGGTTCATTTCCTGCATCCTACTGAGTGCAGTTCCTCACTCTGATCTTTTACAGACACGTTTACTCATATAAAGTTGCTTCTGATAAATACATCATGCCTGAGTCCGCAGTGCGGCCTGGGCAGCTCTGCTGCGTCATGATCTCCCAGTGGTGGTACCGTGTGGTCATCCACCGTGTGATCAATGACCAGGAAGTAGAGGTGTTCTGCGCAGACTATGGACAGCTCCAAATTGTCCAGAGGTCTCAGCTGAGATTCCTCAAGTAAGTAAATTACACGTGGGCGGCAGAATCGCAGAACAGTCGAGGTTGGATTAGGCTTCTGGAGCTCATCCTGTCCAAGTTCCCTGCTGTCATAGGTGGGGCTGTGTAGAACAGGCTGCCTAGGACCATGCTGAAATGGTTTTTGAATGTTTCCAAGGATGAAGATCCCATGACCTGTCTGGGCAACCCATTCCAGTGCTTGGTCACCCTCCTGGTAAAAATGACGCTTTCCAGCTGTCCACACTGTGCTGATGCATGGTGTTGTTCTTCCCCAAGTGCAGGACTTTGTTGAATTTTGTGAGGTTCCTGTCTGCCCATTTCTCTATCCTGTCAGGATCCATCTGGATGGCAACCTGACCCTCTAGGGCATCAGCCACTCCTGCCAGTTTTGTGTCATCAGCAGACTGAGGGTAGACTCTCCCCCGTCACCCAGGTTGATAACGAAGACTGTGGGTACCCTGGGGTACACTGCTAAATCCTTTCCTGTGTCTGCCTTCACTCCTCAGTCTGTCCTCCTGCTGCTTTCTGTCCCCTCGGGGCAAGCTCCCTATTCCTCCTTCCTGGGTTGCATGAATGGATATACACATTCTCCTGAAGGCACATCAGTCCAAGTGGGATGTATTTGCAGTGTCAGAGGTGCTTGTTCTCTGCAGTTCAGCACATTTTCCATGTTTGTGTCTTCCCCCTTGTTTGCCTCTCCTTGTGCCTGGTCGTTGGCATTCTTTGGTTCAAAAGCCATGGCTCTCTGTAACTCAGTCTGCACAAGGGGTTTTGATGGGAAGGTGCTTGGGTCAGGGGGTGCATAAGGGACCAGTTTTTACTGCTGCTTCTGCTGTGCCCATTCTCTGGATATGGAGTGTTTTCTGAAGCTGCTGTTGGGTTTTAGTCATAAGTGCACGATCCAATGTATGCTTCTGTATTCCTAAACTGATCCTAAAACCTGGAAGAGGAGGAAGTTCTGCACTCCTGCTGATTTATCCCTGTTTTTGCTGTAATGGCTTTGCTGTGTGTTTTAGGTGGTGCTACTCGAAGCTCCCTGCTCAGGCCATCCCGTGTTCCTTGGCATGGGTAAAACCCGTGGAGGTATGTGTCCACATGCAGTTTTGTTTACTGACATAGGCACAGGAGTTACCAAGTAGAGATTTGTTCTCCTGCTAAGGGCAAACATTTGGATGAAGTCGGGTCCTGTTGATACTTACAGCAGAACTGGTGCTGTTATGTTCAGCAGAGTGTGCTGGGTAAGCCTCTGCTCTACAAGCAATCACCCTTCCACTGCTTTCCTTACCATCAGCGCATTCTTGCTTTGTATTCTTGCAGAAACCAGATGGCTGCTGTTAAGCAACGCAGCAAACTTGTTCCTTTCCCTGCCAGTAGTTCCCCAATGTTCTTCTGAAGCATTAGTAGCTCCAACGCTCTGTTTTAAAACATTCTTCTGTGACAGAGCTT